>NC_089980.1:38810500-39435500 GCF_036417845.1 Apteryx mantelli | reverse complement strand
CAACAGATGGTGTTATCCTTTCAGTCAGTGACAGTATTGGAGATTCCCTTAATTGCTAAAAAATGCAAATTGAAGAGGAAACTAACCCAGGCTCTAGTGTGAACATCAGTATCTCTGTAACTGGCAATCTGTTTCCAGAAAAGAAAAAAAAAAAAAAAGGATATCAAGAGATTGAGTCACAATTAGAAAAGGCGTCCTCAAAGTGAATGCAGAATTAAAAATTCTTCAAGCAATCAACAAACTACTGAAGAGATCACTATTTTCTTAATGTATCTACTTTCAGTATGCAAGGGCAAGACTCTAGCAAAATTAAAAGACTCTTTAATGCAAAAATAACTATTTGTAGGTTAAAGTCTAGACTTTTTAAAGAGTTACATGAAGGTTCTTAAAGCAGAGGGCAAATGTTTTTTTCCTGCATTTTATAATAGGGACTCATCCCTGCTCTCTGTACTATTGCACAGGAAGATTTGATCAGATTACTGGAATATAAACACAATGGATTATTTATTAGGCATCCCTTTTCAGCAGACACTGCACCTATGACCAGTGTTATGTTTCTATAGAAACTTCTTTTATTAAGAATATCCAAAGTCCAAAGCCTCGACTCTCTAAGAAACTGCTCAGATGTCACAGGAAGAGAGTTTCTTCCTGTGCTGGTGATGAATCACTACTCAGTTTATTAGGTTGCAAATGCATACATTATGATATTCATTAAAAGGAAAGAAAGGTTCTGTTAATAACTGAATGTGCTGATGGAATATTTTTGCAACTCCTTCCCCAGTTTTGCTTTAGTATATTTACCCAAAGAAACTTTGAACTGCCACACAAGTAACCCAGCTGCAGCCACATGCATGCAGGAAGTGAGTGCTCTTCCCTCTCTGTGCGTTTCTGCGAGTCTCAGATGGAGTCTGCAGGGTTTTTGACCAGTCAGTGAAAGCAATGCAGGACTTGCAAACGAGTCCTTCCAAAAGCAGACCTGAAGAGTTTCAAGTGCCTAAAAGCAAAGACTGCTCACACTAAAGCAAGCAGGATTATGCCCAGTCATCGTGACCATAGCCTTGCAATCACTAAATTCAAATGCACTAAATTAAAGGAGCTGTGGAAACATTAATTGAAATTACTTCCCTTCTGTGGGTTTATGTACTGCTTGAATACTTACCAGTCACAGAACATTATTAATGCTCTTTCTATTGTCTTATCAGCTACAGTTTGTGAACAGGCAGTTTCAAATATTGCAAATGTTTGTACAATACATAATCTAGGTGAATACAGGTTTTCATCCAGCATCCAAAGAAGAGAAACTTGCCAAAGGCAATAGTTTTTGGATGTCTGTTGTATGACTGACCTCTGGCCAGGAAAGGAGGCTATCTAGACATCTGACTTCTGTGCAAAACACCCAAAGTAAACACCTAAAGTCCTCTCAGAATTCAGCTGAACCTGCTGTTCTTGACAGTTGCTGTTTCCATCACAGACACTGAAATAATTTGAACAATAACCATAATTTGATACCATTTGTACAACACTAGGATAATAATGGGTCTATGGTACCCAGACAGTAACATACCACACACAAATAACAGTAAAGATTGAAACACTAGACATCTTAAAATCCAAGTAGTGTCTCCCCATCCTTTAATGTCTAGAGATAAGTAAACCACAAATAGCCAACTAGAGATTCTAGCTCTTAAGAGGAAAAGCACATATCAGCAACTTCCAAGACCTGATGAGAATTTCTGATACTTTGATAGGACTTTGCTCTACAGGGAAACAACCAGTCTTGCTTCATCTTCACAGTCACTCCATCCTCCTTTACTGTTTCATCCTCCACCTTTTCTCCTCTACATACCTCAGTTTCAGAGAGGTTTAACTTATCTTACAACATAGAGAAAGCTGAGAATGAATGAATACCATCTAATATGATGCAGTAGATCAGACCTTTTTCTTTGCTAATATATGCTAGGAACAGATAGAGTGATCAAGGACACCAAAGATCTGGGTACTACTCACCTATTATAAATTAATCTCTCTCTCTTTTCCCTGTCAAGATAAATTATCTTCTAGAAAAAAATGAATAACTACCACATCATTCACACTTTGAGGCAGCGATTTTCTTTTTGTGATATGCCTATTAAAACAAGGCTCCATCTTTTGCTTAAAGCCTAACCAAAATTAGAGCCTCAGGAACTACAATAATAAATATGAATAATAAAAGATTTACATCTCTATTTAGAACAGTGCTACCATTAAAAACTGTGAAGAACTGTGGAAGTAATGTGAAGTAAACTAACTAGCGACAAATTGCTAGCTTCCCAGCTTAACTACTGTTCTGAAGTGTGATTTGTGAACCGAATGCTGCTGGGAAAAGATGCATCAGAAAAAGGATGTTTCTCTTCTCACTTGTGCATATAAGAACTCTAGTATTGCCAACAAAACCAAAAAAAAAGATTAAGCAGCAGGGTGCAAAGGGGAAGGGAGGCTCAGCTTCTATCATATGGAAGGTCATATTGCCACTTGTTTGTTCATTTTTTACTTAGAAAACATCTTGTTGCTACCCATAAAAAATGAAAGCAATCAGGCCTCCTTTTAGGAATTTACATAGCCAACTGGTCATTCCTTTTTTAGATTTTTCCATGAAATTTTGCCTTACAAACTAAGTACCGTTGTTGAACTCGCACACATTTTTTCAGGCATCTGAAAACTAACCCCGATGAAACTTGGTATTGTTGGAAATCAACCTGGCTCCTAACTAACTGTTTAGATTACCTCTTAAACCATCTACTCAGCAATCCACAGAATCCATAACAGGGCGGAGGCTGCTATTGTTTTAGCTTCCTGGTTGCATAAAGAAGCTTAATCCTTACTACCATCATAAATAATGAGAATGGTTGCACCCTTCGTTTCAGAGAGGTTTAAATTAGCTAACAACAAAACTTACAATGTAAAGAAAGTGCAGAATGAACGAACACCATCTGACAATAGGCAACAGTACAGAATTTCTTGTGTACTCAGACACACGTGGAAGAGAGAGTTATCAAGGACACCAAAGACAGGAAATCTTTAGTTCTCACACTCTTCCAGTGTAAAGAAGACTATGGTGAGATTTAAAGACAGAAGTATTTCTACACAGCATTATAGCATAGTCATGGTCCTACCTACTACATAGAGCTCAACAGAAAATGGCTTACTTACACCATCCCATTTGAATTTCAGAATTATCCTACTACATATTAAAATGAAACCAGTTATCTTTGGAGGTCTTGAAGTGAAAGGGGGGGAGAATAAGAGAGATTCACTGCTGAACAGTCCCATGGTTGGGCTACTCAGATGTGACATCAGAAACCCACACCCACAAGGCAACACAGCCTTGAAAGCCATCTCCTACATGCCATTGACCTGTTCTTATCACTAGCTGCTAACTAGGAGTGTTAATTCCATCAGGACCTAAGAAACCTTTCTTTAGTAAGTTATGTGAAAACAGCTATGCTCTACTGAGAAGTTTTGTTTGTGACAGGTCGGTATTTTCAAAATAAAAATCGGCTTAACAAAAAATTTTTGATCAGCTGGAATAAATAGGATGCACCAGTGGTCTCCAGTTTGTGGATCTGTCTTTGCCTTGAAGTTCAGAATGCAAACCATTAGCCTTACTTTTTGGCATACCCATGCATCAAAAATACCAGTGCAAGCTACCTTTATATTAGCAACCTTTATATTAGTCTCCAGGTAACCTTGACTGCCAAGGAATTTATAGCTTAATTCTATGGGCAATGGAAACCACACTAATGATTTATGAAGCTATCACCCAGGCAAAATTCATCTTTGGCACATGCACTAACACCCACAAACATTTGACGAGCTATACATAATGATGCATGTATGGCATTGTATATGTGACCCAAAGTGTGTCACTAAAAACTGACCAGGAACCCTGCATATCTCCAAGTTACCAGCAACAGAAGTATTCAACAAACTAGTTTCTAACCACAAGTACTGAAGTACCTAACCCAGAAAAGCTTTGTGTCTGGTTCTACTATCAATCTAAAAGAAAAAGTCTACAAGTTATATTATAGAATCATGCAAAAAATATTCAATTTGGATAGATATTGTCTGTAGATTTTAATAAGAATAACATACACTGTAAGTTATTTAACTTTCTATAGACAACTGAGCCCATACAGATTGTAATTCAGCAATGCAATTTAAAACATCCCTATCACTGCATCCACAGGGTTTACTGATAACACTATGCTGCACAGTGGTATAGGGATTTTCTAGGCACAACTTTAGAATGGCTACATTAAAAGGAATAAAGACGTGAATGAACTAAAATAGTTGTCCTTCTAGAAGGGTGTTAATGTTACGCTACTAATCATATTTCTCAGTACAACCAAATATCAATTAAGAATATGTACATATATTTATTATGAAAAGCATAAAATACATCAATACTTTGATATTTGGACCTTGCAAATCCAAAAATCTCCTCCTTCCAGCTTGAAGTTGCTGGAAGGTTTGGAATGCTACAACAGTTCTTGGCAGCAATGAAGCAGTGGAAATAAACAGTATTGGCATTCATATGAATCAGACGAAGCCACACAATGCATAAAATTCTCTACAGTGTGCTATTTGGTTTTGAAATTTGCTGTATGAATGATATATATTTATGCTCATTTGCAGACTAAATATTTTAATTTTTAGAAAGTCAGTGTATTGTTAAATACCTTTTTCTTAGGTGCATCACCCTTTTTAAACATTGAAGGTATAATGAAAAATATAAACAAACATATTTGATAAAAAGTAGCTCAAGTTCTATCCGTAGTTTTTTATGAAATTCACAGGCTTATTTGCTAAAGAGGTAAGTGAATGGATGGACGCAACTTTTTAAGGTTTGTTTTTCAAATATCTTCATTTTTTGAAAAAGGTATAAAATAATCCAAATGGCCGTTGGATAGAGTTGCTTCAAGAGTGTCTTGAACAAAAGTTCAAAATGTATCAAAATGTATCAAAATGTATCAAAAAATGATACATAAAACTCATGCCTCTTAACCAAAAACAAATTAGAAAAGTTAAATGGGAGAAGGTTTATCTCTAAGCAATCACATCCCCACAGACTGGGGCTCTCACAGGGAAAAGCTGTTAAAAAGGAGGGAGGGGAGGTTGTGTAGGATATATTCCACACCTAGCATAAAGGTGGAGTATAATGTTAAAATGTTTGTTACCATAAAAAGTCCCAGGCAACTCTGCAGGCTGTATGTCCTGAAATGGCCTCTTCCCTTTCCTATCTTCCCCACCACCTTGCTGCCCATGACCACAATCAGACCAAGGGTTTTCACGATTTCGGTTCACCGCGATGCCCCAATGCCAGAGAATTTCACTGTGTCTTTGCAGTGACCACAATACATGCCGTCTGCTTCCTTACTGCATTTGCTGCCACTTGTGATTTGCAGTAGGTGTATTTCTGACTGCAGCCGTCCCTCTGCTTCCTTTCAGTGATTTCCTCTGGGCCATGCTCAGCAGCACTCGGCAAGGCAATACTTCCACTCAGAGTTCCTGCAATCCCTTATAAAGACAGAAATCCCAGTGCAGTCAGAGGAAGAGTGTCTGTTTGGCACCATGCTGGTTACACTTGCAAAGCTTAAACGAGATTTGTTTTGAGTTGCTGTAACTACCAGCACCATCTTCATACTGATAAGTACTCATCAGTATACACCAGCTAACTCCTTATTTTCCAACTGGCACTAACCCCCCTGAGAAGTTACTAAACAAAATACAAGATAAATGGTTAGCTTTTTGCCTGTAAGCAAAGCACCATGTTACAATATAGTTCAGTGTTCAGTAGGAAACATATTTTTATGGAATATATTTTACATATATTCTATTTGCCCTGGTAAATGGAATATCAGGTGGATAATTCACTGAGATACAAAAACAATATAAGCTGCACTCTGCTTAATCCTTTTGCATCTCTATTCAGCCTTTCCATGAGAAAGATTATAATGCAAGATGAAAGCCATGAGGCACACACTAGCAACTCAAATACAGCTATGCTTTATTCCTCCTAAACATCCGGCTATGGATGAGCAACATTGAGACACATTTTGGACTCTACTGCTACCTATGCACATGATTTGCTAGCCCTGAAGCATGAAGTTGGCATAACCTTTAGAGGATTTTTTATTACTATTTTTCTATAATGAAATTATTTAAATTATGGAGGGAAAAAATGAGATAGGATGGGAAAGATGTATGTAAATAAATCTCACTGCAGTAAAGAATAAAATACTATTTGGTAGACAATGTGGCTGACATGGTATTCTTTTTGAAGAAAATCCTCAATGTACCTCTGAAGCCCTAGACAGGTTGAAAGCCCACCAGCCTTCCCTCTTCCACTTTTCCTTCCCTCTCCCATAAAGGAACATACAGGAAAAATATCAACTATGGATAAAAACAAAGCAAACAGTTAAGTGGAGATCCCAATAAAGCAAATAAAATGCAGAAAAAGTTTCAGTGCACTCCAGGTAGCTTGGGTGCCTGTCAATCAACACAGCTCTCCTACAGCCAGGAGCTGGGGAGACAGCACAGCTCTAGCTCTGAGTACAACCTCTGGGTGTCAGAACCATGCCCTGTCCATCCCCTGACCTGCTAGGCAATTCCCCAAAGCCTCCTGGAGATGATCGGAAGGTCACTTGCTTTTTGAGAAAGAGAACACCTTTCCCTCATATACACCTCTTTAAAAGCTCCTGCCTCCTTCTAATGGTTTCGCTCGCTTTGGTGATCAAGTGGCAGCTACTCTTCTCAGCAGCCAGGCCACAGCAGGCAACTTCCCTCTCGGTGTCTGCTTGCAAAAGCAGCACTTCCACTGTGATGGCATCCTAAACCAAAAGAGTTGAGTCTCTCTGGCTGCTTCACACAGCCCAGGCAGACTATGATTCTAGTTTTACAGCTGTAACTTCAGAGTAGTTCCAGTGGATTTTAAAAGACACGTGAAATCAATTGCTGAGCTAGGGGGAATTGACAACGCTTACAGAGCTAGGCCTGTATATGGCTGTTCTTAATATGGTACTTTGTACTTTGCTACTAGAGACACATAAATATTTTATTTTTGGATTACAAGGGTTGCAAACAAGGTATGCCAACTAATGTCAAACAGAATAGCTTTACAAATTCCAGGAAAGTTACGTGCAACGTTTAGGCAACACATACCCAACAACAGGCTTATTCGTAGTTACAGTAATAAGAGACAAGACATATACTCAAAATAAATGACCCCACTGGAAAATTCGAGGCACATTACTATAATTAAGCTAGAACATTTTCTGCAAAGTTGTATTATGTAGGCTTTTTTAAGCGGGGCTTATATCTGTTCACAAATTTTCGTATCAAGATGTTATAAACTATTTTTCCAACATTTAAAAATAAAATTCAGCCCTGTTTCTTAACAAGACTGATTAACTTTTAATTACTTTTAAAACAGTTCTGGCAAAACTAACTGTCAGAAGTTCATTAGCTAAAATGACAAAACACTGAATTTAAATATGAGCAACTTTTTGAGCAACTAAAAATGAATACCATCTGACACTGTGCTTGCATATCTCTATACATAAGGCATGTTATTTTCTCTTCAGGTATATGACCATACAAGCCCTTTGATTTCTACTTCCTTCCCAATCTATGAATTAATGTAAAATTTGTCTTATGATCAAAGTCTTTCATTGACTAATCTGTATTACTACTGCATGAAAGTGATAGTATGCACTGTGATGCCTATGCTTTAGTGTTGCCTTCTAATGTAGGTGAAATTACCTTCAGTCTCATCTCATCAGGACTCATCACTTACATTCACCTGGATTCAACGCACTCACTTGTTTTTGAGAATTCATTTTCCTTAAGGAAAAGAATTCTTATACACTTATTGTATCCTATAGATAAAACTAATACAGGCTCTATATAATTAGCAGCTGCAATGCTTTCATAGGGAATTTGAGTCACAAAACTATCATTTATTCACTTTCTTGCTAAAACAATGGAGTGTCGTTCAGTGATCTCTCTGTCACTGGCAAGCTAGGAAAATTAAACACTAGCAATAAATTGCTTCAGGTTAAATAAAATAATTCAGCAACCAAAACAAAACAAAAGCAAAAGCAAAACAGATCAATCTCCACACCATAACCCTCTGCAACTTTATCCAGCTCTAGCCAACACCCACTTCCACAAAAAAAACAGAAAAAAAGAGAAGACTAGGCCTTGTAGTATGTCCTGGAGGTTAGCAAATCTGGGCTGTTAAACAGCAGGAACTGGCAAATTCTAAAGATACCAAGCCTTCAAAAGATGCCTGCCAGATGCCTCTGTCTCCCACTCCAAAGAGATTTCAATTCAATGGCTTCCAGATTCTAGATCTCTGGTAAAAAGGTGGCATTTTTGCAGGCATTTAACTGCAGTCATATTCCATATCTGCACAAAATTACCACTGCTAACTCACTCCCACCACAGACCGAACATAGCACGTTACCTACTATGGTCATAAAAACATTTTTGCAGAGTTCTCAAACTTAGCAGTTACTAGGTGTTCTTTCACTGCCTTTAAACGGAGGACAGAGAGAGAAAGAGAGCAAAGGAAAACAAACAAAAAAAAAGTGAAAGCAAAAGTATACCAAAAAAGTGCATGCAGAGCCAGATTTTTTCAGAGTGGAGCTTCAAATACTCACCACTCAAAATTCAAACCAGATTTTCAAAGGAACTAACACCCCACTAACTGCTATTGTTACACTTACGATCAGATATTCATATAGAGATTTGAACAATCTGATCAGTTATCTAGTTGTTTAAAAGCTAACAAACTCTACTGAAAAAAAAAGTCTTGTAACTTAAAATTACATTTATTTCCACACAACAAATTTCAGCAAAAACTCATGATCTGGATGTTGCAAGGCCGTATTGTTTAAGAAAATAGGATCAAATCTCTCAAAGTCTTTTTCTTCTATGATATATCACTTTTCACACAGCTGTGAGAGGATGAATTGTGGCAGTGAAGTTCATGGTAAGGATGAGATTTTGAGAAGAGGAATTCCTGTGCACTGAAGGTCATGCGTCAGAAATACCCTTTTCTGTGTATCGGGCTTTAAAAGGACAACACCTCACTTCCTGGTCTGAGCTGAATATGTTGTGAATTTTCAAAATAACACTGATGCATTTTTAGCAGTTCAATTGCTAATGGCTAAATCAATAGTAAAAAATGTAACCCAGCAAAAACAACAACAACAACGCTACCGCCCTGCAGCACTCAGCCTGACTGCTTGTGGTTTACTTTGCAGAAAATTTCAGTAACGGAGAGATTGCTTTATTTTCAGGAGCGGGGGGAAGAAATATTCTCCCAGTATGATCTGTTTCTATTTATTTTCACACAAGCACTGTGAGGAAGGAATATAAAATACTTTTTAGTTATGTTTTAATATTTAGTTTATTTGCAAACCATTTCATTTTGTACTCTAGCACAAAGAGCATAAAACAAAATTAATTCAGAGAGAAAAGGGAGCAATGACTACCTTTTCTCCACCCCTTGCCAAAAAACACTACAAAGAATGGAAAAAACAATATGTCTCACTTTAAGCCCCAGAACTGGTTAATCAAAGCAGACAATGATCAAACACACCAGCTAGGAAAAAAATAGTTTTCTATTGATACAGTACTTACAACCACTACCTCTGACAGCTTCAAATGGAAAACAGGAACTGCCATGCTTTGTCAGAGGTCTGCAGAGTGAAGCGACCTTTCAGATCTCCCCCCCACCCCCACCCCAAGACACATCAAGCAAAGGTGCAAGAAACCTCCTAGTGGACAATTACTGAACAACCAGATCAGCAAGGACATTTTCCTAATTCCCCACAATCTATACTTGTTCCATATGCTGATGCATGACCATCTGAGGATGGGACATCTAATGGGACTGTAGGTATCAGAATAGTCTACATAATTTCCTAGTTAAAGCACTAAGCCCTTAGTGTCAAAGATATAAGGAGTGGTGAGAGCCACATATAAACACATTGTATAAATCATACAGTATGCAGTAATTTAGGTACAACCCAATAACCTTGCAACACATCCTGTGAGCAAGTTGCTTTAGCCAGGTTACAGAATCGCACTACAGACAGATCAATGTATTAAAACCCCAGAAGGCTATAATATGGCTTGTTACAACAAGTTTCCCATAAGCATTATAAAGAGAATATTGAGGCTCATTTATCAGGGACATGCATTTCTCTGGGGTAATACTGCAGTATTTCAGACACTATTTATTATTTTAAGGTTGCTGTTATCATTCCAGTTTTCTTCCCTCCTCTCCCCGCCCGGGCATTTCTATCTAGGGCCAAGACAGCCTGCCAGCTTTGATTTATACTTCCCAATAGAAAACTGGGGTGAAGGAAGAGGGAGGGCTGAGCTTCACCCTCTTCATATAAGAGAAGTGCTCTTTGCAGTCAGATCTCCCCATAACCACACTGATTTCAAAAACTTTCCAAACAGTCGTCCATCAATGTTAAGCCTTGCGCTCCCCGTTACCTGCTACACTCTTGTAGGAGATTTTCTCCCATGTCATACTTTCCCTTGAGGCCTCCAGCTACATTCTCTTGCAGAGAGGGGTTTTCATAACACCTAGAGTGAACCAATTCACACTAAAAGCAGCATCAGTATTTACTAACAACCTTCATGGGCTCAAAAGAGGAATAAGAGTTGTGGGGAGCATCCTCTCCACCCATCCTTTATTCTACAGATACTAAGGAAAAGAGGGGATAAAGGTGGCTTTTTTGTTCCTTGACACTCAAGGAAACAATGGGAACACGTAGCCCTGGAATTCTGAATCAGTACGAGGTATTTTTAAAGCTCTATAGGGCTTCTGGACTCCCTTTTTGAAGCAGTCTGCAAGCCAAAAATATCACAGGGTTACTTATTCATTGTATTGGTAAACAAACTGTGAACAGCTCTTTCCCAACTCTTGATCACTGCAGCCCTGACTGTAAGAGATGTAGCCATATCTTCCATCTCAAAATTAATTGCTAGTATTCAACTAATTTTGACCATATCTGTAGGGTGAAGAGTATGATTTTGTCCAGTTCTTTTCTCAGAGAAGGCACTGTCTGAAGCACATTTATTTTCATGCTAAGAATTCGGAGTTTCAAAGGCAGTCTGAAAATGGTTCATAGGAAGTTATCAGTATTTTTCAGGAAGTCCTTTACCAAATACTTGGAATCAAAAATATGAAATGGAAAGGCTATGTCCCAAGGTGAAAGGAGGCTAGAAATGAAAGTACAAAACAGCTGCCCTATTTACCACCATGGTTTTCAAAATTAAGCTCACCCTTCCCCCCAAACACTGAGTTCTCCACTCGTGATTATGCAATATTATCCACTCAAGATTACTGTATACTTATATATCTATAAGGAACACACCATATTTCCCAGGCTTGTCCTTTGCCTTATTTTCTGCTGTGTTAGGAACCATCCTGGTCAACTTTCATCATTGCATGATGGGAAACAAAGGCTCCCCAGGCTTGACAGGGGACTCCCTCCCACCCCAAAGGAGTAGCCACCTTTCTGGCTTACTAAATTTGGCTTAGTTTCCCTGCGGCCTTCCAGAAAGTGTCACCATGTACCTAGTTAAAAAAAAAAGCTGTCCTAGAAAACAATCCCTCCCCCACCCTCAATGGTTAGAAAACAGGATCTGTACTTTAGATACTCTCCGGGTGCTGCTGCTCCATGGGCACGGAGGTAGTCTTCTCTTTCTGTGGAGCACAAGGAAGGCTCTGAGGCCTGATGATTAAATGAGCATGGTCAGCTTGATTTCCTCAGGAGGAATGAGGAAACAGAGGTAGAAGAACCTGTTAAATGAAACTCTGAGCACAGAAGCCTGAGGCAGGAGGTTTTGCAGAAGTAAACACTGTTCCTTTCAAAAGCCTGCCTACTTTTTACTCTCTTTTGCCTCCAATTTGTTTATAATCCATATACTGGAAGAGTGAATGAATATACAATGCAACACAGAAACACTGGTAAAGGTATAATGTATTCCAGATCCCCTCAGGTCTCCTCAAGATGGCCCAACTTTTCTACACAATGTTAGCACAGATTTACTACTTCATCTAAAAAAAAAGGGGGGGGGGACACCATGCCTTGTTTCTGTCATGCCAAGAAGTACTGCAGTACCACTTCAGATAAAGAGTTTTATGTCTATGTGCTGCAGTAACCAGATGCAAAAATTTTAACCACTTCCTCATCATAGCAGTAATTATGCTTTAGCAGTAAAGTATGAAAGGACTGAGCCAGTCTGAATATTGTATGTACATTTCTCAGTTCATGATTACAGCATATCGATTTCCTCACGTAACTTCTATGTACTACTCAGAGGAAATACGTAGTTTTCCCCTTCAGCATGACTGGTAGCAAAGTCTCATTATACTTACCCTTAGTTCAAATAATGCCAGCAATGGCTGAACTCTAAATATTGGTAGCAAATTAACCTTGTAGGGACAGTAAAGTATGTATTAGAGGGAGAGGAGGAATATAACTCAAATATTCTTTACAAGCTCTTAACCTCATTGTGGGCCACTTGAGTTACCCATACACCACAAACAGTTCCACTGAAGTCAACAGACCTAAATGTGAAGGACTTTGCAATCCATTTGAAAGTGAAGCACTACACAACTACATGCTCCCTTACCCAAAGGACCTGACTGCATATTCAATACACTCATCAAAGTGATATGCACTTTGAAATCTACTGATAAAAAGTACTACACAAATCTGGCATTATTTTAGAATAGACAAGAGAAAACCTAGTAGAAACCCTCCTAAAAAAGATAGCAAAACTAAAGAAGAATTTTTCCTTTAGCTAAGAAGCATCTGGTATTTTGCTTGACCCTCTGATGTCACATTTTTATATGAGAGTTCTTATTAGTGCAAAAGACAAAAATCTAAGATGTGAAAGTGATAGAGTCCCTGTAGATCAGCTTTTATCTTTACTCAAGTGCTGTATATGCCTGCATATATACAGCACTGATGATGTGCACTGAAAGCAATAATGTCAGTAAAAAAAAGCTGACAGCAATAAGTTGATTTTACTCCACATAGTAGATCTAATCTTAGGACCTGATCCTGTCAGGAACTGAGAGCCATACACTTACTGGAAATCAAGCAAGCTCAGCATTTCACTGGAGACACTCAGCACCTCGCAGGTTCAAACCCATACTTTTTAAAAGTCACTTCCTATTTGTCCTTTGTTTACCCTGGCTTATCCTGAACAGCAAGGCTTTCCGACATAGAGATAACTTTGGAAATGATTACTCTCATATTCTTTGATGATTTCAAAAGGCAGGAAAGAATCTCTCCCCTTTCCGAGGGCCACCCAGCTGAAGCAAAGAACATTACTTTTTTCAGGCATGCTACTAAGAGTCAGTAATAATTCAATTGAATCACCATGGTCTTGAAATACCTGACAGAATTTGCTTTTGTTCTCCCTGAATAATGTATTTTCCTTCTCTATCTGCGTTCACACAGTTATCATTCAGACAACCCTAAAAGGGAGACTGTCCAACATGTCTCCTTCCTGTCAATATAACCTCTTCCTATGACACATATTCACAGCTTTAATGTAGTTTATCCATTATGACACCACAAGTACAAGCACACATTCGGATCAAGCCACTGGGAAACACAATGTAACAAAGTAGGTCTTCAAATTAAGCTTTATAATGATTAAATATGTTAACTGTAATTAAAGCTGCTACCAATCTCTCTTTCTCCCGGGAAAAAAGAACATACGTGTTGCAGAATGGCATCTACTTTTCTAGAATCAAGAAAGGAAAGAAAATCAAGAATGAGTTGCACACACTTATCCCAAATAAATGAAGATAAATTATTTCATTCCTTCTCATCTTCATGTACTGAGGTCTCACCCTACATTCTGAGCCAAAATCTATTTATTTATTTATTTATTTATTTATTTAAATGAGGCTATCACATGCTTTGTTTTCCTTGGCTATATCCTCTTTCTCTGACACAGTGTCCCTCACAGGAGTTTTGATAAATGCAGCCTGTCATAATGATCTTTAAACTCTGCCAGGATCAGAATCAAGGTACTTCTCAAAGGATGAGACTTCAACAGCCACCAGTGAAACAGTGACAGCAACTGCCATTGGGTGAGTAGTGTGCAAAAGGAAAGTGGTATTAGAAAAGCAGTATCAGCCCTAGGATAGGAGGGTTGAAAGAAAGTAGTTTTAAGCCAGTAGTTTGAAGATGCAAGCTCTGGAATGTGGGATCTGGGCAGAAGAAATGAGTTCTGAGGCGTAAAGGAGCTAGTCTGGGTCATTGACTATTGCTTTTATTGGGACCCTAGTTTGTGAGCAAAGTTACTTTCAGAACTGCTGGGTATCCCTCCCACACACTCTTTTTTGCCATTGAAATATGTCAACCTTGAGATAAACATCTAACGTACTAAATTCATATTTTAAGAAGTGAGGACACAGGTGTCAACTTCACACTGAAGTGATGATTATGGACATGGTCCCACACTGTACAGTGGACCTAACAACATTATTAATAAACTAATCTGTATTCATCTGGAAACCATTCTGTCTTAGCAAAGCTAACACTTAATTAGCGTCACTGTTCCAGGGAAGTAAATCTGTGACACTAGGAGAATTTGGAGAGAACTAGTTGCATTTGGGCACCATGCCTCCTCATATTTGCATAATGATAGTGCAAGAAAGTAGTAAGTCCACTACAGTCAAAGGTGTTACACTATTATAAGCCTACAGTAAAAAATCAGGCTGTTAAAATAACATTTCCTGAAGCTGCTATTCTTATTAAATTTCATGAGCCACATATATTTGAAATCAATCAAATGCAAAACAAGACTATAATCCAAGAATGCTGGCTTCTCACTCTAGACCCTTGTCCAGTGTATTGCAAAGTCACTGTTAAATTTTGGGTGGCCATACAGAAATGCATAAACCCAGAGTTTAAAGGTAATTCTCATGAACAGATGAAAATTCCAAGTAAATGATGCCTTAAGTTCAGCACTTTTGTACTCCAATACCTTGAGCTTCCCAATACACCACAAAACTGATATTCAAGTCACTGACTACTTTTAGTATGATGGACTTTAACAATCACCGTTTTGACATCTTTTCTGTAGTGTGTGCATAATGCCTTTCGGACGAAAGGACTGTAAGTAAAAAGGTTTATTATACTTACAAGTCCAGCTGTTAAATTTATACTGATAAGGAAGATGAAAAATATACACGAGATTAAAAGACCCAAGAGAATGCCACTTTTTCACTGCAGAAGAATTACAGCAGGTATGTTGTGTTCTCCCCTCTCTTGATTTGAGCTGCAAATACAATAAATAATTAATAATTTCCAAAACAACTATGAGTGACTAAACTGACACCTCCTTTTACTTTGCACAGAATCTCTCTTCCTCAAATTCATAAAACCTCAGTTGCTACAAACTGCACCAATTTATCCAGCTCAGGATCAATCCCAAAGTGTAACATGTTAACCCCAAGACAAGTTAGCATATCCGGTATACTGACTCTGTGGCTTTTTCCAAACCAGGGACAGCCTTGCGTAAACCACAGGCTAATAGTTTGCCAGGCAAGCAACACCAATATAATCTCACTGTATCTGTTTTATAAACATGCTCAGGTGTTGGGCTATCGGGCTCTGCTGCATTGCACAGCTGTTCCACAGCACACACCAGCTGCACTTACTCCCTTTTCACACAAGTCCAGCTGTATGATCCTAAGCCTTTCTATAAAAATCTATCACATCTACTGCTAGTAACCAAGACAGGGCCCTAAAAATGGAAAATCAAACGTTCTATTTTTTTCAAATGAGTGATCCAAATAGAAGTCCACTTTCTTTTCAGTTATGTGCATGAATGATCAAACAACAAATACTGCAGCTTTACATTTTGTCTGCTGTTGTCTTTTACCATATTAACTTCAGTTATGGGATTGTCAATGATACACAAAATTATGAGTTAGGATGGCAATTTTCAAAGGCACTTAAAACAATTAGTTCTACATTTCAAAGGGATTTGCACACCCAATTCTTCAGCTCTTTTGACAGCCCATGTATATTCATATGCAGATAGGCTCAATATCAGAGTTGTTCAAAATGCATGCATGCAGGATACCTCTACATGGTGATTTTTTGATTGTAACAGTAAAGCTGGTGCTGCCCCCAATTATTCAACCACAGAGGCAGCACAGCTTCAAACTGCTCACTGTACTATGACATTCTGAAAGACAGGTCCTACAGCTCCGTACCTCCATAGAGAAAGGTCCAGATTCAAGAATGCAGCAAGACTGAGGTCCTGAATTTCTGTGTGTCCATCATAATGGAAGGAAAGCATCCCCACAATGAAGCGGTTGCAGAACAAAAATATCAAACACAATAGCCTGCAAAAGCCATGCTACAAGAAGGAAATGGAAACGTGATGGTAAGAATCCTTATTTCAGGAAAACAGAGTAAGATGAGTGATGGACAGCTGAGGAAGAAGCTGCAAGGCAGAAAGAAAGATATTTAACTGGTGCCAGCCGGAAGCCTCAGTTCAAGAGTCTAGGTTCTGCTCTTATCTTACTCCCTGATCTTCTGAAGAACTTTGGTCAATTCATTCCACTTCTCAACCCTAGTTTCCTCTCTGTAAAAATGAGGTTACTGGTACCCCTATTGCAAAGCTCTGAGATGAAAAACATGATTGTGCTGTACTTCTGTGTGACATGGAGGAAAATCATGTTCTCCATCCATTACACTTCCTCTTAGGAACACTGTGAAGATGACTGTGCTGAAGATTTTCCAGACTCGGGTATTTTGGTAATTAATTTAATTACTACCTGAGACAGATAAGAGCTATATACCAATATGTGTAAATCTAAAGCAGACAAAGGCCTCTTCTGGAACCATTAATAGAAACAGCTGGACTATTTATTTTATAAGCAGATTTATACTCAGATATGAGTAGACGTCCATCCCATCATTTCCTATTACAGACATCCTCATTTTTTGAAGGAATTATGTGAATGGAAATAAAGGCAAAAATTAAAGAGGAAAGAGGAGATAACGTTATATCACAAATAGACGCAGGACAACTAAGTATGTAAAAACTTGCCTGACCAGTTCACAGCAAGCAAGATTATGATGAAGTTTTTACACATTATCTCATTGCTGATTAGAACTTCACACCATAAAGTAATCAGGTTCAGGAACTGTGTTTCTGAAAATGAATATACCAGCCTCACCTGTTACCATGAACTCTAAAGAAAACCAAACAATATTGATGACAACCATTTTTACGTTGTGACCTGCCATGATGTTATGAAACATTTTTTTAAATAAAGTCTGTTAAAAATCTGATCTTCCTAATTCGTCTTATTTGGCCTATTACAAAGCAGCTTCACTTTGCTGACTGCACTTTATCAAAAGTGTCCATCTTATTTACACATTCCTTGGTTGAGCACACAAGTTAAGTCTCAGCCTCTTTCTCTGCTGACTCGTGTGAATAAGAATACCTCCCCTTAACTAGTCTCACAACTACTCCTTCCTCAAGAGCCATCAAATATACTTTTCAAGTTGCAATAACACACCAGTTATTTCTGCTGCATGTTTCTGTTCTGCAAAGCATAGATTTCTATGTTGCTATGCATTTTCTATGAGATTGGCTTTTGCACTTCACTTCACTCTTGATATAGAGGTACAAAACCTTCAAAGGTCTTTTACAGTTTACGATCTTATTATTCAAAAGTGAGATAATACATTAGCTGATTTTACAGCATAAGATCCTCCAGGAAGAAACAATATATTTTCTGTTTTTGCACTATATCTGCATTACTTAACGCACAATGAGAGTTATCAAAGATAAAGTAATAATTTCTACATTCAAAACCATCATCCTGTCAGAATGTATGCATCCCATGCTCTAAGAAGGTTTCAGCACTTCAGTCTTATCGCACCTGGGATACCACTAGTATCAAGCAAATTTTCAAAGGTGCATAAAATGTCTCTGAGACTTCACTTTATTTGCATCATAAAGTTGATTAACCATGCATAAAGTTCAAATACACAGGTTCTGCAGACAGGCACACTGGTGCAGGGAAGCAAAATCAAAATTTACTTGCTAATCTGCAAACAGGGTGCAGGACTGATTCACAGCTGTTGGAAGAGCTGCAAGCTTTCCAGCAGTTCCACAAAACATTCAGCCTGTAATCTGTGTTACTGCTCACAGCCACACTTACCCTTGGTCCCACGCAGAAGAAGACCCTACAGTACAATGGGAGAGTGCCGTAGGGAAAGAGGCTTCACCAGTTGCACCTAGTTCTCAGTCTGCCCTGTCTTTAACTTCAGTTAGATGCTTTTTTTACCTCAGTCTTCCAGGAACAGCATAAAAGGCAAAATGACATTCTCATACTTCAAATCTGATTTCAAATATGATTTTAAAAATTGTCTTTGATCTGAACTTTGGACTGTGCTAAGGATCTTGAAAGCTTTATGGCAGGGTAGTAACACTGATACGGAAAAACTGTGCTTGGCTGGAGAGCACACACCTTTTAAATAGAATATAATTGTTGGAACATGTTAAAGCCTGTCATTTTGATGTCAAGAGTACATTGAAACAAGCCTAGAGTTCAGTTTAATTGTACTTTGTTCGAATATACAATAATATACTACTGTTTAATTAATGAGGTAACGGTCCAAAAAAATAAAATGTTACGCTTTTTTTCTATTTTACTTTAAGAACTCTACAAAGAATACCAATCACAAATCGCATGGAAGAGAGACTGATCCTTCTGAACAATGTGTGCGCAGATTCACAAACTCTTCAGAAAGTAAGCTTATTGCAGATACTATCCTGAAATAATCACTGATGAAAAGCTTATATTCTTCAATGACTTCCACATATTTCAAAAATTTACAATAGGCCTCAATTCTGAGAAATCATTAAAGTACAGTATTAAACATACAAGGAATTCAGTTGATAGTGATGTAACTACTCATTTCTCTAAGGTACCTATTAGCACAGTAGAATCACTATGTATACAACTAAATAATAACCTAGTACTCTCAATGGTTTCAGCAACATGGAACACCACTCAAAGAAATTTCCAGTAAAATCAATATAGGAGACATAAATTGGTGCACAAGACATATTAGGCCCTGTCTGCCCCAGTCACTGGTGTAAGGCACACATCACAGAATTAAACTTCTTTTGTGTTTGTTTTAGGCATATTGGGTTTTTACTTACTCACACATGCTCTTACCAACAAAACCCCTAACTTTGTAAATGGAAAGTGTTTGCTTTTTGCACTGCACTGAGCTAGGACAAACAGAGGTCAACTGCACTGATCTATTTTTCTATATTGTACTAGTGTTGTGAAGTGAATGCCTTTCAAAGCAGGATCAGGACCCCATTGTCCTACTAAATGATATATACAAGAAGGTAATAAGATAGCCTCTACCCGAGGCGGCTTGCAACAGATGCACAAAACAGACAAAAGGAATGAGTGTGAACTGGGAGGGAAAGAGCACATAAAGAGATCCTACAAGATCGGATAGGTCACAGTGTCTGGGCTGCTAATGCTGCGGGCAATTGTTTAAAAACAGTTTTGCTGAATTTGTATTTTAAAACCTTTTACGTGGCCTTATAAAAAATGCAAAAGCAGAGCCACCTCCTAAATGTGACCACTAAACCAATATTCTTTTTAAAGCAACAGACTTTACAGTATATACATAAAAATAAAGTATTGCACAATGCTTATCAGAAAGAGCTACAAGACAAGGTTTTGTTCTTTCTGTGAAAAGTTCTGTTGCTTGCTTCTGATGCAATGACTAGCATTTCTATAAAGTAACTGTGAGAGGTTAATAAAACCTTTCTTTCCGCTTCACATGGCTCTGAGAATTTGCTAGACGATGAGTAAAGGTGTGGAATGAAACTTAACAAAGCTCATCTCAAAGACCAGTGACATTAGTATGGGGCATTAGTATGTATTTGATTATTGCACTGGGAGTGTTCTAGCCCAGCTGCTGATAAAGAAAAAGGCTCAAATGTACTAATAC
The DNA here is from genome assembly GCF_036417845.1 of Apteryx mantelli. NCBI lineage: Eukaryota > Metazoa > Chordata > Aves > Apterygiformes > Apterygidae > Apteryx > Apteryx mantelli. The sequence goes on along the minus strand of NC_089980.1, from coordinate 39,415,401 downwards.
AGTTGAAACCAGCTATCATGGGATTATACAGAAAAATCGTGTAGTTACATAAAAATGGGTGATCACAAACATTCTTAAGGATATATGGGATATTCAGAAATACCTAGAAATTTGGGAACCATGGGCTAGATCATAAAGGCTATCCCTCTAAACTTACCAACTCCTCGAGAAGAAACACCACATCAACCAAAGTGTCACAGTATCTCCAGCAAAATTTCCACTCCATTTGGGATTTTGAGTTAGGGACACCTAGCAAAGCTGAATTGATAGGCTGCTGCTCAGCTACCACTACAGCTTATCATACTTGTCGATAATTTCTTACTGATTCTTTTTGTTTCTCCAATCTGTCTCTTCCTGACTTGTACTTGGACTGTAATTTTTTTTAAGACAGAAAACATAATTTTGCTTTATATAAATGAAAAAGGAAAATGATACTGGGTATTGTCTTTGATTAGGATTCCCTGGGTGAAAATCCCAATAGTTAGTATCAACTAAAATTTTGCAATATTGTTTCCATTGTTTGGGACAGTCCAGTTTTCAGGGAAAGATCATCACGTCCATACAACACCCCACTGGCTCTGCTAAAATCAGAGACTTTTGTTTGAAGTTCAAACCTACTGTATGACATTTCTTTCTTCAACCATTTCTGCCGTGTAGCTAACTGGAAATTCAGAACATCACTTTTTCTGATTGAAGATAACTGCTCAGACACCGACCAGTCTGTCAGTTAGTTCCCTGCTGCTTGCTGAGAAGCACAGGGGAGACGCACTCTGGATGAGAGCTTCTGGGCAATGCTCACAGAGCTTGTGGTACTAAAGATGCTTCTGTGTCTTCCTGACACAAGTAGCTCACTAGTCCACCCAAGTGCTCAGAATGGAGAAGGAGTTGGCATGATGGAAAGAACAGCAACAAGGATAAATATGGGAAGTAATAATAAGAAGAAAATAAAAGGAAGAGTTAAGACAGCCAGGACTCCAGGACAAGGCGATAGCAGTGAATTAAGGAGAACAGAAGCAGGCCATTTAGATCACCAGTTCAAGAGATGCCAAGGCAATAGCAGATAATAAGGAAGGGAAAGGCAAGGACATGCAGAGGAAAAAAAAAAAAAGAAAAGGATTCCTCAATAAATCCAGCTAGAACCATGTGAGAAGGAGAACAAAGTGGACAAAGCTGTTTCTGTACAGCCTGGGTGACCTTTAGCCTTTCTTGTTCCAACACATTCTGAAACTCATTTGTTTTCAGAAACCATGGATCAATCACACCTTGAAATAAAGGGAAGCTGATCTCAGCAGGAGGTCTATACTTGCACTAGGTCTCTGTAAAGATCTATAGCAGGACATTTCATTCATGTAGCTGGCTTGTGTTACCAACAACAAATCTTATGCAATCCTGCAACGGTCACCCAATCATTTCTTGACCGTCTTGGAGCCAGAACAGATCCAGAAAGATGGAGAACTGTCAGCATGAAGACAGAACAGACAATAAAGAAGAAAAGGAAAGAAAACTAGGAAGGAGAAAATATTCTTGTTTTGCTGGCTTTTATTCTGCGAAACAAAGCAATGCAATTCCATCCAACACATTTCCTCACCACCTTTGCAGAGTATGCATCAATCTTCCCTTCACGTCTCCACTACCATTGCATCAGTCTTACTGCTACCACTTCACTATTTATCTAAAGACACTTATAAATATTAACATTTGAAAAAAACATATATTTTTGAATCACATTAAAATGGCCAATGTATCAAACAATGAAGAGTAGTATAGTGCATAAGAACTCTGGTCCCCCATGATGAGAGGATTGATACATATTTATACCATAAAGTACTGAAAAGTACTAAGATTGAAACACTTTTTAAGCATTAAGTTTGCCTACTCTTCATTTAAGATACTGAGATTCAGTAGGGCTCCCTGGTCAAACAACACAGGCATGCAAGTATTCAGTAACATCTAGCCATTATTTATGCCTTTTTGTTCCTGCCTGTGCTGAAACTGCCCAGCAGGACACCAGAAACAACCAAAATGATTCTGTTGTCTGTAACAATTAAATCAGCTCAACTTAGCTGATACAAAGCAGAAATGGCTGCCTGCAAGCCTCTGATGGAATCAAAATTTGCCTTTTTTAATTCTAAAAGCAACAGTCTTCCTTTATTTCTGTTCTTCAGCGATTCAAGCCCTACAGAATTCCATAATCTCTCAGAATTATTTAGCATCCCTCTGACACTGCTTCCAATAAAATGAGTGTTAAAACTCCTGTTAGATTTAATGGGAACATGCCAATATCACTAGTTTTTTTAGCTGTGCTATTCTGAAATATGTGAGATTTTGGCTTCTGTCACTCCTTTTAAATCACAGCAGTGATAATTTAAGATCTTAACTATAAGAGCAACATAAGTTAGAGGACACAATCAGAAATCAACTTTACTAGCAATTCAAGCAACTAACTCTGACTAATGATCAGAATAGATATAATTCTGTAGATGTTCTTAAATATTTACTTGCATTTCATTTTACTAAAATATAGTACAAAGCACACAACTGTCATTGCAGAAGTCACCCAATCTCTAGAATTATTTATTAGTTCTATAGTTGCAGTTTCATATTAATATTGCTGAATATACTTTTAACATCTTCTAGTGACTGCCTGCCAAATAGGTAAGCAGTTGCTTACAGATACAAGGTTAAAATATTTTGCCAGCCTTCTTTAATGGCCCCTTTGCCCCCAAACTATAGAAACCCCTATAACTGCTACAGTTTGCATGTCTCAAAAGGGCAAGGGAAATAACCCCATTCTTAAGATCTTACTCACTCTCGCTCCTTGCAAGAGACAAAAGGGTTTGTTTGTTATCCCCCAAAACTGGCAGCTTTCCAAACTATCTTTGGACTTCTGATCTTACTCCATATCCACATATTTCCAGCCCTACCTTTCCATGTGGATGGAGGAAAATTCTCTTTTCAATCCTCTCTGACCACAAATTTGCCACTACATGCATACCTTGTCCTTTCCAAAACCTCTCTTACCATGAACTGGAAGGAACAGATGTCTTTGTCTGTCTTTACATCTAATAATAGGGGTGAGGGAAAGTATTGGATAAGGCAGTACTGAATTCAACCAGCCAGTTCCAAGCAGAAAGGCTCTCACCTCTGACTTTTATGAATTGTATTCACACTCCCCCTTCAAATTTTGAAAACATAACAGAAGTTCATTTAAATGGACGTTTAGTTAGGAAGTGGAAACTAACCACACTTAGAGGCCAAATCCTACGATTCCAACTTAAATTCTCATTTCAGCAGTATTTAAAGAATTCTGGATGGGGAGGGCAGAGACATAGTTTTGATGGCTGAGGAAAGCAGAAACTGGGCTTGCATATGCAAGATTTGCAGTAGAATAATAAATCAGAAAGAGTAAAATGAAAGTAAAGGATGTTGTTAAACATTATTTATTGTCAGTTTTCCCTTGGAACACAGGCCCCAGTTCAGGAAAGAATTTAAACACATGCCTACATGAAATCCAGTGAACTCAGCGAACCCAATGAGATCAGTGAAGTTCTGCACAGTATCTATGCAACTGCCTGAGTTGGAATAAGGATATGGACTGTCTAAAAACTGGCTGCAGGAGAACATATAGGAATTGTTTTCATCGGATTTGGACATTTGTTAAAGCCCAGCTTAGAAAAAATACCTATGAATTGGACTCCGTTACTAGTAAATTTATTCTACAAATACTTCTACAGAGTTCAGTGGAACTGTTTTTGCTATGTGGAACTTAGTATCAGTATTGGTATTAGCAATAGGAAGATGAAATTCTGATCAATCGTGGGATCAAACCCTGACCTTCCTGTATTCAGTGTTCAGTGAAACACACCTTCTACCACACACTTGTCATGCCCCAAAACGATTTTTTCATGTCTGAAGTGAGGTTTTGAAAGCTACACTCTGAGCAAAGCAGGCAAAAAACAAGTCAGTGGGCAACATAAGGCCATCAACTAGTCAATTTGCCTATGCCAGCCCATCCCTATCTCCTACCTGCGTAGCTTTCTGCTGCTGCCAAAACAGCAGCTGGAGTATGTGGGGCAGCAGCAACTACTCATAATCCTCCTCCAGGTTTTTCTCCATGCTTCATCTCTTCCTTTCCCCACTTTGCCCTTTCCCTCTCCCCACAGCAGCAACTGCAGGTGCAGCTTTTTTCCCCTCTATTCCCTCCCGGCAGTCTGGGAAGCACCGCAGGTAAGCAGGAGCTGTTAGGAGAGATCATTCCTAGCAGGGAGTAGGAGTAGAATTATGCAGCTGCACAAAGGGATTGATACGAGATGGTGGGAGAGCTGCGTGGTGACAGCACCACATCCCCAGCAGAGGGAAAAGAGGAGGCGCAGGAGGGAGACAGGCTGGGCGAGAAGACAGGGAGACCCCTACCTACACAAAGCCCTCTCCAAAATCTCCCATGTCCTCTTCACAGCCCCCCCATCCTCAAAATTATTGTGAGTCCCTGTGAAACCCTGCTGATCTCTGGTAACTCTCTCATGCTCACCCCCCAAACCTGACAGACTTTGCGCAGTGATGGTCTTGTAATGCAGAAATCTATCAAAAAGGACAGCGATTTCCTTTTTGTTTCAATAAATACTCTTCTGATAACAATGCTTTTCAGCAGCTCATGAACGATGAGACGTAAAGGTTTCACAAGCAAAATCCTAGGCCTTTCAACACCTTCACCGCAGATAAGTTCAGCCAGTAGATGAAAATAAAAAAGTAAATACTGTCCAGTCACACTCTACTAGCCCACTGCCAACATTCAACAGCATCTGGAGGACGCAAGCAGAGGTTAACATGCAGAGTGATCTGCACTAAAATGATTACAATCATGCTCCCTGTCCACCAGCTATAACAGATCACCTGCTGCCTGAAATGAGTTGTCATTTCAGCAACAGAAAAGGCAAAAGATTATTAAAAACAAACAAACGGAAGAACTCAGATAAGCACCTAAGCAGTCTTTCCACTTAATTCAGATCAGAGGACCTGTAAGGACACAGTTCTTAAATAAATGGACAGCTCACTAGGCGAGGACTCAGAAGAGTTTTAATCATGCCCCTGCTATTGCCTTCTGGGTGACTTCAGGCAAATCACTGCACCCACTTCTCAGTTCCTCAAAGAGAAAAGGCAATACTGACCTCCTGCTAAAGTGTCTTCAGATTTTCTAATGTATGACATACTCACTACTGTTATTTCTAAATCTTTCTATGTCTTTTCCTTATGTCAAACATCTCTCTTATGAGAGGTCAGCACCATGAAATTCAGACCTTCACCACTTATGGACTATAACTTAAAGACCCAACACATAGTCTTTCTGACACAAAAATTTCAATAGCACACTGTAAGCATGATGAAAAAACATGTAACTCAATAAAAGAGGGTATGTTTTCCACATTTCATTTCCTGCAACTGGTCATCAACCTGTTATTGAGATATTACATTAATTCATAATAAACTTCCTGTATGCAATGATGGCACATTTGTATGACGTCACACTGATAAAAATGGAAATAGGAAAGAATGCTTTTAAAAGTATATTGTTTTAAATTTAGATCTTAAGAATCAGCACTGAAGAAGAAAAGTAACATGGAAGATATTTAGGACCAGCAAAGAAAAGCTCACTGAAATTTATATTTTAATTCTTTCCTGACAGTGTTAGGGATTTTAACCCTAACAAAAAAAATTAACCTTGTTTCACGAACCTAAATATAGTTGTAAAATATTTTCAGTGGAAATATAGGCTTTTCTTGCTAAATGTTGTGATGTTCTGATTGACTTGGTGAGTTCTGCTACTCAGTCCACCAAAGGATTTCTTAGGACGACTCTATAGGTCTTCTGGTCAGGCCTAATGGCTAAGACACTTAGATGGAGTCTTTGGCATAGGTCCAATGACACTGATTGCATTTATTGTCAGCTCTGGGAAGCGGACTTGAACTCCGAACCCATGCTACCAACCATCCCAACACAGAAATATAGATCATTCTGATTCACAAAGGTATAACCACAAGGCTAAATATTAAAGGAATTCTCCTTCCTGAGTTAAATTCTACTGATTAAAATGTAGCTATTTTACTAACTCACCTGCAAAATTTACATATGCTACATGTAGGAAAACTAGAGAAAGACACACGTACTTTGTTACTACATGAATCATCTAACTGAAAAAATATAGCTAAAGCTTTCATGTTAAATTATCGGGGGGGGGGTTCAATCAGAATTGTCAGGTTACTTATTGTTCTGTATTTCATATTCTTCAGAATGCAAGTTCACCAACATCCTATTGAATGTTCTTTACACCGTTCTGTATAACATTTTATTCAGTTATAGAAAAGCCTGTAATGTCATCAATCCAGAGCTCTCTTTAAAACTCCAGTGTAGTCATTACTATGAAAAATCTGCAAAACTGACACTTTTACTGTGCTATGTCTGTATTGATGCACCACTGGAAAAGCAGCCATCTTTTTAATTGTCACTATACCATTTTAGAAATATTTTCATATTGATTTTTTTTTAATTGTATATATTTTCTTTAAAAGCTTCCATCTAGTAAAATCTGAACCATTGTGTTAGGCCACAGCTTTGAAATATTTATATATATTTGGGGAGTATATATATTATAAGGTTGAAAAATCATTTTTGTAACTGCTGAATACTCTGTAGGTAATAGGAACCAGGGTTTTGCATATTTATCTTATTCTTCCTAATACAATAATCGCTATCAGGATTTCAAGCTTTGTACTTGTTTATCATTAGTGTTTCCACTGTAACCATGGCATCAGTATATAGCACAGGCTTAACATGAGAAAAATACCCAGTATTTTCCTGAAAAACTCATCTCCTAGAAAAAATACAAGAATTAACACAATGACAAAAAAACAATCAAAGTAGGTGAGCTAGCTAAAGAGAGAAATAGTTTCTTTTAGGGTAAAAAACCAAAACATTATTTCTTTGTTAATACTTTTTGCATTTTGGACTTCTGGCAACTATCTGGAAATATATTACAGGATAAGTAATACAACCTTCAGCCTAGTGCAGATATTATAAAGCAAATATTGAAAATTTCCTCACCAAAACATTTGCCATACTATATGAGACTGACTGCATAAAAGCTATTAATATATTGACAAGAGCTGTTCTCAACATATGAGCATTTTGTCAAATCTAATTAATTAATGTCAATTCAATCCTGGAAGAAGTGTTGCATCACTCTGAAGGTAAAGAGGGGCAGCAATTCAATTACACTGAATACACTCAACAAGTATGGGGTACCCAGTTGAAACTTTCAGGACTCCTTAAAGGGAAACCTTGAGAAAAGCATAAAAATATTTTAGAGTCTCCAAGAGTGTTTCTTAGGTTGCATTTATTTGATATCTCAGGCAGTGAGGAAGAATGGGCTCCTGTGATTGTTCCTTTTAATTTGAGCGTTATAAAGTGGGGAAAGAGTACTAAAAATATACCTGCTTTAAATGCCAAGAGTGAAATGAAGGAATTAGCCCTCTTATTAAACAGAAGAAACTGACTGCAATGTACCAGTAGATCTTAGACTAATGTTGGTTTAGGCCATGTGCATTTCCCTTGTAGTGTGAAACCCATCTGACTACTCAACTTCATAGATGATTTTTTTTCTCTAGGTTTTAATATAGATTCCAGACACTGATGAAGCAATCAATAAATGTATTTATTTCACTACAGACTCTATAGAGATGTCATGGCCACAGGATTTATTTTAATTCAGTGAAATCAGATGAAGAAACAGTGTGATACTGTAAAAGCCAGTTCTCTGAAGGTTTTTATCTACTAACAATCCAAAAAACGCATTCAGTATTACAATTATTGTAATACATTCAGTAAATTGGAATATTTTGGAAAGGCTAAAGGGGAATCCTATAAATATTTGGTCCCCCAAATTCTAACTGCAATATAGGAATGGTGCAGTACACAGTATTTCATATACACAAACACAGTCCAAACTATAAGGACTTACAGCATGACAATGAGATAAATGATGCTTCAGAAACCATATTATATTGGGCTGACCAATTTTTATGATCCAGCGCCATGCCCTCAACTATCTCACATCGACAGACAACAACCGTAGTCACTCCCTTGTGTCCTCCCATCACCCAATCGCTGGACTGCAATGGATCCTGATGTAACAGAATACAGCATTTATCTAATTCAGTTATTTAGATCCCTCCAGGTCATGTTTACATTGGGTCTCAATCTGTTAAATTCCACTATATATGTAAGAAAAATGCCTGAATCTTTGATTTCACTTGAAAAATCAGAGCCAGAATGTACCCTAGCACAACAGCCCCACCAAAATTCAAACTTGGCATCTGTAACCTGCAAGGTCCTTTCAGATTTGGCCACAAACTCAGAACGTGCCCTATAAACAGAAAAACTTATGAATCTATTATTCCTTCACTAAAATTCTGTGAAGACATCCTTGCCCCATTGGTCTCAATGGTGAAACACCCACTGATTTCAGGAGTCCAAGACTTGATTATCATTCAATCCAGGTAAAAGACATCTTCAGTACTGCTGCATTTGTCTTTTCCTGATTTTGCTATTTTTTCTCTGGCTATCACACAATTTTACTTACTAATGTGTGGCTTTTATAGAGTATCAGAATAATCTAGAGCCTAATTATCATAACGTAACATATTTAGGGAAAATGATATATATTTTAAAGTTGTAAAGATAAAAGTTTTTACAGTAAAAGTTATTCAGCTCTTAATCAGCATAAATGGAGAATAATTCTTTCTCACCTTTCCATCATTCTGACAACTCTTTATACTACTGCATTAAGTAAAGGAGCCCCAAAGAATGCAAGAAACTCAGATCTGTTAACTCTTGCTATTTTTACTTTGGTCCTGGGTTCTTCGTCTATTTGCCAAAGAAATACTGCCCTGACTAGGATCCTTGACCTTAATAAATAAATACATAAAAAGATGAGCATGCACATTTCAGATGGCTGATCAAGCAGGGCACATTTAAAATCAGAAGACAGCTCCTATTGTTTTATCTTATTTAAAGAATACATCATTATAACTAACTGTAGAACTGTGAAATGTTCATGTTTTCTGGGTTCCTTTTTTTTTTTTTTTGATGTTAAATCATAGTACCTGAGGATGTCAGACCAAGGGTTTTCCAGCTTTTTTGTACTCCCACTGAGACATGTTAGCATCTGTATCTTTAAGATGCAGTAGAAGAAGCAGTGAAACACGTTGTGTATACAGGTAACAGAATTTGTCTGGTTGGGGCCAAAATCCACCAGGATCCTTTAATTAATGTCAAACATTTGTAGACACATTGCATTAGGGCTATGTATAAAGGTCTAGATTATCTGGGGGAAGGAGGAGCATCAATAATGATGCAGTGAGCTTCCAAGTGGTACGAAGACTCCAAAGTGCCTCATACCAGAGGTCAGATCTGTATTTTTAAGCCTTATCATGCTAGGTTGCAACATGATCAAGAGCGTTCACGTTGAAATGAAGAACTCACAGTCCAGGTGCTGGATCTGGGTTTTGCAGTAATGTTCTGTATGGACGTATTTGACTGGAGTTCTTCAAGAACAGCAAGATAACTAGACTTGTATTTAGGAAATGTAATTTCAGAAGCTAAAGCAGTAATTATACATCTCTCACCTAGACTTAATGTATTTCTCTTTCTTCCCTTGTCTGTAAATCACATGCATTAGATATGCAGTAACCATGACTATCTCAGTATAGCAAAGCACGAAAACAGTGAAAAGCCTTCAGAGCCACTACATGCCCTTGGCAACCTTGCTCTGCAATACAGATGTTGCATCCAAAGTAGTGCCACTGAAAATCATATGTATATATATGTATTGACAGTGCAAACACTCACCCAGTCCTCGAAGTGGCGGCTCCCATTCTGCAGCAAGTCCTCAAACTGTATAGTGCAGTTAGCTACAAAATCATCGTACCCGATGGGGGCATCATGGAAAACAGCCATCTCAATCTTCCTGCCATTACAAACGTCGGTGACAAATTCATCATTCCAAGCAGGACTGTTGGTCTTTTGCTTGGTTGAGGTCTGCCCGATCCTGGAGTCGTCCACATTGAGGGCTATGTAAGGGTCCAGCAAAAAGGTCTGTGGCCTGGGACCCACCGCATGCCTCAGAGACCACGCTGTGGGTTTCAGATTCACTGCCTCGCAGATCTTGATTTTCAGCAAACCATTGAAAACCACCATGGCTGGATGGCTGCACTTTTCCTGGGATTAAACACTCACACCACACACTCGCACAGAGAGGGAGGGAGGCAGATCTCACCAATAAATAGGAGGGCAGGTCTGAGAGTGGGGGAGCAGAATACAGTGCGGGTCTCTCTTCGCCTTGCTGCTGCTGTTACCTTTGATTATTTAGCCTTTGCTCTTGCGACACCCAGTGAATACATTTATTTTCTTGCCCGTGTTTCTAACGGAAAACCGGGGGGGGGGGGCGCAGGGGAGGGGGAGGCGTCCGTGTTTGCAGAAACCCCCGAATGTAATCAAAATCGGAGCATAATAAATCCTTGGGGTGAGCAAAAGACTTCTCCCTTCACCGAGACCATAATCCTGGATCAGTCTTTGCAAAGGAGGCAGAGCCGCGATCCGAGGCTCCTGCACACGCTAGTCCTGTCCGTGTGCAGCACAATACACACACACACACACACACACACACACACACACACAAATCAGAAACACCGGCCGACCCACCAGCCCTGCCTACTGCACAGCCTCCGCTCAGAAAACATCCACCCGGGGACCTTCCATCCGCGTCGGACCCGGGAGCCTCCCGTCCTGTGCCTCCTCCTCCGCCGCCGCCGAGGCCAGGGAGCCAGCGGAGCGACCCCAGCGCATGGGGGGCGACGGCAGCGGAGCGGAGCGGGCCGCGCGGGGCTCGGCGGGCTCCGGCTGGGCGGCCGCCGCCCTGGCGATGGGCAGAGCCGCCGCCTCCCGCCTCCCGCCGGCCGCCCCCCGCCCGCCTCCCGCCTCGCCTCCCGGCCGCCGCCGCCGCCGCCGCCTCCCTCCGCGCCGCGCCGCGCCGCGCCGCGCTGCGCGCAGCACCAGCCCGCCTCCCGCTGCCGCTCCGCCGCCCGCTCTAGTGCAGGAAATGCGCAAAAGACGTCAGTGTGTGTGTGTGTGTGTGTGTATGTGTGTGTGTGTGTGTGCGTGCGTGCGTATGTGTGTGTGTCAGGGAGAAAGCGAGCCTCTGTGTGTGAGTGTGTGTGCGTGTGTAGAAAGTTTTGCCTGTGGGGGGAGCAATACGGTCAAAGCATGAAAGAGCCACGGCCGCGAGCGAGTCGAGAAACCATGTCTGGGGTCGTGACTCCTGCAGGCTCTACTCGCTCTTTGCTGAATATTCATGGAGCGATTTGTTTTCTTCTGGGCTGGTTTTTAATGGTTTCTCCCTCCTCCCCCCTTCCTCCTCCTCCTTACAGGATAAAAGCGGTGAACCAGTGTGGAAAAAACATCCTTGATCGTCTTCCTCCGAAGCTTTAAATAGCATATCAGTTTTATTAAAGTGCTTTATCACTTAAATCCTGCCCCTAGTGAGCATTGCAACCGCGAAGCCCTTCCCCCCTCGGCTATAGCACAGCGCTGCCGTTACTACATCAGTTATTTCCACCCTGACGTGCATTATCTCCAGACGTTTCTGGCACTTCAAGCCCCGCAAGCCCACGGGCAGAAACTATTTGCGCGACGCCGGGCCGAGGGGCCGAGGAGGATGTCGGAGCTGAACGTAAGCCTTTCTTCCTGCCGGATTTTCCATCCGTCCGTTTTGTTTTGTTTTGTTTTTCTTCACTTTCTTCTCGGTAACAGCACCAGCCCGGGACCCCTTCGGCGCGCCCCAGGCCGCGATAAATCGCGCCTGAGACGGCACGAGCCGCGCCGCTCGGGCCCCCTCCGCAGGGACGGCGGCGCCCCGCGGGCTGCGCAGCGCCCCCCCGCCCGCCGCCCGCCGCCGCCGCCGCGGCAGAGACACGGCTACGTCAGCGGGGGCCGGGCCGCAGGAAGAGTTTCCCCGCGGTGTGCGAGCGCCGGGAAGTGCCGCGCGCGGCCGGGGAAGCGGCCTCCCGCGGCCCGGAGCCCGCCCCCGCCCCCGCCCCCGCTGCCGCGCCGGCCGCCCTTCCTGCCGGCCGGACACACTGCGGGAGGCGGGAGGCGGGAGGCGGGCGCGGGGCGCGGGCGGCGGGGCGGCAGGAGGCGCCTCCCGAGCGGCCCGTGGCGCGGCCGCCCCGGGCCTGTGCGGTGCCGATCGCCTGCCCCGGCGGTGCCGGCCCGGCGCCGCCCGCCTTCACCTGCGTCCGCGCCGCCCCGCGGCTGCGCTGCCTCCCCTAGGCACCGACCGGCGGTGCCATGGGCAGTCGCCGCGGTACTTAGGGGCACTGAAAGAAAAAAAATACTCCAGAAGGGGCTACTTAGTATTTTATCGAGCCTGTCTACACGCCATGTAACACTCGGTCATCTTCATCACCGTGTTACTGAATGCTGCATTAAATAACCAGGGGACGAGGTACAGTATGGGTTTCTCCTCCCAAGAACAAACGTACATAGACTTAGGGTCTACATGGCTTCCTTTGGTGAAAATTATCACTGGCTTACTTATTTTTCGCTATTGCTTTTGCCAATCTGTTGTGAAAAAGGCCTTTTAGAAGATTTGGTAAGATCTGAATTCACTTTAATACCACTAGGAAGAGAAATCTTGGGCCAGCTCTAGTATTCAAGAGCTGGGGTGCTTCAGAGTCACAAAACAGAAAAAGAAGCAACCTGATTGCCTGGATCCAGTCAAGTAAGGATTTAAAAGGTTCACACCAAATCCTTGATCTGGATCTTGAATTGCTGACTGGAGAGCAAAGAACAGATAATTATGGATTTCTACAGGTAATGGCTCAGGGGCAGGCATCATATTTGGAGCTGATAAAATAGCTCCAGGATCTGTGCTTCTGGAGTAGTTTCCAGGTAGAGGATACTGTACTAATGAAGCCTAAGGGTCATGACAGCATTCACGTTATGGAAGAAAGCCTTTTGGTGCCTATTGCTAGTTAAACGACCAGTAAAAGCAGAAGTACTGTAAAATTTCCATGTTCATTATCATTTTGACAATCCTCAAGTACAATCTTCTGATGCGGAGCTGTGATATGGAGCCAATTACAGGAGATGTCTTCCTCCACAATTCAGTGTTTCCTGGGCTCACTCTCAGGCAGCTGTGATACATCTACAGTGTTATTTCTGTAAAGCATTGTACTCACAGGCCACATCACAAGTACAGGAATTACCTCCTCCTCTCCCCTCCACCCCAATCACAACCTAGCCCATACAGTACTACACACTAAGCTACACGGTCTTAGTTTTAATGTGTCAGAATGAATTCCTATGCAACTAAATCTTTCCTTTGGATGTGTTTATGTTTCTGAATTACAGTTGATGTAGAAAATATTTTCTATTTCTTTAGACATAAGAAAATTTAAAAGCTGAGCAGATACACTATTTGATTTTTTCCTATTTATTTTTTAAGAGACTTTCAACTACACATATATTCTGAATGCCCAAGGTGAGATTTAAATAAACACAATTTCCATGGTGAGTTTAATGACCTAGCATCTCTTTGAGATCACACCTCTATATTATACAAGTCTAAATAACTAAATATGCAGATAACATTTACACAAATAATATATAAAATAATATAAATAAATCTTATTTTTGGAAAATTACATATATAATCTACATGGGTAACTGCATACATATGTAGGCCCTGATGTCTACTTTGATTCATCTGTACTTTTCCATGCACTGAAGCAAGATAAAGTTTGGTTCCACAATTAATCTTTTGTAAGGAGACTGCTTGCATGAATGAGGGCTAACAAGCTCATTAGGATCAGTCAATTCCATCCTTACATTGATTAGGAAAACATCTGTGCACATACCCTACACTGTTTTCCTTCATTATATTCATTTAATTTCCTCCATTGTATATATGTTTTTATTTTTTTAATAAACTTTCAGAAAGCATGTCTATGTCAAGATTGAGCTTTTAACATTAAGCAGTTATTAATTTACCAAAGGACCCCTGAACAATACTCTTAAAATCCAGTTAACTCAGATACAATGAACAACATTCAGATACTTCCTACAAAGTTCATCAATAGAAAAATTGGCACAACTGTCTCAAAAATTATTTTTACCTAACAGACAATAAAGAGCATTCCAGCTGTAGGCACTATTTTTAACCTTGTAGATTTTTAAGCATTTAGTTGTTTGCATGATTTTATTTCCTGTTCTCTTACTGTTCAGAAGGATTTGGTTCTTAAAGAGTTAAAGAGCAAATGCTATTCCTTCTATTTCTCATAGGAGGGTAAAGACAACAAGACATAGGACATGCCATATTTCTGCTGCAGAAAGGCAAGAGAAAGCACTCTACCTGCATTTCTGTATTCTGGTACAAAACCTACAGCAGAGTAGTAAACTACACCCTATAGTAATTATACTTCTGGTACTCTTCCCAGCTTCTTTTAAAAGAACGTGGAGGGCCCAGAATCTGGCTACAGGGTACACACACTCAGGACTGGTTAAGGAAATCAATTTACTCCCCCAAAGCAGCTTCTGCTAGCTAAGTCCTTCTCCTCAGGATTCTTTGCCTGGGAGACCAAAATACACATCATTTTGTGTCAGGACTTCTCAAGGCCTATGCTGCTCATCTGTAGGAGTGTTTGCAGATTTGTGATTTGATTTTCTCAATAGTGTTACCTCAGTCCAAACAACTACTTGGCAGACAACAGTATAGTCAGGGTGTTCTGAACGTTGTAAGGAAAACACTCCCAAAAGATCATAAAAGCACACTATATTTGCATGTGCTTCTATTTGCATTCTTAATTTAGGAACAAGAACACATTAAACTTGTAACAGATAGCAATGGAAACAACAGCAAGTAGTCATCTGCAAAGAACAGCCTTTTAATACATCTTTTATTCCTTCAAATCCCTTTCAGTCTCTGCTTCCCCTGTTTTATTTACAGTGGCAGTGAAATGGAGGGAACTAGCAAGCTGTAGGCAGTATTTGTTACTTTGAGTCAGCCCCTGACCTTTTCATGGCCTAGGAATCCTAAATAGCTCTGTGGAGAAACAGCACTATCTGGTGGAGGGAGTGTGTAAGATCCTTTCAGGACTTTTAATGGACTTTATTCTATTATTAAAGCCACAATTCCAACTGCTTTTGAGGTGTTCTTGCCTAAGGTTGATGGATAGCTTGATTGGGTTTTCAAGAGGCAAGAGTGTTTTTTTTTTTTTTAAACTGTCCAAATGGTCAAATAGGTGATCAACAGTAAATAAAGCAGGGGAATATACCTATCTTAGTCTTTTCAAAACTAATGCTAAAGTCAATTTCTAGTGCTTTCCTGAAGAACTACTTAAATCTTTGAGAATTGTTGACATGTTTCAGGTTTTTCCTGGTACGTAATCTCAAAGAATGAGAAGGGATTTTGTTTTGCTTTGTTTTTTAAAGGAGCATCATTTCTTAAAGTTATACTAAAACAGGTATTTGCACATTCAAAAAAATCAGGCTTGCATGGAAGGAGAGATTTTCTGAAACACCTCTATGTCAAAAATGAAATAAAAGCCAGATCCCAAATTACAAACTTTATAAAATTTGAGGAATTTTGGCTCTGAATCCACACTTCCACACTAGACATGAATATGTTCAAAGCATTGTGCATGTGAAGACATTCACTAACACCAGTACCTCCACTGAATTCCTTTGAACTTAATGAATCTGCTTATACAAGAAAAATAGTTGAGTATTAGTGGGATCAGCCCCTTCCTGGCATGAAATCACTAGAATCAAAGACTGCCAGTGAATGCTGATTATCTTTGAAAGTCAAATTATTATTTAGATATTTAACTTTGGACACACAGTTATGAAATAAGCATCCTCAAGAACATTTTCACTCCTATCATGCTGCAGAGGATCTTTTGGGTACACCAATAGCTAATTCTTCTTTTCTAAAGATGAAGAAAAAGCCCAGTTTCACTGAGCTTGGTCAAACTGCCAACACCATTCTGACAGCTTCTCTTGAGTCCAGCCAATTTCCTAGTAATTTATTCTTCACTGCAAAGCATGTACCTGAGGAAGTTACTTAAGGCGCTCCTAATGTTCTCTGTGAAATGTCTTAGCAAAGGAGATCTTTTCAGTGAGTGATTAATGCTCTCCAACTCTCTCTAGTTTAATTATACTTTTGATATTCTTCCCAACTTCTTTCAAAAGAACACATTAAACTGTGCCTCAGTTTGTTAGCTTTCGTTGGGGAGAAAACTTTTAGACTATATCTGCATTGCAACTGATATGGGTTTGCAGGATCTGCAGCTTTAAGGTACCTAGTTCTGGCAGACATAGTGACATGGTGACTTCGGTGCAGTGTCTGCTAGTCAGCTTATGATTTCAGGTATGTACCTGATTTGCTAGCCAAGACTGAAACCCATGATATCATACCTTCCCGGCAGTTCTTATCTGAGTTAGATAGATTAGAGCCAGCTCAAGCATATCTGCATGTGCTACAAAAACATACCTCCAGTTACAGCGCATATGCTTAGGTCATATCTAGACTACAGACTTCTGGCTTACCTAGTCAGGGCTGTAAAGCAGTATGAGCCCAGACAAACACAGCTGTGCCAGGGACTCTTACCAGTATAATTTTTAATTTTTTGCTTGTGGATGGTGATTTTATTATACTGGTATAAAGAGCTCTAGCACTGTGGCAGCCCTCTGGTAAAATACAGCACTATATACTGGAAATGTGTCCCAAACATAGGCTTAGACCTGGTCTAGTACATGTTGGCAGCATTCACTATGGGCTTGCAGTTCACAGGATTGTTGCTATTCTAGACATGGAGTTCCTGGAGAAACTTGTGCAGGGTAAGACCCAGATCTGTTCTGTTCCAATCACATTTAGTTTTCAGCCCTCACTAGAGAATTTAAAACAAGCTTCTTGGGCAGGAAAGCTTGCAGCTTGCTGACATTGCTCTGGACTATAATGGGAGTCTAACTATATTCTGACTCAATGATTAGTTGTGCTTGCCAGGAATAATTTTGGGACAGAGTGATGAGGAGCTGCACCACCTTGGAGAGAATTGTGAAGTGGATCAGGTTGCAAGAGAGCACCCCCTGCCCTCAGTCAGCCTCTCCATTCACTCTAGATGAGCCTCGGAAGTAGTGTTTTTCTAAAGGTGCAACTTATTCCCTGCGTTAGGACCAGAAAAGGAAAAGAACAGGAACTTCAGTCTTGCTTTTCCAGCATTGCTGTCTTGAGCAGTACAAAGAAAAAGCACTATATATGCTGCCTGAATTCATAAATTTGTATCATATGAAGAAAATGCAGAGTAAGTAGCAAAGAAGATGAGGCCTTTGCATTCCTTTCTTCTCTGCCAGGTAACCAATAGTACAGTGCTGAATGCAATTCCTCTTATCATAGGAAAGCTGATCCTCAGGTAGTATCTATTGTTACAGCTCCCCTGAGGATGGACACCCAATGCATTTTGGGTCTGGCTGTCATTTATCCATACTCCTGTTGGCTTTTGCTCTTATTTCTACTTTATTTCTATCAGTACAATACTACAGTATTGTTCCTACTGGAAACTCTTCCCCATTTGAGGGGGACCTCCCCAAAAGGTACTCTCCCAAGGAATCTGAGCACATTTGCCTCCAGGAACTGGAATTTTCTCTAAGCTTCCTAATACACTACAGAAAGTGCCCACCATAAAACACATGGCAAGATGCAGCATATTCCCTCCAGAAGAACAGGCTGCAACTCTGGAAGGCCTACTGTTTTGCTACAGTAGACAGAGACAGGAGTTTATATCAATGACAATGTAACTAGTCTTGCAGCTATCCTGTAAAATGTTAATGGGTTCAAGTTATTGGTGTTGGGGAGGACAGACTGTTACTCTAGTTACACAAATGTCATACAGAAAAAAGCTCCATTAATTACAATGGGGAAACTTAGCTTTTTAACTGAGATCAGAATCTGAAACAGGTGATCTGCTCTGGAAGTTAAACTTTGGTGCTTCTAGATTGGGCATCTGCCTCATAATCAAAGGAAACAGTCATTTAAATTTGTATGCATAGCCATTACTGAATGTAATATGTAATGTTCCTCAGAATATTGGCAGGGTATATGCACTTTATAGAGACATTGCTCGGATTCATCTAACTGTCCCCTAGAAAATTTGCAGTATCTGTCACTGTTACATGTGACACTCCAAGGCAAACTCATTTCACAGTTGGTAAATTGCAGCTGAGTATTAAGTGTGTCCAAGCTGTGACTTTCAGTATGAGCTTTTGCTAATTTTTGATGATTTTAAATGATGCATCAGTTCAGTGGTATTAATTAAACATAAAAAGAAAATGCTTATCAAAAGTAGGTATTATTGCCACTTTGCAGAGAGGAGGACTAAAAAAGAGAATGATTAAAGGGCTACATTTTGGAAGTGACTCTGAATATTGAGTGCTTTAATTGTGGAATATCTGACTAAGGGTATCTTAGGTATCTCAAGTGGACTGTTTTGAGAATGTAGTCCTAATCACCTGCTTAAAATCACACATGAAATCATTAAAAGAGTCATTAATAAAAGCTTTATCTCATGATATCAGCCTTCCACCAGCCTTTTCCCACTGCAGTGTTCAAGAACTCAAACTTTCTAAACTGAGAAAGTAATGCAAAAGTAATGAAGTGATTTAATGTTTTACAGTATTTGCAGTATTGCGACTCAGGACATGTAGGACATGCTGAGCTTTGCTTCCTACCTGGCTTCATTAACGAGATACAATGATAGCAAAAGCCCCAAAAGGCTTATGTATGTGCATAATATTACACAATCTGAAATGTCAGAATTCAGGACTCTGCAGTAGACATATTCCTCTGCATTTCTTCAGAGAACTGAAATGTAATACCTAGCTATGCAATTACAAAATTTTTATTTTTTAAAGTGGCTGAAGTCCAGCCTCTTTTCCTGGTATAGGTGGCAGCTGAAACTTTCTAAGATGTGAACACTCCTGCAATGGTTATTTCTCCAACATACTTCACATAAGCAAAGGAAGGGAGTCAATGTGAACATACATGGGTGGTATCAGGTGGTGGACAAGTAAGAACATGTCAGCAGACTGTATCTGGACAAAATTTTAAGGTGTGGACAGACAGAAAGGTCTTTTCTCACATGCTCATGCATTATGGACCTTTGCTGGCAAACGCAGAATAGAAGACATTCGACCGCTAAACAAACATGACTCATAACTTCAGAGTTCACATAAGGAATGAAAACTTAAAGAATCAGCTGGCCATAATTACTCCTCCACAGTTTATTTTACTTTTCTTTTCCCTCTTTATGTTTGTGGGCATGGTTGTGATTTGTCATACTCTGTTATTCTTCTGCATTTACATACCCACCATATATCCACCTCACTATCTGTCCAGCTAAAAGCTTCATCTGTTTTTCTTAGTCTTTTCTGTACTGTATTGTAGAAGCTCTCATAGCAAAATCAACACAAAGAATTTCTTCCTTAAACATAATCCCAGTCTCTTCCAGTGCAGCATGAGAGGGGTAAAAAACAAAGGATGTGCTTCTATGAAGCAGAACACTTTCTGCAAGATAATGCATGATCCACTCCCATTAAAGTTAGTAGTGAACTTCTGAGCCTGAGCAAAGCCCTAAGGATTTGAGTTAGTATTACTTAATTAGTGATTGCACCTCTATAATCTCACAGCTTTCTACAAAACGTTCACATGTCCTTAAAGCATCTTTCTTGACTCTCATAACACTTTCATTTTAGAATTTGATAGCTGTTCTATAAAGACAAAGTGTTGGAGTGAGGGAGGGGACCCCGGAGTAACGATGAGTCTCAATATGAGTATGGTCGTTCTCCCTTTATTAGAGCTTACACAAAGTATATATATCGACAAGCAATACGCATGCGTTAGCAATAGTTACATGATGGTTACAGTCTCTGTCCATACGTATAAAGCGGATACATGATTGGTGCAAAGTTGCTGACTATGCTCCATCGACATTTATGGAACCTAGTTCCGTCCAGACTTGTTTACCAGTTTTGTGAATACCTTCTTTTGTAGTGCTCAAGGCCGCTATACGGCCACGTTCAGCAGGCCTCAGCAGGTTCGCTTGCCTTGGCCTACATAAGGCCGCTTTCAGCAGGTTCGCTTGCCTTGGCCTACATAAGGCCGCTTTCAGCAGGCTCGCTGGCCTTGGCCTAGATGCCTTCCTCTACCCCGAAGACGGGATTGCTCATCCCAATCAGAGCATGCCCGCTCTCAGTTAACCATTCCTCCACAACAAAGAAAATCTTCATTGGATCTAAATAGAAAACAGGTTTTCTTCCTTATGAAAAATCAAGGAAAACAACTTTTTTTTTAATTTTATCTAAATACATTTTAAAATAAGTCTAAATTTACCTGGATTTAGCAGACAACTTCTAAGCGACATCCTTTCCCTCTCTACCATAAATCACAAATATTTCAGCTTTTGGACATATCAAGTATTTGGGGGAGGGGGAAAGCAATACTATAGATTACAATGCTCAGTATCTGAAACCATTCTAGCTCTCAACTTAAAATAATCTCTCATGCAATTTAAGTTTTCATATGAAAGGAAAATATTTTTTAAGGAAAGAAATGCTCCACAATAAATGTGTGAGAGTTGACTGGCTTAATCTAAATCTTACACAATCATGTGGTGGGTTACTTCTTGTTATCTGAACCTAAACAAACTAATAAGATGGTGCTTGCCTTAATGCTGCTCTTCTAAAGTCAAATAGGTGGTTGATCCAAACAAATCAAATATATGGTTGCTGACTCTTAATAAATCCAAGATAGGAATAGTTGTATGAATGATTATTTCCAAGTAGTCTGAATAGTAATTAAAATGTTCAAATGAGATTAGTTACAATGTATCTTTAAAAAAGATTAAATATTAATAAATCATTGTGTATTTATTTTTTGTTCTGGACATAACTATCAATATAACTTGATGAAAATATATGTGTAGGTTTAATTATAATGGCATAGCATTCTTTTGCAGTGCTATTCACCCCAAATGCTTCCCACTTCTAATATCAATATAAATGAAAGAGTCCCTTGGGAGTTCTTCAATATCAGTGGTTTTCACATGCTACCTGAATTTAGGAAATCTGGTATTCTTCACCCATCCCTAGTGGAAGTGCAAGAAATTCACTGTATCTAGAGATCTAGATGTGATGGTTGAAAAAGCAGCAAAGAGAAAATATTAACATTTCTGCTTTTGAGTTACTCTGTTGTAGGTATCACAGTCCTCAGAGTATCTTATTATTCTTCAGAAAGTAAGTAATAAAATATATATATTCATTTGGATCATGTAGTATTCACTGCTTCACTTTCACTCTTCCCCAGTTAATTTTTTTAAATCTGATTGCTTATAGTGACATTTGCATACCCTTGTATCCCTTTCAAAGTAAGGAGATTTTGTTTTGTGCTCTTATGTTCCAGTGTATATTTCAAATTTTCACTCTGTATTTAGCCTGGTTACAAATGTTGCTACTTTATGTATTAGGAAAAATGCATGTTTATAAATTAAAGGAACAGTGTTCTTAGAATACATCTTCCTCCAACATATGGAGGTAGCTTAGACTTACTCCAAAATACACAAAGCTGTTATATGCAGTAGGAAGTCATAGGGAGAGAGGAGGGAAAAGGTGTATAAAAATCAAGTTTAAAACTGTAATATTTTTTTTTTTATTTAATAAGTATCTATTACTGCAGAAGCAGCTGTTATCTAGTATAATCAAAGTAGAATTTCATCTTACTTCTAACACATTTTTCCAAGTCTGTGCTGATATTCTCATAACTTTTCAAAGCTTTACTTCTTTTGGACTGAAACTTTTCTAGTTTTTCCTAATCTTTTTTATATAAAAGTTTGGGTAATACCATTCCAAACATTTTTGAGTTATGTGTGGATTAATAACATAACCCTTTTCAGATGTTTCAGTAGCATATTTTACGCCTGATTATTTCAATAATGGCAGAGGACAGAAACATCGCACCTAGTTTGTTTGTTTTTTTAATTTTGTTATGATTTGAGACATGCCAAGCCTGGAAAAATCAATATAATTGCTTCAAAGTTATGAGTTTTAAATGAGACATTTTTCTCAAGAAAATTTTGCGCAGATTTATTCTTCTTACAGTCTAAAGAGACAGAAGCTAACAATTTCAAATACATTTAGGTATCTAAATATTAAAGTTCTTGTCTCCAGGGCTGATGATGACATCAGCTAGGCTCCCATTATACTTAGCGCTTCCTAAAGTTATTGCACTTTATTGAGATATAAGGAATTCCAATACCTCATTTCAATTACCTCTCTTTTGTAAATTTTGGAAAGAGTTCCAATGACTTCTGCTCATTTAGAAATTTAGGCCTTTATCCTACATTTAGATCCATGCAAGTATCTATCAAGAAAATAGAATAGCAGGAGAAAGCATGCAGGAGAGAAGGATTTGAAATATTTGAGGTCTGGGATTTGGGGGGTAAAAACTCATCCTATTTCAGTCGTTAGGTCATTAATGGAACAGTCTTTCACTGAAACGTGATACTACTTACTTTGGCAATACAAATCTACTGATGAGACATAGCTTTCACAGAGATATTTGAAGTCGGCAAGCTGTGAGATATTGCCACCCATGCCGGTCTACATAAGGACAATGCATCATTATGTGGCGTATGAAATGTTGATGGTTTTCTTCTCTTTCTTGATTATCAGTGGTTTGCATAAAGTGGATGACAATATAATCCTCAGTGTTACTGATCTGTCTGAAATACCCCTTAGAGGGTTTTTTTTCCTAGCTTAGCAGGTGAGTGCTTGTTTATCTTAGAAGACAACCAGTAGTTATAGCTGTTTTGAAGACATGAGTGCTATATCATGAAGTGTACATTTAGGTTAAAACAAGTGTGTAACTAAAGCAATATGCTTCAGAATACACAAGGATATGTAGTGCATAAATGGTTTTCTGACCTGGAGACTCACGTCTTCATTAGACATGAGTGTGTTCAGGGAGCTTCAGCTGAAGATTGGGGAGACTCGGAAGCAGTCAGACCTCTGCCATTAAAGGGGAAACATGCCAAGAAACACCAGATCAACAACATTACGCAGACCAATAGTTCGCACTGAAAAAGACATCCCATGGGGAAAAATCACATTACTGTAATGGAAAGGTACAACTGTTCCATTCTCAACAGATAGGAAATACAGGATTAATCTACACTGTATGATTAAAGTTAAGTATGTTCCCTGGAATTTCATGGATAGGAATGCTTTCCAGATTTGTCCTTCAAACAGCTGTTCAAAGTATCCACCTATATCATTCTGCTTTACAAGAGAGCTTCCCAAAGTCCTCCTAGGAGACTAAATGGAAAATTATTTAATTCTATGGAGGGCCCTTCCAAACTCTACAAGAAGCTCACTCAGTACCTCCCTATTTAATGGGACAAGCACTAGGACTTGTACCTCTGTGTTTCAACCTACTAGTTAATTTTTTTCATAAAGATGCTTTATAGAGAAGTGTTTTCTCAAACTGGGAGAAGAGATCTGTGCATGAATACATGGAGAGTGGTTGTACTGGTCATCTATGCCAAAATCTAGACCCAGTACTACCAGCAAACAAAGCAGGCAGTACACAAAGCAGGTGAAAGCTTAGAAGAGTCTGTGACTATCTAAGAATGAAAGAGTATATATCCTTATATTATTTTCTCACATTCCTGTGATAGCCTTCAAATGTGAAGCTGGTAATCCTCCATATTAAAGCAATTTTTGCTAGATTCAGTTTGCCTGATAATGACTGATAATAGCCTACCCTCTAGTAATCATCAGTTTAATTGGTTTGTAATAAACTAGTGGTTTGACCATAAAACTTTTCTTGGACTGGTGAAAAGTGGTGCTAAAATAATGTTTCTACACAGAAAGGATCAGAGTCAGAGCCCAGTCTGTATTTAGTACTGGTAATGACAGTGGGTAACAACATTAGAATATTTATTGTACTGATATAAAAATATATCATCAACCTATCAAATATCATGACACTACAAAACCTTCAGGACAAGGGCTATGAAGTTTTAGGAACCTTGGGGTCTTTTCTGTCATTAAGTACTCAGCCCATCTGATCTGTCTGTTAAAAGAGACCTGTCTGTATGTGGTAGAGTGCTGCAGCCCAGGTTGATACAGGGACATCCTCATCTTTCAGAACTCTGGAATATAGAACTAATCTTCCCATCCCAGTTTCCTCTTTTGTATTGTGCTCTATGCACAGCAGCTCTGCTTTGGCACTCTGAGGAGATGGAGAAGAGCTGTCAGCTATAGGGACAGCAAACTTAGGCAGCTCATAGCCCTATTTTTCTCAGTTCTCCAGTGGAGCAGCCATATATGTTAATTCACTGTGCCTCTGGGAGAGAAAAGGGAGGAAGAAACAAAAGAAACAGAATAGTGGAGCCAGGCCACAAAAAAGAGGTTAAAGGGGAAGTAATGTCAGTATTCTTTGGCATTGTGTGTATTTACATTTGGGATACTATTGTGATAATGGTTTATTGACCATCGAGAGTATTTATTACTGTTGTTACAGAAGCAACACTACTGAAGTATGGGTTGTTACCTGCTGTCATTTTGTTTGACAACAAGTTGAGAGCAAAAATGCCTGCACTTTTGGGAACTAATGTTGAATTGCTGCAAACTTATTCAAATACAAAGAGACAAAACAAACAAGTTAGTATGATTTTGTTTCTTGTAGTGAATCTTCTTTGTTATCTGCTTTCTTGTCACACTACTGTCAGTTCTAATAACACAGGCGTCATCTTCTACTCTGAATTGTCTTCACAGTTTGCCTTGCTGATTTTTTCAGCACTAAAATCTTCAATCACAGCCTGTCCAATTTACAATTGAGCAACATCCTGCCTTTTTGGCTGTGATAGATGCAATCCTGCACCACTCCTATTCATTCAGAATGCTGTAAAGATCTGTGTCGGTTTTTGACAAAGTTTTGCCTACGACAGCATACCGCTTGCTCTCATGATTTATTCCCTTTCTCATAAATTCGCACTGCTGATTTTCACTTTCAGGTTCCTACACAGCCCATCCCCACTCTACCTACAATGGCTCATTCATAAGAGATGTCAATGCCCACCTCTGGTCACTCTCTACTACAAGCAGGAAAAACTCCTTTCTTACACTTTAATTCAAATATCTCAGAATCACAGAATCGCTGAGGTTGGAAAGGACCTCTGGAGATCACCTAGTCCAACCCCCCTGCTCAAGCAGGGTCACCTAGAGCACATTGCACAGGATTGCATCCAGGCGTGTTTTGAATATCTCCAGAGAAGGAGACTCCACCACCTCTCTGGGCAACCTGTGCCAGTGCTCTGTCACCCTCACAGTGAAAAAGTTTTTCCTCATGTTCAGATGGAATTGTCTGTGTTTCAGTTTGTGCCCGTTGCCTCGCGTCCTGTCGCTCGGCA
Organism: Apteryx mantelli; assembly: GCF_036417845.1. Lineage (NCBI taxonomy): Eukaryota > Metazoa > Chordata > Aves > Apterygiformes > Apterygidae > Apteryx > Apteryx mantelli. The sequence continues at coordinate 39,389,830 of NC_089980.1, read as the reverse complement.
CCACTGAAAAGAGTCTGGCCCCATCCTCTCGACACCCTCCCTTCAGATACTTGTACACATTGATAAGATCTCCTCTCAGCCTTCTCTTCTCCAGGCTAAACAGGCCCAGCTCTCTCAGTCTTTCCTCATAAGAGAGATGCTCCAGTCCCCTAATCATCTTTGTAGCCCTTTGCTGGACTTGCTCCAGTAGTGCCACATCCCTCTTGTACTGGGGGGCCCAGAACTGGACGCAGTACTCCAGATGTGGCCTCACCAGGGCTGAGTAGAGGGGGAGAATCACCTCCCTTGACTTGCTGGCAACACTCTTCCTGATGCAGCCCAGGATACCATTGGCCTTCTTGGCCACAAGGGCACATTGCTGCCTCATGCTTAACTTGGTGTCCACCAGCACTCCCAGGTCCTTCTCCGCAGAGCTGCTTTCCAGCAGGTCAGCCCCCAACCTGTACTGGTGCATGGGGTTATTCCTCCCCAGGTGCAGGACCCTGCACTTCCCTTTGTTGAACTTCATGAGGTTCCTCTCCGCCCACCTCTCCAGCCTGTCCAAGTCTCTCTGAATGGCAGCACAGCCCTCTGGTGTATCAGCCACTCCTCCCAGTTTGGTATCGTCAGCAAACTTGCTGAGGGTGCACTCTGTCCCTTCATCCAGGTCATTGATGAAGAAGTTGAACAAGACTGGACCCAGGACTGACCCCTGGGGGACACCGCTAGCTACAGGCCTCCAACTAGACTCTGCGCCACTGATCACAACCCTCTGAGCTCTGCCATTCAGCCAGTTCTCAATCCACCTCACTGTCCACTCATCTAGCCCACACTTCCTGAGCTTGTCTTTGAGGATGTTATGGGAGACAGTGTCAAAAGCCTTACTGAAGTCAAGGTAGACAACAGCCACTGCTCTCCCCTCATCTACCCAGCCAGTCATTCCATCATAGAAGGCTATCAGATTGGTTAGGCATGATTTCCCCTTGGTGAAGCCATGCTGACTACTCCTGATCACCTTCTTTTCCTCCACATGCTTGGAGATGGCCTCCAGGATGAGCTGCTCCAATCACCTTTCCAGGGATGGAGGTGAGGCTGACTGGCCTGTAGTTCCCTGGGTCCTCCTTCTTGCCCTTTTTGAAGACTGGGGTGACACTGGCTTTCTTCCAGTCCTCAGGCACCTCTCCTGTTCTCCATGACCTTTCAAAGATGATGGAGAGTGGCTTAGCAATAATGTCCGCCAGCTCCCTCAGCACTCGTGGGTGCATCCCATCAGGGCCCATGGATTTGTGGGTGTCAAGTTTGCTTAAATGATCTCTAACCCACTCCTCCTCCACCAAGGGAAAGTCTTCCTCTCTCCAGGCTTTCTCTCTTGCCTCCAGGGTCTGGGGTTCCTGAGGGCTGGCCTCAGCAGTAAAGACTGAAGCAAAGAAGGCATTCAGTAACTCTGCCTTCTCTGCATCCTTCGTCACCAGGGCACCCACCCCATTCAGCAAAGGGCCCACATTTTCCCTAGTCTTCCTCTTACTGCTGATGTATTTGAAGAAGCCCTTCTTGCTGTCCTTGACATCTCTCGCCAGATTTAATTCCAAACGGGCCTTAGCCTTCCTCATTGCATCCCTGCATACTCTAACAACGTTCCTATATTCCTCCCAAGTGGCCTGTCCACCTTTCCACTTTCTGTATACTTCCTTCTTCTGGTTGAGTTTTGCCAGGAGCTCCTTGCTCATCCATGCAGGTCTCCTACCTCCTTTGCTTGACTTCCTACTCATAGGGATGCACCGCTCTTGAGCCTGGAGGAGGTGATGTTTGAATATTAACCAGCTCTCTTGAACGCCCCTTCCTTCTAGGGCCCTAACCCATGGGATTCCTCCAAGTAGGTCCCTGAAGAAGCCAAAGTTTGCTCTCCTGAAGTCCAGGGTTGCGATCCTACTTAGTGCCTTGCTGCCTCCTCGCAGGATCCTGAACTCCAGAACTCAGAGCGCAGCTAACAGAGGCAGCGAACAGACGCAGCAGTTTGCGCAGCAGTTCGCGCAGAAGGGCGCGCGAAGGGACGTGCGAAGGGACCTTTGTTTCTGTTCCCTGTGGTGTACATTTCCTCAAGTATGGTCATGACACGCCGCACAGCGCGTTCCCCAGCGGCTGTTGGAGTTGCTGTGTCAGAGGCTTGGACCCAGACCGACCCTCTGACAGTAGATGCAGCTCTACAGGTCTCAGGCTGCAGGGAGTGCTTGGGGCCTCTCCAGGAGGCCTGGGCTGGCAGTCAGCTCTCCTGCAGGAGGTGTGCTGCTGTTGACGAGTTGTGTCGTCAGGTAAGGGAGTTACAGGAGGAGGTCAGTAGGCTGCGCAGCATCCGAGAAGCAGAGCAAGAGATAGACAGGGTATTCTTGGAGACTGTACAGCTCCAGGAGTCCCAACCCCCTGCAGCAGTGGAGTTGCCAGAGGGCTCTGTGCCGTGTGAAACGGTACATCATAACATCGTAGAAGAAGGCTGGAAACTGGTCACTGCTCGTGGGAGGAGAAAGGCTCCTACTCCTCCTGAAGACCTGAAGCTGAAGAACAGGTTCAGTGCCCTCCAGGATGAGGAGGAGATGGGCATGGCTGCCAGGGAAGTACCTGGGACAACAGACCCTGTGCCCTGCCGGAACACCCGGAAAAAGCGGCGGGTGATTGTTGTGGGGGACTCCCTGCTGCAGGGGACGGAGGCATCTATCTGCCGACCTGACCTCTTGTCTAGAGAGGTTTGTGGCCTGCCGGGGGCTCATGTGAGAGATGTCATGCAAAGACTGCCAAGGCTTGTCCACGCTTTGGACTATTACCCACTGCTGCTCTTTCATGTGGGCGCCAATGACACCAAGGGCAAACTGGAGACCATCAAGCAGGATTTCAGAGCTCTGGGGATGGTGGTCAAGGGTCTGGGAGCCCAGGTCATCTTCTCCTCAATCCTGCCAGTGAGGGGGATGGATGAGAGGAGGAGGAGACGGACTTTCCAGGTTAACGACTGGCTGCGCCGCTGGTGTTGGCAACAGGGTTTTGGTTTCTACGACCATGGGACCCTGTTTGAAGATCGACAACTGATGGCGAGAGATGGGATCCACCTCACGAGGCGGGGCACGCGGGTCTTTGCCAACAGGTTGGCCAACCTGGTAAGGAGGGCTTTAAACTAGGAAAGATGGGGGAAGGGGAGAGTTATAGTGACAGGGTAGTTAGCAAAAGACTGCTCATGTCAGGATGCCTCCAACAGGTGAATGCAGCCAGGGAAGTGCGCATGGGATGTGGCTATGGAGGACCCTCTTTTACCCCTCCTGGGAAACCTGCATGCTCGATCACCTCCCTGAAATGCCTGTACACCAATGCACGCAGCTTGGGGAACAAACAGGAAGAACTAGAGATCTGTGTGCGGTCGCAGGGCCATGATCTCATTGCCATTACAGAGACATGGTGGGATAGCTCACATGACTGGAGTGCTGTCATGGATGGCTACGTGCTTTTTAGGAAAGACAGGCCAGGAAAGCGAGGTGGTGGAGTTGCTCTTTATGTGAGAGAGCAACTGGAATGTATGGAGCTGTGCCTAGGGGTGGATGAAGAGCGAGTCGAGAGCTTATGGGTAAGGATCAAAGGGCAGGCTAACAGAGGTGACACTGTTGTGGGTGTTTACTACAGGCCACCTGATCAGGATGAGGAAGTCGATGAGGCCTTCTACAGACAGCTGGAAGTAGCCTCACGATCCCAGGCCCTGGTTCTCATGGGGGACTTCAACCACCCCGATATCTGCTGGAAAGACAACACAGCTAGGCACAAACAGTCCTGGAGGTTCCTGCAGAGCATTGGTGACAACTTCTTAACACAGGTGGTGGAGGAGCCAACAAGGAGAGGTGTGCTGCTGGACCTCGTACTAACAAACAAAGAAGGACTGGTGGAAGATGTGAAGGTTGGGGGCTGCCTTGGCTGCAGTGACCATGAGATGGTGGAGTTCAGGATCCTGCGAGGAGGCAGCAGGGCACCAAGTAGGATCGCAACCCTGGACTTCAGGAGAGCAAACTTTGGCCTCTTCAGGGACCTACTTGGAGGAATCCCATGGGTTAGGGCCCTAGAAGGAAGAGGCGTTCAAGAGAGCTGGTTAATATTCAAACATCACCTCCTCCAGGCTCAAGAGCGGTGCATCCCTATGAGTAGGAAGTCAAGCAAAGGAGGCAGGAGACCTGCATGGATGAGCAAGGAGCTCCTGGCAAAACTCAACCAGAAGAAGGAAGTATACAGAAAGTGGAAAGGGGGACAGGCCACTTGGGAGGAATATAGGAATGTTGTCAGAGTATGCAGGGATGCAACGAGGAAGGCTAAGGCCCATTTGGAATTAAATCTGGCAAGGGATGTCAAGGACAGCAAGAAGGGCTTCTTCAAATACATCAGCAGCAAGAGGAAGACTAGGGAAAATGTGGGCCCTTTGCTGAATGGGGTGGGTGCCCTGGTGACGAAGGATGCAGAGAAGGCAGAGTTACTGAATGCCTTCTTTGCTTCAGTCTTTACTGCTGAGGCCAGCCCTCAGGAACCCCAGACCCTGGAGGCAAGAGAGAAAGCCTGGAGAGAGGAAGACTTTCCCTTGGTGGAGGAGGAGTGGGTTAGAGATCATTTAAGCAAACTTGACACCCACAAATCCATGGGCCCTGATGGGATGCACCCACGAGTGCTGAGGGAGCTGGCAGACATTATTGCTAAGCCACTCTCCATCATCTTTGAAAGGTCATGGAGAACAGGAGAGGTGCCTGAGGACTGGAAGAAAGCCAGTGTCACCCCAGTCTTCAAAAAGGGCAAGAAGGAGGACCCAGGGAACTACAGGCCAGTCAGCCTCACCTCCATCCCTGGAAAGGTGATTGGAGCAGCTCATCCTGGAGGCCATCTCCAAGCATGTGGAGGAAAAGAAGGTGATCAGGAGTAGTCAGCATGGCTTCACCAAGGGGAAATCATGCCTAACCAATCTGATAGCCTTCTATGATGGAATGACTGGCTGGGTAGATGAGGGGAGAGCAGTGGCTGTTGTCTACCTTGACTTCAGTAAGGCTTTTGACACTGTCTCCCATAACATCCTCAAAGACAAGCTCAGGAAGTGTGGGCTAGATGAGTGGACAGTGAGGTGGATTGAGAACTGGCTGAATGGCAGAGCTCAGAGAGTTGTGATCAGTGGCACAGAGTCTAGTTGGAGGCCTGTAGCTAGCGGTGTCCCCCAGGGGTCAGTACTGGGTCCAGTCTTGTTCAACTTCTTCATCAATGACCTGGATGAAGGCACAGAGTGCACCCTCAGCAAGTTTGCTGACGATACCAAACTGGGAGGAGTGGCTGATACACCAGAGGGCTGTGCTGCCATTCAGAGAGACTTGGACAGGCTGGAGAGGTGGGCAGAGAGGAACCTCATGAAGTTCAACAAAGGGAAGTGCAGGGTCCTGCACCTGGGGAGGAATAACCCCATGCACCAGTACAGGTTGGGGGTTGACCTGCTGGAAAGCAGCTCTGCGGAGAAGGACCTGGGAGTGCTGGTGGACACCAAGTTAAGCATGAGGCAGCAATGTACCCTTGTGGCCAAGAAGGCCAATGGTATCCTGGGCTGCATCAGGAAGAGTGTTGCCAGCAGGTCGAGGGAGGTGATTCTCCCCCTCTACTCAGCCCTGGTGAGGCCACATCTGGAGTACTGCGTCCAGTTCTGGGCCCCCCAGTACAAGAGGGATGTGGCACTACTGGAGCAAGTCCAGCAAAGGGCCACAAAGATGATTAGGGGACTGAAGCATCTCTCTTATGAGGAAAGGCTGAGAGAGCTTGGCCTGTTTAGCTTGGAGAAGAGAAGGCTGAGAGGAGATCTTATCAATGTGTACAAGTATGTGAAGGGAGGGTGTCGAGAGGATGGGACCAGACTCTTTTCAGTGGTGCCGAGCGACAGGACGCGAGGCAATGGGCACAAACTGAAACACAGACACTTCCATCTTAACATGAGGAAAAACTTTTTCACTGTGAGGGTGACAGAGCACTGGAACAGGTTGCCCAGAGAGGTGGTGGAGTCTCCTTCTCTGGAGATATTCAAAACGCGCCTGGATGCAATCCTGTGCAATGTGCTCTAGGTGACCCTGCTGAGCAGGGGGGTTGGACTAGATGATCTCCAGAGGTCCCTTCCAACCTCAGTGATTCTGTGATTCTGTGATTCCACCATCTCATGCTCACTGCAGCCAAGGCTGCCCCTGACCTTCACATCTTCCACCAGTCCTTCTTTGTTTGTTAGTACGAGGTCCAGCAGCACACCTCTCCTTGTTGGCTCCTCCACTACCTGTGTCAAGAAGTTGTCACCAATGCTCTGCAGGAACCTCCAGGACTGTTTGAGCCTAGCTGTGTTGTCTTTCCAGCAGATATCGGGGTGGTTGAAGTCCCCCATGAGTGTTTTTCCTATGCTGCCCTTATCCCTAGGAGTTCCCTGGAGACATATGCCAATCTACCCATTGTTCTTCAGAACTTAAAATTTTCCTTTACTGTGACACCTACAAATGCATGCACAGTATTGTTCTGCTTTTGATCTGTTGTTTGACACACAGCATGGTGGGATACTGCTCTATCACAGTGGCTCCCAGATGTTATGATAATATTAATAGTAGTAACAACAATAACAGTGAAAGGACTGAATCAGGAAAACATATTTCATAGAAACAGATTTGTATTCTTTCCTGAAGGTTCATATGCAAAGACAGATTAATCTAATTATTGACAGATTAGAAAAGAAAAATCAAAGGACTTTCAAAGCCTTATATAGGTACCCTCTGTACTTCTTGCATGTGAACTTGCTAAGTCCATACCAGTAAAAGGTATAAAGGATGAGCAGGCTTTTTAGTTTTTCCAAAATTAGTAAACAAAAACCCCACAGTTAATAGGCAGTAGCACTTCTCCTTTACTGAACAGCAGAGGTTATTGAGATTATTGCAAATGTATCCTCCAAAATATTTAACCAGTGTTCCTTCCTACCTCCAAAATGGTCTTTAGGCTAGTAATATCTTGCCTCTCAAAGGTCGATCATACATTTAGTAAGATACATCACTTCTGACCCTATCTTCTAGCAATTTACCTCACTTTTACTGTCTATAATTGCCACTTTAAAGAGACTTTTTTTAAAGACTGCAACTTTCAAAATAATATGATCTAAATACTGTATCCAAATCCCCATGGTCACCTAACTGCTTTATTATGGATTCACAAATCTTAACAATAAACTACTAATAACAAGCAATTGCATTACAGTATTACAGTATTCAGTGAAATGAACATACTTTCACCCATGAAAGCTGAAGTGGGCAGCTAAAATGAGAACTAAGCAGCTAGCTCACTGCTAATGGAAGAACACTTCATTTAGGAATGTGGGGAAGTGTAATATGTCAAGCATATCCTAAATTAAGTTCCATGGCATTGCAGAACTATGACTGCAAAGTCATAGTGTGTATACGGGTGGGAGTTAGCAAATAGATGTGATGGAAGCTCAAAGTTCCTCTTTAATCTTGTAATGTGTTCACTGGTATTTTATTTAGAGAAGCAATTACATCTGGCTATATATAGTTATTTTACAGGAATAGCAGCTAAGTTTTATATGTCAACATTCTCCATTCATTGGAATTTTTGAAACTTCTTGTCAGAGAATGAATGACCTGCTATGGTGCAGGATAAGAAAGACAAAAACAAGCAACAAAAGTGTCCATTTTCTAGGCCTGTTATTACTATCAAAGCAGAGTTGCTGGATCACTGTTTCTTGAACCTAACAACATTGCTTCAAAGTCAGCATAGATGAGGTATTAAATATGTTTATATTACCTCCAAAGTTTGGCCTGGTTACAAAATACTGTATGCACTTCAAACTGAACAGATATTGTGACTGAGTCTGCAAGACTGATCATAATTATTTAAAAGAATTGTCACTAGAATTACTAACAGAACCATCTTCAAAGTGTTACTAACAAAATTGCAGGCTGTCATACTAGTAAAAGCACTTAAATGTTACAAACACAATCAGAAAACAAGCTATAACTTCAGTACAGGAAGGCCATGTCATGGTCTAGCATGATATTCCAGTGGTAGCTGTTGGCTGCAATAATCAATCACAGAACTGCTGGATCTAAAGAAAAGAAAAAATCTTTCCCCTCAGCGAAGAGCAGTGTCTTTCTCAGCTCAAACCTAGGATCAGACTGATCAATCCTCAGCAACAGCTCTGCTGAAGACAGTGGAATTTCAGGCATGAGAGAGGCGCCTTAAGTGACTCTCATTTTGATCTTTATAGTTATGTGGACTTGGCCACATACATACATAAAAAACCTCTTAGACTAAAATTGTTGAATTTTAAAGCATGTTTGCTTTTGAAGATGGAAAAAGAGAGAAAATGCTGACTGAGAAATAAAGAAGTTCTCTAAATGATAATTTTGTGTCATGATATTTAGTACTATGACTAAATTTTGACTATACACAAACTTGCCTGTTTCAAAATAATCCACAGATTACTTGGTTGGAGCTGTTTGGGTACCTCTGTGTAAACTACTGTGCCAATAAGTAACAGACAAGTAGCAAACATAGCAAACATCAGATATTGTGACTGTATGCACTGACTGGAACTGGTCAAAATTTTTATGACAGGAATTTTTCATTAAAAAAGGCACAAAAATGACAACATATTCAATGTTTCCAAATGGAATTTAACAATAAGATTAATTTTGAGAGGACTGGAAAGTTTTAACTTTTATGTTATTATGTCTTTTATACTGGAATGAAAAGTTTTACTTCCAGTTTTTATTAACTTACCAAACTATGAAATTCTTGAAGTGTATTTTTCAGGACTTTTCAATATTTCAATTTTTAATTCTTAATGAAAACAAATGTCAAAATATTCAAATTACAGATGGAAATGATGTTTGCTGTTGCCCTCTACTACCAATACAAAGTGCTGGTGCCTTCTAGGCTTGGATAACTCCTAGTTACTAAAATCTAATATTCTCATGTAGCCCCCTTTATGTACTAATATCTGAGCATATCATAATCATTATTTATCCTCACATGCCCTTCTAGGAAACATTGTTAGTAGCCCATTTTACTGAGGAGGAACTGAGGCACAGAAAGAATAACTCATCAAAGGTCACACAGGACATCTGTTGCAGAGGAGGAAACTGAATCTGAGGTTTAGATTAATGTTCCGTAGATCTATCCTTTTCATATCTTGCTGAAAGCATCTGATCAATTTGTAAGCACTTAAACCTCTATTCGAACAGATGGGAATAACGGAACATGCTTTGCTGCCACTCTACGTGACAACATCATCTCCTGCTTTCAGAAGTGATACATTTAATTAGTCTGTAACAAGACACACGGCCCTATGCCTGCTGAAGGTCTTGACCTAGGTGCTTCTATAAACAAAGGAAACTAGAGAAAAAGAAATGCTAATAGAGAATACAGATACATTATATCCTTTCTATCCTTCCATGTATCCAAACAAAAGCATGTTTTGTAAACTCTGATTTGTCTCTGACAAATAATGGTAAAATAAATAGGGAAAATGCTTTTATGTGGATAACAGTACAGGAATAAAGGGTTTTGCTAGTTCTGTTAACTAACTTTGAGTGGAGTGCTTTAATTCTGACTAGGTTCCCCCCAAATGTGATGGCTTCCACAGAACTGTTATACAGCCTACTAAAAATGTTCCCTATAATCTTAAGCATGCTTATTTACAGAAATTCAAGGTACAATTATCCACTAGAAATCCCAGAGCTGCTGTTTACTTCTGATTCTGAATAGACCTTAATGTTTGAATTAGATGTATCTGGTAATCCAAGAACCATAGTCTAAACATCCTTTGTATCCCTTAACCTTCCTCTAAGATTTGCCTTACTTCTTTTCCATTCCCTTGCATATATATATTGGAAGTATTAACATGTAGCAGAGCTTCAGTAGCAATTCTGCAAAATGACTGCCAGGATGAATGAGGAGAAGAGCCAAACTACCCCACTCTGAGCAGCTGTACAGTTAAGAGATCCTGTATGGAACACTGGTGGATTCTGAAGATGCAGGTTACAGCTCTGTACCTTTGGACAAATCACTTATTTTGTCTGTGCCTTGGTCCTCCAAAACCAGGAAACAATAAGGTTGAGAGGATAAATACAAGTTATTTTTGAAGCAATTCAGCAGCTCTTCAAACATGCTCTTAGAATAGGAATTTCTGCCCACATGCAGCAAATCCAATGTTTCAGACTGGCTGCATATATGCACAGGGACTCTACATCACATGGGCCATGAATCCTGCCTCATTCACACATAAAATAGAGCTGTTGTACACATGTACAGAACGACTTCACAGCAATGGCCAGTAGATTCAATATGTCTGATGCTGGACTAAGAAAGCTCATTGCAGTGTCTTCTTCCAAGTGGTAGTTCGGATCTAAACACGGAGGACACCCACTTTGAGAAGGCATGATAGATACATTAAAGAATGTGGGGCACTCAAACTCTGCAATTGCAGGGGCCACATCTGTATTTTGGATAGGCAGGACATGGGCTAAAGTTAAGGTTAAGCTTGTTGTAGTGGCAAAATTAACAGTGACTTGGAGTTTTCATTTACAAGCGTCACTGCCACACAAAAATATTAGTGCCTTGTCTGGATGTCAAGTAGAAAATATGGTAATTCTAAATATGGTGAAAATTATTTCCCGATAGATCTCTGCTTTTGCTAATTAAAATTTCTGTCAGTCCCAAATCAAATGGTTATTTAACACAGATCACCCATATCACTGCTAGACACACAACAGCATCTAGGAGTAAGAGGCACAGATGAGGATGCCATCACACTGTATTTTTGTACAAATACAACCAGTGAGATTGTCTATCTCCCAGGGACTTTTCAATCTAAAGACAGGAAGCCCATTCTAAGACAAGAAGGAACAGAAGAATCCAAAAACAGATGGGGATTACAAAAGCACTTTGAAAGCATATTGGAATGATGGACAACGGATTCAGTTACGCCACTGGCCATGCTCTTCCAAACCTTGTAGACAAGGAGAAATTGATGAGGTTTTGAAGCAGGATATATACTTTTTTGGTAGATGCTCTTATGTCAGCATTGGTTTGCAAGAGGCCTTTGCTATTTAATTGGGAAATTATTCTTCTGCAAGGCTACGCAGACAGGTGCAGACAAATACAAGCAAGCTCTGCTCATGCTCTGAGATGCCCAGACATAAGCTAGCTTCTGTCTGGAAGATGTAGAGTCACGCTAATGTGGCACCATGCCCAAACTAACATACCCTGCTTCTCAGCAGGGCTTATTAGCTTAGGCTTGTGCAGTTATCTTACTTCTGGACTAAGGCCTGCCTACGTCTGACAAGCTCAGGGCTTGGGCAGAATTCACATGTCTTTCTGGCCCTCTCTGTATTCTTTTGTCTCATTACATTTGGTTACCTTTTGTTGAGAAATAGACTGATAAAAAACAACAATTCTCTTCTCTCGGTTGCACTCCTACGGAAATTTTTGTCAGTCTGCCAAGATGATACCAAAACACATGAAAATCTCAGTTCAGCTCACACCATCACCAAAGCAGCAGCAATGGCTGCAGAAGAAGCTAACTCATGAGCTGCCAAAGCACTGAGGTAGGAAATGGAGATATGGATTACCTTCTTTATGAAGACCGAATACAGACCATATGACCCTCTGCATGCTCCTGCAACATGGCCAAGAACCAGGTTGCATTCTCTCATACCATAACTAATCTAGCATCTGCACCCCACAGCCAATTTCCTGTCCCCTAATGGGGAACATTGTGAAGAACCGGATTTCTTCCAGTTCTCAAAGAGGAGAGAGAAAGACCCTGCACATGGCCCCACAGGCTCACCTTCCCTCCCAACATTTCACGTGGCATTAATTTTCCAGCTCCCAGAAAAAAAGGGCAGCTATGCTAGGTTTCTTCCCACTGACTACCTTTAAGACCAAGAATCCATCACTGCTACACTAACATGACAAATTTCACTGGTTTTATGATCTTCAACTATGGCTACTGTGGAAAAAATATAGGATTCAAGCCCCACTGGTGACACAGGATGAGGGACAACTGTGCTCAATTTAGCTTTTACCTTTCTATAGAAATTCAGAAATTGCACTCATCCATATTGGAATGCCATTGAGATTGCAAAATAAAGCACTCAATATGGGCAAATAGTGAGAATTCAGGATGTTCATAAGATTTTAATTTTGCCTCCTTGTGAATATTGCATTATGATATTTTCAATTTTTTTCCATGGGATGCTTACTTCCATCAGTAAATATTTGCACAACGGACAGAGCCACGATTACACAAGTAGCTCTAAGCATGGCATTTTGCTTGGCTTTGCAGCCTAAGTAAGGTTCTTTTAACACGGCTTTTAAAAAATACATCACACACAAACACACACATGCGCACACACAGATACGGACACACACACATACATAGGATAATATTTACAATCATACATAGACAAAGGATTTTACTGTGGATACACCTGGAATGTCTTTTGCAAGCAAGTATACACTTATTTTGTCCACCGTGCAGACTGGTAGGAAGCCATAATAGCTATATAAGCACAGCACAAAGCTGGAGCTCATACACTCTCCATTAGCAGGTTCTATTATTTCAAGCTAAATGATGCACTAGCTACGGCTGCACAAGTTTTGGTCAGCTCAGAGAACAGATGGATCTTTTGCTTGTAAAACACCATATAGACTTACCTTGTGCTGAAGAATTTTTAAGCCCAAGCTTGGGAAAGCATTCTATTCATTCTATTCAGGGCAATACTTGAACAGACTGACTTTTAAGTCCCTCTGAAACCTGAGGGGTAATCTGTGTTTAAACTTAGTCATATGCTTTAATCTGCTTTTTTACTATTTTGCTATCCTGAATAGAGATAAATTTAAGCACGCGCTTTCCTGATTGGAACTCTAAAAACATTAACATATGGGAGTTCTGACTGATTTATTGGTGTTGAGTCTAACCCTATCAAAGAACAATAACACAGAGAACAAGCATTACACCTGGGACATTAAAAGGCATTTCACTTTGTAACTATACTGCATTGCATTAAAAAGTAAATCCTACATATTTATGAGAGGAAAAAAGCCTCGCATTATTAGATTTATTTTATTCAAAATGATCCAAATTAGGGAGTTTCAAGTTTTATATCCTTAACTTGAATTTATAACTGTTTGGTTCTTTGAACTGAACTCTGAAATAATTGGGTAAATGCCTTTTTAAAGGTTTAGAGAAATGTCAGTCTTAATCTTTTGCAGCAGGGGTCACTATAAACAAATCTAAAAGATTCTGCCAGCATAGAATACATATGCCAGAACAGATAGTAAAATTACTGATTATACATAAGGAACAGTGTCACAGTAGGCGAGCATGAGAAAAAAAAACAAACATTTTTATAAAGATAATTTTTCTAAAATCAGCTGTATAGGCTTAGCTCATCCTTACAAGCATGGTGACCTAATTTCAAACTATTAATAGAAAAGAAATGAAGTTGACTCCATGATATGTACCTAGACATAGGAATTTTAATGCAGTGCATCAAAGGAGTCAGATGACATAGGCAGTATTTTTATATTAAGCACAAAATTTCACTGTAAGTATTATGAAATATAATCAGACTAAGTATTTAAATATGATCTTAAAGCTATTTATAGTGACAATCTCAATCAGATAGTGCACTGAGTGCACTATATTTATATCTGTATTTAAAGGCTGTTTTCACATTGGTATAAGTAAGAGCAGCATCTGATCTGAAGTACAAAAATTCAGAACCTTACCTATTGCAAATGAAGATATTTCAACTGAATAACTCTGCCTGAGGTTCTAACATAATTTCTTAAGTATGACATTAGCTGGTTAAATTACAACAGTTTAGTCTTAGCAGTGAATACTTCCCTATTGCTAGACTAAACTACTCTTTGTTCAGTTCTTACTAGGAAAAAATTCCAAGTGAATCAGCTCTGAGCCTTCAAACACTTATACTCTTGATTACCTTTAAACATGTGAACAGTTCTGCTGAGGTCTATGAGTCAGATCCTCAACTTGTGTAAATCATAGGCCTATTTAAATCAACAGAGCTGTGACAGTTTATATCAGCTGATATAAACTTAATTTGGCACCTTCTTTTGGCACCACAGATATATCCCCATGCATAACGACAAGTATGTGCTTAAGCCTCTGTTTGGGCCCCAGAAAGCTATAGAGGTCAGGTAAACTTCGCGGAAAGAGAGAGACTGCATTGAACATTACTGTGTTTAAAGTAATTCCAGACCGTTAAACACACATTTATTATAAAGTCAAGAAGAAAAATTATGAATTATTTAAGTTTATTACACCTTAGTTACACTTAAGATGGTACCATTCCAAGACTTGAGGCTGGTAGTTATGACCACAAGTTACAAATATTTATGATACAAAGAAGACGACCTTTTATGGTAATGGAAGCTTAAAAGGAGGTTTCAATGTAGTAGCCTACTTGCTACATTCTTATAATGACAGAAAACTAGCACCCATTAAATCTTACATATGAGATGGACTTCATAGGATCCTTGCTGGAAGTTAATTTAGTACATACAGATGAAAAATAAATAAATACAGAGGTTACAGGGAAGCATAACTTTGCATGAAACTTTAAGACAGGCTGCTGCCACTTTGACAGTTTTTCCAGCATTACAGTACAAATGTTTACAGCTATGAGGAAAAATAATGTAAGTCCTAGTCTGCACGAGGTAAAGGAACATAAATATACAAAATATGCTTGGATCTACGTGTTCTTATCTACACCAGCGGGCAAAAAAAAGCAGACTATATTTGTTTCTATGTCATCTGTAGTTGACCTTACTGTAGTATCTCAGTCTCACACAAATATGTTTTTTCCTTCCCAGTACCCCTATGAAAAATAATTACCCTCATTTTAGAGAGAAAGAAATGATGCATAGTATGACAGAGGCTCTAATCCAAAGTCTAGTGAAAGCAGTGGAAACATTCCCAATATCTACCAACCAGCTAGCTAATAACCTATCAACCAGGAACTGAATCTTGGGTTTTTCACTGCCATTCTTTATCATTAGCTTAAATGAAAGGCCTTTGATCCTTTCAAATGGCAGCAGACCTTTTGTGAAGAACAGGAAAGCTTGCTCGACAGCACACAGTCCTCACCCCTTCAGCTTACACAAAATCTTTTCCAAATATCTTTCCTTTGGAGGAGAGGAAGAGGATAGCAGACAAATCGTGACATGCTATGATCGTGTTGTCCCTGTGGCAACTAGGCACTACATTATGTCCTGGCATACTGTGCCTGCTCCTTATGAATCTCCCTGGGGAAAAGCTGCAAATGACACCTACCTTTAAGAGCCTGGGTGGAGAGCGAGCTGTTTGAGCAGACTGTCTCCTAATCATCCAACCACCCTGGGAGCCAGGAGACCTGGTTTCACTCACTTTACTAGAAACTTCTTCTTGTGACTTTAGACAAGTAGCTTAGGGTCAGAATTCACAAGAAAGGTATTTCAGAATATAGCTCTTACTGGTTTGAAGGGATCCGGGCCTCCTGCATTTGTAGATCATAGTTCTCATCCATAAAACACAGATAATTACTTCTCCCTTCTTAAGGGTCTTTTGACAATAAATCCTTTGTTGGGAACTGTGTCAATGTCATACAAGTACTGCTACTTACTCAAATCTGCTGGAGATATAAAAAGAGATATATATTAATATTTATTTAGGAGAGGCTTTCATCTTGAGCACTAACAGGAGATTTAAGCAGCACTTGCCTGCTACCTGCTGAACAGTGCCTGTCCGGGAGCTGCCCTGGCTTCACGCCGGGGGCCGCCGCGGAGGGAGGCGGGTGGGAGAGGAGGCCCTGGGACACGCACGGCCTCGCACCCAACGGCCTCGCGCCCAACGGCCGCGCCAGCCCCGTCCCCCGCGCGGCCCCGGCGACCGCGCGGCTTGGCGGAAGGCTCCACGCGGGACCCCCTCTACCCGCCCCTGCAGGCTTACGGCGACCCCCCTGCAGCTCCAGCACATGAGCCGGGGCATTAAGCCGCAGCCCCGGGGAGCCACCCCTGCTCCAGGCCCCGGGCCCCCGGCCCCCGCCACGGCCGCCCCGCCCCGCTCCGCTCCCCTCACGGCGCCGGCCTCCGCCACGCCCTACGGCGGCGCGGCCGCCCCGGCGCGCAGCGACACCTGGCCGCGGCGGCGGGGCCTGGCCGCGGCCGCCTCCCGCGCCGCGCAGAGCGGAGGCTGCGGGGCCGCACGGTGGGCGCACGCTGCGCGGGGCAGGAGAGGCTGAGCGGGCTCTGCTGCCTCGGGGAGGGAGCGCGGCCACGCCGGACGCTGGGGCTCCGGCGGCTCGGGGCGGGCAGCGCCCGGGGCCGGGGCCGGGCCGCGGGGCGGAGGCAGGCGCGGCCCCGCCCACTGCCCGGCTTCCTGCGGCGCGGCGCGGCTCGGCTCGGCTCGGCGCGGCTCGGCTCGGCGCGGCGGCCGCTTCCTGCTCCTCCCCTCGGCGCGGCGGGGCGCGGTGCTCGCTCCGCCATGGCCGCCCTGGCGGCCCTTTCAAAATCGGGTGCTGGCAGCAGGGGGTAACGTCGGGGGCAGGAGGGGGCGCCGGGCCCGGGCCCGGGGGTGCGGGCGAGGCGGCGCTGCGCTGCGCTGCGCTGCGCTGCGAGCGGCGGGGCCGGGCCCGGCCCGGCCGCTGGGCGCGCGGGGCGGCTGCGGGCCCCGGGGCTGGGCCCGCCCCGCCGCCTCGGGCCGGCCGCAGGGCGAAAGCCGGGGGCGGCCTTTTGTTTCGAAATTCAGGTGGAAGCTGCCCATTTTTTCCTTGTCTCTGGGCTTCCGTTTCTGTTCCCCGCCCTTCCCCCAGTCTCGCTGGAGAGCGAAGCACTGGCTCCGCTGAAGTCCCCGGGGGCAGTTTTTGGCTGCTGAGGGACCCCCTCCGCCTCGAGTAGGGTCGGCGGGCTGGGCAGAGGTGCCCGGGGGGCGAGCAGGGCGGGACAGGGCTGCGGCGCCCCTGAAAGGCGCTGGCAACAAGCCGGGGCTCCAGGCGCTGGCACCCGCTCGGTGGGATGGGAGCGGGAGCAGGAGCCCTGTTTGCCCAGGACGAGGTGCAGCTCGCAGAGAGACAGCATCTCCTGGCTTCTGCCGAGTTTCCTCTTGTATGTGTAACCTTCAGTTTGGGAAAGGAAGTGATCTGAAAGGTTGCCGATTCCTGCACTGGAGTGTGGTTCAGATAATAGGTTTCTGACTGAGAGCTGACGTAGCAATGCATTTCCCTAGCACTGGGGGTGAAAGCTGGTATCAAACAGCTCTGTTAGTCCTTCATCTTGAATGCTGTCATCAGATCTGAGGAAAGTGGAGTGTCATCTGGCAGAAGGATGGGGCTTGGAAGTACATAAAGTGCATTTAGGTTTGGTCACATGTCAGGGCCTGCAAACAGTGATTTCTATGCTAGTGAAACACCCAGCAACAAACTATTTACTCTCAACTCTCCTCATTGTGATAAGAACCCCAAATGGATGTTATTGGTACAACAAGCTGTGCTGTGGTTGTCACCATGCGGAAGAAAGACACATCTTTGTTACCCTTCAGTGACAAAAACAACCCATTAAACAGAATGGGAGAGCTGCCTTATGGCTAGTTTACTGGGTTGGAGGGAAGAAGTAGCAATACATTATGTAGCAGCCTGTTAGTGAATCAGAAGCACTCTCCCCTTGGTTTGGGATAATGCTGATTGCTTTCATAGGTGATTTGAGGATTTAATCATTTGAGATGGATTTAAAAAAATGCATGGCAAGTGTGTGTGTTTACATGCACATGAGGTAATTTGATGTTAAATATTAGCCTAGGACTTGGATGTATATTTTTTCCTCCTGTTCACACCTCTTCTGATTCATTGATAGATTGCTACATATTGCAGGTTCCTTTCTCCAATGAGCGTGGTTGTTACTGGAACAGATTCAGAAGAGAGTGTGCTTTCTAAGGGTGTAACATTGGTGTTTTGTCTTTTTGATGGTACTTCTGTAATATCTCCTAATAATCTTATACCTTTTCATTTCTGATTAGCTTTGGGGACTGCTTTCCTGTGTATGTGCACTCTCTGTCTCTCTGTTTCTTTCTGACTGCAACTTTTCAGGTAGCTCTGGAATCTTCTGATTTGTATTTCTGACTCCTTTTTCAGGCAGTCCTGACTGGCTTTGTGCAGGAAAAGTCCCTGGAAAGCTACTGCACCAACTTTTTTGAGCAAAACTTTATGGGAGCTCTCCAGCACTTCAACCTCAAGAGGTTTCCAGTAAGTTGGATTTATATTTTGAAGTTCAGGTGTTACAGGTGATTAAAAACCATCTGGAATGATAAAACAGTGTCACATCTTTTCCTCTTCACTGCTGACAGTACACTCACATTTTGATTTTTTCTTATAATCTTAGTTCTAGCATGCAATGGAAGTGTCTTAAAATGGCAAACAAAATGAACCTGTTGAAAGCCTATATATTATTATTAAAGTGGGCCACTCTGCTGCTACTAATAATGTACTAAAAGTTCACTTATCATGTGGGATGCATAGTGCTTTTTCTTTCCTGCCCTGGACACTTGGTGTTCTAATAAATTGTTGTTTGGCTACTACTATGTGCTTTAAAGCAACTATGTGATTTAAGAAAAGGCCCAAATGCAAAATTTTGTTATCCTTGCTTCAGTTTATAAAAGCAGAGCATCCAGAGCAAAGATTCAGGAACTTCCTACATAGTCACAGAAGGAACGCATTACTTTGCGTTAACTAGAAAAGAGCTTTAAATGCTTCCATGTCCTTTTCTGCTGGAGAGGAATTTTTTGTAGGTACTGAAATTAAATAAATTTCCAAGTGTATGTGTATAGCTTTTAATGCTGTGCCTTCAGCAAAGAGAATCAATTTGATTGAATTGTAAGGCAGCTATTGTTGATACTCAGATCTATATTTCCCTTTTTTATTTATGAGGAAATTATGTGAGCTGTGTAGTAGGGTTTTGAGATTTAAACTTACCGTAGTGGCATCACTTAATCATGCTGCAGAAGTATAATCTTTTCTGTAACTTTTAAATATGACCTTCTTTTCTGGAGTGCACTATAAAAGATGTGACAATCTGTTAAGATTACTGGAGCAATTTCTGATTTTGAAAATTGTTGCTCTAATGGTTGAGTTACAAGACAGCCTTGTGATAACACTGGGTTTTCTTGGTTTTGGCGGGGAGTGGATGGGGGAAGGAGGATTTTTTTTTTTTTTCCTCTCATCTAATTATTTTTAAATTGTTAAGACTTTAGAAACCTTTTTTTCCTTCTGTGAGTAGTTGCTGATGGCACCTGGATTCACATATGACCAAATTTACTTTTAATGGGTTGTATCTTTGTGTGAATAGAGAGGATGAAGAGAATATCAGCCTTTCAAGGTCTCTAAATGAAACTCAGATAGCTCCTTAACATAGTAAGGCCTTTAAAGCCTAAACCTACTTACATTCTACATACTGCCTAGAACTCCTGTTTGGAAAGAGAAAACAGGAGGATGATTACTTCCTTGCTGATTGTGTTGTGCAAACCTGTATTAAGATTCTGTACGGTAAGAGGTGGTAATAATAATAATAAGAGCTACCCTGGTCACTCTTTATTGCTGGTGTGGCCCAACACCAGACTACACTAGCCTTATTTTCATGAGTAGCTGCCAGACAGGGAAAAGTGTGCTATTTACAGCCATCAAGATCACTGCAGTGTGTTGTACTGCATTGGATGGAGAGAATATTTATCTACGATAGCAATGATGTGAATAGATTCAACTCTTCTTCACTGGTCAGCATGTTAATTCTGGAAGGTCGTCTTTCTTTTGAAAGCAGGGAGTACTTTTGAAGAACATGCTTGAACTGTTTTGTGTTTTCAGAGAAGCAAGCCCTTAGCAATTGCTGAGTGTATCAAGCAGAGAGAATTCAGACATTTCTGGCAGTGATGCTTCAAGCTGCCAGCTGACATTTGGTAGAAGGACAAACAGAAGAGTTTTGATTTGCCTGAATATGGCAAAGGGTCTAGCGTGAAGGTTCTCCATTAGGATTTCAGCCTATTGCACAGAGGCAAAATATGGTATGTGTACAGATTCAAAATGAAAAAGGAGTTGGGAGCTAAAGTATTTGTGAGAGGCAGAAGTTCTCTGCTCCCAGTTCCAGTTGTCTGGCACAGAAGTAAAATAGTGTTGGTAAGATGATTGTCTCCTCAAGGAACAGCATATTTGAATTACTGCTAAGTTTCTGACAAGATACAAAAAAGGTAGCAAAATGAGTTAGCAAACCTCACTTGGAAGTTTGTTGGCTTCAGGTACTAGGAGAGCTGCTAGAACAAAGCTCTAGGAGTTCAATACACCCTTTGCCAGGCCAATGGAAACCTACACAGGGTGGTTAGATAACCTACTGGATACTGTGTGTTGACTTCCTTCAACTGCTACAGGAGTACAGGAGTCTCCAGTAACCCAGACACTGCAAGCATCTGCCGTGAGGTACATCAATGCTGAACACAGAGGAGGGGGGAAAAAATTGTTCTGACTTCTCTCAGGTTTAAATTGATAACTCTTCATTTTTTTAAGAAGCATTCAGTCATGTAATTGGCTCTTCTACAACTATGGGAATTTTCTGGATTTGGAAAAAGAGAGACAAATCTATACTATCCATAGTTTCTTTCCTTAGGATATAAATCTAAGTTTATAGGCCTTCAGTTGATTCTGTAAGGTTACCTGGAGGCTTCAGAAAAGGAAGTGGTAAAGCCAGTTTTGTCACTCAAGCCAGTCTATCTTGAAAATATAATAGGAGCTAAGTGGCCAGCTTTGCACTGTCTTGATCCTTGTGCTGTGGAAGGGTATATAAAGCTGTTCCTAGCCCACTAAACATTTGAGGTAGGAACCCTTTTTTTCTCCTCTCAAAAAGTCCACTCTGCACGACACAGGGGACCATACTGTATCCCAGCAGAAGCAAAACACGAAGCAGGCAGTAAGTTGTAGATTGCTTTGTCACGTAGTCAGTGCAATTGACATATTAGATGCCCCATGTGAAGCATGTCTGCATTTGTCTGTTACTTGATTCTTCCTTCCTCACTTCAGACAACTTTAACTTTAAAAAATATTCTGTAATATTTATATATCATCATCAGTGGCATTTAGGCGTGTTGCTTTTTCATCCTCTTCCCTGCCTCCCCACACTGAATCACAGAAGAAATGTTTTTCTTAGTCATTGACTGTAGGTGTTAGCACACCCTAGTGCAGGCAGCTCAGAAGGAAAATTTAGCAGACAGCTGTCTGGCAATTTGGAATCAGATCAGAAGTATTTTTGTGGAGTTGAATCAAAAAATGATTCTTTGTAAACAAAAAGAATATATGGAGCAACTGCAGGATTCTTTTTCTATGAAGTACATTTTTTCTCTGGTTTTGTCTATACTTTTATTAGAAGGGGAGGTTGTTATGATTTGGTCCCACCTTACAGTGAAATATCATGACTTTTTTTTTCCCTTTCTAATACCCCATGTTTGATATTCATCTGGCACATGCTCTTGGGTATTGGGCTTTTATTTTCATTGTAGCTTCTGACCATGGCTTGCTTGTTCATGGACTTACTCTGAAATAAGTATTGTGATTTAAATGCTTGTCTTACCTTAGTCTAAATTAACTTGTAAGTGCAGGTATAAAAACCTTTAGGAACCAAGTTACCACTTTTCTCAAGAAAATTTAGCAGATTAATAATATAATTAAACTTGAAGTTTAGTTTATATATCTGAGGCCATCTCACTCATCTCACTAAGTCTGCGTAAGAGCTGGCAAAATATTGTTGAGTATGACAGAGGACAGATCTGTCTGTTCATCTTCTGCATTCACTACATGTATCTGATACTTCTCCAGCTTTCTGAAGGAATGCAACAAATGCTTAAAAGATGATTAATTGTTTTTTAAGTAGAAAATCCAAGAAATCAAAAGTGATACAAATATAAAAATTGAAGTGACATATAAAGCCTTAGCCCTGTTACATATCACTTTCTATTGTATTTCATGCTTTCCAGTGATATTTCTTATATTTGCTGTATGGGACTTCTGCTTCATTCATTGGATGAAGACAAGTGGAATCAGACTTAAAGACATCTTCTATTCTTATGCTGATGCAAGGGGTTAAATCAGTCACCAGTGTTGCACTGCAGGATGTAGAATAAGCTTTATAATGTAAGCTTGCTCTAATTATTGGTACTTAATGTAGCAATATAGATATCAAGATATTTTGGGAACCTGCCCTTGGCCTCTTTAGGTGAGGGGGAAATGTTAGCAGAAAAAACATCTTCAGGATGAAGCTTTCCTCTACCTGGGCTTTTCGCTAAGCCTAATCTTGTTACTATGGTAGGTGTCCCAAATTAACAGGGAGGTTTTGAGAGGAGTGCTATCTAAGGGGAATGCTGAACTCAGGTGAGAGAACATGCTTGTTGGCTTTTTCCTTTTTCCTTGCTATGGTTCTATGGGTAATTACAAAGAAGCTGATTAGAGTGTTTAAATACTGATCGCTAGCTCCCAAAATTGCCTGTAATATTAAACAAAATAACTTGGATTAGCTGAAGACGCATGACTGATAAAGATATTTTGCACTAAATGCCTAGTTCAGAAATGGAGAGAACTGTGGGACTTGACCGTGTGAAAGGTGCATACAAAAAAGATCAGAGATCCATCTGACTGTGGCATTACCTAATTTGCAAATCCTGGTGCTGCAAAAATGAATAATGTTTTTCAGTTTCCCCCATTCACAGATTAAAATACAATATAAAATGAAAACATTATTTTCATGCCTCTGAGGTAACAGGAATAAATATCTAATTAATTCAGGGTTATGATAATGACTGTTCTGCTGTAAGGAGCAAAGGAAAACAGAAGCAGAGTGGCTGGGTGAAGTTGCAGGTGTCTCTGAATTGACAGCGGAGAAGAAGAAAAGTCACTGGGAAAGCTAATAAGGTGAGTAATACTAATTGTCTTCTGTGGAGATTTCTGTTTTCCTGTGCCAGACCTGTTTTCTAATCATTCACATAATGTGATTTCAGTCAGTGGAACAACACTGGAGAACTGACCTTTTTCTGACCATGACATTTGCCACAGGAAGGGGTTTTGCAAGCAAGCTAATAGCTAGTGCTGTTTGAATTGGGCCTCAATTGTACTTCTTCCACTGTGGTGTTGAAAACTGTCACTTAAGTAATTTCTGGTACTATTTTACAAGGAAAACTTGCTGAAAGTCATTTATAACAATAGTTATGTTTCTAGTGCTTGAATAGAGGCCAGAATGAACTTGAGTTAAAGGGCGCTCTGCAAAGCAGCTTAAGTTTATTCAGTTTGTACGTGCAAACATGGGACTTCAAGGCTTGCGCCTACTATGGCAATGCTGACTTGAAGACCAAGGAGCTAAAAGTTATTTGGGTATGAGGGCTGGAGAATAGAGTGGAAGGAATGAACTGTACCAGAGATTTTAATATAGTCAATTGAAGTTCATTAATTTTGTAGTTATAGAAATGCTGTGTTTGAGGTGGGTGTTTTGTTTTGGTTTGTTTTTTTAATTTTGTCAGGTAAGGTTTTGAAGGAATTTAAATTTTGTAACCAAATTTGCCAAACATGATGATTGAAATTGATGTCACCAACCATTGCCAAAAATTCTAAAACTGATTAACCAAAACGCAACTACTGTAGATATGAATCTCAAGTCAGGAGAAGGTCAGTGCCTTCCTTTTGGCTGGGGAAATAGAATACATTTCTATAAGTAAGTGTCTTTATGTATAGCTTTGTTTTCTACTCAGGATAAGCCAAAATGTTTTAATGTGGTGGTTAAGGCCCAAAGGCGGGATTTAGAAACCAGAAGCAGGCAAATGAAGAAAGGTGGTCATGGTCTTCGTAGAAACTTGTTGAACGTTTTTACAGGGTGATATACAGAGAGATCTCAGTAAATTACTGATCTTGCTTTTTTTGTCTTCTATGAAGAAAATTGTATATATTTTTATCTTTGGTAATTGCCTTATGCATGTTCGGTATGTTAATGAATAGTTCTTTTAAAATCATTGCTTTTATTATGAATACAAGCAACATAAAGTCCTTAGAGGTGGAACTATAGATCAAATTGGAAAATCTTCCTGCAATCCTGTCCACATCAAAACCAGCTGCTAGCTCACATTCTTGGATCTTAATTTTGTTTTCTTTGTTTCTTAGAATGTTGATGGAGGCAGGACTGGCACAGTATTTAAGTGACACCCAATAATATATGTGAGAAGCAGTACTCAGGGTACCTCTGTGTGCAAGCCCAACACTTACCTCCATTTGAAGGGAAAAATAATTTGAAAGTCTTTGGTACTGGTTTGTCTGTTGGTGAAGCTGAGAAGACTGTTGAATGTAGCCTAAATTCTTAGATACTTAAATTTCTTCCAGAGAGAGTTTATATTTCTTTGTGATTGGTGAAGACATTGAGGATACGCTAGTTTAACTCACATGTAGTGAGTTAAAGTGCTAAGTAAGAGAATATATCTTAAACCAAATGTTCTGTTTCCTTCTTCTCCGCTCTGTTTCAGATGTCATCTCTACCAAGGAGGGTGAAATCTGAAGCCAAACCCCTTATATCAGAAGATGATGAATTATCTTCATTTCTTAATTTGTAAGATTTCTTTTTTCTTAGAATCATTTTTCTGGTGTGCATATATGTTACAAAAGTGTTCTTTAATGGTTTGTGCAAAGCTTGAGTGGTTTCATAAGAACAACACTTGGTTTCTGAGAGGCTGATAAAAAGGTTTAGCACACAAAACTTCTGTTAAATTGTAAAACAAAAATTACCTTTGCTGCTTCGTGCTCACAGTGAAGATGGTGTAAAACTGAATTGCCAGTTGTCCCAACAGAATCAAGTGTGTACCCATCCCACTGACCAGCTTCAAGAAAG
This sequence comes from Apteryx mantelli, assembly GCF_036417845.1. NCBI lineage: Eukaryota > Metazoa > Chordata > Aves > Apterygiformes > Apterygidae > Apteryx > Apteryx mantelli. The sequence goes on along the minus strand of NC_089980.1, from coordinate 39,364,870 downwards.
CTTGGTAATTTGTTCCAGGCATTAGCTCTGCCGCAGCATGAAAGACCTGTGTTTATTGAGTCTGCCTACCTTTTTGCGTCTCTCTCCTGTGCGCTTCCTTTTATGTCAGAAAATATCTGGACTAGCTTACTTACACACTTCTTCTCACAAGCAATATTGTTTACTCATTTGTTTTTCAGGAGCTCTGAATCAGAGGAGGAAGAGGAGGAATGGGAGCCAAAAAGCAAAATTGCCAAGAGGCCTCGGCTGCCAAAGCAAAATGAGTCCAGACCTAAAAGAGTTGCTGTTCCACAGTCAACTGTGGCCAGGAAAAGGGTCAAGAAGATAGCAATAAAAGAGGAATTGGTGAGTATCTGTAAGCAAGAGGCATACAATTACTGTGGACTGCAAGTAAAATATGGGCAGAATTTTTCTAACCTTGGTTCACTTGGTTACCTGACTCTGAGTGATCAACATGTCAGATTCCACACAGTGAATGTTCAGTATATCTGATAAACTTGCCTTTCCTGAGTATTTAAGCGTCTCAGAACTAAGGGCCTTCTTTTAAAACTTTGGTCAGTGATTATTGACATAGTTTTCCCTGAAGATCTCATTGAACAACAACAGTAAATGAATAAAAATGTTCTCCTTTCTATAAGGAAAACTAAACACACTAATGTCTCTGATTTCAGTGTTGCATCTTTTTCTTTTACCTTTTTACCAACTGGGTACCACAACAAAAAGAAGTCTTGTGCATATATTTCTTTGCATGGCTATTTGACTCAGTAAAGGATGGCAATTTATGATGATCAATATAAGATACAATTTTGATAGAAGTTACTTTTTTCAAAGATTGCTATGACAGGTTGGACTGTGACAGAAGTCAGTCCTCCTAGTTTATGTTAATGTTTTTAGATGATTTGACATAGATGTCATATTGAGAAATCCATTCTTGGACTCTGAAGAAGAGCTGTGGGGAAGTTCAGGAAAGAACTTAGGACTTGCCCAAGCTAAACAGTATCTTAGCAGACCACATCTCAGTTCCAGTTCCCACATTGCACCTAATGCCTTGTTAGAAGTGTGCTTTCCCTGCCTTGCTGTTCCCTGTTTTGCTCAGATGAGTGGAAGTACAAACTGCACATTGCTGTCTTCTGTAGGAGAACCCAATTAAAATCTTTCTAGGATAATTTTATTTTACCTTTTAAATTACAGCTCACTGGGTATGTTTGTATCTCTTTCTTTCCTCCACACAAGAAAGATTTCAGGTAACTTCGTGTCTCGCTTGACATTTCCCTGCAAGACAGAGGCACTTGGGAAGATGATGTCTGGTATCAAGTCTTCTATGGATTTGACTGAAATGTTGTTGAACCAGTTTATTGGAGTCAATGCCTAACACGGTCTCAGTGGTGATTTTGTTTGTTTTTGCAGGATGTATCCTTGCCTATTGCTCCTGCAGAAGGTAGTAAAGATGGAGTGCCTCTTTCGAAACCTAAGGAAGAAGATGTAGGCACTAATCTGAAGATTTTAAATAAAAAGCCAGAGGTGCCTAAAAAAGTGCAATTAAATTCTTTCCAAGGGAAGAACTTAAACAGCTTAGAGAGTGATGAAAAACCCTCAACAAGTGTTCTTGTGGTGGGAAAGCAAGTGAAACACGAGCAATCTGAGGAAGATTTTACATTTGATGAACCACCTTTTAAAAGGATTAAGTCAACTACATGCCTTGAAGGAAAGCCAGTAAAACATGCAGGAGGCAACAAAGTAAAAGAAGAATTTGAAATGAACTGGGACATGGTACAGGTATGAGATCTTTTCCTTTTCTCTGAGGTATCAGTGAAACCATTTCCTTACGTGATTAGGACTTGGAATCTAAGATACAGTTTGAGTCCTCTTGGCTTCAGTTGGAGTGTCAGTGGGTCACTGTGCTATTAAATAGTCATTTAACCTCTACGTAAACTGTCTTGATAAATGTATAAATGTTGGTTGTTGGTGTCACAAGTTTGAACTTGAACATAATTTTAATATCCCTGACTTACGAAGTCATTAGTACAAAGCTTGCCTGTAACAGTTTACTGTACATTTCTTCTGTACCACGACATGGTTTTGGTGGATAGTATGGTCAACTGAAAATCCTACAGGAATGATTGTTGATAGATTTGGGATGCCTGTGTGCATAGTTTCCAGCATTTAAGATTTAGCTAGTGTGTACTAACTAAACTAATTGTAAGATTTAGTAGTTAGTACATTTGGTTGTAGAGACACATTTGAGAGTACATATCAATCTACAATACCATCAGGAAGGAGAATCAGTGGAGATTCTTGGAACAACAGTGACATCGTGGAGAGATCTTTTTCTGTAGGGTGTTAACTTTGAAGCCATTCAATTAAAAACAGTTCTAGGGTAGCTCTTGCTCTGGGAGGTCGGATATGGCTATAGAACATTTTGATATGAATAGAATGGGGAATAGATTGGGTACATCCTATCATACTTGCTACTGTGCTTAAAATGGTTATAAAATACTGTTTCTGAGTCTTTTAGAATGTTCCTGGAAGTGCAGATGGAGAATTTGATCTTTCAGATCCCTACAGTGAAACTTGTGTGCCATATGCTACTAGCTAGAATTAGCTGTGTAGACAAGTATGTTAAAGTATATGTTTTATAACCATAAATATATTACTGTTCTAAATGCAGTAAATATGACTATGCAGGTGTTGTTATATTTTTAGGCTTCAGAGTAAAACTTTTTAAAGGCTTTTAAATCAGCTGTCTATGGAAATAACTACTGTATAGTGAAGAACAAACCAGGATAGTTAAAAAGTTTCTAAGATAACACAAACGCAAATATAGCCATTTAGTTTATCCTCATTTCCTTTTTCCATACACTATGACTATATCTTTAGAAAGCCCTATTTGTACAAAAACATGTTTAATTTTGTGAGGCTTGATTCATGTTGAAGTCCTTGGTAACATCATTCTAGTTTCTAATTATTGACAGTGGGATTTGGATTGACTTTAGAGTTTTTTGTTTAATCATAAAGTTTGTTGGTATTGGTTTAAAAAAAATCCAAGTTTTGACTTGTTGTAGGCAGTTTGTCTTCTTTCTGATTTCATTTTTTTTATTCTGTTAAGAGAATCAACTTAAATGTTTAAAATGAATATTTTCAATATAATTGGATTGTCCTGGTCCCAAGAGGCATTCCTTTCTGAATTTTCTTTCTTAGTCACAAGTTTCTGGAAACTTTGGTTGCTGTGTGTTTTTAAAGTACTCGATGTGGTGACAGGACGCATGGGAAGCCCCAGCACTCTGTCTTAGAACAGTAGTCCCTACTAGTCAGCATATTATTCTGGGCTTGATTTTGAACCTGAAGTGAGAGGCTGCTTGAAGTCTACCACCTTTCTAAAATGGTTCATTTTTTTGTGGCAGGTCTTGTCAGAAAGAACAAGTGTTGAACCATGGGTATGTGCAAACTTAATTCGCCTCTTTCAAGAAGAAAACACAATTCCCTTTATTGCTCGGTATCGAAAAGAGCTCATCAATAATCTGGAGGCTGATGCCTTGCGAGAAATACAGCAAACACTGGAGGAGCTACGGTGAGTAAGCTAATACAGGGAAGTGTCTGGGGAGAGGAAAAAGGGGAGGGAGGTAACAGCCTACTGCTGCTTCTGTGTTTGCTGTGTGTGTTACGGTGTTTTGTACACACTACAATTACAAAGGGACTCTGAAGCAGAAAATTTAAAACTGCAACAACAAAGAGATGGCCTGCAAAATCTGCTTCAGGGCAGCTCTGTGTTCTTGAGATGGTGAGGGAACAGACTTGTGAGCTGTTCTGTCAACATTGTGTCTTCCCTTTTTAATCCTGGGCTATCCCTTAGCAAGAGATTCTTCCCAAAGAGGGGATGTGGCCTGAGATGGTTCTTGTCCTGACAAGTAATTGAATTGATAACAAAATACTTCTGCTGTCTGCTGTTGTTGGATAGTGTCATACATACCCTGTTGAAGGTCTAAGAGTTTAAAATCTGGTACCCTGTACTTGAGGCTGCAGAACTACCTTGATGTGAGTTACAGCTGTAAGTGCTCATCAACGTTCATTTAACTTAGAGCCTTTGAATTTGGCTTTTAGGCTAGTCACCTTGCACAAATATATATAACAGGAATGACTCTCACCCTTGTTTGTTCATTTTTCTTAAAGCTAACACAAGGTATTTTGATATTGTTTTGAACTACTTAAAGTAGGAGAGAAATAGGAGTTTTCTTGGATTGTCACAGTTGTTTTGTTGAAGATTAACATGCAATTTACTCTGCAGGGGGTTCAGAGAGCAAACACACTACTTAACAGTGTAGGAGACAAAGTCACAGCAAATAGTGTGTTTAAGTCCACTGTGAAAAGTTACTGTTAATATTATCTCTTGTGTTTTAGTACTGTTGCAAAGAAGACACATGCAATGATACAAAAGCTGAAGAAAGAAGGGAAACTATCAGGAGGCCTGTTAACAGCATTATTAAATTGCAGAACTTTGGAAGAATTAGACCATGTGGTCAGTGTATTAATCTTTTTTAGATCATGTTTCAGTTAAATGTAATCTTGCACAACTAAATAGTGCATAATGAAAAGTATATAGCATGACTAGTATATTTCCCTGTCTTTTAGTAACAGGGTTTTTTTTTGTTTGTTTTAAGTCTGCGCCTTATAAAACTGGAAGTAAAGGCACCAAAGCCCAGAGAGCAAAGCAGCTGGGATTAGAACCTGCTGCTCTTTCTCTTCTGCAGAATCCTATGGAACTCAATCTCTTTTCTTACGTTAGACCCAATATCAAAGGTAAGCACTCTGCTTCTATGAGCAGTAATGTCTTAAATGCCTTAAAATGGTTTAAAAGGGTTTTAAATGTTTTTAGTTGTGCATAAGTTGTTGGAAGTTATGTAACTATTTTAAATTCCACAGATATTTTAGCAAGATGCAGTAGCATTTAAATTTAGGGTCATATTTCTGCTTTGTTTCCTGTCTTTTATATTCAAAATGGTAGTAATTGTGCTATACCTTAAAAAGAAGCCTGGAGACATTAGGGGATAGTTCAGGTCTGTATTTGGTTGTAGGAGAGAGAGAATTGCACTACACACCTGAGACCTTTCCATGGTTCTAATCCTATTTGAATCGTTAACTGAAAATTTGACCCTGATTTTATAAGAAGCTTATGCTCATACTCTTCACAGAAGTAAATGTCACCCATCAAAGCATATCTTAATAAAAAATTGGCCTTAGTGGCTGAGAGGGAGTAGGAGAGTTTTTCCTTTTGGATGACAGTAGGGGTTGCAGAAAATATAATCTCTGAAATTTGAGCAGGAACTTAAACTATATGATTGTAACGTATATAGACTACAGAATTCTGTTTCTTTATGAATGCAGTTATGGGTGAATCTGTAGGGGGCAATCTCTGACAAAAAAAAATCAACATTGTTGCAGCCTTCTGTATGGTGTTAAAATAGAGAAATGTTTTTCTTCTCCCCTGCCCTAAGATTTTACTTTTTGAATTTTAACATACTAATGCTGAACCTGACTTCCAGCTTAAGTCATCCTTTTACTTAAATATCATTTATAAAGTGACCCTACCTTGGCACTGAAAATCATTTGACAAATTTTCTGATCTTGGCTCCCCCTGAGCAGCTGGTACCTCTCTTGCTTCAGAGTTCACATCTTTCCTTACACAACTTGTAGATCCAAGATGGGATGCCTTCCTGAGTTGGCTGAAGAGTGGCTGGGTCCTTTGGGGGCTCTAGCTAGGGGGAAGCCCCAGGTGTAGTGTTTTGCATAGGAACTTGAGCCCAGGTTTTTTAACAAAATATGTTTATATATTTAATGAACTCTTCTTAACGTTCTGAAGAGTCTACTTGTAGACCTGATCCTTCTTGATAAGGAAATTAAAGTACTCTCAAACTTTGAGTTTACTGTGGTTTCCAGTACACTGAAAGGACAAATATAAACAACGTGGATATTAGGGTTCTGAATTAATGGTAATAGTTTGAATAAAAACTGTGTATTTGTTATGGACGGCTCAATGAAGAATTGTGCTCAAAGTGCTCTTTTTACTTGAAAAAGGTTAGTAACACTACCATGAGGAATAAGGTGGTGTACCACATACAAAATTCAGTATGTTTCTAAATATCTGTGGTGTGACCTGGAGACTCTGTTCCTGATTTGTTACCTATTCCAAAAGGATACTTCAAGGTAACCACAGAAATAACAAAAACTATCAATTGTGTAATGAGGAAAAAAAAATCTGCGCAAATATTTATTTTGAAAACACTGTGGGGAGAGGGGTACCTTAGGCAGATATGGAATAACAGACTGTTTTAAAGGTATGTAAAAATTAATGAATCATCTAGAGAAGACAAGTATGGGATTCTTTTCATGTGTCATAACCCAAGAATGGAAGAAGGGGGCTTTCTGCTCAAACTGACTAGCACTCGTGAATTCCAGAAAAATAGTAGTTATTAGAGCTACACAGTTTCTTCAAAAGGATATTGAACCTCTTGCAAGGCATTAGACAGTCTAGGAGAGAGCAGAGTAAAAAAATAATGTGTATTGTAGGAAACAATCCCATGTCTGCCAAATCTAGGATTCTTGTGTTTTGCTCTGAAGCATTTGTTACTGGCTATTGCCAGAAACAGGATTAGATATATTGATTTAAAATACAAGATGTCAGTTTTGTTCCATAGCCTTCTGGTTCTGGCCAGTTGCACTTCCATGCTGAGAAGAACACAGTGCCACCTTTTTGCATGTGATGCATCAGAAAGCTCAATCTGAGCAGTCCTTTGAAGCGAGGGAGAGTTCTGGGTGTCTCTGTGAGTGTCTCTGTGTGTATCGGAAAGCTGAATGATTTTGCTATCATGTCTCTAAAATAATTTGGCTATGGAGACATTTTGTAACTTCACTGTTTGAACAGTGTTTTCATGGGAGAGGATGAGGCAGCCCTGACCTCAGAACTGTCATTGTGCAAACTCCTGCTGCAAACCAGTAGAAATATAAAACTATTACGTACAGAAAGGACGGCATTGCTTGCAAAGATACTAAGTACTTCCCGTATCAGTAAAAGAGTGTGTGAACTTCTGCTGTGATTACTCATTTTGTTAAAACCTCACAAATTATACTCAAATATCCAACTTTACTATTGTAAGTAGTTTGATTCCTTTGCATCATAAATGTCAAGACCTGTTAGTATTGGCCTCAAGAAATGATTCTTGTTCTCTCATTTTAATTTTTTTTTTGATTGCATTGATCACTCTAGAATCATAAAAATATGATAATGGTTTCAGATGTTTTAGAAAGGAAGCTCAGTTAATAAAAAATTCTAACAAACTAGGATTTTTTGGTGCAACCTCTGCAAATTAGTCAAACATCTTCTATCAGTTTTCTTCCAGTTTGTATATATTTAAAGATATTTCTTTGTGCTTATGCAATTCTGCAGAGTACTTTGTAATTTTAGCCTTTTTGTAGTTACTAACCATCTTTTCTTCTAAGGACTTTCAACCATCCAGGAGGTAGAGGCTGGAGTACAGCACATTTTAGCTGACATGTTTGCGAAAGATAAAGATACACTGGATTTCATCAGGAAATTGTAAGTTTGGATTTACTTTCTAAGCTTTCCAGGTTGCATGGTAAAATTCAGTCTCCTAGTGTGCAGATACAATTTACTGTTTTCTAATGATGTGAAAACGGTTTTACTATGAGATTGTGTTATGCCCATTCCTTCACTTGTGCTGGAGGCATTCTTTGGCCTTTCTGCCTGTCCAGCTGTCTGTGATGGAGAAATCTGCCTGAGAACGTAACAAGATATTGTGACTCCCAAAGAGTGCAAAATTCTCTGTGGCATTGTTACAGATGGAACTGGTCTCCCTTGCAGTTACAGGGTGATCTATAAGGGAAAAATATCAAACTGTAAGGGAAATCTCATCATTCGTTCAAGCTACAACTTTTCAGAGGTGTGTCTGCTTAAGCAGCTGCTGTAAAATTTAGTGCTTGACTTCTGTTAGTGTAGAGAACATGAGGTAATGGTTGATTATGGCATTGATAGTCAATCAGCAAGTAAATCTTACAGTTTTTAAAGCAGGAGTTATTGATCCTTGGACTGTGCTAGCTGAATTTAATTTTTCTTATATAATGACTTCACGGTATCTGTCATGTCTGGGGGTTCAGTGACAGAGGACTAGTTGCTCACTATTCTTTTTCCTCTGCTGCATACCATTTGGGACAGAGAAGAGGTTTATCAAAGAACAGGTACCTTCTTAGGCATATACAGTGTTAGTCTGAATCTGCTCAATTCTGCTTAGTTGACCCTTGTTTGCTATTTGTGGTGAGTAATGGCCAACTTCATCAAAAGGCTAATTTCAGTGTGTGGGTTGTTTTGTACAGAACATGCTGTCATTATCAGACTACCATTTTCATTCTTCAGACAACCAGAAGCTTCTTAATTGGATCCATGGTGCTCTACAGATGTATCGTGTTGGTCTAAATTAATACATGTTATATGTATAATAATCATTAACATGCAGTACTTTTGAAGAGTGTCCAGGAAGCTAGCTGCTTGGAACTTAAGTTACTTCTAAAAATAAAGTAATTAATATTTCTGTGAGTGTTAGGTGCTCAAAGCAAGAAGTCAGTTCTGACACTGGGTAGAAATAAAAGAGAGATGTTACATTTGTATTACATAGACTACTTTTATAACTTTTTGTTGCAACTTCCTAAACTTTGTCGTGTGAAGTTTTTAAGTGACCAAACTGAAGTGCAGATGTTGGCTTTTGAGTAACCATGCCTTTCACAAGAAGGCCTGGGTCTGCATTTTCTGAAGTTTGCTTTCTTCTGTTGGTACACTCCATTCGGTATAGTCATTTCAGTCTCAGCATTAAGATATGTAATACAGTTCTGCAGATGATTACAGAGTTAATGTAACTTGTAACTGGGCAGACTCCAAACTTCATTTTTTACTTAATACAAGCACCTTTTAAAAGTTTCATGTTTAAAAACCTTATTAACATTTTGTTTCTTGTATTTAGATGTCAGCAAAGATACATTTGTATCCAGTCAGCTTTGGCAAAGGCGTCATCCAAAAATATAAATGAGAAAGATATTGATAAATTCCAACTATACCACGAGTTTTCTTGTAATATAAAGAACATTCAGCATCATCAGGTACACTTACAAAATTATGGGTTTATTTGTTACAATTTTAACTGTAGCAGTGATGACTTTGCTTTTGAATTTTGTTGCTTTAAAACTGATTTTACTGATATTTGATTTTACATTTCAATTACCAAAGATAACGGAGACTTTTGGATTCTTGAAATACAGGACTAAACTCTTAAGCACTGTGTTAAGAAACTGAGTAGAGGATCCTCAGTTTGTCTGTTGTCTAACTGATTTTTATTAAACAAATTCTTATTAAACAAATATTTATAACAGTTTGGCTAGTATCAGAGATTTCAATACTGGTATGATTTATTTTCTCTACGGTAATAAATCATGTGCTTCCCCCTCCCTCCCTTCCACTGGTGTCAAGCACTTACCAAGTGTTATGAGGAGGGGGATAAAGGCTAGGTGATAAGAGTAGTGGCAGAGTAGTGGAAGCTTTGTGGTTAGTGTAAGCATTGGAAGCAAACTCAGATAAACTTACTCTTTGCGTTGCCTTTGGATGTTTGCTGTGCTGCTGAGTCAGCTCAAACTGTGCTTGTGGCCAGAGTCCTCTGAGCTGTTTGGCTCTAAACCTGTCAGGTGAAACTGGTGAAAAGCATTAGGGAAAGCTCTAAAACATTGAGCTGGAAGGTGACCTATAAAAGCAGCTCTCATCAGCAGCAGCTTCTTGTGGAAGCTGAACAATCCAAATAAAAAGGCTCTGAGGAATGTCCCATGCACTAGCCCCTGCAAACAGGGGTATGTTTAGCAGGTCATCAGTATTGCCTCTCTAAAACATCTTTGGTTATCCCAAGCTACAAGCCTAGATCTATATGACTAGGAAAAGGAATGACGGATGAAGCAATCTTACATGCTGATGAGCGACTGCCTCAACAGCTAGGCTGCCCCTGCAACTGAAGCTCAGCTGCTGAACTGTGATGCCCTCTGTAATGCAACTGTCAAGACCTCTGCACTGATGCATTGCTAATCACCACATGAACTGTCTCTCCTCCCAGTCACAGTTGCAGAGCTTTAAAAAAAAAAAATTATTTATTTTTTAGATGATTCCAACTGAAAACATCCTTTTAGTTTAGATGGCTGTCTTAATTTGCAACTGAATTCCTTTTGTAATCTTTGGTAGGCTCTCATTTTCTCTCTGGTTGCCATTTTAAAACAGTAGGACACTTTTGAATTAATAATGGATTTTCCTGCCTGTCTTGAAATGAATTTATTAGGAGAAGTATTTCGCAAGCATATGCAAACTAATTTTAAACCACCCTATAATATGGACTTCAGTGTGGGGTACAGGACAATATTACTACAAGTGATTTTAATAGGCAGGCCCTCTATACATGTGTGAAGAGGTACTTGTTTTGTTTTCTTTGTACTGAGTAAGAAAGTTTCCTGTATTTATATCAGTAATCATCTGGTGCAAACTTGTGTCTAAAGAGTCTGGAAAAGTCAAAAGAGCAAACCAAGACTACTGTGATGAAATATCACAAAGGTTTGTAGATTCACCAGGAGATTAAGTGTTAAGCAGTATGGGTTTTTTCTTTGGCTGCTTTTCTGTTAAATGAATATTTGAACACATTGGTTATCACAGAGCGTTTAGCATTTCCAGCATTGAGAGTGGTGAATGTTGAGATGTGTGATTTATATTGGGTGTTCAAGTATTTTCTGAAATAGTGATGATATGGTTTACTTTTGTCTAAGGCAGAATTTTGCTTCCATTTTGCATAAGGGAGACTGTTGCTCAGGCAGAGCCAGGGCTAGAAACCAGATTCTGACCACGTGGCTGCGCTGCTCCTCATCCAGGACATGTCCTCATTTTGTCTAGTTGATGTTAGGATTAACTCAAAATCTGTGTTTCTTTCAGCGTTTTTGTTTGTTTGCTTGCTTTTTATTAGACAGTAAACTTAATGCCTCTTTCTTTTCCTCTTCCTGGTCTTCAGCAAAGTAATAACTATTATGTTTTCACCAAGTAGTCCTGTTATCACTTGATGTCTTCTGCACTCTTACTTGTTGTCTTTCATCTTCTGTATGTAACTATTATGACTTATTCTAACATATTGAACACTTCTCTATTATTAAAGGTCCAAGTTGTTTGTGCTTTGCTGAAGTTTCAGGGCCTCAGTCATGCTAGGGCTCTTCTGTGCTAGTCAAGGAACAAAGGCATTTTATGATCATCTCTGACATGTGCAGTTTGGCATTTAAGTTCTTGATTTTCTCAAAATGTTGCAACTTTGTTGTTGTTTTGTTTTTGTTAACTTTCTGGTTTCTTTCTTTTTCTCACTTTTGCTTTTTGATGGTGAAATAAGGAAAGAAAAATGTGTTTTATCTGCCATTTTATCCTTAAACTTAGACCTTAGTATTGCACTAGTCTTGCTCATAATCTTCCATCTCTTTATTTACCAGACCTTATTATCCTGCTGATGCAAGTGATCAGTGTTTCACTTTTATTTTCTTGGATTACAGTCTTATTTTTTGATACCTTAAAGTCTTTTCATCTAAGACTTTGAAGAAGTCTTATCTGTATTCAGAAAGCTGTGTAAAAATGTATTCTTGAATCTGCTTTGAGAGAAATGTTTAAGAAGTTTAAGTTAAGAATTCCTGTGCTTTGGTTCAGAACTTCTAGAAGAAGCCTATACCTACAAATGAGGTAGAGAAGTTGGAAATTTGAGGAGGAATTTTCAAAACTTTCTAGCCCCCCAAGACTGTATGTTAAATAGCTGTGTTTGGGTACAGTCTGTAAAACTGATTATTTTGAAGGCCTTTTCTGCTCCTTTGGTGACTGCTCATAGATGAGCATTCTCCATATATTTAGCTAGATGGAAAAGTGGAAAGCAACTTTAAATCACCTCTTTACAGACTTCCACAGAAAGGATTGTATTTATTTATACAGATAAAATACTACACTGAAAATGGTCATCAGCTGAAGGCCTTTATCAAATCTTATTCCATTTATCAAAAAAATACAGCTTTCATATTATATCACAGATCTTTATGTCCCAGATTTACTGAGACTCACTAAGTTTTGCATATACTTTTTATATATAGATAAAAATAGTTTGTTATATTTACTATTTATATATAATATATAGTATATAATAATATATATTATACTTATATATAACATAGTTTTGCATGCTTTGCCAAGTACTTTTGCCAAGATATAGGCCTGTATGCAACCTTAACTTTGCTCTACATCTGCATGTAATTAAAGGCAATAGGAGTAAACTCACATGTTATGTGTAAGACAATAAACTCTATGATCAAAATATTTATAGCCATGAGTGTGCCTTGCAGTGTATATTAAAATAGGGTATAATGGTGTGCAGTAAGCTATTATTTCATGTGCTGTTGTTCAATGTTAATGAAAGCTGGGTTTTTTATGCGTTTAGACGTGCCATGAAATAAATGATCGGAAGGGTTGGAGTCAGGTTTTCTGACTGAAAAGGTTAAAAAACTGAACCTGAAGTAAGGAAAAGTTATTTGTATAAAAAAAAATGAGTCCAGATTTTGGCATGATCAGTTAATCTGACTATTTTGTGGGTGTTTTCTGCTGGAACATTTTTGCTATCAAGAAGTTCAACTTCATTCCTTCCTTTGACATTCCTTCCTTCCTCTCTCCAAAGAGAATCCAGCCAGACTCTTTCAGGATGTGCCTGTCTGTATTAGCTATCTAGACATAGAAACACTGCCACAACTAAGGAGAAAAAAAAAACCTTTTGCCAGTATATTTGAATTTCTGACTAATAGTAAACAGTTTAGTATTTGTGTCTTCCTTGAGGTTGCATTCCTCTGTTTGGAGAAGATAGAGTTGGTGGGAGGAAAAAGATTTATTCATAACCTGTAATACTTGAGGCAAGTGCTCTCTTTTCAATCTTTTTTAAAAAAGAATTTGAAATTAAAGTACTTGGCAAAATAGGCAAAACTTATGCAGTGAGTCTCAGTAAGTCTAGAAAATAAAGATCTGTGGTATAATATGAAGGATGTTGGATTTTTTGATAAATGGAATAAGATTTGATAAATCTTTTTTGTGACTAAGTCAAATTATTGTTCTTGCTTTCTTTTAAAAAAAAGTTAGCTTTTTTCACTAACTCTTCAGCTGGATCTGTTCCAGTTTTGCCTAAGAACAGGCTTCCTCCAGACCTGAAAGATTACTTTGTGTCTATTGAATGTTACCTAAAGAACAAGCACCTTCATCACCTTAAGAGGAGAAATTGATTAGTTACTTTTTTAACTGAGCATTTCCTAGATTGTAATTCTTCTCAATTCATGTCATTTACAACAGGATAGAGACTGTTTAAGAATAAAGGTGTTAAAAATATTTGCTTGTGCAATACAGCTGTTTTAAGGTCGGCTGCATGAAACATTCTACAGACTGGTTGCCGGTAAATAAAATGCGATGCAAATATTGACCCCACTAACAGTGTAGTGAATGATGACAACATAATTCTATCAGATATATTCTTTTTCCTGAGCATCATTTTGATTTTGTTTTAGCTTGACATTTAGCTCTTTTTTAATAAAATCAGAATAAACATGAAAGCATTTGATTTGTTAAAATATGTCTTTCTAATCTCTACATGAAAACATTTGCTTTGGCAATGAAGGTACCTGATGCGATAATATTTCACATGCAATTTTTATTATTAGCTTTGTTGTTCAATGATATGTCAGGCTTGGTATGTCACAAGAGCAGTAAAGTTGAGGAATATAAATTGGTACTATGTCCTGCAGTCATTTTAAACTGTTGTATTTAACATATGTGACATGTCTGAGTTAGCTAGTGATTGAATTAAAGTTCATGATTGACACAGAATGCTCTATTGTGACAGTGCTTAGGGCCTGTTACATACAGCAACATGTGTAGTAATATAGGAATATCAACTTTTAGCAGTTTTTTTAATGATTTCTGCACTTTAAAGAATTTTGGAAAGGAAAATGAAATCTAAAAGCCTGTATTATTTTATCTGTAGCTGCTTCTAATTTTTATTCTGTTTCTCAAAGCCCTTAGTGCCTTTATTTATTATCTTTTTAATAAATACTGTAAGGTCTGCTTCAGGTGAGCATTCATTGTCTTTACAGTGAGATGAGACTAATAGGGAACTCTCAGTATCTGCCATTTGTACTGTGATCCTGGTTTTAAATGTATAGTCACAGATGTCCATTTAAAATAGAACTTTCTATGCAAATAGCACTTGTGCAACCAGATTTGTATTTAACTCATGAATATGCATTTGTACCCACAAGACTGTGCCAGAAATATGTGCATACATTTTAAGGCCGGAGTATTAATATTAATTTAAAGATGTATCTACAATATTTTCAGCTGTTTATGATCTAGGTTTAAATAATCAAGAACTCATCCTCTTACAAATTAAGCTGATTACCATAGTGTCACATGTTCTGATGCATAATTAATTTTAAATTTGGATTTGCTCTTGGGAAGCAAAATGAAGCCTGAAGCATAGAAGAAACTTTCTCACTTTGTGGTCTCTAGTTATGATTGGAATCACTTTTCAATTAATTTCTTGAATTTTAATTTGGGTTATTAAATAAGGTTATTTCAGCAACTAAATTCATGCTGACTTGTGTGTAAAATAAACTGGATCTTGGGATTGCAGACTGCAGGGAAAATGTATGCCATGTTCTGCTACAGCATAATTTAATGTGTTTAAATTGTGGATGCTATCTGTACATGCTAGTGCTTTGTGAACTGTTTTACTGTACCACCATTGTGATTTGCTACAGAATGTCAAGCAAGCGCATACACAAATGTTGATAAGTTTATCTTTTGGATATTTTGTGTGTCACCTGTCTCTGCCATTTATGTTTGCACTCAGATTCTGGCCATTAACCGAGGGGAAAATCTGAAGATCCTGACAGTGAAGGTCAACGTTCCTGATGGGGTGAAGAATGAATTCTGTTGGTGGTGTGTCAATGAAAGGTCTGCATAAGCACATATTCTTACAGAAATTCTTTTCCCCCTGTCCTTCCACCCTCCCCCCACCCAGCATGAGCAGCTACATACTGAAACATACCTCACATGTCTTGTTACATTAAGAGAATAATTTAAACAATTATTTATTAGATGAAATTAGTGAATGGCTAATTCTTATTCTGTATTTCCACCTGCTGCAGCATTATACTAATGAATATGATGCTTTTGGCCATGTTTTGGGAATACTGGCACCGTTCTTCAATCAAATAAACTTTTAAAAATATGCAAAGGCTTGATGAAATGTGGATATATTTTGAATTTACAATATGCATTGCATGCAGTAGTCATTAACAATAAGAATTTGTAAAATTGAATAGAGTTTATTTCTAGGTTCTAAAAATACTTTTATATATATGATTAGTATTTAAAGGTGGCAATCTTCAAAATATGAGATAAAATTGAAAAAGTGTCATTTCTAATAAAAATTGGACCCCCCCAATCCAAAACATAGTATTTTAGATCTGTTAAGTATATACTTTTAGTTCGAGTTCCACAAATACACGGAATTGCATTCATTGACCTGTTTTTAAAAAAAAAAAAAAAAAAAAAAGGAAAGAAAAGGTTTTATGAGGCAAACATAAGTATGGCTGTCTTCAGCCCATGATTCCCATCTTTATATATAAAATGAGCTGAATTTGTGAATTGTGATCTCTGGTTAAGTCAGAAAACTGGGCTGCAAATAGTGGGTGATTCTTTTATTTCTTACTGATTTGCTCTGGCAAGTTGCTTTTTTAAGCTTGTTCTATGGCTTGTTTAGTGTTGCAAAGCTCTCTGAGATTTTGTTGCAAAACATTAGGTATAAGTATAGGTTGTTTAGTTCAGTATTTTGTTCCGTATATTAGTCTTTTTATTGGAAACTGGACTTTGGCCCCTTTTGTAGAATATTATTATCCAAACTTCATGTATTTTGCCTGCACATATAAAAGATAGGTTTCTCTTTTCCAATAATTTGAGATATTGGGTGTTGCTTTCAGAACGTCTTAAAAATTCTTACATTTGCATCTTAACATTCAATTAACCAGGGGAAGAAAGAAGTTGGGAAAAAATGTTTTTCTGTAATATGTAAATTATATACTGTGATGCTGTTTTGACATGTATTTTCCTTCTTCACCAATTCCAAGAAAGGAATATAGTTAAAAATGCACTTCTTCTCTGTAGAAAATTAATAGATCTGCCTCCAGTATGGAAGCCCTGAAAGAAATTAAAACATTCCTTGGCCAAATAGGATAGTATGATCTGAGTATAATAGTAAATCACTTTTCAGGGAAGCAGCAGGATTCATAAACACACTTTAAGTTTCATTTAAGTTTTAGTACGTGTAATAGAACACTTCCCCCTCCCAACATGTATATTCTATAGGCAAGAAATATCCATCAGTTTTGCTTTTACTGCATCCGTGACAGAATTTGGAAGCACTATGAGCCACAGCTATTGGAACAGCTTGTCAGTGCTACACAAATGAAAGCGGGATGTAAATTGAGATATTTTTGATTGATTACACTTTTGTGAGTCATCCTGAGATAAAAAGAATATTGACCTTGGAAATGGAACCGTTTATTAATACTTAGCATTCATGAGGCTATATATGCTCATAGGTTTTACTATTTAGGGGCAACTTTTCCTCCACCAAAAAATTTCAGAAGGAATCGTTTTAGTACATCTTGGTGCATGACAAATACTGATCTTGCTTGTTAAATGGCTGGCAACAGTGTTACCAAATTGACAAATATTTCCTACTGAACGTGTATTCTGCTTTAGAAGCTTGGAAATGACTGCCAAGGATTATTTTTATTGTGTTGGCTTACTGGGTAGAACAGAAGGTTAAGAATATTTGCTTGGGACAAGGAGTTCGAAACTTGAGGAAGGTATTAACTAATTTGCTCAAGGTCACACACAAAATCAGTTGCAGAACCAGAAATATTACCTAGCTAGAGAGTTTGGCCAGTATGCTTGCCACAAGACAGTATCACCTACTGCATATTGAATTAGTAACGGATATGCTAACCCTTAATTGTTCTCCTGAGGCATTTTTTTTAGCATTAAATGCTACTGAATGGAAAGTGGGTTTTGAAGTCTGGAATTCTTCATTATTGTGTTGAACTCCATGTAGTCACCCTCTAAGAAGACTTGTATTTTCCTTGCAAGTTCAGTATATATTTTTTTATGTTTGTAGTAGCATTTATGTTTTCTTGAAATTCAGGATTGTGTTGAAAACTCAGGAGGAGTACATATCCTTAAACCTGACACTACAGGTGGGAATAAAATCTATTTTTTTCCAGAAAATGGCATCCCTGTGGGGTTTGACAGCATACATAACTCTGTTAGCACTAGGACTGCTCTGGTCCTGAAGATGTAATTGTGAACTGGGGCATGGAGAAAAGAACAGTGAGAAACAGCCAGAAGAGGTTCTGCTTGGCTGGTTTTAAGAGTAAAGACAACTTGGAATTCTTCCTTCAGAAGAGGGGTGAATTTTCCAAAGTGGGATTGCATCCTAAAAAATGACTTCACAGCAGTTTCCAGACAAAATTCTCAGATCCTGTGTAAAGTCCATATTATAAGGCTTTAAAGGAATGTTTTGTGTATGGTTAGCAGTTTGGTATAACTTTCATGTAATGTTTTGGAGGAAAACAAATTAAAGCTCTGCTTTATGTAATTCAGGTCTAAATGACTAGCTGTACACTTTCTGAAACAGTCATTAATTAATACTAGTTGTTCTTATCTGGGCTGCATAAATTCTGTTGATGATGTATAATATAATACGCCCTTTGAGATGTATTAGTGTATACAAAGCCACTTAGGTTTATCATGGTCTGTGTTCTAAGCATGTGTTCACAGAGGGCTGATGAGCATAGTAAGATGATACTATTTTTTTTATGGAGGTTTTCTGAATAGGGATTCATTTAAAGCATTTTAGAAGTTAGTTCTGTGTTAAATAATCAATAAAAATTTTGTCTTAGGGAGAAGTTTAACTAGGCTTAGATGATCTTTAAAGGCATACAGACATGCTTGTGCCTTGTTTTTCACAACAATATGGATTTTTCTCTTTCCTCACAAAGTATTGGAATCATTAAAATACAGTATTTGCTATGAATTGAACTTGCTATTTGGATATTCTTAGTTTTGTGATATGCCTAGAATTGGTTTTGTAGCACTTTTAGGATTTCTAACAGGATTTTGCCTGAATCACTTTTAGTTGTATATAGGCAGGTAATAAAAATATCTGCTGTGATAACCTACTTGCTGAGAAAAGGTTTACTAACTAACTTTAATGGATGGAAGAGAGAGGGGAACAGCTTTCCAAATTCGTTCCTATCTGTACTGAGGATACTTCCTGGGGGAATTTAGTCATACTTAACACCTGTAAAAAATTTCATGTTTACAGGATTGTGTGGCGATAAGGGGAATTAAAGCCTCTGCCAGTTTTAATATGTATGGAAAAAGTCTCCAGTTACAAATAGGTATAATACAACTATTAGCAAAAACTCTTAGCGAAGTGATGAGGTCATGTGGCTAAGCACTCAAAACTCTGGAAGTTGTAAAACTGAATGGTAAGTTTAATTCTGCTCCCATGTCTGTATGCATTAATGCAGTGTTGACTTGATCACACGTTTCTCAACTATTATATACACAGACACTTACAAAAGTAAAAGGTGTTACAGGAAACTGTAGATCCCCTTAAACAACTGAAAAGCTCTCTGGGTAGGAGCAGTTTAGGATTTGCATTATTTCTGAGTTGAGTACAAGTAAACAAACCAAGAGTGAAATTCAGCCCTGTTTTTGCCTGGGCCTGCATCTGGGCACGTTTTCAGATGGCCATAATTCTATCTTGCTGCATTTTAAAAAAAGCCTTACAGAAATTATCCAGATAGTTCAAAAAAAAAAAAAAATGTGTGTGGGGGGGAGCAAGCACACCCACACTTCCCCCATATGTACGTATGTCACCCAGGCATGGAAAAAAAAGACACCAAATGAAGAAAAGCATGGATGTTATCAATATTTTAAAAAGAAACACAAACAGCTGGACTGTAATAGAAAATGTTCACAGTCTTTATGTTATTTGAGTACTATGTATCTGGCTGTCTCCCTTCCACCCCTCTCCTTCTCCTTGGGAAGGCAGTCTCAGCGATTCAGTTGTAATTGTTCAGAGGATTTTTTTTTCCATAGTAACATTGACAAAGATAAAAAGGTTAATGGGGTGCCTATCTGGGATCTGCATTCTGGGGAGCTTTGAAACTGAGGACAAAATTTGAAGTAACTCATTGTGGCCCTGACCACTGTGCACATTCTCCTTAAAGAAGGGAATGTGCAAAAACCTTTGGCTTAGAAAATGCTGGGTTTGTTTGGTATTTTTTGGTTTTGTTTTGCCTTTTACTAGAATATTATTTATGCTTTAAACATATCTGTAACAGTGAAAGAGAAAAATAACTTGCAAACTGATTTTGTTTTTTGAACAAGTACTGCTGCAAAATTGGTAAGTTTTATTGTCATTTTGAATAGAGGCACTCAAAGCATTCCAGACGAAATTTGGATTGTGTTCCATTACTTGGCATTATTTTAGCGCTTGAACTTCTGTCTGGACACAGTTGCCTTACGTCAATAGCCCTGTAGTGACATTGGTAGAGGATGTTTGGTCATTTTTTAGGTGTCAAGGAATAGAAAATAAGACAAATATAATGGTAATATGGAACCAACTTCTTCATTCAGTTGTGATAAGTTTTGACTTCTCTAAGTGAAGAGTAAGATTTAATTTATTTTTCTTATATTTTCTGTAAAACATAAAACATGATTTGAGTTCTAATATCTAAAAGAAATAGGCCTTGTACCATGTCTGACAGTAAAACATGAACTGCATTAGTGTCTGATTCTGTTCACAATTGAAGCTATGACTTCCTTGCGTAAAAGCTGTAGTAGTTCTGCTATTTATAGGGCATTACACTGTAACACTCAATGTAGAAGACTTTTTTGGAAAATTCCTTTTTTATCTGAGTTTTTCCATATGTGCTGAAAATATATGTTTTTTTTTCTATGGGTATACAGATGGAGACCAAAACACTTTGTAAAACCAGAGTTAATGAGGATACTACAGAATTCAGTAGAGGATGCATATAAGCGCCTTATATATCCTCTCCTCTGTAGAGAATTCAGGTAAGTGCAGAATGATTGCTTATTTTCATGCTATTGATTTCTTAACCCCTCCCTGCCTTTTATTAGAATCTTTTATATATTTGAAAATATCAGTACATTTCTGACTGTGTTTTCGGAAGAAATAAACTGTGTAGTCTTGGTGCTATAGATTTCATTTGTGGCCCTATCCAGTTTAGTCTGAGATAAAGAAATTATATCTATGAAGTCACAGAATAGCAAGTGTGTTTGTTATTTTTAGGATATGTTCTTTTTACTGCCCCGCCCCCCCACGCAGTCCATATTCCACTTTTTTTGCATTACTTGCCAGGGACAAATACCTGACCTCTGGCTATGGAAGAAGAAATATTTATGAGTTCCTGTGTTGTTGACAGTACATTTATCCAATGAAGTACAGTTTAGAGTTACATTACCATAATAGAATTGCTTCATTATCCTCATATTAGCATTAACCATTATGCCACTGAATTTTCCCAGGATCTGCTCATGTCACTGCACGAATACTGTCAGTGGCATTGTTCTGGCTCCCTTTCCTCTACCTGTCTGAAAGGAACTGACAAAGCAACTGCTGTGGCTGGAAGTGTCCCTCATACTTGTCATCTCCATTTTGTGATAAATATAATAGTCATAATGTTAGTCTGATACTATTCCATGGATATTGTAATGGCTCTAGAGAATTCAGTAATCTTATTTCTAGTGATAATGTAGTAACAATGTCATTAGATGAAGTGTCACATGTAAGATGTTTAATATTGTTCTAAATTTAAAGAAAATTTAAAACTTAGTGTCAAAGTAGCATTAGGTAGTGCATTTGCATGGTGAAGTACGGGAACTGAACATATACTCCTTTATGAAATGATCAAAAAGGGCAGAAAATCTACTTTCTAAAAGCATTATCTTCTAATGAAGTATTGTGTCAGGCTTAATTTGCATCTGAAGTTTTCTTTATGGCTAGTCTCCTTGTGAGGAGAAAAAAGCTACTGTTTATTGTTTATGCTGACAGGGCTTCATCTGCATTAGTCAGATTTCTTTATATTGTGACAAGATAGGGGCTTCTCCTTGTTCAGCTAGGTAGCCAATGGCTAAGCAATTCTAGGATAAGAGGCTCCCAGAAAAGGATCTTGGGTATGTTCTTGATTTTTTTATATGGCTTTAGCTGAAACACTTCAAACCTTATACTGAAGATATATCTTCTCTAAAATGGAAATAATACTGTTAGTACATTTCGTATGAGAAATTATTGCATAAGAGCTAGCTTAATTCCTTTATATACTCTGAGGAAGCATATTTTCTCTTGAGGGACATATGGATGAGTCTTCCATTAAATGTCAAAAGGAAAATGCAGTACTATAAAACTAGCCCTAAAAACTTGCCTGGTAGCTGTGCTGTAATATGGCAGCACTTCCTGTATTTCATATCAAAAGCTGAGAGGAGAAAAGTAGCAAGGTTTTCCTCTGAGAGAATAGCCAGCCAAAAGCACGGTCCTGCTACATCTTACTTGTCTGTCTTGTCATTTTTTTTCTACTCCTCTGAATTAATCTTAGTATCTAAGGTGAAATTAATTCTCTTCCTTCTTAGGTAAGAAGAAGCCTTTTCTTTCCCGTAAAACATCTGGCAAGAGCTTTGTGAGGCTGACGGTGTGATTCTTCTGTTATGAATACAAGAGAAGCTCCCCAAAGCGTTAACATATTAGCTTCAGGCAAAGCTTCCTGGTGCCTGATCTAAATTTTAAAATCTATTTTGAGGGAGTTCAAATGGAGTTTATCAAAGAGACCTGGTTTCTTGGATCAGAAATGTTGAAATGATTTGTGTTGGTTATTGAGACTATTGAGTATCTAAAATCAGCAATAGCATTCTGAAATGTAGTCCTTATATAACTTGTTAGATGTGCTGATCTGAAAAATGCCTGCCTGGCTGCACTCTTACGTTTCTGTTCGACTGAAGAGTTGTTTTCCAGGCACTTGTTTTCATGAACGTGGTTGGCTGGACACTTTTCCCCTCTGAAAGCAAGTGACAGCTGAAATTTTGAAGAGCAGATACTTCTAATGGCTTTTGGGTTGCTTCACTGCAATATGTTGTGTTTGTGCATTACTTTGCAAGCATGATTGCTTCAACTCACTTGACTAGTCGCCCTATGGTGAGGCTGGTTTTAGCTATCGTGAATTTCAGAGATTTTGAAAGTGTTGAGATCACTCCTCTTTGTGACCTTAGTACATGTAGCTACCTAAGTGAGGGGAGGTACTGTGTCCACTGTTTGGCCAAAATACTGAACATCTCATGACAGTGAGTCCAAGTGTTGGCTTCTGTCAAATGTGCGTGAAAGTAGTTGTCATTCCTAGGCTTCTAGGAATCAAACTCTTTTAGAGAGACTTGCCTTTTTAGTGGTGTTTGGCTTTATCAGGAGTAAGGGAACTGTAACATAAGGGTTCTTCAAGCTTCTTTTCTCATGTTTTTGCTTCATGGTTCCTATCACAGGTCCGTTTTGGCCAACACCTTTAATTTCTTTTAATTCAATTTTTAAAAATGAGTGTTTATATAACACTGAGGGGTTGCTGCAGTGGCAGATTATTGCAGAGTTTTCTGGGGTTTTTTTGTTTGTTTTGTTTTGTTTTGAAGTGTTTCTTCCCTTCCTTCCTGGATGTAGCTTGCAAATGAAAAGAATACAAAGCTCAGATGAAAAGAAAACAAAGCTTGCTGCCTGTTCTGAGGAGTGGATATCTGCTTATGTTTTACTCTTTGTGATAACTTGGCATGATGGGCAGTATCTAGTTAGGAAAAGCCCAGGAATGAAGTGATGTGGGATGAGTCCTGAAACAGATCTCCTATGAAGAGGAATGCAAAACACCTGCCAGTAGTATTCCTGGCCCATGACGACTTAACCCTTATCCTTCTTTTATTCTTTCTCCTCTCCCAACAGAAGCTCTTTCTTAGGAGTATTAGCAAAGGGCTGCTAAAGTACTTAATATCTCCTTTTAGCGTTAGTATTTCCAGCCCCCCCGCACTTTTTTTTTTTTTTTTTAATTATTAAATGTTGGAGCAGAAAGTTTCCAAGAGTGCATTGAAAATTCTGGTCATCAAAAGGATAAAACTTGCCAGCAAGACAGTTACCTTATTTATTGTTTAATTTCCTTTCTTCCACTCTCTGCCGGATACCATTATTTCTTGTATCTGGTATAATAATGTCCAGTGTTGCTTTTGGCACTTCAGAATACATTTTATTTTGTTGCAGTACTGCATGGAATAATTCCATCAAGATTTGATACAAGTGATGCGGCGTGGACATATTTTTTTAATGGATAATCCTTTCCTAATTTTCCATGCTTTCCCAAAGGGAATACTTTCTTCTCTGTCTTCAGAGACACAAACATTTCTCTGTATATCTTGTTTCGCACCTGAAGCTAGTTTGCAGACATTTTTCCATGGAAAGGATTGCCTCTCAGATTGTGTATGGAAGTGGGGAGTTCTAAATCTCAGTTTGAAAACTGAATCCTCTAACAGTGCATATAGAAACTAATAGCTCATTAGGTTATTTGCTTTTATTGAAATATAGCTGTTAGTTATCTCATGCCTGAGTGCTTCTGAGATTTTAAGGGATGGGCTTGAAATTGTGACTTCATCAGTACTCTTCATAACATAGCAACTGAGTAGTGTGGGGCTTTTTTTTATTTTGCAAAATAATCATTGTTCTTGTGTTTAAAGAGGAGGACCACTATCCTCCTTTGCCTTATATCTCCGTAATATTAATGAGAATTGTCAGAAATTGGAAAAACATAAAGCTGGGAATCTTGCCATTTGGATGAAGCCAGTGGTGCACTGAAAAAGAAAAGGATATTACATTGTCCAAGGTAGCTTGATATTTGTTCAAGGATCAAATGACTATCCAAAACTTAGAATTAAGGGCCAGTACTTGGGACGGTAGATCATGTCATTGATTCAAGCATTGAGTGGGAGGCAGTTAGAGAGAAAAGAGAGGTCTATATTTGAAATTAAAAAGACAGGATATTATGTAATAGCAAGGGCATTCATTATGTTCCTCCCATGCACCTGACACTTTCTGTAACATTTCCTGTTATTATGAAAATTTCTGTATATCCATGCCAATTTTAAACATGACTTCCATAAGGTGCACATAACTAATAGCATGTGTTTAGGGGCAAATTTAATTCCTGCACAAGACCCCCTTCGCAGGTGGACTGATGTGAATTTGCAATGTGGGAACACTTGGCCTTGTGGCCATAGGGAGCCCATATTTCAGGGATAGATGAAAGGCAGAATTTGGGCTCTGTGTCTGTACAAAGTCTTCAGTCCAAGAGCATTCAACCATTCTTCATTACAGGCCACTTACAAACTTCATTTCCACACACAAGCTGCTGGTTGAACCTCTGTCGTGCACATATGTAGAAGAGCCATATGACTGTGAGGCTTAAGTATTTGCTTCAGTCTTTTCTGGTCTCTCACAAGTGACATCAAATTGTTATGCTAACTGCATGGGCTAGAATTCAGCCAACCACCTCCAGTCTATATCTCTGGACTCCCTATGGAAGAAGGTGGTTTTGTGGTTTGGATTTTTTTTATTTATTTAATACTTCAAGAATGAGGCAGACTGTGATGCATCGCAGGAGGATGCTACAAAACTGGATGACCAGGCAATGAAATGGCAACTGAAATTCAGTGCAGATAACTGTAAAGTGATGCTTGCAAGGAAATATAATTCTCCTTTTACACGGAAAACAATGAGCTCTGAGCTGCCCTGCTCTCAGGAAAAAGACTTTGGTGCTATGGAAGGTACCTCCACAAAAGTATTAGGTGCTCAGAAGATAAAATGTTGAGATTATTTAGGAAAGGAATAGAGACAAAACAGAACCAATGATATAGTCTGCCTGTATTTTGAATATTATGTACAGTTCTGGTCCTCTCATCTCAAAAAATGTATTAATACTGGAAAAGTCCCAGAGAAGGGGAAAAAGGGTAATGAACAAGGTATGAAATGGTTTCTGTGTGAAGAAGGGTTGACTAGGCTAGCAGTCTTCAGCTTGGAAAAGAGAAGACTTGTGTGATGAGTGGTATAAGGTTTCTAAGGATAATTTTTTTACTGTCTCATTCAATAAAAAAAGAACTCAGGGGTCCATCAAATGAAGTTAAGAGGAATCAGCTTCCAACCAAAAGGAGACAGCTATTCGTATGGTTTGTGATGAACCTACAGAACTTTTGCTAAAGGACTCTGGATGCAAGAAATGCACATGGGTTCAGTGGGAGACTGGACGAATAGTTGGACAAGAAATCTGTTGTGGACTACTGAGCTGAAAATAGTTGGAGGCTAGGATAAGATTATGGGACAGGTGTGCTAGTGCTGTTATTCCTGTTCCCTAGAGAGCTGCTTATAGCAGTGGTGTAGCAATAGAGACAAGATATTGGGATAGAGGGACCGCTTGTCTCAACTAGCACTGCCATTCCCATATGCTTGTTTTTAGTGGTGGTGATATCCAGAGCATCAGCTCTTTGGTGCTGAGAGGACATTTGAATTCCTAGGGAGTCTTGGAATGCATGTTTACCCTTCACCATCTAGCTCTAAATAATATCTGTGTTAATTTAGTATATTCTGTACAGAAACAACATGGTGGGAGAGTAAGGGGGATTCATCTCCTTTTGCATGCTTCCTTAGAAAATGCTCTACCAATAATGTGTGGAAGAGAACAGTTGACTGAGCATTAACAAGATATCATGAAACTGAAATTTAGCACACCTACTGGAGGGGGGGGATAGTTTAGGACAGAGAGGGTGAAGGAGTCAAGTTTCTAATATGCCACTTCTCCATATGTCCTGAAGCCTGTTGTGGTTTTCAGTCATTCAGTCTTCTGTTTGCTTGTTTCTTTAAAATATTTTTTCTTCTCTTTGGCTGCTCTGACCTTCAGAATGGGCACAATGGACTGGCTGTGAGGGAAGCTGTAGAACCAGCTGCATGTAAAATGCTGTCAAATTCACAGAAACTCACTGATGACAGCAGTCTGTCTTTCTGAACCCACAGCTGCATACCCAAAAATGTGAATGACTAAGAGATCAGAGATACAGGCCATTTACCACAGATTGACAAGAGGATCTTTAGTCCACTTTACAAATGAGAGATGATGAGGACTTACCAGATCCCTCTTTTCCACTGTGTGATGAGACAGAGCTAAGCTGGGTATATGACTGGATCTTTGGCATGCTCAAGTCAGACTCTTAAGTTCTCCAACATCTGAAGATGTCCAATCCTTTCAGTGATGAATAAAAGGAAAGGAGTTGTACAGATGGTATTAAAGTTATGAATGCTTTTGCTTGCCTAATTATTCTAGTTATTGACCATGGAATGCAGTTGGAAATGGAAATGAATATCTGGGAAGAAAAAGAAAAAAAAAAAAGCCCCAAAACAGGTGATGAAGAATATTTGTGTCCCATAACTTTTCAATTTTGCTTTCTTATATTAGAAGTCATACAATGACAAAAATATTTGTCTTTACCAGTTGTTCTCTCACTGGCCACTTTTGACAAATAAGACATCATGCATCTTGTACACCTTTACTTAAGACAACTGTGATTTGTCTCACCTAAACGAGAATACTTACTGCACAGTGTTAAAGCCACCCAAGTCAGTCCTTGGTGCACTGACTCACTTCCATTCCTTCTTTTGAAAAACATGGAAAAGAGAAAGATGGGAAATATTACGAACTTGTGAACTTTCTGGTTTGTGTTTTGCTGAGCAAGCAGAATACCCTCACAGAGCGACATCAAATCAGCACACTTCGTTATGCTAGTTAAATAACGTAATTCATAGACCAGACTGGATGTCTCATGAGTGATAGAGTGTAAGCAATTAATTGGGTAGACCCTTCCTGTTTCTGTCTAGTCCATTTCTGGCCTAAATGATAATCCCTCTTCTCCTGAGTTGTGATTTTTCACTGGAACTGGGAAATTATGATGAATTCAACCCATGCCTTTTTCAAACCCAGTTTTCTTTGCAAGCAGATACAAGCTTTGATGGGAAATTGCTCTCCACTCAAAGTTATGATGAGTGAATGTTTCAATTGAAGTTGGTATGGGTGCATGCTTTTATAAGACTTACAGGTATTTCTACTATACTTGTAATATTCATCTCACCAGAATGAGATGGCCATATAACTGTTCCTTTTAAAAAAGTGTCAAAAACTTCATTGAAAGTGCAATGTTTATTTGAAGGTAATAAAGACCTATTGGAAAAAACTTACAACTTTCGAACAATTCAAAAGTGTGTTTGAAAGCTAAGTGGAGGAAAAATGCTTTCTGCTTTCATCCTTCTAAGATCAAAGTTAACATCTGATGCAGAGAAAGAGTCTGTAATGATGTTTGGAAGAAATCTTCGGCAGTTGCTTCTGACCAGCCCTGTTAGGGGTCGTACTTTGATGGGAGTAGATCCTGGCTACAAACATGGCTGCAAGTTGGCTATTATTTCACCAACCAGTAAGTGTCAGTTCTGAATATTCTTTTGTTTTGAAAGGGCTGTTAAATATATTCAATTACTGTAAAGGATAGTTGTTACAAAACCTGTTTTTTTTTATCCGATTTTTTTTTTTAATTATTATTTTGCTAAGGATTTTGTGTTTCCACACATTCTGTCATGCAAATTCCCTTCTTCGGGCATAAGGTTAAATTTTGTGTGTATGAATTCCAATGTCTCTTTTGGTGTTTTTACCCTTTTCTGAAGTAGAAGTTAAAATCCTCTCTGTCTTCCTGAGTACAGGTTCAAATAATTGTGCCTCTCAGTAGTCAGCAAAGAGCACGCCTGTCATTTTTATTGATTAACAAAAAAATTGAATTTAAATACTTGCTATAACTTAGCTTTTTTTCTATGTGTAGTATCTCAGACATCTGGACATTTTTTAAATCGGCCCCTTTCCTTTAGTCATTTGTGTGTTAATGTGAGCAGTCAGACGAAGTATTTGCAGAACTTTTTAAGTTCAATTCTTGGACAGATATAGGACAAAACCCTACCAGTGCACCCTAGTCTGATCTGGAGATACTCTGTATACCCACGAGAAAATGGTTTGTTTTTCCTTCGTATTTTGTCTTTGCCTGTTCTCTGAGAATATGTCCACTCAGCAGGGAGGAAGAGAAGTTTTGTCATTCACATGTGCTGAAATGCTAATAAAGGTAAAGTAAATGGTTATTAGATTGCAATGGCAGCTCAAACTTTACTGTACCATGAGCTATCAATACCAGTTAATACCGAGTTGTTTCCAGATTTGATAGATGAGGTTATGGCAAGAGCTGGCATTGGAGTTCTGGCTTCTGGATTGCAAGTCTAAATCTGGATTCCTAATTTTCATTTCTCTTTAATGGATCTGTAAAATGTACAAGGCTATAGCAATAAGTCCTTTTCAGTGAATTGCTGTTTTTCTCTTTGATAACATAATATGTTTTATTTTCTTAATGTGACTAGATCGTCATTATTTGTTATGTGGATATGTCTTCAAGGACCTAGAAAATGTGTCAACTCAATTTTGCTCTGGCAGCCAAAGCATTTCTGTCCTCCACCCACCATAATTATTTTTATAATAAGATATAAAAATGAAAGGGAAGGATGGTTTATTAAAAAGCTTTCTGTGTGAATCATCAAATTACTTTAGTAGTTCAGCAGGAAATAGGAAATAGCTTTTGGATCCCTGTTTTTATCAATGGCTTTGTCTTTCATTGTTCTAGGTCAGATACTCCATACTGATGTCGTCTACTTGCACTCTGGTCAAGGATTTCGTGAAGCTGAGAAGATAAAGAGGCATCTTCTACAATACAAGTATGCTAAGGAAGCTTCCACTTATTATTTCTTACTAAATCTAATAGAAATCTTCACTATATCAAGACTGGCCTTTGGGTGGAATCAGAGTTCTACTGATTTAACTGGAATTACTCTTTTACGTAGCTCAGGGCTTATTTTTCTTTCGGTCTGTGTTCATGCTTTTATGATACGTATCTTTTAGAAGCATGTGAAATCAAAGAATGACTGTGACTAAAACTGCATGATATGAATGTATCTCCATAAAACTCTGCTGATCCGTTTAATTTTTAGGAGTAGAAATTAACATTCAGCTAACGAACAGGTTTGGCCCCCCCATCTCATGTCCTTGTCCTCCTTTCCAAATAAAATCACTGACCAATGCTTGCCTGTTTGAAAAGCCACATTTAGTTTCAGAAGAGTTGTGTTAAGCAAAGGAAATCTTGCCTGGATAGAACTCTGGACTGACTCACAGATGAGGACAGTGTGATTACAGGGTTATTGTAGTTAGATCTTTTGGGATCCCCTGTGGACAGACAGCTGGTCCACTGAATCAGCTGCTGAACTGCCACTGTATACAGTCTGGTTTGTCTTTAAGCATTAGTTTGCCTTTAAACATGGTGGTTTGGTGGCTGCCTGGCTGTGTTGGGGACGTTCAGAGGGAGTAACCTTGCAAGCTGTTGCAAACTATAACGTTCCTATTAAGGAACTGAAATTCTGATTGCTTGGGCTTCTGCCCTTTTTTGTGACTTATACAGATGAAGGAAATACGAGGTTAGAAGGGTTCGAGGACTGTGAATACATTACCTTTCTTTTATGAATATGAAGCATCATTTTTGTTTTCTCTGTTAGTATTGCCACTGTTCAATTCCATCACAAATGAGTGAAAATTTTGCCTCATCTCTCGAACTGTCGTACTGAAGACCTGTTAAACACAATGTGATATCACTAGTCTTACTAGTCTTGCAACCTTCCTTTCCCCTATTGTGCCTTATCGGGCTTGATTTTTTTTTTTTTTAATTTTTATATTTTAAGTCTGGTTTCCAGTAAAGATGCTAATCTTTGTGAGGTTCCAAGATCCTCCTGAGGTATGTGTTCTTATTAAATATAAGCCCTGTATTATGCAAAGTAATTGTACATCAAAATTATTGTGTATCAAAACTGTCTGTAAAAAAACCTTAAAAGAATAATTAAGAATAACCTTTGTTTTTTTTCTTTAAACCCTGTGCAAAGCTGTAGCACTGTTGTGATTGGCAATGGCACAGCCTGCAGAGAAACAGAAGCTTACTTTGCTGACTTAATTATGAAGAAATACTTTGCACCGTTGGATGTCGTTTACTGGTAAGATCGCTTTGCTTTCTGTGATGTTCATCTCTTCACATTTTAACTTAACAGGTATTTTTAAGTATAATTTTTGAAGTGGTTCTTTCTGTCATCTCATCTTCTTTTTCTGCTGAGTCATGCTGACTCATCCTTCTAGCCAAGGGAAGATGGCTGAAGCTCTTTGGAGCAAGATGGTAGTTCTCTGAGTCAGTAAGAGACACTCACTGAAGTTCCTCTTCTTGAAGCTCTCTCTGTTGCCATTACTGTTATAACAGAGTCTGGCAGCCTAGCAGCTTAAACCTACGCCAAGGACTTGTGTTTGCACTGTGTGTTTAACTTCCTGATCAATGAGGTTTAAACGCAAATGTTAATGCTCGTGTTGTCTATGGTATGGAATATTTGCTAATCCTGGGCAGAGAGAGGTCCGCAAGAAAATATTTTGTTAATATCCAGCAGAAAGTTGTGAAGGTATTTATCCTGTTACAGCTTCAAATTTTATACATTAGTTTGTTGAACTCAAGCTAAACTATTCTGCTTTTGGTTTGAATGATAGCCATTCTATATTGCTTTCTTTTCCATCATGCAGAACTGCTCTTAATTTTTTATTCACACTTGGGGTTTTTTTTCCCTTAACCTTTTTTGTGACTTAAATCTTGGATTACTCTTTGTGCTGAAGCAATATTTAGTTTTTACTGTGTTAGCATACTGAAATACATTGTCTAAATTTTTTAAAAAGACATCACCTATTTCTGTTCAAACTACTACTCCATTTAATGGACCCTCCTCTCCATAGGTTATAAAGTTATCTTACAGAAATGTTCAACAATGTATTGTTCCTGTGAAATGACGCTATTATTTCATAGCACTGTTCTTTGCTTCTATGATGAGTATAAATTTGCAACAAGATTGATGCTTCAATCTGCTTTTTATTTCAAGAGACATAGCAGGGGTTTTCAGATTTTTTAAATTCTTTGCAAAGGAAAGAGACCGTTCAAGCTTTTGAAAAGTTGTGTATGCTGTCTACTGAATTCAACCCCCAAAAAGTGGATTTGTATAGACAGTACAGAATGGCAAACACTTCACACTGAGTTTTTTGGCAAATAGTAAATTTCACTGTTGTTCACCTCAAGCAGTTTAAAAATCCTTTATGGTAGCATAAACACTTTGTTCCTTGTCTGAAGGAGCCATAGTCATTTGATTTGAATAGTTTTTCATCATATGCTACAAAATGCAAGCAACTGTTTAGTCATACAACAAAATTTATTTATATAATACTCTGGGTGGTTTTCTTACTGTGGTTTCTTCTGTTTTTCTATTTTCTCCCTGTTTGTAGAGCAAGACTACAGAATTTGCAAAATTATTATCAGTATTGATTTTGAGCTGATAGAACTACTAAGTTCTTGGAACTGATAAAAACTGTTGTGAAATAGGAATTAGTATGAGGCAGAAGTCATAGAGGTTGTCAAGTAGGTTGCTTTGTCTAGTAGTGTCAGATTTTGGGGAGGGGTGGGGGGGTCAGGGTGGCTCATTTTTACTTAGGACCACTGGTGAATTTTAAATTTTTCCAGAATTTGTTTTGGTGTTTGTAGGAAAAATATGTAAATGTAATTGTTGATCCACAAGAATAATTATTGCAAAAAAAAAAATAGCATAATCAAAGTAGTATTTAATCTCACTATTTCTTTATATTGTAGTGATGTTAATGGTTTCCTTGTGTTATGCTCATAAATGATGAAAAGTTGGTCCCTACCTCAGAATCTGTATGTAGAACACTGAGGTACTATATAGTAAAATAAAGAAGGAAGATTTTAAGTTTTTATTGCACTACATGTTATAGATGAACTTTTTGATACTGTACTATGCAGATACTACCATCTGGAGTGTGTGTATGTATGTAGGCTTACAGATAAGCTGGGCTTGCAGTCCTGATGTCTTTTGTCCTATTCTGACATTCTTGACTGAGTTTCTTTCTTCAAGATGAGGATTCCCATGTTGCCCTTTCTGCTAAACCAGTTTTATAGGCATCTCATTGCATTATCTAGTGCTTGTGTTTCACAGCCTTGCCACTGAATCCTGCAAAGTAGCTACTCTGTCCCCATTCTAGCTCCAGAAAACTTTCTTCTTAATCTCCTTGGTATTTCTTAGTAGCAGAAAGTAATGATGATTTTCCCCCTCTTCCCCCAAATAATCCAATAAAATGCCTGGAATTCATGTCAGGCCTTTTAATACTTAAGTCTGAGCTTAAAAGCATAAGTATCTTTGCTAAATGTGGAGCAGCTAGTAGAGAATGATCATTTGAACAGTAGGTCACAGCAGGCATATGTTGCAAAGTCACTGCTACCTTTTGAGAGGGACCATGAAAGATGAAATGGAAGAATGAGCTCTGTCAGTCATCTTTAAAAGTGTTTTGATGCTGTAAGAAAGCATGTTCTGTGCGACTGACTCTTCACTTTCCACGTACTAAGTCTTCCCTTGATTAGTTTTTCTCCTGTACCTTTTCTCATGATAGAGAAAATGTGAGGGCTTTGTTTACCTGTAGGTTGAACACAGCTCTTTAATTAGTTTGATGGAAACCTGTAGTATACTTTTGGATCAAGTGATCTGTATAAATTGTTGGTTTTCATTTTAAGTCTATAAGAAACCAATTTAAGTAACTTTGGAACAGTTCATGCTTAAAGAAGATCTGCTTCAGAAGGTTGCAGCACTAGGCAAATGGGCTTACAATTGAATTCAGTTGTTTGAACTGTTTAAAAAAAAAAAAGAAAAGAAAAAGAAAGTACTTAAGTGCAACTGCATTCTATTACAGTTTAACACTGTACCATTTTCCAAGCGTTCGGCCTCTCACACTCATGCACTGAACGGCGGGAAGGCAGAAATCCCTGCCCAGTGGAATTGAACTCAGTTCATTGCTATATGCAGATTTTGGAGAAAAGCCAATCGTACTGGAGTTCGGGACCCCAAAGGACCCCAAAGAAAGTCGCCTGGCAGATGGGGCTGGATTGTTTTATAGGACTTTAAAAACAAAATTTCAATCAATGTTTTAAGCTGTCATTCAAGAGAGGTGGCTGATAGGAGCTACAGACTTTAACTTCTTTTGCAAATAAAGCCTGCAAGATGATACTACTTAAATTTATAGTTAAAAGTGGAGATAGGGATCAGAAGTGATTTTTCTTAAAAAATAAACAAACAAATAAATAAATAAAAATAGCCTGTTCTTACTCTTTTACTTCCAGTCCATATACTTAAGCTGTACCAGTATTGAGAGATTTTCAGAATAATTTTCTTCATGGAAGCCAGTTAAGTTTGTCTCTTAAAAACATTGTGATATTTTATTTGATATTTATTATCAATAAACCAATTATGAATTATCAATCATTTATTTGATATTTATTTATCACGGTATTTTATTTGATCATCACTTTGTGTTTTTCTAGTACCAATAAATATGTAAAAGCCAAGCTATTCAAATAAGTCCTCAGCAATGACAATTACATACTACGTATAGTTTTACTGAACTTTTCTGACAAGACAAATCGGTGTAGACAGTGATAGGAAATGAGGCATATGGCACGCTTTTTTTTTTTTTCTTTTGTGGCTTTAAAAACCTCTCTGGACTCAGTTTGACAATTTTTGATTTAAAGCAAATATTTTTCAATATTTTTATAACCAACACACTTTCAGATACCTACATCCAACCTAAATAACTGCAGGACCCCTTTCCCCCACCCCCCACCTCCCCAATGTAGTTTCCCTTGTAGAGCTTTGTTTATTGACTTAGATTACGACTGGGCTAGAGCCCAGAGACAGTCATATCTGGTCGTTAGGTTTTTTGTTACAAATCAGTTTTTGTTACAAGGTTCAATAAATATTCTTGATTATTTATGTTAGTTCTATTGTGAGTTCATGCCAAAGATACAATGTATTATAACCAAAACAGATGTTCTGTTTTAGACAAGTGTATTTGTTTTAACAGGACCAGAAATGTAAATGAAACAACAGTGTGTCAGCATTAACATGGCAGATGATAAACTTTTAGGATTTCATTGGCCTTTTGGATTAAATTAAAATCCTGAAAAATTCAGGAATCCTGTTCCATATTTAGATCACTGCAACTGTGGTTTCTTTTGACTGCTGTCAGTTCTAGGTATCTTGGGACTGAAAACTATCTGAATGATGGGTGAGCTATGCTAGAGTAGGATAACACAAACAACTCAATCATATTTAGAAAAATAAAATTGCAATTTTTTCTGCCTGAATGTTTCCATTGTCACAATACAAGCATTTTTGCTGGCCAACCTTATTTAATTACTTGTTATATTAATCCAAACTTAGAATAAAGTATTTCAGCTCATATCAAAAAAGTTTGATAGGTACTGTGAATTGGTCATGATTTTCAACAAGCTGTAAAGTAAGAGTAGAGACAGGCAAGTGTGTTTTTGGTTGTTTTGTGGGTGGCTTGGTGTTTGTTTTTGTTATGCTTTGTTTTAAACTTGATACAAAATCCTTTTGTCACCTTCAGCAAAATGTTTTCTGACTCTTGAGGCTTTATAAGCAATCTAATTGAAAATTTACTGCTCCTTAAGTTCAAACATTTCTGTACTGTGACAAATCAGGGAAAATCTGTAATGTCTTGTAAAGTTCTCATTTGGTTTTCTTTAATGTTTAAATTGTCTCTTTTAGAATACTTAGAAATGTTCTGCTGAAGTAGAATAGGACCATTTAATACCTTTTGAAGTTGGAATTTGGTGGCGAGAAATTGATTTGGAAATGTTTGTTCTACAGGGTTTTTGGTCCATTTGTACTTTATAGGTGTCTGCACATGCTTTAAATATCCCTTTCAATTTTAATGTGTTTTATGTTGTTGAATATCTACATTATACTCTCTCAGCTTTAACAAATGCCACTTTCCAGTTCTGTGCCTCTACATTTCTAATGTTACACTAGCTTAATTCCCATTACTTTTCTGCTTCATAGCACTAAGTTTGAAAGGGACCTAACATTCGGGTTCACATTATGATAATTAGGTTTCAAAGCAGTGCGGGGGGATTAAGATGTCTGAAGTCTAGTTGCCGAATGAAGTTCAGAACTACTTGTAAAACTTGTTTGAGTGGTTAACAGAAGTGGTTTTATTTATTCAGTGCTCATGCAGCATTAATCCGTATTTCATCAGGTACCCACAGTGCTGTAACTCTAGATACGACCTTGGGACTTAATAAGGAAAACTGAGATGGGGTAAATTAATGTGCCATGAAAGAGGTACATGAAAGATAGCCAACATCAAAGCACCTTTTCAAATAAAGTGGTTGATATGAATCCTCTGGTATTTAACACTGTCTGTCAAATGTTTCAGCTGGTTTGCATCCTTTTACAAGCTATTGCTTGCTGCATTAATGCAGTTGTTTCAAGTCTGTTGAGAGTCCAGGGTGGGGGGTGGGTAGGGATATGGGAAACTTTATTCCTATTTCATTTTGATTATATTTACTTTAAGTTGTTATTTTGGTCCGTTAGGCAATATAACAATATCAATGACACGTTTATTACCTGCATCAACACATCTTAAGTCATAAGATGTCTAATACAGAATGTAGAAAATAGTTTGCAAAATTTTTGCAAAAGGAATACATATTCTGCAGAAACAGTGCACGCACATCTGACCTGTTCACTGAAGAACCTTTGTGCTGCTTTCATTTCTTTCAGGCTCTAATGGAGTCATGAGAAGTTCTAAATAACAAAGAAACAATTTATTGAGCAACAGATTAAAATGTGTGTGAAGAGGATATAATCAGTAAAAATATTTAAAACTATGTACTGTACTGCTTTCCAACCAAGCTGTCTTTTGTCCCTTCCTTACAAGTAATTATCCATTGTGATTATTTATCGAAACTGCATAAAATATGGTCAAGTACACTTCAAGTAAACAATCATTTTGTGTATGTTTGTATTTGAGACTGTCCTGTAAACTGGAACTTTACTTTGCATAGAGGCTTTCTCCTCTTGCTACACTTGATTATTCATAAGTTTTGGTAGTAATTAGTCTGAATATGTTCAGCACAGTATGAACTGTAACAAGTAGCAGCATTCAAAATGGTATCTGAGGTTTGTTCCTGTTACAACCACAAACTGTTATCTAAGTTGAGCTGAATCCATCCTATGTTCAAAAGAGAAATTCAGAAGTCCTCTTAGATTCTGAAGCAGTCTAGGAAAGGAAAGATTTGGTTTTTTTCCCCCTAGCTATGTTGCTTATTATAAAGGTTTACTGTAGGTAGTAGTACGATCTTGAACCATTTTCTGAGTTTTTTCAGAAGGAAATAAGGGGAAGCGATGAAGAAACACATAAATGGCACAGGTGAAATAGATGATAATTTCTGGCTTGTATAGCATGAAATTGAAATTCTTGAAACAGATTTTAAAAGTAATACATTGAAGCTGTGAAATGGTCTTGATAACAATGAGGGAAATAAGAATAATTATGGAATAGCCTCTTATTTGAATTCTGTTTCAGAGAAACAACTTTACTGTTGTTAAGATGAGAACACTGTCTATTTGGGAGTGTGTCAGTGCGGCTAAAGAGATTATGAATTCCTTTAAGTACAGAAAGGAGAAAGTTATATGTGGAGTCTAGACTTTAGCAATGTGAAATGCAGGCAGGGGGGAAAAAAGTAACTAGTGAAAGAAATCTAAATCTAGAGGAGAAAAAGTCAATTTTTCCAGATCACTAGAACATGTCATTTGACTCAGGTCCAGGACAATCTATGGGAAAATAGTTTTGGTGTGTGGGGAGGAATTATTCACAAAACTTCTCTTCTTTGTTTTATCCTTTCAAGAGAAAATCATAGTAACGGTAGTATCAAACAGTGATTTAAAAAGTTATATATGTGTAAATCTCATTAGACATTGTAAAGTTATTAAACATAAGAATTGCTTCTATAAAATTAGGAAAAATTTTAGGCCAAAAAGCTGGTAAGCACATAACAGTGTGTTCAAGGGCACCTCTGTTTACTCTTTAATTGGAAATGTACTGATCTCAAATCCAGTCTTGCAAATCAGATAGTCAATGTGATAACTTTATCACAATAATTCCCTGCCCCGAATATATATATATTTTTTTCTTTTTTCTCATAGAGGGAGAAGTCATTGTCATATTCAGGATTGCAAAATAACTTCTACTTTCAATCTTATTTTATGTTGCCCACTGAGCAGTAATTTGTACACAGGGGTGCTATTTCCTTGTAGAAATCTTTGATATTTTCAGATAAATAAATAAAACATGGTGTTTTTTAGATAACGAGCTAGTAGGCATCTGCTATTGCTGTATAGCAGAAGTCAGGTGAAGAAGGGGAAGCATATGAAAAAATATTTGCAAACAGAAGAACAAGAAAAAGTTGAAAATCTAAAAGGTAATTCAGAGAAGCCAGGCAAAGAAAGATATACAATGAACAGTGCTAGTACTTCTGCTCTGAGTGTGTCTGTCGGGCCTTTGGGAGCAGTTATGGAATATGTGTGTTGTACAGAGTACCTTCATGGTGCAAGACTACGCATCTCATTTCAAAAACTCACTTGAGAGAAAAAAACCTCAAGGGGGTACCTCAGAGGTTAAAAATAACTTCATTTTGAAATAAAAAGCTTATTTAGGTTATTGTTATTTGTTATGATTATATCCTTTGGACGTAACCTTTTTTGTGCTGTTTGGTCAACAGCACACTGTTGTTCTCAGTTTTGTCTTGAAGAAAGTCTCCATGAAGAGCTCATACAGGCGATACTGTAACGTACTTGTCTCTCGCAGAGTCATTGTTCTCGTTACCTCTTCCTTCAGTCCAACAATCTTCTTTCTCTGAAGGGTCACCAAACCACCCTTCCTTGTGATGGCTTTCAGCTCACTCACATGATTTCTCGAGTGTTGGTAGGCACATTGAAGGATGAAACTTATAAGCTGCAGTCTGTGTCTGAAAGGTTGCATATGGGTCTCTGCACTGTGTATGCCAGCTTCTCAGCAGGAAAAGACATAGGACCCTTTTTTTTAAGAGATGTGTAGGGAGTGGCCAAGTTCTCAGAATGCTTTGAGGAATGCAAGAAGTCTGAGAAATTCGGTACTTGGTAGAGGAAGCTGTGCAAAAGGAACCAAGGTACTGTCAGGGAATAAAGGGCAAGGCATTTTCATGGTACTTCCTCCAGACAGAAGCCCTCAAATGTGGTTATGGGAGTTTTGTAGTGTGCAGGAGGAGTGTCTTGCAAAAGGCTACATGCACCTCTAGCTGCCTTCTGCTCACACCAAAGCTCTTTTGAGCTGTGCATTCCTGTGCATTGTCTTTTCAATACAGCATATTCTGACAAGAGGATAGTTTCCCTGTCCTGTTCCTTTCCCTCCCCTAATTGTTTGCAGGAGTGAATGGACAGTGTACATGTCCAAACTTAAAACTGGTGGGGACTTCAGTTGAAAAGTGCAACCTAATGATATATTGTTGCTTCTCACAGTAAGCGTTCAAGCAGTATCTATAAATACTTGCCCAATAATACATTTTTTTTGGCTGGAATGAGCTGAAGAATGTTTGTTTTATGTTACTCCAGAGCATGTTTTAAAATGGTGTCTATTCATCATAAGGCTTAGAAGGTAATGATCTAGTCAATTACTGTGAGACACTATAGGCAGAAAAGGAATCAAGGTCCTTATGCAGCCAGGATTGTGAAGGTTTAATTATGTGAGCCCTGAATGTTCCAAACTTGATGTTAATACTGGTCTCAAACAAAACAGAAAAGCTTAGGCATTCAGGTAAACTTCTGCAGCACTATTTTAAGAGCCTCAAAAATTAGCATGTATGATTCATTGTCACTGTAGGTGGTTGTTTTTTGTCTTTTTTGCTTTTTCCTCCTAACCACATGTTCATAGAATTGCTGAGGTTGGAAGGGACCTCTGGAACTTGTCTAGTCCAATCCCCTGCTCAAGCAGAATCAGCTAGAGCAGGTTGCCACGGACCATGTCCAACTGGGTTTTGAATATCTCCAAGGATGGAGACTCCACAACCTCTCTGGGCAATTTGTTCCAGTGTTCAACCACCCTCACAGTGAAGAATTGTTTTCTTATGTTCAAGTGGAATTTCCTGTGTTTTCAATTTGTGCCCATTACCTCTTGTCCTGTCACTGGGCACTACTGAGAAGTGTCTGGCCTTGTCCTCCTGATACCCTCCCATCAGGTATTTATACACATTGATAAGATCCTCCTGAGCCTTCACTTCTCCAGGTTGAGCAATCCCAGCTTTCTCAGCCTCTCCTTGTATAAGAGATGCTCCAATCCCTTAATCATCTTTGTGGAACTTTGCTGCACTTGCTCCAGTGAATCCATGTCTGTCTTACAGTGGGGAGCCCAGAAGTGGACCCAGCACTCCAGGTATGGCCTCACCAGTGCTGAGTAGAGGGGAAGGATCACCTCCTTTGACCTGTTGGCAACATTCTGCCTGATGCAGCCCAGGATACCATTGGCTTTCTTTGCCACAAGGGTTCATTGCCGACTCATGGTCAACTTGGTGTCTGCCAGGACCTCCAGGTCCTGCTCTGCAAGCTGCTTTCCCGCTGGTTGGCCCCAGTGTATACTGGGGCAAGGGGCTGTTCCTCTCCAGATGCAGGACTTGGCACTTTGCTTTGAACTTCATGAGGTTCCTCTCTGCCCATTTCTCCAGCCTGTTGAGTTTGCTTTGAATAGCAGTGCAACCAACTGGTGTATCAGATAATACTCCTAGTTTTGTATCATCTGTGAACTTGCTGAGGGTACACTGATCCCATCATCCAGGTCATTAATGAAGATGTTAAACAGTACTGGACCCAGTGTCAACCCCTGGGGGACACCACTAGTGACTGGCCTCCAGCTGGTCTTAGCGTCATTGATCACAACTCTTTGAGCCTGGCAGTTCAGCCAGTTTTCTGTTCCCCTCAGTCTCCACTTATCTAGACCTTACTTCATCAGCTTGTCTATGAGGATGGTATAGGAGACAGTGTCAAAAGCCTTCCTAAAGTTGAGATAAACAACATCCACTGCTTTCTCCTCATCCACCAAGTCAGTCAGCTCATTGTAGAAGACGATAGTCAAGTTTGGTTAAGCATGTTTTCCTCTTTGTAGATCCATGCTGACTATTCCCAATCACCTTGTCCTTCATGTGTCTGGAAGTATTATACAGGATTAGGTGCTCCATCACCTTCCTAGGGGTTGAGGTAAGGCTGCATGGCATGTAGTTCCCCAGATCCTCCTTCTTGCATTTGTTGAAGATAGGAGTGACACTTGCTTTCTTCCACTCCTCAGAAACCTCTTCTGATCGCCATGACCTTTCAAAGATAATCGAGAATGGCCTAGCAGTGATACTGGCCAGCTCCCTCTGCACTTGTGGGTGCATCCCACCAGGTCCCATGGACTGTTGTACGTCCAGTTTTTCTGAATGGTGCCTAACCTGATCCTCCTCCACTGAGGGTAAGTCTTCCTTGCTCCAGACTTTCCCTCTGGTCCCAGGGGCCAGGGACTCCTGAAGGCTGGTCTTCTTGGTAAAGACTGAGGCATGGAATGCCTTGGCCTTTTCTGTGTCTTTTGTCCCCATGGCTCCTGCCCCATTTAGCAGCGAGCCCACATTTTCCCTAGTCTTCCTTTTGCTGCTCATGTACTTGTAGAAACCTTTCTTGTTGCTCGTCACAACCCTCACCAGATGGGCTTTGGCTTTCCTAACCCCATGCTCACTCAGTTTCTAAATTCCTCCTGAGTCACCTGCCCCTGCTTCCACCTCTTGTACTCTTCCTTTTTATGTTTGAGTGTAGTCACCTCCACTTCTGTTTGCTAATGGCAATGGATTATGATCAGATTCGGATGTTACCTGCTCAAACGGAAGCCAAGAGCAATTAGATAGTGGCTAAACTGAATGATGGTGAATGTTTGCTTTTGATATATTTTTTGATTTGCGGATCGTTGAAAACTTACTGGTGGTGGTGCAGAATTTGTGTATGGTACTGCCACGCTAACAAAGTCTTTAATACTCAAATGTGAATGTAAATAAATTAAAACTAGTAAAATTGTTAACTTATGATTTACCTCAGTATTGTCTTTCCGTCTAAAATATATGATACTTGTGGTATTTGGGATATTATTGTATTATCTTCTTCATAGAGGCATTAGAAATATGTGCTTGTGTGTATTTAAGTGATTTTGTTGTGAAATAGCTGTGAGAATTGGTAACTTTTTACCAGGAATGATTAAGAAAATTAATTTAGGCTCTTCACCATGTAAAAAAGCAGGATTACTTATGGAGCCCTGTCAGGAGTTAATTTAAGTAGAGGCATCCAAATATACAGAGTGATTAATATTGATAGCATCCAGATTAAAATGATATAAATCCATAATGTATCCTTTGATTTGTGAGGTACTAAGACTGAGTATTATTGCACAGTCTGACCTGGTTGTATATTTGGATAGTGTTTTGTCTTCAAGTCGACGTTCTGTAGGAACATAATGGAAAGGTAAGCATTTTTCCAGTTTTGTGAGATTGCCAGTAATATGTTTTTACTTAAGTTGAGATTCTGCCAAACTTCATACCTATTCATTTGTGAAACCACATTTGCTGTTCTGCATTTCAGCTCTTACTGGGCTGCCTTTATTGTTGTGAGATGTGGTATATAGATTTATTTATTTATTTGAATTTAAACTGTACTATTATAGTTGATGATGATAGCAGAAGCTTAGGTTAGGTGGTCAGATTATTTTAGGTTCTCTAACACTCTACATTATGTACCTTAATTTCAGTGGCTTTTAACTGATAGATTTACCTTTGAGAGGAAACTTTTTATCCTGGATCTCTGTTAGGGAGTGTGTATATGTGAGTTGCATGTGTTTTTAAAGAATAATAGGAAATGGCTGGGAAAAAAAGTTCCTTTTCCCTTTGAAGTATCAACACTGTTAAGTTATCTGGAAGAAATGAAAATTTTCAGACAGATCCAAAGATTGGATAGAAGCCTCCAACTCTCCCTCTGAAAATCTGCTCAGGGTTGTTTGAGTACTAAACCTCAGGAAATTGACATTTGGATGGCTGCTAAAAAATTCTCTCAGTACCCTGAGCTCAAATATTACAAACTTTGAATAAAAAAAGAAAAATAACTTCGATTTTAGGGAAACTTGAAAATTTGACTTTAATTACTTCTGTGTCTGATAGCTTGAGAATCTTCCAGGACTGAAAAGCAAATACAGTGTGTCTGTCAATACAGCAAGGGCTCTTCCCCTCTGCAGTTACATAAAATGTTCTTTTCTACTCCTGATTTCAAGCTATTGGCTTTTAGAGGCTGTTAACAGTGCAGATCTGAGTCCTACCCGTGTTGCACCTTAAGTCAGACTAATTCTGTATGATGCTGAAACTGGGACCTATGGTTGTCTGGACTCTTGACTTTTCTGATCAAGAAAGTGCATGGCAGTCTTAAAAGCTTCATAAATGACATCAAAAGAAGCCACAGCAACAGGAGATGCTTCAGCATACTCCTGATGTTTTCAGGGCACAAGAGGCAGAGAATATATACATGCTGTGTGTCTCAAAGGGTCTTTGAGTAGGTTATTTCAGCTTGAAAAGGCATTAGCTGTAACTGAAGGTGCCTGTCGAGAATTCCTTCTTATAACTGGATTCCAGCAGTCTTGTCAATGATGAATAAGTGGAGGGAATGAGAAATGATCCATTTGTCATAGTTCATGATATGGAGGTAAGAAACAGTATGTCTAGAAGCAGACATCAAAAAGCACAAGCTATGTGAAGCACCTTCTTTGGTACCAGGCCCTTTCAGCAGGAACAACTGGGAGAACAGAGAAGACAAAGAATATAGTTGGAACAGCATTTAGTTTTGTTAGCTGTTGTGTCAAACTTGTTTTCCTTTGGCATAAATAAAGCTGCACCTTTAAAATGTGTAATTTTAAAAAGATACTGAAAGGAATGTCAGAGAAATGAAGCCTAGTAGATTCTTAAGAATCATAGTAATGGTTTTGTTTACATCTTTGTTAACACTTGGTGAAAGAGAAATGCTTTTGGTACCTTTTGATAGCACAGAACTGAGAGAATGAACAAAATGTAAAGGAATATAGCCAATTCAGGTAGATAATATGTTTTGGTAAATTACCTATTGCTTTTGTAGATTCCAACCTATTTATACCAACCTGTTTGTTTAAGGATGTGTTTGTAGAAATATTTAACAAGCTCATCCCATTTGTATTGTCTTCCCTTCATATGGTTGTATTATCATAAATCAGATTTGTCAAGTAATTT
Organism: Apteryx mantelli; assembly: GCF_036417845.1. NCBI lineage: Eukaryota > Metazoa > Chordata > Aves > Apterygiformes > Apterygidae > Apteryx > Apteryx mantelli. The sequence goes on along the minus strand of NC_089980.1, from coordinate 39,321,210 downwards.
GACTTACATATAGTTTATCTATAGAAAAAAATTCTGCGATTCAAGTGGTGCATTGTGGAAACTATATAATTTCTGGTGCACAGAGAATGGAAAACAGGTATGCTAAGATCGCAGGACAAAATATTGTAACTGGGGGAACAAACTAGTTGCTGTGGGCACTTCAATATAACAAAAAAGGATAAAGCAAGAATGAGTGTCTGGAGGTTAAATTCAAGTAGGTTTAAATTAGAAATAAGGTATGTGCTTTTAAGAATCTAAGTGATTGATCCTTGGAGTGAAATCATCAAGGAAAAATTGATTATTTGTGTCTTGGTATCTTCAGATCAAGACTGGATGTCTTTCTGGATGTGTGGGATTTATAGGAAAATATAGAGAATGGCTGTTACATAGCCTGAACTGCATGGATCAGACAAGACAACCTAATGATCTCTCTCACCTTAAATCTTTGGAAAATGTAACATGCATGGACAGACATTCTTTAGGAAAGATATTTGTGTGAAAGACTTTCATAGTTAGCTTCGGCAGTTTAAGGGATCTATTCTGCTATAAGTAAATAACAGAATTCTCATTGATGTAATTTGTGATGACCAGAGCATAACTAAACAGATACGTTTGTGGGTTGTTTTGACAATTGGAGGGAGAATGGCAGAGAAAGCGGGTGATGAGATTTCCGTTCCCCCCCCCCCCTTTTCGGTTATAGATTTGGTTTGATGGCTTGAAATGCAAGTTTAAATTTAGTTGTGTCCTTCTAGAATTTTGTGCATTATTTTCCTTTTCTTCAAACACTCAAAAACTCCTGAAAGCAAATTTTTTATCAAGATAAAAATAATGGTTTAATTGTATTCCTGTTTGTACCTGCAGATAATATATGACAGTATCTAATTATGTTGAATTATTTCAAGTAACATCAGATCTTTCAATGTTATTCAAACAGCTCAGCTGCCTTTGGAGCTTTCCAAATAAAAATCTTGGAGGAAAAAAAAATATGTTCATCTATATGCAGTTATGGTTATTGCTAATATTAAATTGGCTCTTCACATAAAACTTCTCTCTCAAACCTTATTAATTTTCATATTTCATTAAACATCTTTGGCAGCTAAGGCAACATGCCTACTGCTTGTTCAATTCTTTTATTGGGATGTACTAGAACTAACATTTGGATAAAACACATTTTGACATTTGAACTTGATAAGAAATGTTTCAGGGAAACAATTTAGACATGCATCTTCACTGGATGATTCTCTTGTCAGCATTATGATGTTGTACTGTAAATACACTTTGGAAGTAGGCTTCAGTAAAATCAGTGATGCATTTATTACTTGTTCGTGGTCTATTTTTCCTCATAGTGTTATCACAGCTCAAAGTTACTTTGTCATATTTATTATTAAAGTTATTTTCTAGAAGTTAGTTTGTCATTTTTAAGTAAATCAAATGGGATATTCCTGTATTACTTCTCAGTGCTTATCTCCCTACTGAAGGAGATGTTAAATCTACTCCTCTGCTGCAAAAGTTAATAGAAAGAGACATTGTCAATTTGAATGTTTTTAAATTAACTTTTATCACAATTTTAAAATTGTTATGTAGTATCCTTTTAATATGTCCTGTTTCTTCAGTTAACACAAACATACTTTTAAAGGAATGCTTAACAAGGCTGTCCTTTTGTCTCCTATTCCTGTTTTCCTGCTCTGCTTATGAATATTTCTTTTTGTATGGGCCCATGCTGGTTCTGTTGGCACATTGCTGTTGCTTTACCTGTCTGTCCACAGCTACTTGTTGCCTTCTCAGTTGTAGCTTTCTCTTTACTGAAACTGGCTAACGACCCTTTGGAGGTTCTGGAGAAGACCATCCATTGGAAAGGCAATGCTGCTGACGCTTATTAGCAGAGCAAAGTAGGGGAAATTAGTTTTCCTTCACTGTCATCTTTTTGGTAAAGTGGTTACTGTAGGTTGACTCTTGATGCTAGCAAGAGTGAAGTTTTCTGACTGAGATATGATTTTAAATAATGAACTGATTTGTTGCTAACCAAAAAAGGAAATTGGTGACATCTAAGAAGATCCTCTTTAAATTTTAAAGTCTATAGGGAATTTCTAGCTTTTTATGAATTAAAAATCCAGATTAAATGTTGATTATAGAGGTTTGTGTAAATATATTTTATTTAATATGTAATGCAGAAAGTGCAGTGTTGATTGCTTTTTGGTCTGCTTGAAACATTTGGGCATTATGAAGAAGCTAATTTTTTGATAGTATTAGATTGTGATGAGCTACAATTTATCATTAGTACAGTGAACTCCAGAGAAGCTTTATGTATGTAAATTGTCTTTGGGTAATCTGAAATACCAGTTTTTGCACCCAATAAAGATTGGAACTTTTAATTCTTAAAACAGACCCCCTATTTAAAAATTTTAATAGAATGTGTAGCTGTGGCTTCTTATTTTTGAAGCTTTTGTAAGTAAGCTTCTGTTGGATTTCATGAGAAAATGTAAGCTTGGAGTTTCTTCACTGTGCAACAGTTGGTAAAACTAAATTGCATAAATGGCACAGAGCTTGTAATGGTGATGATTACACTGAGCCCTTCTAAACTTCAGAGGAACTTGAAATGCTTTGTTCTGATTCTCAGGGTTTGAGTAAACCCAAATCCAGTTTGAGATATCAGTAATTTTAAGTTTTATTTACATTTTTAAGCAAGTTTTTCCACTTCTTGAATGGAATCCTGAACACACTTGTCTAAATATTTTTAGAAAATAATTTTCAAATATGCATTTTAGAAATATTTACATGACCTCTTAGGATTAGGTTCTCCTTTCTACAATTGTATAAATTTGTAGCAAAAAACTAATGAAAGGAAAGTGGTAATTGGACCCTTATCATTTAAAATCTACAAGCATGCTTCCTTAATAGACTTTGGATCTGAATTAGTTGAGTATTTATTTATGTTTAGGCTTGGAAGTCTATCCTTTCCCTGGGGCAAAATTATTTAATATTTGTGCCATATTCCTTTCCATCCAGCTATAATACTCCATCCCTGTAGTGGGTAAGAAATAGTCTCAGCCTCAAAATGCCCTGACCAGTAAAAGCCCTAGAATGGTCCAGTACAGCTCTTGGTCACATTGTTGCAAGTGATGACACTGGTGTGTGAATGTGCGCCGTGCGCTCTTCTGGCTCGGGGCCCCAGCGACCCTAATGGCAGCAATCGTCCTGGGCTGTCTATCAGAGGGAGGCTGATGATGAGGCTTGCTTGGCGCTGCCACCTTCCACGCTAGCCAGCAGAGCTGAGCAGGCGCCTGAGGGCAGAAGATGCTCTGCTGTATTAAAGGGTGTTGCGTAGTCCACTCTGGCGTATGTTCTCCACAACCCCCGGTAGGAGTGGTCTGCATCAGCCAGAATGCCTCGAGGCTCTCCACTGCTGTGCTGCAGTAGAGTCTCTAGCAGATAGACTCTCATTCTCATCTAGACAGTTAAAATATGCTTCTGTGGTTGTAACACTGTGGTATCCATACCCCCAATCTCCAAATTTTTTTTTTTTTTTTTTTTAGTAACAGATGTTAGTTATCAACTGCAAGAATATTTGTAACATTTTAACATCGGACGCTGAAATCAAGTGGGCCTACTCTGCTGCTGCAAGAATCAACAGTGCAAATATTCCCATTAATTTCATTTCTAAACAATTTCAATTTTTGTTTTTGCTTGTAGCATTTGAGGAAGCTAGGCTTTTCAACAAGTTTTCAGTGCAGCTCTGTTTAAAAACAAATAGCACTGAGGACTTTTAAAATCTCAAAGCTAGTTTATCAGACTCTATTTGGGGGCAAATATATACTGCTTTTCTGAGAGGTATGTATAGTGTTGAATTTTTAAACTGCCATTAAAAAAACTCTGGACCTTAGTTTTAATAGCATTGAAACCTCAGTTCTCAGCTATGGTGAATCCAAGTGTTCTCATTAGTCTGCCCTGAGCCCTGAGCAACCTGCTCTAGCTGCCCCTGCTTTGAGCAAGGGGATTGGGCTAGACTGTCTCTAGGTTTGCCTTCTGTGATTCACTGAAATCCTGTAACTTCCAAAAGTTGAAAGAATTGTTCCAAGGTGCTAATTCTGCATTGATTATTTATCTTGCAGAATCCAGCCATAAGAGCCTAATGATCAGTCCACAGAAGTCAGTTTGGTGTCAATGTGCATTGCCCATATAACTGTAATCTTGGCCAATATTTACAGGTGTAGGTTGTGATTGACTGTTCTCACTTTCTTTATAATGTCCTCCAGAAGACTCTTCAGCCTACTTTTCTTTCTTGCTGCTCAGGGATGAATTGGCAAGATTCTTTGAAAGAATTTCTCTCCTTTTGAAGTAATGTGTGTAGTGGGGAGAGAGGACAGAGGTTTGAAAGGAGGAAGAAGGACATTAACAGGGTTTATTTTAGGGCTTCAGGTCTGGGGGCGCTTCTTGGGCTGTTGCTGCCATTTTATGCCTTCCAAGAAGAAACTGATTTTGAACTTCCTGTTGTGAACTTTGTCATCTGTTAAGAGAAAATAACTTAGTTGTGTTTGAAAAGGATGAACCAACCACTTTATTTTCATTACTGTTTGTTTAAAATCACATAATGTTACTTGTAATTGTGACCCACAAGTCCTCAAATGTTTCTAAGAAACTTTCTCCATATAAAATGGGTCTCAAAAAGAGGGCTAGCATGATTAAAAACATGCATATGCCAAGACTTTGCAGCTGCAAAATATTTGTAGGTGGACTTGCAAGTAGTTAGATGTATAAAAGTGTTAATGAATCTTTACCCTATTTGAAGATATTCTACTGTTAGATTTGCAGGTGATTGAGTACCTACCTACTGTGCTACACATCTGTGACTAGGGAATGACTTTGAAAATTGTGATGTAAAAAGTAGGATATAAAATAATCCACGTGTGTTTTTATGATTCAGATGTAAAGATACCTCTTTAAATATTAGAAAACCTTCCTCTCCTATGCTTTCACATTTGGATAGGTAAAAAAAAGATTTTTTTTTTTCAGTTTTAATGTAATTGCTTAGAAATGAAGCATGAGAAATTTCAGTCCAGAAGAAGAATTTTTAAAGTGTTTGTAAATGGATGAAAAACGTGTTTTAAATGAAGTGGTCTTTCAGCATATGTTTATGCTAGCTCTAGTAATATTACTCATGATAAGTCTGTAGTGTGGATTCATCACAACCTTGGGGAACAAATTATTCTTGTTTGAAAGAATTGGGGGAAAAAAGTATACCACTACCTAACTGAATTTTTATTTTACTAATTTCAAATTTTGTTTTTGCCTTGTGTTTTTTTTCCTACCCTTATGTTAGAGTCTTACCAAAGACATTTGTATTTTCTGTAAAAATGTGCAATTCATGAATCCATTTCAGGTTTGTGGGGATTTGGTTTTTTTTGTTTGTTTCTTTTTTGAGGTTTGTATATGCTTCTATTTGTAGCTCAAAATAAGAAGATATCCACTGTTTTAAATGATAAAAAGATAAACAATAATGCAGCCAGTGTTTAACCCCTTTTCATTTGGAAATATGTTCAATTCACATTAACATCTCTTATTGCACATGCCCAGAAGATGCATATGATATCAGTAGAATAACAATATTTAAAAACATGACAATGAGGAGCACTAGAGAAGACATGAAAGAACCCTAGAGGCCTAAAAGGAGAAAACTGTATAATTTAATAAGAAAACACTAATTCTACTTATGTTGCTCTACAGACACTTGAGTAAGTCTTCTCACCTTGAAATCTGTGTCTGAGAAATGTAACTCTAAGGAAGAATTGATTTTAATTGTGAACATCTTGCTTTTGAAGGGATATATTTTAAAATGCCTTTGTGATTACAGATACAAATTCTTTTATGCATCTTTGATCTTTTATAATATGCTTGCTAATGTAAAGCAAGCTTAATTTGACTCTTTCTGACTTTTTGTGAAAAATGTTTTGTTCTGATAATTGTTCAGGCTTTCAGGCCATAAACAGTCAGAGGCAGCCAGTGTGTCCTTACCCTCCCCCTCAAACTGCTCTTCCTTGACTTTTTCCCTGTTTGCTGCTATAATCCTTTTCATACTATGATGCTACAGTTCCTTTATAGGTGATTAATAGATTTTGCTGGGAGCACTAAACTAGTCCCTGAACATACAGGCTTTTTTCCAGTGAAAAAAATTTCCTTGATGGACAGAATGAAACTCTTCCTTGATAAGTGGCAGCTTTGAATATTCCTAAACTACAGTAAGGTATCAAAATTACTTTTGAGAGATAATAGCATATGATTTTTATAATAAGGTCTGTGTAAAGCACCATTTACTTTATCTAACATCTGTCTCTAGTATTTTAAGTTAGAGAATAGACACAGGAGGCTTATCTACTGTGAGCTGAAACAGATACCTTTTTAAAATGAATTACAAATCAAAGACAGAAGAAATATCACTACTAGAAAAATTTAGTCACACCTTTTGTTATTATATAATACCTCAAAGAAGTTTTCCAGTCAAGAATCACTCCAATTTTTTCTGGGTTTCTATATGTGTACCAGGAAGTGCCTGTAGTTCAAAAATATTTAATATGACATGATCAGATACAGCCCAGATCATAACAAGGATGAGGAGGGAGGAGCAGCAGTGGTGGAACTGTATTTAGCTCACACAGTGCGGAGCATCTATCTTGCACTGGTTAACCCGTAATAAAAGGGGTAGAGTTCACTCTAATTTTTCCCATGTATCCGTACCAGGGAAGAGGGCTTGCTAAAGAGATCAAGTATTAGGATCAGTGATATTGTAAGAAGGGGGGAGGAAAAACAGAATAAAGCCTGAATCAAGGCAAAGCTACAGGCCAAAATTTTGTATAAATCAAGGCTATAGAATCTGCACCAAAATTCTGGTTGAACTCCTTCCAAAATGTTTAGAATGAGCATTAAAGGAAATGACAATTGCTGGAGGTGCAATTCTCCAAGAGGCATTTTGCTCCATTTGTTGTGGTCTTGTCCAGTTATATTCCACTCTAGGGACAAAGTCTCCATGACAATTAACATGATTTTAAACTCCAGCCTTTGGTCTGGCATGATTAACTGCATTTTAGCCACTGCAGTCGCTGCATGTTTGTTGCCCGTTTTCCAAATAAAAATGATTCCAGGGGTCAAGTGGAGCTACTAAATAGCATGTTCTTGTAGCCTTTCTAGGTAATTTAATACAGACTATTAGTATACAACACTTCTTAACACTTCTAGGAAGTTCATTGACAAATTAACTGGTTGAGAGGTCCATTTCATATTTACTAGAGAAGCCCACAGACTCTCCTTAACGAATCACCTGTGTCTTAAATGTCTTGTGTCCCACAGCAGGGCAGTGTCATAGGTAGGATAAGGCTTACAACAGGGAAATGTTGCAGTTTGAGAAATTAGGCAGACTTTTTGGCACATATCCCTTTTCGGGTCTGAAACGGAAACTTGAGATTTCAGACTAAACAGAAGCTGAGAACAATTGCTCAGAGTTCGGTTAGGTGTGTATCAATTAGATTATCTCTGAAAGAGAAGATAAGTGGTACTTGTGGAGAACAGTGGAAGTTAGCAGGGGAAGAGAAGAAGAGACAAGTAACTTATAGCCAGTAGAACATGGAGAAGTAGAAGGAAAATTAATATGTCAAAAAAAACGCAATATGTCGGTGACAACACCAAATACAGACAGTACTAGCAAACTCTAGCTATTCCTTTATTGGCAGAGATCTTTTAAAAACAAAACAAAACAAAAACAGTCTTTTTTTTTTATCATTTGCTCCAAAAAACTCAGTTCCTTTTATTTTATAATGCTCCACCTTCAAGGTACACTTGAATAATTATGCACAAATATGTCATTTAAGAGTTCTAGAATTTGCACTGCTTGCTAGTATGATTTTTAAAAGCAGTCTGGGTTGGTCTTATCTTCCTCAAGATCCTGCCTGGCTGGAGATGGACTGCATGAAACACCTTCTTTCCCCTTGGGCTGCCACTGCTGCTGGGGTTTCCACTTGGCCAAGTGGAGAACAAGCTGCGAGCAGGATGCTGTTAGTGATGGCGCTCTGCTCTGAACTTGCTGCTTCCTTTGGGCCGTTGGCTTTCAGGGCTTGTTTGCTTGACCAAGCTCTGACCAAGGATTAAGAGGGGCAGGGGCTAATGTTACTGGTTGGACTCTTCAGTTTGGAAGAGTTTTGTTAGGTTTTGGGGGGAAATGACAGAATCTTTTTTTGGAACGTGCCATGTTTTTGATGTGTCCATCTAGGCAATTCCATGTAAAGAGTGTCTATGAATACATCAGACCTGAGCATTTAACACTACCTAGTGCTTTTCTTCTTTTTTGAAGCTGTGACTGCAAAAGTTGTTTTTCCTGTAGTAGGTAAAATAGGCTAGGTAAAATCTTGTCAATATTCAGCTACATATATATTTTGTTTTTTAAACATTTTTTTCCCCTTGAAGTCATTGGGACAATTGTGTGCAAAGAGTGAATGTTGGCAGGAGTGGTCTTGAAATCATGAAATATATTCATAAAGAGTATACCAATCTTCATGCCTATTTTTATTTTTAGAAATGGACTTTCGGGTTTTCATTTCCCATGTCAATCCTGAAGCCTTTTTTACTGTCTTTCTTTGGTTCTAAGTCTGAACTGCTGGGCATTTAATGTTAATTGGCTATAGATAGGTAATTTTTTAACAGTTTTTGATACATGTATTCCTAATTGAATATATGTAATTATCATTAACTCTGCTTAGAATTATTTTAATGCTATGATGTTTTTAATAACATTTTTAAAATTAGAATTAGGAAGACCATGACATTTCTATTTCTATATTTATTTATTTATTATTTGTACTTGTCCTCTTAAGTTGAGGAAATATTTTATTCTATAACTATTATCCCAGTTGCTGTGGTTCCTTTCCAAGGCATTGCTACAATGGGGAAAAGAGCAGTATTTAAATTCCATCTCTAAGTTCCTACTATATTACAGTGTTTAAAGTAAAAATAAATGACTTGTTGCTTTTTTGTTGGATGATTAAGTTGGAAGTAGACTTTGGACATGAAGTTCATATATTAAAGCTCTTTGCAAGAGCAGAAAGCAGCTTCAGCTCAAACCAGTTTATGAGCTATGACAGGACCTGTTTTCTGAAACTGTCAATAAAAATGGTGGGGGCAGTCACAGGTAACTGTCACCTTCAGTCTTGAGATGTGCCACACTAGGTCTTTCACTTTTCACTATAGACACGGGACGTGTATTTCTTCTGGGGATGAATCCGCAGCACCAGTTTTGTTCTGATAACAACATCTGGCACTAGATTGATTTAACAGACTATGAGGTTTGCTCTTTTCAGATATGCACTTGTACGGCAGCTTCTGTACAGCTCTGACATGGCCACACGCTGCTGTTGTTTTTTCTGCCTCCTAGCACCACGTGTGAAGCTAAAGCTCTTTGACACCTGCCATTTGGACCTTTTTCTTACTGAAAAATGTCATCATTTTCAGACAAGATGAAGACAGATATCTGATCATGCTTCCGTTTGCAGGGATGTGCTGAGGGCATGGTTCACAGACAAATGAATAAAGGATTACGGGCCATAGCTGTACAGTTAGTTATGTTAGTTTAGTACAGTAAGTAGTTTTTGTTTCATTTAGGGGTTGAGTTATATCTAATGGAGAAGAAATTAAATCATGATGGCTTTTTGTTATATCTTGCAGTATTTCTCAAACCTATTTCATTCTGCTGGTAAAATGTAGTATACAGTCATCTTATTGCTTTAGTGTCAGACAGGAAATTTCATATCACCTCTTTGGGGAAGGGAACGATGGTGGTAGAAGAACTAAAATCAGAGAATTTTGAACTCTTATGGTTCTGTAGTCAGTGAAATATTTTATCTGGGCTACTTTTTCTGCATTCATCCAAATAAGGAAGCTAACAGAACTGGGCTGCATTTTCCAGAGAAGTAACTTTTTTTTAAAGGAAAAGCTTTTACATCGCATGCCACAGTTTGTGTGTGTGTGTCCATGTTGTTGAAACCTATTTTGCACTCACAAAGAGGCAGACAGGTTGTGTGGCTCAGAATGTAATTGCTCTTATACTTGAAATAACCTTTTATTATGTTGGAATTCTTGCAAAATGCTCTTAGGATGTAAAATCAACACAGTGTCCTCTCTTACACCGCAGAGCAGCGAAGGTCTAAAATGTTGGGTTTTATGTTTATGCTAATATTTCCCAGCTTGCACGGAAGTGGGCAGTACTTGAAGATAATTACTTTAGTAATTGCATTTTTGGATATATTTCCTAATTTTCCAGTCTCTGTTATGCATTTCATTTGTTCTCTGAGATTTGGCTGCAGGTCTTTGTAGTTAAACTGGCTTTGACTTTCTTGTATCCCTTTTAATTTCTTATGAAGTCGAGACATGGAGGCATTCTTTCATTTTCTCTGATGTGGAAAGATTATAATTTGGTGTTTTAAAATGTTAAACAAATGCAACTTTATTTTTTGCATATTGATCTTCATCTTAAAGTGCATACCTCAATTCTGTAGTGAAGTTTAGTTCTGTATAAGCATACTGGAAAAAAGGGGAAAACAAATACCATTCTTAGACTTATTATTTTAAGATATATGCCACTTTTAATGACTTGAACCAATGATGCAAACTGTGATTAGATTTTTTGCTGAACACTGAAATAAACAGACCTCATTCCATTCTATTCAGTAGATTTGAAAAACAGAAGCTGTGTACCAAGACATCTATCTGCTTGTCTGGTGCTAAATGTCATTTGTGTGTGAACGGGAGAAAAATGCATATAACAACACATTTGTTTTGTTAGCTTTACATTTTATCTGAAGAGGAATCCTCAAGAAGCTGCCTTTCTCTGAAGTACCATTGAAAACCTATATCTAAAATTAAATTTCTGTTTATTTGTTTATTTGAAGAACATGTTTTGAATATCTATTCCAATTTAATACTGTTCAGATGTTTTAATAGTTACTACAAAGTTCCCCACTGTAACACACATGAAAAATATAAATGAATGCTCACAAAAGAACAGTTCTTACTCGAATATTAAGTGCTCAAGTGATAAAAAGACACTTGAGCCCAAACCTAGGCCTACGAGGTCGAGCATATCATATGAAGGTCAGATGTCTGCAGTCACTAGAGTCAGAGAGGGGGGAGACTGATGCATGAATTATTACAGCCTCTGCGAATTAATGGAGGGCATACTGACTTTGGGAGATGACATAGTATGAGATAACCAGGCAGACAAGATCAAGTGGGTCAAAAGAACAGAGACAGTGGGAAATACAAACAATAGATTTCCAATTGTGTAAGTTTGTTCTTTCCCTGCACGAAGGTGACTAAACCCTTAACTAGTTTGCAGCATGTATTGAAATACATAGTGAAATTGGTCCCAGGTTAAGTTTACCTTAATGCAGTGATGGTTGCCTTGAAATTCTGGCATTTCAGAAGCTGCTCCATAAGCTGCTCATTGTACCTGCTGTAGGACCAGCAAGCTGTTTCAGAAGTAGATTTGAGACTGAAAGAGATACTGTTGTGCTGTATTCTAACTTGCTGCACAACAGGGGTCCTGGTTTGAAACAGCTGAGAAATAATTTTTGCTTTAAAAAGGAGGTTATGAATTGGTCAGGAAGAGATTTCTTTGCTGTTCTTTGCATTTTCTAGTAAATTTTGCAAAATACTAAGCTGGTTAATTCACACATGGATAGAAATGTTTACAGGCTTTTTTGTTGTTAATTCAAAACCACTCATTATAAGCAGAATTTCACATAATACTTTCTATGGAAACTTACAGAATGCAGTTGAGCAGCAATGAGAGGACCACATTGTTTACAATTGCTTATGATTTGTTAGGATATCTGAAGACGCTTTGTGTGCTTAACTTCTTGGATGCTTGGGAACTCCTGAATGGAAGCAATTCTGTAAAACTTGCTTTCCCCACAACTGTCTCTAAGTGAATGGCAGTCGCTGTGAGCTTTTCTGCTGTACTGTCGCAAAAGAAAGCTATAACACCTCGACTTGTCTCATGTGACTTTTGAAAGGTGGATTTTCATATAAACAAAATTTATGAGCTACATAAACTAATGTTTCCTTGAAAGCAATTTGTTTAATTATTGTAAAATACATTTAATGCTGAAATATTTACTGAGTTTTATATATTATTAAAATTTAAAGTCTTCAGATTGTTTAAAGGCACAGATGAAGAATTGTGTGTTTCTTGACTTCATTTTGTTGAATAATGGTTGGTTTCTAATATTTTTTTATCGTGGTCCCAACATCTTCCTTTGCAGTACCACTAGCTCATTGGAGGTGAGGGAAAGACCAGATTTTGCATTTAATTGCATCTGTCGGAATAAACAGGCTTTCTCAAATGTTTGGGCTTTTTTCTCCTTGAATATGTCATTGAGTATATGCCAGATCCTTTTTATCTTGCACTTTCATGACATTTGTTCCTCGCGAGACAAAAAAAAAAATGGCTGTACCACGTCAGACCCCAGCACTGTCAAGTCTCATATCCTGTTCCTGTGGTGAAGTGCCGGCTGCTGAATAAATTGCAACGTTTCACTGTGCCTGCCCTGGCCTGCAGTTTCCCGTGGGCCGTATTGATCCCCTCCCCAGCAGAAGGAGCCGTGTTGAGTGTTCAGGGACTGGAGTGCCCACCTACGCGACCAGGGTGCTGAGGCAGCAGAGAGACCCTGGGGACGGCAGGCAACTGCCCACCACGGCAAGAAACTCCTCGTCCCATGCCACCTGCAGCTCGCGTCCATAACAGCAAGGAGCTGGATGGGCTGTCAGAGTCGCTCCTGCCTTGGGCTGTGTCCTGCTTGACATTAAAGGAAAGAGAGTCACAAGCCAAAGCGATTATTGCTGTTTCATATGAGGAGTCTCTTTGACCTCCCCTAGCTGGTGATGATCAGTGGCCAAAAGCAGGTACCTAGGGAAGGTATAAGGCAAGTGTATATATGCTATTGCTCTAGCACTTCCCTACCTCTCAACCGTTCTCAGTTCTAGGCACTTATGGAGCTGAATGCAGCTTCTGTGTTTTCAGTAAGGCCCATGGATTTCTCTTTCATGAACTTCCGTGAAAAACTGGGCCCATTTTGTGGTCAGCATTCCCTGTGATTTCTGCATGACCACAGTTTTCTCCCAAATGTTAATATTGGTCTCCTCTTTGTTCTGTTATTGTTTTTTAAAATGTTACTTTAAAGGCTTTCAGTTGTAAACCAGGGTGAGTGGTTTCAGAGGCTGTAGAAATAGTAAGTTGTGTAGAATTGTATAAAGTTACTTTTTCCTTTGCTGTAGGTTATTAATCCAGCATTACATTCAGTTTTAGGGAACTGACTTCTGTGTAATAAAATAGTTTTAAATGTTGGTAAGATTCATGAAAATGTTGGAAAGCCGTATCTATCTTTAACTCAGGAAGCCTCCAGCCTGATGTATATGTTTCTCCTTCATATGCGTATGTTACAGATTTTTATGCATAGCTTATAAGTGCCTGGGAGTGACTAGAATTTTTTTTCAGTGAAACATTATTACCTAAAAACATTGTGAGCTTTTAAAAAATGTTCCATTATATGCAAGTATATGAAATTAATATGTTTAAGCAGTTTTCGATAATTCTAGTGTGCTAAATGTAATTTTTACCATTAGGCATTTTTGTATTTTCAAATTATCTTTTCATGTGAAATATATAATATTAATTTAAGCTGAGTTAGAAAATAATTTATTCTAGTAAGTGTTAAAAGGCATTCCTACCTAAAGCTTTTAAAATACAGCTTAGCATAGTGTCTAGCATAAAGCCGATGGACCACCAGGTGGTGCTAGTGGAATATGTTTAATGATGGATTAGCAGTACTTAGAATGAGTCTTAATAAACGTGAGAGATCTGCCCAGTATACAAAGATTTACTTTCTCTGCAACAGGACTGGTAGTACAGTTAATAAAAATAAATTGAATAATTGTGTAGTGGATTTGTGCTCAAGTGAAGTTTGGGCACTTTTAAAAAATTGCATATAGATCCTGAGAATAAACATTTAGTCTGTAGGATGGATAATGCAGCAGACAGTATGGAGGCATATTCCCAGATTCTTTACCAACTTTTTTGTTAAGTCAGACAGCAGTTTATGAAACTTGTCAGTTCATATATTATAAGCACTTTGCATATCATGACTACTGTTTCTAATTGATTGTTTATCAATTACATATTGATTTCCAATAGGAAAATACAGCTTTTTTAGTAATGTTGTTTTAAGTGTTATGATTTTGGCCAGTACAAGAACCATTCCTGCAAGTCTAAAGGAATGCACAGGAATATGGATTTTCTATGATTTAGAAGTTTGGGGGGGTTTAGGGCATTGTTTGGCTTAAAAAGTCAAATTAGAAACAAATTCTAATTTTAAAGATACACAGATTTTTAGCTACAATTTTTAAGAGTACCTGCATTCCAGTGATTCAAAAGCAATCTTTTATGAGGGCTTTCTTTTGATTCTCTTGAAAATACTTTGTTTGTTTGTTTGGAGTTTGTGAGTTTTGTTGTGTTTAAAGGCAAAGCAAAAACAACAACAGGGTTAAGCAACAGTGTGGACCAAAGTAGTCCAGAGTAAGTGGCCCACTGATCTTAGCAGGTTTATTTTTGGCCTAATGTGCTCTGCCATAAAATATGCGGATTCTTTGAAAAAAGTGTTTTACAACATTAAATTAGTCTATGTTGTCCTATGTAATATCTCCCCTAAAGAGTAATAGGATTTAAAAAAAAAAATACAAAAAAGGCTGTGAACCAAAGTGTATCTTCTCCTGTCAAAAAAAACAAAACGTAAAACAATAGAAACCAAAAATCCCCAAACCTTTTTCTCTTGTTGTAATCCTAGTACTGTGACCAAGCTAAAGTGTTTTAGTATGTATGTGCCAATGTCACATTAGTAACTGCCTCACTGTAGCTAAAAACAACCTAAATAAAACCACATGACAAGCGCTAATAGGTCTGTAAACTCTTGGTTGACTGTGGTTGAACCAACCAGAGAACAGTTTCTTTGGAATTTGTGGCCCTATGCATTTATTCTGGATAACAACTTTTATTTAATGTCTGGGTTTTACTGTCTCAGTTAGGAACAACAGTTGTAACCAAGGTCCTGTATGAGTGGAAATTCTTCCTTTTTCAAGTCAGCTATACCAAATACTTCACAGAATATATGCGTACATACAAAACCACCTCACAGTGGATGTCAAATATCCAGCGTATGCTTCTTCTGAAAGTGCTCTTCATATTTTGTTTTCCTGCTCAAGGCAAATCTTTGCTTGGATTCCTCCTTAGTCTGTGCTGCCCTCCTCCCCCTCCCAGCGACGTGTGTAAATTTTCTTGAGAAAAGGAAATGTGCTCTTTTCAACTGTTTTTTTTTCCCTCCTATCCTAAATTTAATTTTATTAACTCATTTTAGCAACAAACTTTTTTTTTTGCTACCTACTTTAAAATTTGGCAGAGCAATTCACTTTGACTGCCATAGAATCGTAGTATTGCATTCATCTTATTTCTGAAAATTGTCTATTTATCATTAATGAGAATCAGTAAAATGTCAAGTGCCTTACAATTCCCAGCCAAGTCACTTTTTTTTTTTTAACTGTACAACATACTGAAACGGATCAAGCAATAAGTTGTGTGCAGTAATACATTTTATAGTACAGCATTGTAAATGTGTGCAAAACATTGAATGTGGGTTTTTTTTAATGGAAGTGTAATATGCATAGAAAATGTATTAAATTTAGAAATAGCATTAAAGGTTAACTTTTGGTTCTATTTGAATACTGAGATTGAAGAGAGGTTAGTTAAAAGCTGTTGGAAGTATGTGCTAATGTGTGTGGTTTTTTGGAAGCAATTTCTCTTTCATGAAAAAAGGGAGAGTTTGCCAGATGCTGCCTTTATAATGTGTGAACAGCTTAAGAAATACATTCTGTTGCATTGTTCGGTAAACTACCAGTTCATCAGAAAAATCATTTTGATGAGATTTCTGTCAACATCTTCATTTTTCAGCAGTTGCATTTTTGTGATATGACTGTATTTTGGAATTAGTTTTGTTGGTGACTCTCAATTATTGTCTGTTACGGGACTATATTCTGAATGCCGTTTATGCTGAAGGAATGCCCACAACATTGAATCTTTTAAAAAGATCGTGGAATAGTTTCATTTTCCTTTGCCTCACTCAGCTTGCTGACCAACTGGTCTGTGCAATTTGTGCTCTGTTCAGCCAGTTGCTTGGATTGTTCTGGAGTTACGCTAATACAAATGAGAACAGGATTTTATTCTCTGTATTTATTGAAAGATCCAGTCTGTTTGTAATAATGAAATGTTCATTAGAGATTCCAGTAACTATAAAATCTGACTTGTGTGTACAGCACTTTACAAATTCCAGTTTAGATTGAATAGATAATTTTAAAAAAAAAATTTGTAAAAACCTTGCTACATTCAAATTCGTCCTTTTTTTTTTTTTTTTTTTTTACTTTATTTATTGCCAGTACTGAATGACTGAATGGAAGTGTGTTTTATCTCTGAACTGTTCTCAGCTTCTCTACAGGGAGGGGCTTCTAACTATCAGTTTCTTTATTCAAAAATTTGACCTACTAAATGTTCTTAAAGGGAAAATGTACGGTCTCATTTAGGAACCTATAAAGGAAACATGATTGTATTGAAAGGTCTGCTTTTTAAGGATTGTGGTTACTCTGCTTGTGGAGAACATGAGGTTATTCTAAGAGGGGAATAGTAATAGTAAAAATATTTCTGAAATTGATAGTGTTCCTTTTCAGTGCAGTAGTTGTATCATGCCTTAATAACGAAACTTGAATTTCAGGTTGATAAAAGTTATTGGAAGAAGTATGCTATTGATTTTAGTGGTGTCAAAATTTCACAGCTGAAAATAAACATATACTGTGAACATTTCATTGCTGTTTTCTCTTGAGTGGAACTAGAGCACTTGAGGGTTTTATTAATTATATGGTGTGATTTGAATTGGTGAGTTTATCATTATTACTGAATGAATTAGAGGTGTGCTGCAGATGCATAAACTATAGTTTGACTTACTGAAGACATGCCATCTGTGTTTTTCTTTGGGGAGGGCAAGGAGATCAGAAGGAATACTGTATTAAGTTTTGCCGAGAAGTGAGCTGCAGTTCTGTGATTCAGTCTACATAGAGCTGTTTTTTCCTGAATATTTTAGGCAGTTTGCTTTAGCTAAAGCATGTGCAAACCAACACCCCCCCACACACACACGCATGCAGGTTTATGTAATAGTTTAATTAACATTAGACTTCACAATTTGATTCTTTAATGAAATTGCCAGTTAGGTAATGGTGCTTTGCGTTTGTTTATTTGTTTATGCAGACTGCATTTCCTGTTGACTGCTAGTAATGCTTGTTTCTCATGCTTGTTTTCTCCATTATAAGATTAATATGGAGTTTGATATCATGGACAGTTTGTATTTATAATAGGGCTGGAATTGAACAAGAAAAGATGTTGCAGGTCAGGGATAGGTGTTGGCATTTATGGAGGTATTTTCCTGTGTCTGTACTGTTTTATAAGCATACAGTTAATTCAAAATATTTTTAAAACATGAGACTTAAAAAAAAAAAAAAAATCAAATAATTCACGTGCTAACAAAGTCTTTCAATGGTGGTGTTCTCAGTTGTGCATTCTTTAACTTTTTGCTATTTTATTTTGTAGCATTGTCAGTGAAGCAGGAGCATCTATCTACAGTGTTAGTCCAGAAGCATCTAAGGAAATGCCAGACCTAGACCCTAACCTAAGAAGTGCAGGTAAGAAGTATATTTTATTTTATCATCATTTCAACATGGGGCTCAATTCTCACTTCTCTGACTGTATTGTTTATAATGTTAAATACAATAAGGGTCAAATGTATAGAGAGTGAAGGTTTTGATTGCTTTGTTTCTGAACTTTAATTTGGCATTAGCTTTATTCTTGCATCATTTCACATTCGAAGTCCTAGGTCCTAGTGCTATCCATTAATGACCACATCTTCTACCACCACCTGTAATGTAAAGGTCATTGTGGATATATTCCTTCAATAGGATGGTACACGTGAATTTATGGGGATTAATATAGCCAATAAATTGCGTAACCTTTGTTGCACGTTGCACGTGTCCATGCCTATAAGAGCTAGACTTTCCCTCTTTTCTTTTCCTCCTTATAAGTACACAGATGTCTCTAACAATCCTTAAACATTTTAAGGGCTAGGAGAACAGTAAGATTAGAACAGATGTTTGTCTTCATCTTGAATGATGATGATGGCACTTTTGCTTTCCTTGTGATCACTTCTGAAGTGTTTATGTAGCTGAATACAGTCCTGGAGAAATACTGTTTAGTTTTAGTTAAAAACAAACAAACAAAAAAACACTTTAGCATAAATGTTACTGACATATAATATAGTCTATGTCTTCAGAATACACAAGTGTAATCACTGTTATAATTAAAATTTTCAGTGTTTGGTTAAAGAGTAGTTTTAAAGGTCACGCTCTTAGCAACGTCACTGGTGTCCAAGTTCTACTCATGGAATTGGTTTATTGGGAGACAGCTGTAAGGGCAGATCTAAGGTTATTTGGGATTACTTCCTTTGTGTATTTTTTATTTGCAACTCTTTTATAGTTGTGTCATCAACCCTTACTTTTTAGTTTCTTGATTTTCCTGCAACTGCTGTCGTACTGAATCAAATAAATCACATTTAAGAGTGCAGCAACACTGTCACGATACAAGTCTTTTCCAGTCAAAATGATAGTATTCTTAGTCTTAATGTTCCATTAGCAGGTTATTGACTTGGAAATTGTGAGGAGGGTGTAGAAATGGGTCATCAGAAACCAGTTCTGAAGTCGTGTGGTATTTGAGGATAGAAATTTCCAGGGTTCCTCATATGATCCCTTTCCTCTTATTTCCTCAAAGGGAAAAAAGGATTTGCATTAATTTGATATTTCAAGTGGATGTTTTACAGGAATAGTCTCTAAATGTCTATTTCAACCCTTCCCTTCCCAGGACAGGCCTCTAGCTTTTTGTTTGGCTCTTTCCTTCCTGTCTGCTCACTTACTCCATGGTGATTACTTTTTCCTTGGGCCAAGGAGATCTTGAATGTGTCATGGTATGGCCAGAGTGAATATTAGACTTGTGACGTTTCTGTGTTTCAGACAGATGTCACTAATTTTCCCTTGGGCCAAAGTTTTTTCTATTTCTGTATATTTTTCTGTTGCTTGTTAAAGATGTTCTTAGAGTTGATGTAAATGAACAGAAAAATACTAGAAAAGGAAGAAATCTAATTATCAACAATATACTTTTCCAGATATTCCTGGGTGTTTTTTTTTCTTTTCCAGATATTCCTGGGTTTTCTTAATGTTTCTGAAGTTGATTTCTGAAAAATTTGTTTCCTGCTGTGCATCAAATACAGTAAATGAAAATCAAATTTGTAATACATGACCAACTTCAATATTAATTATCTAGAGTCCACCATTCATTTTTACTGGGAGCTGCTTCAGGCATCACTTACATGCTGTTGCATCTGGACTGAAAATAGCAGCTCTTTTACCATTCTGCAGCAGGACTGTAGAATGGATAGAAATTGAAAAAGGATAGGACAGAAAGTAAAAACCAATTGCTTAGTCCCATGAATATCACTTTTTATGGAACTGACAGATATAAGGTTTTTTATTAAAATATTTTAAAAATTTTTAGACTTTTTTTTTTTTCCAGTTTGTAATTAGGTGCACTAAAGCTGTGGACACATTTTTTTTTTCAAGCTGAAAGTGAATATGTGACATGATACTAGAGGAATGATTTGGGGGTTTTGCCCAAAAATTTAATTTTCAGCAAATATAAACGTGATTACATGGTGTCAAAGCTGACTTGTTTTTTTATTTTAATTGTTGTGTTACATCATGTCAAGTTTTGTGCTTACATGATAGTGTTTAGTACATTAAAGGAAGCTGACAGCTGCATGATGAAGTGTGACATAGTTAAAATAAAAGGTACAACAGACGTGAGATATCTGTGATCTTAACACAGTTTGCCACTTTAACACTTCTCTGAACGCAAACTTGATAGAAGGGGTCTTTTTGTGGGGGCAGGGAGGAATTACATAGGTAAGTCTCTCTTTGCCTATCAGGTATGTGAATGTACAATATTAAATAATGCATTTTAAATAACTCACTTTTACATCTTGTCTTATTTCTCAGTCGTATTTACTGTGCTGTTTAGCAACTGTTCTCAGTCAGTTCTCATTTCACATATAGAAGTAGAAGATACTGATCCTGATAAAAATATTATCTTATTAATTTCTTCTTGGATAAGTGTTTGTATGGGGGGGAAATCAGTTAAGCCAAGAACTCAACTGGTTATTTTTCTTTCAGCTGTCTTTTAAGATAATGGATATTGCATGTTTGTAATAAATCATTGAGAAAAGTCACATTAAAAACTAACTGTGTTTGCATAAACTATAGTTGAAGGACTTTACAGTCATCGGTATAGCACTTTTAACCGCTATTGTACTTATTTGAAAAAATGCTTGTTTCATAAACCATTTGCTTTTCTCTACAGTGCAGCATAAATGGGTTAGGCTCTATCTAACTTTAGAACCATCCTCCAGAGATGGCTCCCTTTCTTCAATCTGGTTCTAGGCAATATCAGCTCCTGTATCAATCTGTTACGTTGAACCAGGTTCCCTAAAATGTTTGTAGCACCAAGTATGAATATTTCATAAAAAGCAGAAGCTTCTATATTGCTATTCAAATTCCTATAAAATCTTGTAGAATGGAGTTCAACTACCGGGATAGTGAAGAACTTAATGAAACCTAGTTACTTGTGTTTGAGTAGTGTGAGAAGGTATATATCTCCTTCTGACAGTCGTTGTAGGATTAATGAGCAAAACAGCTATTTCTCAGTCTCACAGAATTAGGAGGTAAGAGGCTTATAGGCAGAGCAATAAAAGGATTTCCTACTTGATAGGCTGAGGAAGTTTAGCTGCAGCAGATTAGGAGGGTACTGCCTAAAGAACAAGCCACTGGAGTTCAAGAATTGGAGGTTTTGGATAAATTTGCCATAGAGAGTTGCAACTTGAGAGAGAAAGGAATAAAAAGCTTCCTTGACCTCTCCTTCCCAAAAGCCGTTCCTAAGAACAGGCTGAAGAGCTTTGGTGAGCTTTTATTTGTGGCAGCTTTAAGTTGGAGTTTTTCATTGCAACTTGTACATGAGACCTTCCCTTGGGATACTCTGGGTCTCTCTGTGGTTGAGATTTGCTTGTGCCTTTTTTAATGGAAGGTCTGGATGCCAGTTTCCCTTTGAAGTAGCTGTAAACATCATGTTCAATAAACAGTTACTGTGCATTGCAAGTTTACCAATAATTCTCCTTGCCATTAGTTAGCCTTCTTTCATTATAAGAGTGGTTGAGAAGGCTGTTTTGATGTGGTGTTCTTTGTACGAGTGAGAGAAAAGAGCTAAAGTCAGTGGTGGTGAGCATTCTTCCCTCAATAGATGGACTCTGTGATAATCAGTGTAGACCCATTTTCAGTTGTTGTCACTCTTATTCTGGGCTTGTGAACTCTGGAATTAAATGATCTTCCAAAGTTTGATTATCTTGCTCATGTTAGCTCCATCCTTTCCTATACAGTGTTGCTCAAGGGTTTGTTTTGTCATGCAGAACCTTTGCTCCTCATGGAAATGAGACTTCTGGGACAAGAAATAAGAAGAGTCTGTGCTGTTATCAATGCATAGACACTATGCCACTCTTGTTATTGCTCTCACATAACACTTCTTCACTTTTCTAGTTCCTTGTGGTTACAGAAACTTGTTGGCTGAAACTTGGACTAGACAAAATGGAAGGATTGTGGAGGGTCAGGTGAAGTATATGGAAAGAGTAACATGGATGACTTTTCTCAGTGTTGAAGGACTGATACCTAGAAATACTGACATCGGAATTTATATACTTCCTGGATGCCTACAAACTTCTTTTTATATATGCTCAGCTGGTGGTGGTGTTGTGCTTAGTACAAGGAGGAGAACAGATGCACCCTATATTTGTCATGTGCTCAAATCAGAAGTTTTACCTTCTTTTTTCATCTACATAATGTAAAAAGAAGTTGATCCAGTGGAACAGTCACCTCATTTCATCATGGTACCCAAGTCAAAGTTGAATGTTGCATAAGAATTCTAAGAAATGGAGGAAAGTGCCGAGTTCCAGAGAAACAGTGACATGATGGCTGGGAATGTTTATGAGAATGGGATTTTACCCTGGGCTAGATATACACCCAGTATTATAAAATGAGGAATGTCTTCATTTCATGAAATTGATTGATTACCTTTCATTTTGAGATGACTGTTCTAATAAAAAAGCAATCTCTTCTTTCTTCCAATATTTAAAAAGCAAAATAAAAACCTAATGTACTTCACTACATTGATTTACAAAAATGATGCAAACAAACCCAAACATGTAGAATTCTTTAAACATTGGGATAAGGTGGCAAATAGTTACTTTTTTTTCAGACGAACATTTATATTATCCCTTGCTAGAAGAGATCTCATGCTAAGCCCGTCTGATTTATTTCCATGCCTTAATCCATGTGCATTTGGATTTAAATTTGCAAATCTGTGTTCGGATGCTGAAACAGGAGTAACATACTTGTGTTTTTCTAATGCAGTGACTTTAAGAAGTCCATAGACCACATAACCCTGTCACCCAGTTAGCAAAGCAGTGAACCTCAATTGTAGATAAAATACTCCTAAAGTTACTTTTTGTAAAGATCTGGCGTACTAATAGAGCTAGAATATGTTCCATGTTCCATGCACAGGTATGACCTGCTATGGCAACTGCTGCTTGTAAAGGATGATTTCTGAGGATAAAGAGTCTGGGAGAGCAAAAGGTCACACGGCACAGCTTGCCTTAGCATTGTCAAATCCCATCTTCTTGTCTCCTCTCCACAGGGCAGAATACATTGGATTATTGTACACTCAAAGTTCAGCAAACCACTTGCACTTTTGCTTGCAAAAGAAAGCCTTATAGGCTTTTGGGGCTTGTTAGGACTTTGAGACTGTCATGCTGCAGGGTTTTATTCCCTTGGGTGCTGTTAAAGATAGAGACATACAGTTCGGAGCTGTCATAGTGGCCAGCAAATAGAAGGTAAAGATCAGAGAAAATGTAATTTCTTTTGACTTTATCTTAAGGAAAGTAAAACAATTTGATGATTAGATGTGTGGGACATAGTGCCTTGATGTCTACTTGAGCTAATTTCTTCATCTTCTTAAAAGAGCACTACTTCCCCTTGGCTACTCAGGAGAGAAGGTCATTTTTCAAAAACTTTATTGGACAGAAGTCTTATGGTTATACCACTCCCAGTGCTTCCTAAGTATAAGCTTCTCTCTACAGATAATCACAGAGGATTGGTACAAGTTCCACAAGTTTTCAGAAAGAGTTAGAAGAAAGGAAAGTAAGCTCTAAATTTTTATACATTAGAACATTTTTGCCTTGGCCACAAAATGTTATTCATTTCACTGGAGTGTGTGCAAATACAGCAGTACAAAATGGTATTGCATTTCCTCTTTAATCTGCTATATTCTATCGCATTTATGAAGGACTGAGTTGAATTGTGGTGTTGGAAAGGAAGAGATGCAGTAGGTTTTTTTGCTTGGTAAGTTTTTGTTTGTTTGTTTTAATTTTCCCTGAAATGAAGCAAAATGTCATCATCAAGATGTCACCTCAAGGTGAAGAAGGCTTGTTCCTTGTTGCCCCATAGTATCCAGCTCCTGCCAATGAGAAGAAGCTCGCCTGAAGGTGTGGACTGCATTCTACAGTTTGAGCAGAAGTTAAAGCAAATCTTTGCATAGTTTTTAAAAAACAGTATGTAACTGCAGTTAGTCTGGAAATGGTTGAGCTTCTTTAACTTGTACATAAACATGCATGCCTGCATCGGGATTCTGATACGTAGAAAAATGGTTTTGAATCACTTGGAAACAGTGGCACAATACTGGATTTTGTTACACAGGAGTTAAAGATGTTTTCCAGTCTTTACTGTTTTGCTGTTCTAGACAAGAATCTAAATCTTTTCCAATCTGTGCAAACTTAATGGCATGCAGGAGAGATGGCATATAACCATGCACATCCTGCTGATCTGCACTGTACCTCCTCTGAAGCTGTGGAACAGAGGAGTAGACTCGAGTTGAATCTTCCGAGCTGCGTAATCAAGACCCATGTAGATGTCCCTAGGCTTTCACCTCGTTACAGAATTAAAACAAGATTATTTTGAACTAAGTGAAAACTCTACTGCTTGGCTGTTTCGGGGTGAATATTTCCAATAAATTAAGAGACTTGTGTGTGTAGCTTTTACCTGAGCATCATTCTCTGCACTCTGTAAGTTAATGTTTGCAACTGATGTTTGATCTTTCCATACTTCATGGAAAGATGTGATGTTGGCCTTGCCTTCCTCTCATTTACCTATTTCTAATATGCCAGATGGGTCTGAATTCAGCAGAAGGAAGTGGCCGTTTACTTTCAGAGCATTGTTTGCTGTGCTTCTGAACAATCTGAAAATACCACACCACTTCTGTCTAGAAGTGATCTCCAGGAGCAGAGCATTAGTCGAGGTTCTGGTAAAGCCAGTTTCCACAAGCATAAAAGAATGATGGAAACAACTTTCTTCTCTCCCTATTCATGTAACATTCGTGTGTGTGTGTGTGTGTGTGTGTGTTTGTTTCAGTGTCTGTGTAATTTCCTTAGAAGGCTGTGTCGTTTCTTTGAAGCACTGAGCCAGGCAAGCAAGGAGTACAAGGCTGCTCTTTAATTTGAAGAGTTTTTTGTTTTGCTTTTAATATAGCAGTGTTATTGTCCAAAGCTGTTGTTCATAATATAGGCTTAGAAAAGGGCACTCTGGTCGCTTCTGAAAGGTTAATTTTTGTTGTTGACATGAATGAATAACTCTTACAGGTATAGAGCTTCAAGAAACCTTTACTTTTAGTAGTAATGTAGTTAGTGCCATGGTGATGCAGCTAAAAGTAATACCAGTGATCTGTATGTGAAATGTGTATGGGCAAATTCTACCTTTTAAGCCGAGCAGATGGGGAAAGTTTTCTCAATGTATACCATCCTGTAAGACTCATTTCAGGGTGGGGGGAGAAGGGAAATCATGTCAGGCTTCAGTTAAGTAATTATATATCTCCCTCCTCACTCTGAATAAAAAAAGTCCTGTGATATAGAAAATACCAGTGAGTAGCGGAAAGTGTTTGTGAGGATGTGTTTCTAAGAAAAATACTGACTTAAAGCATTGCAGTATTCACTTGTTGACGTTTTCTTTTTATATGTATTTCTTATTTCCTTTTTGTATTCAAGCCATCTCTTTTAAAGATTTTTGTTGTAAGTAAATAGAACATTGTCATTCATTATTTCATTAATCTTAAGCAAATAACAGATTATCAGTTTTATGGAGTTAAAAGTAAACTAAAATGTAATCTTTTTAAAACAAAAACCTGCTCACTTGCCACAGAAGAATTTTGGATGAAATGCAGCTGTTGAGCAGTTGCTTAAAATAAATTGCATACTTTAAACCCACCAAGAAGATATATGAGGATTCAAAACTGTGTCACAAATCCTGACCTACTGAGAAAGAATGCTTAGTGAAAAGACTACTGTACGTTTCACTGTATCCTTCTCAAGGGGGGTGAAATTCAGGTCAACAGGATAGAAAGCTTCCAGGACTCCGGAAACCTGAACAATCGATCACTGAGCAAACATTATTGCAGATACTTATGGAGAGTAATTGATCTTGAACACAATAATAGGCTTTATAAAAGGATTTAAATGAGTTGTAATGTCTCCATATCTACCCTGGTATGATATATTGACAGCAATTATACATGCATTTGTGAGTTAGTCTTTGATTACCTTAATATATTAATTTTTACTGAATTGACATTTGAAGTTTCAATCTAGACATCCAAAAAGCAAAGGTTGATTTAAAATGGGAGAGAGGGATGAGTTACTTGGATGTTCTTACAGTAACATGTCTCAGCAAGAACAAAATACTGAGGTTTTATAATAAAAATACAGAATGTTCTCATTTATGACAAAATTGAGGCTGAACTAATCATAGCCTAATAGCTTGTGATTGCCATATATTTATTTGTAAAACTATGCCCATTGCCTTCACATCTGGAAACCTCACGTTGTTTCAAAACACAAACAAATGCTCCCACTCACATGAGGTAGCTAAACTGTCACAGTTATTGACTGGGACACATTTTTATCCTTATATAAAGACCCATGTGTTTAAAGGAATGCCATCAGCATAAAACTCAGATTTTCGGCTGAAAATATTTTACTGCTTGTAGTGACAAGCAACACTTGAATGCTGCTGTAACTGAAAGAAATTAAATTATTTTTTTTTCTTCTTCCACCCATCATAATTTCTGGCAGCCTTTCATAGTGCATTTGGCAGAACTTTCTATGCTCATTTTTACTGTTTTCCCATCTACAGCCATTAAGCTCTTGCTTTATGGTGTGGTTCTTACATATAGCAATGCAAAAGGAGAACATTTTAATATGTGATTGTCTGAACCAAAGCAATTGGCAGGCTGCCCCAGAAACAGGCACAATACTTAACTATTTCTTATGGATTTTCTTGTGCAGTTCACTAGCTGTTCTTGCACCTTTAAGGTGCACATCTGATTTTGGCCCTAATGAATGGTTTATATCTATTCTGTTAGTGAGGGGAGGCAGGTAGCCTAATTAAAAAGTTAGCACTATTTCTGTTTTTATGGCTGACAGCTGACACAGCTGTCACATAATATTTACACAGCATATATACACTCTAGAGAAATAATTGGAAGACTGTTATGGGTCTTTTTTTTCCCCATTGCTGGGAGCGGACACTTCCCCCTCTCCCCCCTCCCAGTCCTTAAAAAGACTTTGCCTGAAGGCTTTTATCAGTGTTCCAGAGTGGAAACTGTACCCTTTTTTATCCCTGTGAAAAGTGTGGAATTGCTTGGTGTAGAAAGTAATAGTAAAAACAAATTTTAGAAATGTGATGAGTATGTATGGAGAAAATAGCCTTAATTTCAAATTTGTTGGTATGGAATTAAGACAGATTTGATCTTTTAAGACAGGAATAGCTGGATAACTAAGTATGTTTGCAAGTTCGTGAGGGCACATCTGCTCATTAGCCATTTGGAAACAGAACATTTTAACATAATTATTTATTTTCCATGAAGATCAGAGGCTGAGAATGGCATGAGCTGTGCAAGCAGATCTTATGCAAGCTTTTCACCTACCCCACTGTCATTGCACTTCCGCTCTGACAGGCAAAAATATTCAAGTATCTGGTGGGTTTGTTTTGTCCTACAACCAGATTATGGAGTGAATTGAGACCGCTAAGCAGTTATTAAATTGCTTTCTTACAAAATGTCAGAAAATGTTGTAATGATAAGAAAGTATTTCAGAAAATATGCTTTCTGTAACCTTCTTTCTTTCTCATTCCACTTGGAGGTGAAGATCATGTACATTAAAGTCAGAGGACCACCTAGGCCATTCTTTCCCCCCAAGCTTTAAAATTTTACATGGATTTACTGCATGGCAGCACAATATGTTGCTGTCATTCCAAGTGTTGCAATAATGTTTTGTTCTTGATTGACAACTTGAAGAAGCTTTGCATCTCTCTGGTGTGAGGTTCTTGTGATTGTTTTCTAAGAGAAGGACATATCATTTTGCTGTTAATATACTGTGTTTACTATTGATTATTTTTTTTCCCCACATTTTACTTGACCGTTCTCACAATACACTTATTATGTCAAGCATTTCATGCTTGGCCCTACTGATTACTTCTAAGGAACTTGATTTTCTTTTTTTTGCCCTGCATGTCATCACAGAATTTATTTTTGTATTTTCTTAAACAAAAATGGTGCATAACTTAACTGTAGAAGTGAAATTGCGCTGCCTATTTCATTGTCTCTGTTCAAAAAATGCATTGTTTATAGCCTTTTCTGAATTGCACTTTAAACATACAGACAATTAATTTTAGGAAATACCTGTATCAGTATAAAATAGTTATTTAATATAAAAATATAGTTATTTAATATAAAAAAATATGAAACTTATTTATTTAATTATTTTAGGGAAAATATGAGAACATCAGCTTTTACTCTCTCTGACCCCGATTTTGTATTCTGGCCCATGGGAGCAGATCTTGCTTTTCTGCACAGCCCTCATGATTTTAATAAGACTCTGCTTACATTGCAGGAATCCAGCCATGCAGATTAAATTGCTGGAGTGGAGCCTCATTGCCCCCTAAAAAGATATCTGTTGAAGCATGCTATTACTGTAACAGAGAAAAGGTGGTTATACCTGTATGAGAGACTGTAGACACTAACCTTGAGTCAGTGTAGGAGTAAATTTGTGCCTAGAGAGCAGGTGGGCTGGTCTTGCATTTTCCCTCTTGTGCTCTCTTATTGTATTTTGAGTTTGAGAAATTCTGGAATAGAATTGAGGCTTTAGAGAAGACTTTGACAGTCAGCTCTCCTGCTCTTATGACTGCAGGAACTGCATCCTTCAAACCGTATAACTGTCTGTTAGTTGATCTTCACCCTTCAACATAACAACCATTAGACCTAGTCAGGAAAGCACTTAAATGTCTGTGTAACTTTATGCGTGCGAATAGTTTTGCTAGTTCCAGTGGGAATTCCAGTATACATCTGTGCTGAAGTGCTTTGCTGGATCAGGGACTACATCTCTGCTGGAAGCTTCACAGGGATATGATGACGCTGTCAACCTAGCCATTATAAAAATAAGGTTCTGAATTTTACTTTTTAATAGAAGGTTCCCGAGAAAAAGTTATGATTGGAAATTTCCTGTACTAGCCTATCAGTGTAGTTGTTTATTTTTAAAAGGTGTAATGAAAGGGGATATGGACACTGAAAAATATTTGCTCTCAAGCTGTCTAAAATGTAACTTCTGAAATATATTTTATATTATAGAGCCTACGGAATTGAATTGAAACCACTGAATTGTACCTACATAGAGACTTGTGTATTTTCAGAATAAAAACTATATAGAGTTCTTTCCGGTTTTGGATCAGCATTATTTTCATTGATGCTTTGTTCTATTTTAGTTTCTGTTGAGCACAGACTTTCCTACGTTTAAAGGTGACTGGTCATCTGTACCACTAGTGTTTCAAATTGTAATTAATATGTATGATTGCTACAGGAAAGCATTTCTGTTGTAAGCTATAGCACTTGCTCTGATTAACCTTTTGTGATTCTGACAAGAAGGCGTATGTGAGAGCCTTTGAATTCAGACCTCTGTTAGAGAAGCAGGCAGATCGGATGTCACCACTATAGTGCTTTCTGAGGCTAGCTAGCAAACTGCCATTGTCAGCATACGTTCAAACTGATAATAAAGGATATGAAGTCTTGCATGACCGAGCAGTGAACTTCATGCTAACTGTACATTTAGCAGTGCAGACCTTTAAAGTGAAATCTTTGGTGCTGTATTCAATAGATAAATTTTGCTGTTGTGGTCTGAGGCCCCTACATAACTAGTAAATAGGCAGGCTTTAGATCTACTATTTTGGCCTCAAGTATCAATATTTAGTAAAGTTCTTTTCCAAAATGCTGTGAAATCAGTATTTAACAATCTGCAGTAGTGGCCATTTAAATTAGGCATGTAAAGATTTTTGTATTTATATGAGCTATTGACTATTGGAGATGCTTACAGTTTTTCTATTTAAGTATTATGTATGTATTGTTGACCAAATCACATTATGTATATACCTGTTTATTCCTGCCTATTCTTCTTCTGCCCTCTCTTGATTTAAAAAATAAAAATAAAATAATGATAATAAAGATAAATTTTAGGAAATGCCTCTTGAAATGTGGCTAAAGCCAACTGTAAAGCTGCTTCTGGAGAAGGGTCACAGCTTTCTCCTGTCCAACCGCACTCTTCTTATTCTCACACAAGTTCACACAGCAGGAAAAGCAGCCATAAAAACAGGAGCTGGCCTTCAAAACCTCTGTCAACTGACATCTTGGAGATCCCTTCCCACCCCAGTGCTTTGACCTTTGTGCTTTTCCTGCTCCTCTTGGCTTATTAGAATCTATTTGTCCATACATTCTCTCTGCTGTTTATATGCTGTTGGTCCAGCTTTTCCTATTCTTGCTTCTGTAAAAGGAACCTTGGTTAATATGACCATTAGCTTGTGTCTCTTTCCCTTGCCTTTTGTCTGTCTTCATCTGTTTGACTTGTAATCTTTTTGGCACAGGTACCAGCTATTTCTTTAGTGTTGTATAATGCCAATAAAGTACCTATGGGTCCCTGATTGGGCCTCAGAAAACTCATGGAACATTAATAGTGATAGTGTTACATTGTAACTATTTACCTAATTTATCAGGAAAAAACCACTCAATTTAAAAAAAAATTTTCCTATATTTTGCTAATCTTAGCAGAGTCACCACAGGGAAAAATGTGTTTTGTAACTCATGACAGAACTTAAAACAGAAATGCATTCCAACGTTGTGGAAAATACTGAAAAGGGCGCATTAGTGTCATAACTCTTAACACAAGGCTGATTATCTAGAATGCTAAACAGCTTTATTGGTGGATGTAAGGGCTGTCTCAGATCCTGAAGAATCTTCTGTAAACAGGGAACCTTTACTGTTTTAAGACTGCCACTGGAGTTGCTAAACTGCCCTTCTGTTGTCATGGGGAATATAGGTAAGGAAAAGATAGCTGGAGTTCTGTCAATGAACTCCAATGACCAGGAATTATCTTGGGATAAACCAGACAACCCCACTCTCCCTTGGCAAATGTAAATTTATTTTTTGTGGCATCTCTGGAGAATTTGTTGACTTTCTAATTTCCTTGAATGTCAACCTACTGAATCCCACCTGCTTGATAATCTGTTCAGGTTTGTTTTTTAGAGTGACTTTGTTTTCCTGTAGGAAAGTAATTTACTGTATTACAGCCTCAATGTCTGATTCTGTGCAATATTATCAGGAAGTGCTAAAACTAGTTCAGAGAAGGAATATTATTCTGAAAATCTCTTCTTTTTACCTCTGTATTATGTTTGCTTTGCATATAACTTGTCTTTTTGGAAAGACCTTTGGTTTGGTTTTGAGTATTAAGAGTGCCTCCCTGTATTGGTGTTCTTCATCAGAGTTTTCTTCACTATGTAGAATGAATGGACTGAGAGGTGCTAAATCAAACAACTTGTCCTTTCTGTGCATTCAAGCTCAGGAGAAAATGAGTTCAGAAATATAAAGATAGAACTTTTTGTTTCAGTGTATGTGGGAGGAAGCACGCTTGGAAGTGCTGGGGCAGGTTGAAGAATGCAACCCAGTATGTGCAGAATTAGACCAAGGTTGAGGCTTTGCAAATAAGTATTTATTCTGACATTTCAGTAAGTAAAGAATTTAACAGTAAAGGTGGGTTTCAAAAATTCAGTCTTGGCTCGGGCGTTGGGATTAATAAGGCTAAATGTTCCTCCCACGTGCTGTTAATGGCATCAGAAACATTGGAAATGGCTTTGTTTTTTCCAAACTTGGTTATAACCAAGTAGGTTGCAAATTGATGTGTTTTAGGCTGAAGTTTAGATTAAAAGATGGTAAAATTACTGAGTACCCAAGACCCATTTTCAAAGTGACCCCTTCTGGCAAGAGAAGGGCTGCATACATTTATCTCATTGTTACTGTCTAGTATACTTTGAAAGTGAACACTGAATTATATAGTTGAAGTGTATATAAAGATTCAACTCCAGATGTGCAGTTTACCTTAGAAAAATACTATATTGGAGAAATAATTCAGTGAACAGTTACCTGCTTTAAAAAAAAAAAAAAAAAAAAAGTTGTTGTTACATGCCTGTGATTTAAGGTTAAAGGCTATTTCGGAATTTAATTTCAGATGTTATCTATGCATTTTAGTATGGATACAAGTGCAAAATTTATTGTCCATAATTCTGTATCTTCTCCCTGTGAACTGCGGAAGTGAATGTCATGGTTAAGTATGAAACTGCCTTGGGTCTTTGCTTGAATTACTTCTTTTTTTTTTTTTTAAGTTAATGTACGCTTCATCTGTTGGGTCTAACAATGGGAAAAAGTTTCTATTATATTATTGATAACTTTGTGCTGCTATCTTTTTTTCTTCCCCCAGTCAAAAAATAGATTAAATATGTAGAATACTGAAAAAAAATAGAAAAAGTAATTATATAATTCTGCTTTTCAGATAAAAAATATAGTTGTTTTCTAATTCTGTTTTTCAGTTTCCATAGCTAGACGCGTACAAGACCCATTAGCTGAGCTAGTGAAAATTGAGCCCAAACACATAGGAGTTGGAATGTATCAGGTAAGGTAATGCATATCATTTAATGCAAGTAATCCATCATGATATAGAGCAACACCAAAACACTTCTTTATAATTGTGTCCACTAGTTTTGTCATCTTTAAAAGGTTTGTATAGAGTTGGTAGAATGGTAGTAAACATTTTAAGTCATAGAGTGGCTTTTTTTTTATCTCTGATTTTAACAATTGTTACTGAGAATCTGAAATGTCTGTAGCCAGATTTATAGTCTAAAACATCAGGTCAGGTAGGTAACCTGATCTGTAAAGCCTTCTCTTTTTTTGCATCATTACAGCAATGGGGTTTTAGCTCTTTGTGTAAAATGCAGTGAGATACTGATCCTTCACTTAGAAGCCATTAATTTGTATTATTAGGTGCATTCCTTCTTATATTTGTAGTAAAAACATTAGTTTTGACATTTTTCATTTACTAAAGCTGAATTGGAAAATGTTTGACTATTCTCAGTTTTGTGCATTTTTGTAGGTTATTTTTGAGGGGTGAAATTTATTTTCAAAGTGTCTTTACAAAGTGAGTGGCGTTGAGAAGTGGTACAAAAATTGTTATTTTATAGCATGTTGGCATCAGTTCAGGAAAGCACTTATGCATGTGCTTAAGTCCCACAGAACAGAGAAGTGCAAAATAGAAAATGCAGCCTGTGCTTTCCTCTGTATTTTCAAGACTATAGCCTGTAAGTTAAATTTGAATGGATGGAACAGAAGTCGGAACAGAAAGCACAGAATGTAAGACTGTTCTGAGATAGTCTGGAGCTTTCAGGTGAGCTCCTGAGACTCAATGGAATAGAATGCAGTTGAGAAACTACAGTGGTTTTACTGCCACTGCTAAAGGCGGTGTGACAAAGACAAAAATTTGTGTCTGTGTGTGTTGTTGAGAGGACTCGCTGCAAGCTTTTATTTTCAAAGAAATGGAAATATCCTGGATTACTTTTAAAGAACCTAGGTCAACATTTTTGTTGGTAAAGGTAGCACTCAGTGCTGTTTTTGCAAGCTGTACTTGTATTACCACAGACTAGAAAATGTGCTTGTGTTGCTTGCTAACTGTAGAGCCGATCAAGAAAGTAACTAATATAATTAATCTTGCAGTGTGAAATATACCATAGCTTTTGAGGAGAATTAGATTTAAAGGTTAAAATAGTTTAGATTTCTGTAATGAATGCATCCAGAATGTGGCAAAAGTGTGCTCTACTGACAGCTGCTACAAACCAGGGATCTGACAAAAAGAAGATTCAGTCTGAAGCATAGTTGGTTTCGTTACTCATGGAAACCAAATGCTTTTATTTATAAAAGCAGCAACAAGAAGAACAAAGTGGTACAAATTTTTGTTGGTCTTTCAAGAAAAAAAGTAAAAAAAAAGAAAAAAGAAAAAAGAAAAAAAGAAATGTTATATCCTAATAGCAGCCCTTTGAGTAGAAGTTGGTGGATTTTTTTAAAGAAAAAAAAGAAAGATCAAGTTCAAAATGCTGTGGATTTGTATGTCTCAGGAACTTGCATTTCTGTGGCTTAAAAGGTACTGATTTAGATGCACACTATCTACTGTGGCCTACATGCATGTTGTACTACTGAACATCTCAAGTGAAGAGTTGGTGGTTGGTGTATGGTTTGGGGAGGAAGACATTAGGAGATGAATTTATAATAAACAGAAAGCAGCTGTTCATTACTGTCTCAGTGGTTTAAGCCAGCTTGATTTACTTTGCACTGAAACAGAGCAGGTAAGCACCATCTTCCTGGCCCTTTCACTGAAACTTCTTGATCCACTAAAGGTGTTTTACAAGTGAATGTCCAACTACATTATTTGTTCATGTCCAAACTGGTTATATTAAAAGTTTGAGAGAAAGAATTCCTAAAAGCCTGTTAAAGGTAGACCTCGGAAGTCGTTCACCCCCAGCAATCTGCACTTTTAAGTCTCATCATGGTTTGGATAATCCTTTTAGATAGATACACCTCCTGTCAGAAGTTTTAAATATCACCCCAGTAGCTATAAGATGCTTGTTCAATGATGTAAAGGTTTCTGAGGTATTAGAGCTTTATGTGACATTCTTGAAAGCAAATTTGCACTCTTGAAAGCAAAGTCAAAAGTTCTACTGCCCTTTGGACACTAGACTGCTCTCTTGGCAGAGGAGCGAAAGGGAGGAGGAGAGGAATTAAGCTATTATTACTTGCCTCCCTTTAGGGAGAAGAGTTACTTGTTTGTATCTCAGAAGCTAGGCATGGAAAAAGCTGTTGTATCATATAGTGAGTCCTAGAGTAATTGCTGATCTAATACCTCAGATAAACAGTATATAAGGTATAGAATTTGATATTATCTGAAGCAATTTTAAAGATTATATTATACTTTCTTTAATTTATAACCTAATTACTGGCTGTAACTTTTTATTAACTTCTGGGATGAAATACAAAATGTGCAGTCTAGATCAAATATAACAGACTTTTCACAGAAAATGTTACTTTTTAGCCTGCTGTAGCTATAAGCCTTTACATATGACCTCTCTCTAAACACCCTGAAATTGATATTTAGGAATTTGACAAATCCAGATTTGAGTATACCTGTCCTGGAGGACAGACAGTAATTAGTCCTGCACCCAGCTTCTGACTCCTCTGACTCATCCAGCTTCTGACCCCCTTCTGGCTGAGGTGGGGTTGCATATCGCTGCTGCTAAGTGGAAGTTTTATAGCACAAGCACAGTTGTGATTTCTACAGGGATGGTCTCACATTTGCTGTATGTTGTTCTAAGTGCAGACTTCCTGAAAGGAGTGGTCCTGCCTTTTCTGCTACTCCTGTCCAAGTGTCCCTGATCCTTTTCCTGTGCTGTCAGTAACTACATGATAACCTGGCTTGGGTAAGGGAGGGGCAGGAATGGATAGCTTGAAGGAGGGAAGGAGATGGGGCCACTGCTTGCCCCATTGCCTGAGTTTGGATTGACTTGGGACATGGCCTCTCCATCAGTTTAAGATAGTCAGAGAAGTCTCAGGCTTCTCTAGGGTTTGAAAGGCAATAGCCAAGAGACAGTAATTTCTGTGTCTTTTCTTGGCATTTTCTCCCTGAGCTCAAAGCAAGACACTGGTTAAGCAGAACCCACCTGAAAAAGGCCATAGTTTCTGTAATGGGTTGTCCACGAACTGTGATTCAGGCACATTGCCTGTTCAGCTGAGTGATTCTCATATACGTGAGCAGGAGCTACTTCTGTCAATAATGACAACAGTGCTTCAGGAAGACAAAGTGGCTGTATTGTATCTGCTGCAGGTTTTCAGCTCAAAATAAGAGTTTTCTCAAAGTCCGTGGAGCGCTTGTGTGCCTGTGTGTGTCTCAAGGCTACTGTGAGAAGGGGCTGAGTCTTCTGCAGTCACTGGTTCCATGGTATTTTGCATCCCCCCCCTACATGGCATCTTGGAGCTATTAGTATCCCATCACATGCCTCTTAATGGGAATACTGGTGTTTTCTTCAAGGCACGTGTTGCTAGTGCAAGGTTTCCAAGCAAATCTGCTCAGTTGTTTTATAGACACTTCAATAAAAGTTTCCAGGTAGCAAGAGACCTCTGGAAATTGAGTCCTGTCAATTGTGATTTGTATTTATTTATTTAAGATGACAAAAACTTAGAAGTTTGTACCTGACCACATGCTTTATTTTCATTTCATTTCAAGTTATGATTTTGAGTTTGTACACTGCCAAGAAAAACTGCTTTGTCAGAGAAAAATAAACAGGCCTCAAATGTCAGAGCAGGTACTTTCTTGAACAAAGAGAAGCTACAACCTGATTTATTAGGGCCTCTCTCAGACCCCAGTTCCAGTTGTCTAAAGGTCCTTGTCTTCTTACACCTTTATCTCATTAGGAAAATTGTTCTTTCCTCCCAGACAGGAACCTAGCCAAAATTAATTTATCACCTTCAGTCCATATTAGTATGGTTTCTTCTGTAGTTGAACACGAAGATGATGCCCAGATTCTGCCTGATAACAGGATACATTTGCCTTGTCACCTCCCAATGCCAATTCAAAGCTAAATTCCCATCAGGAAAATAGTTAATGGCTCAAGACTTTATTACACTGAAAACTGAATTTTGGCTGATAAATCACCACTGCGATTGTAATGCTTTTGGATGATGCAGATAAGAGGTGAGAACAAAGCTGCTTCACAAAGATTGTGGCTATGGCATAGATTTCCAGAGCAAATAAAATAATAAAAAGAAAAAACAGTCCTAACAGAAAGAAAAATTCCTTCCTCTCAAACAAACAAACCTCCTACTTCTGATGTGAGAATAAACCGGTGCGAGAATACACTTTTTGTCCACCAGTCCCTATCAAAGACAAAAAAACTAGGTAAAGGGGGAAGTAAACTAATAAAATTTTAAAAAGTCAAACCTGAATCCATATTTTAAGGCAGAGAAGAGGGAAGGAAGTGATAAGGAATATGTGAAGTTTGCTTGGTCCTTCACTGTTGATTTTGAGTGAAATCTTTGCACACTAGAAAAATGGGTAAATCTAAATAGGCAAAATACGCTTCGTGGTGGTGGAGCTTAAGCTCACCTGTAATCTAGGAATATAATACGTGGCATGTGTTGAAGAGTCAGAATTTTTAACAAGTTGTGTCTAAGAATAAAAAGAAGTGTGCCATGTCTGATCTTAAAGAAGCAATATCCTGATGATTATAGTTTTAATCATGATCTGTTTTTGTATAATGTCCAATTTTCTAACCTCTGGAATAGGATGCTTGAGTCCAGATATAGCTGAAACATTTTGAACAAATGAAATTTGTGAAAAATACTCTTAAATGAAGGTTCTTACAGGGAAACCAGTTGAGCTAATTCCTGTTCTAGTTTCTGTATATTGCTGGAGGATCCTGATCAAAGGAGAGTTTCATAAAGCATAATTAGAATGCCTCAGAGTTTAAAATTTGGAAATGCCTTTTATTTCCCTCTCATCCTTTTCCCCTCCGTCTTCTTCTGGCTAAGTGTATCAGTTTTGCATTGGACTATTAACCTTAGCACCTTTTATCATTTCAGATGAATTTTGATACGCATTTTAGGTTTTATTGTTGTTTTCCCAAAAAGTTGGGCATGTTTTCTTAAATGACAATACAACTTAAGGGAACACTGTTTTAACTGGAGATGCCTCCTCCTTGGTAGACACAATTCTGTCTTAATTACTGGATTGTGGATAAGAACCACTTTAAAACCTATAGCCAGCTAGTTAATAGTGAGCTTTCTCACTCAACAAATATCTCAATTCTTACTGGAAACGAGGGAATTTTTCTCCTTTAGAGAAGATCATGTAGAACGCTTTCTCTCACATGACTAGCTTGTTGTAGTCGGACCCTAGCAATTGAGAAGGCAGCTGTCATCACAGGCTATCGCTGTGTATGTCTTTCTGTCCCTGCCCCATTGCTAGAGCGTGTTCATGCTGATGAGGGGGAACTGAGTAGGCAGTGCTGGAAGAATATTACTGTCCTTTCCTGCATAAGGCTGAAGCTGCCATAGAGCCATTTTATTTTGTTTCATTCTTTGATCTTCCTCAAAAGATGTGGCTGTCAAGGCTTTCTAAATCTCCAGTGGGTCTCTGTAGTAACAGGATGTGTGTTAGAAAATTGTTAATCTCATTTATGACTGTAGTATCACTTAAAATTTTTTTGTTCTTCTGCACTCCCATCATGAAAATTATTTACTTGAGGCAACTGATTGTATATTTAACACTTAATATTTACTAGCTTTAGAAATATTTGGGAGGTAAACTATAACAATTTTAGAAATTCAGAGATCAAAAGAACTTCAAGGGTGCCTGTAAATCCAAGAGTAAGATCAAATACACTTTGGTCAGCCTGGTACATCTGTGGACTGAACAAGCCTATGCATTATTTCCATTTGTTGTCTTTCCCTCAAGGAAAGCAAACTTGTACCTTTCGCTGCACATGCTTGCCTACCTGCTGTTAGAAAACTCTAGTGAAGATAATTCATTAACTTCATCTGTTAAGTCATTCTGAGGCTTAATAACCTGTATTATTAGACATCTTTCTTTACTATCTAACCCTTTTTTGGGCAAATTTAACTGTAGTATTGTTTCTCTACCAGTGGAAACTTGAAAATTAATGTTAATAGAGGAAACTGCTAACAAAAAGTTGAGAAGTAGTTGGTGAGTACAAACAAGAGTCTTTATAAACTTAGCATTGACCATCATAAAGAATTGGCGTGCAGTTTAAGAAGTTTTTTTCTCAGTTTGCATTAAAATACATGTACAATTTTTAATGACAAAATATAAGAGACTTTGCATCTTTCTCAGAATCTGATTTTAGTCATGTATCCTTTGCATGGTATGTTTTTATTTAATAAGACAGAGCAAAGTAATTTTTTTATTTAATAACATGGAGCTGACTTCAGTCTGAAATATTCATTTTTCACTGATTATTTAAGAGCTTTATTTCACTTTTGTATTTTGATTAATTGATCCACAGGGCATATGAGTAGTTAGGTGTATTACTTGGATAGCATAGGAGAATCACTCATGTATGTTGTGAGAATACGATGACATACGATGTGCAAGTGTTTTTTTTTTTTAATCTTCAAAGTATGATTGTCAAAACAAACTTAAACTCAAGCTTGCTTTATTAAGTTTATTGAAACAAATCTGTTTTGGTTTGCAACTTATATTTTTGTGATTAAGAAAATGGGATAGCTTATTTATTAGGTGAACAGTGCTTTATATTGTGTGATTCATGTAGCTCCTGTGGAAACTCTGTTCAGCAGGAATGTTGTTCAGTGGTCAGAACTGTAGATTTGAGGTTTCAACACCAAGTTGGACAGCCTGTCTACGAAATGCTTCAGCATTCCTTCTAAATTACTGCACGGAATATATACGGACAGTTAGGCATAGAACTGAATCTCTTATGATATAATTGCAGTTCTGTGAGCTTGCTTATGGGTTTCTGTACTTTAATTGAAATGGCTACCTAAAGAGATAAAGTATTTGCTTAAACACGAGGGGTCTAAGGATGCCAGTGTTCAGTTTTATACATCTCGTAGTAATCAGATCCCTTATTAAAGGACATGCATCATTCCCTTCTGGCAGTATATGGCAACTGGGTAATTACAGATATACCTTAAGTGGAAAAAACTTAAGATACGAAATATTCTGATGAAATGGAGTGTGGCTGAAACTGTAGGGTATCGTGAGAGAAACTGGCTATTCTGATATTAAATTCCTAAACAAATAGACCAATGACTATGTTGCCACTATTGTAAATACAAATTTATGACAGTGACTGGACAGATTCTGGGCTTCTTCTGTGTTTGGTCTCATCTCTGAATGAACTCACTGAGGCTTGAGAGACAAGGGCATGTGGGATAGTATTTCACAAGAGTGCTCTTAGCTCTGCTTCTCAGTAAAGGAAACGTAAATCTCTCCTGTGAACCTGTAGTCTCCTCCCTTTTTGAGGGATGAGGTGTGGTGGCTTTGTCTATAAAATATTGTTGAAGGCAGGGAGGAAGAACCCTGAATCTTGCCAGTATGGAAAAGCTGTGTGAAGCGAGTGGATGGGCAGACTGGTGAATGCGTTTGTGCGTTATTCAGGAATTCTAACACCCAGCAAATTATGGAATCCTATTGCTAGGATTAGTTATCCGGTCTTTAGTTATGTTTTGCAGGCCATCAATTTGCTGGCTGAAGTTTCTCTTGATTATAGTGTAGTAGTGGGAAGGTATTAGCTCTGTGAGGAAAATCATACACGTTTCTGCCCAACATGTTTTAGGGTGAATTATGTGATTTTCATTTTGAAAAGTAAAGGCAGTGAATCAAACCATCTATGAGCTATGGAGAAGAAAATCTTTAAGACAGCTGTGTCAGGAAGAGCTAGTCACTTCTTAAAATGTTTTTTGGATACTTCTGCATTCCCCACTCCAATGAAGTAGGTGTGCAAAACTCTTTAAAAAAAAAAAAAAGGCAAAAAAACAAAAAACACTTTTTAAACAAGTTGCACTTCTGGCGGATTTGCATAATTAAATCGATCTTCAGCAACAGGTTTGCTGGTTGCCAGTGCTGGTTTACATCCTGTAATGGCAGAGTCTCTACAGTGATGTCTACCTATTCGCTGGCTAGCAAAGAGAAGTCGGCTGTTCTGTCAGCGATGGCATGATAAACCTTTGCTAGTCTGTTATGGCATGTTATAACAGAAGAAAAGAATACTGAAAGAAGGTAACTGTCTGTTATTACTGTTTTTAGTTAATATACTGCGTATCTTTACTGGCATCTCCAAGGAAACGTACCGGCTCAGTGGGGTGAGATACTGTCCCTTTAAGGAAACGAAGGCAAATTGTGCATGTGTGTTCACAAGATGTGCGTGAGCACGGCTGTATCACTGCATCTGCACATGTCACTCACCAAACTGCCAATGGACTGCGTCCATTTTCACTGCTGTCACAAAAAATGCGAGGTAGAGAGCATTTGAAAACTGTCAGAGCTGTTCCTTTGTAAGCAACCTGAACTACAAGTAAATTTTAGACATTAATGCTAATATTGCCCCTCTTGCCTTACTGCTGATTTTTATAGACTGTTTGTGTCTGCCTATGCGTGTTCTTATGGAGCTTCTGCAATTTTAACAAAATTGGGAAAGTTTTGGAAAAAGGGTTGATACACTGAGATGGAAGAGTCGAACTATAGCCTGCTGATAGAAGACAGCTGTTTGACAGATTTGCCCTCACTCATCAGTTTGTTTCTGATCGTTTAATTCCCAAATCTGTTGGTAGAAGTTTGTTAGGAAGTTTTTTTGTCACCATATGAAAACAGATTTGGTGAAAACGTTCTCATGTGCCTTACACTCTAATTAGATTACAATTATACATGCTGTAGTTCACAAGAAATAGGTGTAAAGGTTCTTTATTTCCAGGTTGCCACAAAAGAAGCATCTAGGACCTCAAGAGCAGAATTTCCTCAGGTGTAGCGTACCCTCTGTGCAAGCCTGATGAATATTTCCGTTTGATCTGCCTTTCCATAAGTGTACTTGGGCAAAGCTAGTTCAAACACAGGCTAGACTAGTTATGATCCAACAGGGTGGATTTAAATCCTTGCAAGACACCATTCTGATGTAGAAGCCAAGTGGCAAGAGGAACAAAATGTGAGTTGCAAGGCTGTGAGCTTTCAAATTGGTTTGGCATGACTCTTCTATACATCCGACTGGAAACATTTAATCGACTAAAAGCTGGAACAAAAAATAGGGTGATGAACTTTATCTTCTCAAAAGTACCTTGATTGAACAGTTTTCTAAATGCATGAGATGTTGTTAGATTTCCTGTTTACATTAAAGTGTTTGATAGCTTTAGATAAAACTATACTTTTAACCATGGAAAAAATGTTCAACCTCTTTCATCTAGATTTAATTTAAATTTTCTTAAATTGAAGTTCTTTAAATTTTTGAAACACATATTTTTTAATTACTACAATAAAGAGCAGCCAGAGAGCTGCAGATTATCCTCGGCATTTATCTATAGCCGTGATGTGATATTTTTGTTCGTAGAACTTGCTTTTCAAGCCCAAACATTTATCTTCATGTGAAGTAATTTAATCCTTAAGGCACTGTGTTAGGATTTGTAGTCAGATTTTAATGTAAATATTATAATCATAAAATTGATTAAATTAAGAAAACATCTCTCAAGTGTCCAAAGTCAGGTAAAAGTGGTGACTGAGATGTGAATAACTTGCTTTGAATATGTGCAGGGGGTCATTTTAAACATCATGGATGCAAATATTATTTGTTAGTGGAATTCCTTAGTTACTGTTTGCTGCGCAGCCATCATGTTGCATTTGTTGTTTTGGTTTCTTGAATTAACTGTATATTCATTTGACTCATAAGGAAAAATGCTGATATTATCATACTCAACTTTGATTCTAGTTTAGTTCATAGTACAGCAGCTGTTGATTTGATATCTGAAAATCTGAAATCAACAATAAATTCATACTCACTTTCAGAAGGAGACCATAAGTGTCATTTAAAATCCTGATAGTATTTTAAACCCATAAACTGTTTGTTAATGTGTACAGTTCTAGGGATGGATCCTATGCAACAAAAGAATTTGGTGTGTTTTGTACTGAAATGTATAAAATACTTCTCTCTTACCTGGCTTGAACAAGCAAACTATGGAATGCTGCAATAACTGGTTCATAGGTTCATTTAGCTGTGGATTTATTTTTACATAAATTGATTAGATGACGTGAGTAACTGATAAAAATCCTGTAATTTATGTTTAAGTTGTAGTGCAGTGTTAATGTACATGTTTGTTTATAATACTGGATCTGTGATCAAATTTTTCCTCTCTTACGTAAATTAAGGTGAATGTAAATTAATGTCACGGTTCCTCATAATAATCCTTTAACTTAAGGTTATTTGTCATTCATGAGATATCACTGAAATTTGTAGTTTCTTTTCACTAATAGAGACATAACATGGAAGACTTCTCTAATGTTTTGTAATTTGTTGCATTTTGGATTTTATCTGGCTAATAACACTTTTTTTTTTTCCAAACAGTTTTGAAAAAAACATCATTTTAGAAACCAAAATCATGTTTCACTAGACAGCGATTAATATCTGTGACCTTTATTTTTGGATCAGGAACATAAATATACACTTTTTTCTGTGTCAGTCATTGTCTAAGACTTCATCTTTGTTCTGCTTTCCATTACATACCATGAATTATATGAAATTAATTTAATCGCTACTCCAAACAGAAATTAAATGTGCCCTAATCCAGAGTTACGTTGTTTGCTTTTACAACTGTAAGTCATAAGTAATTAATTTTCCTTGGAAAATTAATTCACTTACCATTCCCAGTAGCATCATATGTTGACACAGGGTTATAGATAGTTTAATATTTTTTGTTCAGCATGTTGGCCTCAACTTTGGAAGACCTTTAATCAAAACAAATTCAAATTTACTCAACTCTATATAGTTCAGGGTTATTTAAAGTGAATGTTGTCTTTATTGCTGTCAACCAGCTGCTGCTGATGATTCTAAAATTATATTCAATCTTCTAAAAACCTGAAGTCT
This sequence comes from Apteryx mantelli, assembly GCF_036417845.1. NCBI lineage: Eukaryota > Metazoa > Chordata > Aves > Apterygiformes > Apterygidae > Apteryx > Apteryx mantelli. Next base: position 39,277,821 of record NC_089980.1, on the reverse strand, counting down.
GTGGACAGATGTGTGGTTTTTTTGGTTTTTGGTTTTTTGTTTTTTTTAATTCACTGTCTCAGTTCAGACATTGAATAACATAACCACTGGAATGCTATCAGTAGTAGAAAAAGTAGTAGCTCCTCAGAGATCATGATAACTGCATATTACAAGGCCTGTTTTCTATATGGTAATATACAGTGTTGGGTGACAAGGGAGGTTGCATTACAATGTGCAGACATTGAGGCAGAGTACAGACACTGGTGGGAGCCTCCTGCGCAGGGCTCCTTGTCCTTCAGGAATGGCACTGTGAGCCAATCTAGGCCCAAAGTCTTCAGGAATGAAAGGGGCAAATTCTAAGTTTAATTGTATAAGTTTACCAGAAGGCCTTTTCTTTTTCTTTTCTTTTCCCCCTTTTTTCTTTTTTTCTTTTCTTTTTTTTTTTATTTGTACAGCTCCATAAAACACGGTGTTTATTACTTTGGTTTATTTTTATTTATTTAAGTCTCCTGGGTGAAATGCCATTGACGGCAGTGCTGCAGTTCAAACAAGCACAGCTTGTTTTATGTATGTCCCTTTGTGGATTGGTGGCTGCATTTTTCCTGAATGCAGGGGGTTAGTATCAATTGCATTCAGTTTACAATTTGGGGAGTGGGAAGTAGAAATTGATATTTTATTCCAGTGTAAAGGTACTGCTACATCAAGAATAAAAATATTATTGCTTTAGCAATCAAAGGAAGAAAATGATCTATAAGCACATTGATAATATACAGTAGAATGGCAGACTACTATAAAATAGAATAGGAGATGGAAGACGGAAGAAAATATTTTAATTCATATGCTTTTTTCTTTTCTTCTCACCAAAACCAGTTTTATCAAGGCTAATATTCAATTTTGCAAGCAGTACAGAATGTACAGAAAAGAATGCTGTTAATGGAATTAGGTCCTACTACTAGCCCAAGTAAAGATAAATTCATCCATACAAAGCAAAAGTGTGTATATAAATATTATCACACATCTATTACACATATAAAGGGTATGCAACATCAGTGAATGTATTGACAGAGCTCTCCATTGATTTCTGTATCGGTCATTTTTAAACTCAATTATATTGAGTTTCCTAATTCTATATACGATATTTAAAGCAAATGTGTTGATCTGTTAATTTAACAGGTCTTAGTACGTATTGCCTACCATTTTATTATTATTGTTTAATTAGTTTCAGAAGGCTACACTATGATATTTAGAGATAGATATTTTCTCTGCAGGAGATTTTATATCTCGTGAACTAAATTTGGCCGTTTACTTCTTGTTGACAGTACCGTGTGTTACTCAAGTTATGTCCTACCTGCTGCACTGGGCTGCTCATCTTTGTGTTTGCTACCTGGGCTGGCAGTTTTAAGAAAGTGCAACTCTCACTGAGCCTACATAAGTTGTTCCTTTCTTCATTTTCATACACGCTGTGCTAAGGTGTACCTCTCATCCCAGCAAAATGAGAAGCAAGAACCAGCTCTACCCTTTTCTTGTCCTTTTCGCAGGAGCTTGTGCTGATTATGCAGAGAAACATTCTCAGTATACCCTGCGCCAGTGTATCAGTATTCTCATTACAGTTATGCTTCTATGTTACTGTTATCTGTGTGGTGTACATAAAAATTGTGTTGTGTATAAAATATCTTGGGAGCCAAACAAAAGCCGTTGCTGTTCTTACAAATTTCTTGGCAATTTGTTGAGTTTGTGTTTATTTTGGGAATATTTCCATCCATTTTATGATGACAGTGATTGTCTAAATTTGCAAGAAAAATGAGGTTAAAATAATTATTGTTAAAAAAAAAATCTGCAGAAACTATTTCTTCAGGCAAAATTTATATTTTGAGCTTGAGTGTAGTTCTGGATTAGATAATGCAGAGTTGGCACTAATTCTGAAATAAACATTGAGCTATGAGGTACAATAGGAAAAAGCCCAAGAAGCATGAACAAATGCATACAGTGTATCTTAATGTAAGTGCCTCGCTCTTCGGAGGCCACCAAGAAGTCTACAGTGATTGACGTGCATTCTGGTGAGGTTTTTTTTTTCTGCAGCAGTGTTGAAGTCAGTCAAAGTGTATAGACAAAGCTGAGTGAATACCAGTTTCCCCAGTACAGGGGCTATTTTTTCAGGAAGTCTAACTCAAACCAGATGTTTTGCTTAGACCTAGAGTTTGTTGCTGCCAAGCATCTCATCAGAGGTCAGAGTTCTGGGCTCAGGGCCCTGCTAGAATTCTTTCACAAATTGCTATTCAGTGAGGTTTTAATCCTAATGGAAAGAATAATGTGCTTGTAAAATCTGCAGTTATTACAAACACAGTATACATATTGTGGACTTCAAATGACTACATATTTCATTCCCATAAACAGGGAATGCAGATGAATGCAGTGTGTAATAGTTTTAGACATTCAAACTTGAACCAAGTATATACTTTATACTACTGTTAACCATTTGCATTCTTAACACTCCTGCAAAGTGAATGGTAATCTTGACTAACAATTGGCAGCTCCAAACAAAACAAAACAAAAAAACCTCCAGCATGTTTTGACTTGTAAGCTGTTTCCTGAAGTAAATAGAAAATCCTTATGCTTTTGAGAATGCTTAAAAAATACTCTGCTTGCTAAGGCAGTAATTTTGGCACAGTTTGTTTCTTTCCTTCTTTCCTTTTTTCTGTCTCAGCTTTTAAATAGCTTGGTAGCAACCTTTTATGGCCAAGTTAATCTTGCTTCAACTATTTATTCATACAGCTGATTATTCATCCCCAAAATCTCACAGTAGGAAGTATATACTCCACCTTACTTGAAAACAAATGCTGGTGATACAGATTGATAAGAGCAAGAGCTAGCAATGAAATTCCCGCTATTTTTGTTGTATTTTTGGAAGCATGTCGCATCTTTACTGATAAGCTCCTGCTGTGACTCTACTGAAGTGAAGTCTGAGCATAAGAGAAAATTCTCAAGTGACTTTGGTAGCATGTTTCAGCCTGCAGCTATAGAAATGCAGATTGATACAATATGAACATTAAGGGTTTGGGTATCAGAAACTAATGTTTGCTGTGGAAAACAGTTCTAGAATGTAAAATCAGGTGATGCAAACAATATCTCAGTACAGTGAAGTTAGTGAGGAATTGTTTGAATTTTATGCTGTGTAGCATCTTCTTTTTCAATGAAAACTGAAGAGTCATGTTTGTGTTATTTTCAAACTTTTATTACTCTTCAAACTTTGATTTCCTATAAATATTAATCAGTTATATTTTATATAACTGTGCCACTTTATCTCACTCTACTTTGTGAATTTTAAGTAACTTCATAAACGTATTTCCACTTTGGTGAAAGGTGTAACTTCAGAAAAAGGTGGTGTTACTTAAAGGCTGACTGTTATCCCGTTCATGTGGTAATCATAATCAGTGATAATCACACTGGGAAGGAGGTAAGTATGTATATGGCAGTATATCTACAATAATATTGTAAACTTTGAGACATGCTGAGGTGATCGTCTACCATGCGTTTTTTTTATTTCTTATTATTTTACCAAGAAAACACTTGACTGTAGCATAAACCTTGCTGTTGGAGTACAATTGTTAACTATCTGGGGAAAAAAGCCTTTTTAAAGCCAGTATAGCTATTCAGCAGAGCTGCCTATTAGATGTGTTGTCAAGGCATTGAGGGTAGAGATTTTTGAATAAAGTGAGCACTATGTCAGTCTGATTGTTGAATATAATTTTTCTTCATGTTGGTATTTGGACAGAAAATTCATTTTCAGAGGCTGGCAGTATTCATTTTTCACAGAATAGGAAAAATAAAGTTTTGTTCCTGCTATACTCTTTAGAAAGAAGAATGTGGCCAAAGTGTTAGTGCTCAGCTTCTTTTCCATTATGGTGTACATTTGTATAACTAATATTTCCCCCTTGGTTTATTGAGTAAACATCACTTCCATTTGGGTGTGCAGAACGGAATTAGAAAACTCAGGTTCTTTCAGTGTATAGATTATCAGTTCTAACTTCATTCTGTCAGGATCTGAGGATCGATTAACTAAGTGTTTCTTTTGCTTAATAAACAAATGTAAAGACATACTGCTTTTGTTGCAAGTTGATCTTGGTGCAAGCTGCTGCCTCAAGGTGAGAAAGAGAATACTAAACATGGATCAGAATTCATTCGTACAACCTAATAATTCAGATGCAATAAAAATAAGCGGAGTCAAACTACAATCCTACAAGAGAAGCTTTTTCATATTAATGAATTTCCATTTGCCAATAATTCTGTCATTTGTAACTTGAATCATTCATCACCCCTGCAAATGGTTCTTTCAAGACATTATTTGCAATTTTGTCTTGTGTTTTTGTCCTTGATGTTGTGAAAATGACCGTCTACTGTTACAGGAATGAAAAGAGATCTCATTCAAACATCTTTTGTGTTTCCACTTTCAGTGAAAAATGTTTTTCAAACCTGCAGCTGGTTATTTCTGCAGGAGTTCCCACTTATATTCAGGTTTGATTGACATTTTGAAATGGCAGCTTTTCATGAAAAGCTGTTAACTTGTAGAATTTGGTTATGGTACTAAGACAGACTGACTTTGTTCTACTGTTGGGGCCTGTCCAACCTAAACAGAGCCCTGCATCTGAATTTAATAGTGCTACTCAGCATAGAGTTTTTTGGTTTTTTTTTTTTTTTAAACACTGGTGCTTCTGATGTGTTTTTAAACATGACCTGATAGGTACTCATCCTGAGATCTTTTCTGTGAGTAATTGCTTTAATTGGAATTCTCTCTTTCTCTTTCTCCCCCTTTCTGAACTAGCAGGTTGTGCTTCCATTATTTGTGTGAGTTTTGGAGTGTATTTTTATTTTACATGATGAAAATAAATGGAAAATGTTTTTTAGAATGAATATGCAAGTACACCAGTCTGTCTGTCTTGAGATCAGAAATGACTACCTGCGGTTTTTATTACTTCTTATTTTTGAAGTATTGGCGGTGAGAGCAAGCTTGTGCCATTAACAAATCTTCTGAACAATAATTACTGATTTAATTTCCAGTTGAAAACTGAGAAAACCGTGAATAATATGTAATCATTCTCCCCTCATTTTTTCCAAGTTGGTCTTTAATATTATGCCAGGTTGTTGAAAGCAGAAAAGAGAGACATTATGCAAAAACAGCTCCCCTCTGCATTTATTGCCAAGCTTCAAAATATGGATATATAAATACCCATATACATTAGCTGAGAGAAGGAAGAGTATTTTTAACTTTCACACAGAAGACTGTATTTATATAAGGGAACTGAAAAAAATTGGAGATCCAAGCATCCCAGCATCCATCACTGATGTATAGTGTTGTTTTACTTAAGTGTGAGAGGTGAAACACTGCAAATATTTGGTTTTATAGTAATATCAACATTCTTTTTCCACAGTTTAACTGTACAGTCCTGTAGTATTATTTTGTATGAGTTGTATGAGGGGGCATTTGAATCCTGTTTTATAAGGAGGTGAGTAATTATGTGTGTCATTGATTACAAATAATTGTAAATTGTTGAGCTGCTGATATTAAAAAAAAAAATCATTTTTGCATTCAGTAGTTAGAAATTCTGAATCAACTCTTCTCTTAGCTGACTAATTTCTTTCATGAAGCCTTCTTTACAGACTTGCAGCTACCCATGGTGATACACAAATTAATATGCCCATCCAACCCTGTGTTACTGGATGTGGTTGCTCTTTAAGGAATTTCTCATGTTTTTCCTTTTGGAGCTCTGTGTGTTGTCTTATCTTCCTCGCCGAAGAGGTCTTTATTAGATGCTGAATTGAGCCTCTCAGCTGCAGCCAGATATTTTAGTGCTAAGAGCACTCCCAGGTGGAACAAGGAGGAGAGTCTTAGAATAAACAATAAAATGAGATGAAAACAATTGTCCTCAATACCTAAAGCAGAATACAAATGTATAGACCCTCATAGTTCATCTAAATATTTATACCTCAATTCTCAGGTTTATTATTCATGCACTAGCCTGATCTTTATAAGCTTTACAATTCTAAAAGTAAAAATGAAGATGTGGATACTGCTGTGAATTAGGTATTGTTATGTCCTATGGTTTGTTTAGGATGCTGAGACAATAATCTAAAATGTCGTGTTTCTGCTCTCTCTTCTTGAGTCATTTACAATATGGCGCTGTTGCAGCCTTGCTTTTTGTTAATATTGAGTCATGTGCATTCTTGCTGTGAAATAAAATGTGATTTGCTTCATCCTTTTCTTTAAAATCATCTGGACTAAATGATAGTGAATGTTTTCTCAAATTTATCTGTTCTGTAGTTTCTAAAAGTTAAAATTAAATTTTAAGTACTAGTTAGAAGTTATAAATTTTATGTTGATGAACCAATGCTTACAGTTTTATCCTATAATTTTGAATGAGCTTGTGCTTGTGAGCTTTTAATGTAAAAGCGAACATATTCCACTTGCCACCCAGACTTTATCGTTAAAAACTAATGCACGCTACCTCCAAGCAAAGGAAGCATGGGTACAAGCTTTTCAGTATACCCTGAAGGTCACTGTGAAATATTAGACCAATTGAATTAACTGGCAAACTGCCCACTGATTTTTAAATGGAGCCAAGATTTTGCCCTTTAACTCTATCAAGCCCTAAGGGCAAGCAGATTTCATTGTTAAACAGACCAAACATGGCAGTGTTTCAAAGGAAAGTTGAGCTGTTGTGAAGTTTGACCCAAACTATGCAAAATGCCAGAGGGCAGTACGGGCACCTCGAGTTGCACTTGGAAGTACAAGGAGAACAGGTATATGGCTACTGTCATGTTGGATACCATGGAAGATGGCTACCATTTTGAAATTCTGTTTTCCATGTTATTTTCTATAGAAAAACTTTTTTTTAAGTTTTATTGATTGCAAATGAACATTTTGTTTAAAATATGTAGAAGAATATGGAGAGCAGGCAAAACTGGCCACTGTGCTGCTGCTTCCTGCTGCTCCAGTGCAGAGTAAAACAGGTTGGCATTTTCTGATGATTATCAGAGCAACAGCACTAAACATTCAAAGTTGAGACTGCATTTTTTTTTATTACGTTTCATCATAAATTCTGGGGCTCCTTCTATAGTGTTCTGTGTGAACTTTTCAATAATTTATATGGTCTTGTCAAATGGAATTTTTTTTTAAAGAATGATCTGTTAAGACAGAATGTTTATCAATAATTTAAGGACAGAAACATTAGAATGATTTGCAATTGCAGTTACAGAAATCTTAGTGTATAAGAATGAGCTTTAAGGAAAAACATTCATTTTAACCACATAAACATACATTTAGGGTCTTCAAACTCACTTGTTTTACAAGATGAAGTGTTATGCTTATTTGTAGTGGTGTATGTATTGTATATTATTATTACAGAGCAAAATGAAAATTCTTTGAGCCTGGACTTACTTCCCTGCGCAGAAGCATTAAAGCAGCCTTGTAACATTTTTGTCTCTAATTCGGTATTTGAAATAATCATATTTTAATTCAGTTTGGCTTCATCTATACAAGATGCGTATAGAAATGGCACTGTGAATCAAGATTCTCATAGCTCTGTGCTCCCTTAAGGTTAGTATAAACTTAGGAGGTCACGAAACCTTCAAGCAGATGGATTAGTAATCTGGAGCATTCTTTAAGTATTAAAACTCTTCCTGTCTGTTTAGGGGTTCTTCTCTTTATTCCTATTGTGTAGTTGTCCTTTATTTTAATTTGGATGTTGGATGCAATTATATATGAATGAACTGGAAGGGGAGAGGTTACAGAAATGTTATTTTCATTGTGTCTTCCTAAATTTTTGTTTCTTCAGTGGAAGAGGTTTATATCAGCGACAGGTCCCATTTTATTCTAAAAGAAAGTGAAATGCTACTTTTAAATATGGTTATTCTAAAGTAGGGTTCTTGAACAAACTATTTTTGAATGGACAAGACTGGGAGCATGTTAGGACATGCTGGCAGGCCCTGGCTTGAAGTTTTACAGTATAAATACTGCCCATCATTTTTTGCTCTGTAGTTTGCCTTATATTTCTGCAAGTTTGTAAATGGGATTTTTAAGTACTTTTCTTTCATTCCTCTTCTCCCTCCCGCATGTTGTGTACAAGTATAGGTATGGGGAATAATTTCTGAAGTTGTAGCTCAGTTCCATCATTCCTTACAGCTTTTGCCTCCTTGCATATGTTTTCGTGCACACACACCCACATACACACTTCCCCCCCAAGAGAAACGATTACATCTTCATAGCAGAGTGAGTAGTCCCATCAGATGCTCCTGCTCAGCTTTTTCCCTTCACCACCATTCCCATTTCAGCCACCTTAGACTAGGGATGCAGGAGATCGTTAGACTGGCATGTGTGTGTGAGTGCACTTTTGTTCACCCGCTCCTGGCAATCTAAACCAGCTGCTATAACTCTTCTTCTTCAGTGCTCATTGCTTTTTCTCTGTAGAGTTGATGGCTTTGGGCATGCGTGAGCCTGGTAGGTGGTTGCTAGATCCACCATCGTCTAACTGCCTTGCTGGCCCTTAGTTGAAGACGGCTGTTCTAAAATAGCTGAAGAACTTGGTCAGCCTGCTCTGGTGACTGTATTAACTTTTACTCTTTAGGTAACAGAATTTATTACACCAGAGCTTGTTCACCTGGCACCAAGGGTCATTTAAGTTTTTGAAATCTGTTTCTAAGAAGCCACAACACAACCTTCACTCAGTCCAGCAGTTGGGTGTCCAGAAACTTTCTCATTTTTTTTATAACCCTTTCTCTTTCCTTGAACTGGTAAGGTTCATGTTCAGCAGTAAGCTGTATGCATGTTGCCAGAAGCTTTTGTCAAACATGAGTTATCTCTATTAAATGATATATTAATCTGTTCATTCTCTCTCTTACGTGAGCGCGCTTTCTCCTGCATGCGCACGCTGTCTCCTTCTCTCTCTCTTTTGTAGCATTCAGTGAAAGGAGATATAGAGGATGTTAAGTGATTTTAAAAAAAAAAAAGGGGGGGGGTGGAGTGGAAAGAGCAGTTCATTGTGGTACAGTTACTCAGATATTTTTCTTCACAGTTTCCACTTGGGTTTTAAAATACTTGAGGTTGTCTGTTAATAAACAAATGGCATTTCAGGTGTTGCTATTAATAATGAGTGCCTTCCAGAGGTAAGAAATACTTGATGAAGAAAAAAAAAATTGTATGATGCTCTATTCTGAGTGACTTCTTAGTATACGTCTGGCTGTCATGAGTCTTTTTGGTAATCTGCATCACCATTTCCTATTCCAAATATTTGTTACCCTTCATGGAAGGGTACAATAATTGGAAAGTTCGGATTCAGAACAAACCTAGTTTTGATCTGGCTGCAGTCTAGCAGAGCAGAACAGATTGTATGGAAACCTTGTGACTGGATTGCTAACAGGTCTCAGCCTTCACATCCAGCTCTTGGTGATTCTTTCCTCTGCATCATCTGAGAACCATTCTGTCTTCCTGTATTTTGGATTGATATACTTAAAATGCAGGGAGAGGTAGTTCAGCCTGTGTATGTTGAAGTGCTTTATAGTGACAAGGTATCTACTACATTTTTTTAAGGGCATTTTTCATCCTCTACAAAATTGCTTATAAAGGTAAATGGTGGGTTGCAAAGAAATACTAGCTGTTTTATTTTTCTACACACATGCACACACATGCAAACTTGTAGCTATGTAGTAGCTGTTACTACTAGCTAGTAGTACTAGCCTAGCTATACAAATTAGGGTTGCCTGCTGTCTTCTGCCTCTGCAACTGCTTCTCTTTCCTGTGGTGTAGTAAAGCCATGTTGAATGAATATGTTTTGTGTGTGTGTGTGTGTGTGTGTGTATATATATTGTGATGAAATAATATGTTAGGGGTGTCTCAGGTAAAACTATTTTTGCCATGCCTTTTCCTTACTTATCTGTGTGCCATCATCTGGTTCTCAAACAGCTAGAAGTACTTCAGTTTGAGTAGCACTGTTGAAGAACACAGGGGTGTTCTGCTGAAAAGACTGGTAAGTGTGGGTAAGAAGGATAATGATGACAGAACTCGACCTGAAGTGTGTGCAAGATATTATGTCCATGCTCTTTATTTTCATAGCATTTCTTTTCTTATTTTCTAAACTATCCATATGTCAATATACTTTGGACCAGGTTCTCATACCTCTTACCCGGAGAAGGTTCAGTCCCTGTGGCTACTGAGTTCAGATCCCAGTTTTCAAACTGTTTTCTTCTATTGGAGCACAAGCTCTAGCTTTGGTAGGACCTTTCTGCACATGCAGATGTACTTATAGTGGCTTAAGCTTTTAGTTCTGTCTTTGCCTATTGGAATAATATGTGACCCCTCTCCATTTCTTCTGAGAGAAAGGGACTAGATCACATGGAAGCATTACATGGACTAGATTAGTGTGTATATTTGTATTAGTATTTGCTGGGGATTGGGAGAGACCAGAAACTAAAAGGGGTTGCCATATTGAATAACAAAAAAACTACTGCTCCTTTTCCCCCCCCTCCCCACAGTGTGGGCAAATCCTACAGTACTACCTTAGGTTTCAGGTGGAAAAAATAACAGTACAAATGACTTAAACTACAACTTAACACTTGAATATAGACAATACAAGAGACCAGCGATCTCATACAGGTATTTTGTAGTTTAAAACCTGCCTAATAGCATGTTTGAACTAAGATGTACTAAGATATCCGAACAATATTGCTCTGTAGACATCTGTTGAATTTTTCACATCTGGAATATTAAGTGCATTTGCTATCCTGAATGCTCATCATCTGATGATTTAGCAAAGTGGTAAATAAAACATGTTTCAATTAGCTTGCAGCTTGGGGAAAATGTTTGCCATTCATTGTTTCCTTGCAAATTAATAATTTTTTCATTGTGTCGGATAAAACCCAACTCTGAATTCAGGCTTTAAAGGAAGTTAGTCTTCATTTTAACCTCTCTCCTGGAGGAAGAGGAGAAGGCAGGTCCCTTATACAGCAGCACATGGATTTAAGATTACTAGCTAGAGGTTAGTATATTATAATTATGAAAAGTATTTTGAATTTTAGTTTATGTAGAAGATTATTGTAGATTTATTAGAAGAATGTGTGGCTGCATGATAGATGCACCTTTGTACCAAAGTGGAAAATATGGTAATCCTACATTTTTGGTGTGAACTGTATGTTGATATAGAGTAGAAAGGTGTATCCTTTAGATTAGCTTATAAAGCGTAAGGATGGTGATCCCATAATGAGTAGTTACCTTTATGCCTTGGAAAGGATGAAAGATCAAAGACAGTTTTGCAAATAATTTTTCAGCGTCTTCCTAGCATTTTGAAATAGCTAAAATAAGGGTCCTATATAGCCTGTGCTAGTATCAACAACTATCCTTGCTTAAATTCACACCAACTTGTCACTATTTAAGTGACTGCAATTAAGTTTTTCATTCAAAGAGAAGAGCTTTCTTTAAAAAAAATTGCTGAGCATGAAAGAGTTATCAGTATACCTATAACTTGAGCCATTTGAGTCTTGGTTGCCAGTCATCTTTTAGAAGCATAAATGCAGTAATAAAAAATCTGCTCCTCAGAAGTCCCATCATACTTTAATAAAAAAAAAACAAAAACAACTCTACTGATGTACAGGCAATTTTTTCTTGTACAAAGTTAGTATCTTAAGAATTTATTTAACTAAAACAATTTTGAAGCCATTGATCCTGTTTGGTCAAGCATGTAAGGTGGTCCAGCTTATGTTGCTAACAGTTAAGTAGCAGCAGGAGGGTTTGGGATCAGCTTTTGGAGACATTTATGTGTTCATGCTGCTCGGATTTAACTGCAGTGTGCTATTAAATAGTTTTCTTTCCCCACTTCTACTCCAGACCTTAAATCTAGTAGCGTAAGGGGGTTACATCTGAATCTTGCTACTTATCTAAAAACAACTTAGGAAAGAGTGCAGCTTAATTTTTATCACTGCGCTGAGCATATGAGCGCTTCCTTTGGAGCAGGATATAATGGATTCAGTTACAGCACTTTCTCTCCAACCATGCTAACAATGAAAATTACTTAATGAGATATGATTATTAATCTCTAAAATGAAGGATGTTATGTTTTAACTGTTACCTGTTGATGCATGGAGCCAAAAATATGAAAATGTTTGTAAGATGACCCTGGTCCATGCAATCAAACAGAGAACATAATGATCAGTGCTTGAACATAGTAAAATATCTGAGTACTAAAAAGTATGCTGTATGCTGCTAGGTAGTGTTGCTCAAATTGCAGAAAGGAAGTGAGGAATTGTAGTCTTTACTTTTTCTTTGACATCCCTTATGGTTTAGGGGAAATTACTAAGATCTTGTGCTTTTGTTTTGCCATCTCTAACACTGGGACAGTATTTGTCTATATCTCAGTAGCTTTGTGAAGTTTAAAGGTTCTCCAGTGTTTATGTGTGCGTGGAGGCTAGGTTATTGCTCTTCTGATTTCACAGTATTCTAGCAAAAACAGAACTATTGTAAAAATCTCTTCCCCAAAGTTCTTTCAGCTACAGGTTAAAGTAGTCTGAATACAAACACCAAAACCAAAAGTCACCGCTTAGTATCTCTGCATTACCATCTACTTATTTTCTGCCACTGAAAACTTGGGAGAAGTTATGAGTACTTTTAGAGTTTTATGAAAGGACTTCAGAATTTTTGAGAATGCACTACTCTAACATGCAGGTTTTCTAGACTCCTATGAGCAGGATTTGGAAATCAAAAAGTGTTAGCTAGAGATTGAGGTTCTGCAACTAATTTGCTCTTAATCAGTTGCAGGATGAGCAACAGAAAGAAGTATCCTTACCATGCGTATACAACTCTTGTATGCAGAAGCAATTTGTATGCCTGTTCAGGTTATCAAAAATTCTCCAAAAAACCCAAATATAAGACTTTTTAAGTTACCAATTGGTGGTAACTAAAAACAAACAATCAAAAAGACCCAACAAAATTTGAATGCTTTTGGATTTTATTTTCCTCCTCGAAACATTCAAATCAGTTTATAAGCCTCCTGACTGAAATGATCTCGTGGCCTAAAAATACTGCAGATGTACAGAGTCAATTCATCATTTTTCATTTCTAATGACAGTGAGACACAAAATCATAGAAATTTGTGTAACTCGGTCCTATGTCTTTGGTTATTTAAAAAAAAAAGTCATGTACAGGTTATTCAGGACTAGTAGTGTATTCTAATGATGTCTAATGCTAATTATATTTGTATTGTAACACTCAAATTTCCGTATTCAAATGGATAATAGAAGGGAAAATAAAACTGAAAAAAAGAGAAGCCTCTGTTAAACAGATCACCTAAAATGAATTCCTTATGCACATGTAGTTATTTATATGTGTAACAGTTTAGAAATGTTGAAACACTAAATTTGTGATTCAGCTAAAACCTCTCAATGTTTACATCCATTTAAAAATAAAAAGGATGATATATTATTGAATGTAGACTTTAAATCTCTATCAAAACCGTGTATTCTGTGGGGCATTAAACTTACTGAGAGCTTTGCTGTGCTAAAAAATTAGCAAGCTGAGATTTGATAAGCTTCCACATTGCCTTTGAACTCTGATCTCTTTCTGTTACAACATGATGCAAACCTGCTTTCAGAATTGCAGCTAATCCTGGTCTGCTGAAAGCATCATATCCTTGCCTGTGTGAATTGGAAAGCATGTGAAGAAGAGCCTTCTGCCTGGTGTAGAAATGTACCCAAAGACAGAGCTGTCTGAATGTATTGTAATTATAACACCTGTGTATAACTGTTTTTAATTTTTACCTGCACATCAAATGCCTTTGATTTTTGGGGGGGAAAAAAACAACATTCTTGGAATGTGGACTGACTTTTTTGTTTTGTCTTGATTTAAATAAGCTAAGCTAAGAATTTTAAGAGGAAGTTGTTCTGGGTTTGTGGCAGAAGAGCATGCCGGCCAGCACAGATCACCAATGCTGTTACTTTTGGAGTTGCTTTTTTTTCTTAACGTTCTTGATTGCCTATGTTTTCAAAGACTAGGATAAGAAATAGAGTGGTTTTCGGTCACTTTTCCTCTAAAAACTTTCATTGGAAAACAGAAAACAACATGTTAATGTCACTTTACCGTTACTTCTATTTTCTTCTATTTTCTTTTTATCTGTGTTTCTATGGAAGCTTTTTTCTTTAAAATAAAATTTGGGTGGATGGGACAAAAGTTGAATTTGAGAACGCTTTACCATCTCAAACCTAACATAGATGCAAAATATAAGTGATCAAGGACAAAGATTAAATTTTAGCATCAAATAATGCCAATGACCAGTCCGTACTTTCATAGCGGAGCTTTGTGTTTTGTCTTCCTTGAACTTTGTTTTTACAACCATATGAAAAACTTGTTATTTTGTTGTTCTAAGTCTACTGAATTATCTACCAGAACTACTGAAATATTCTAATTTCCTACTAGATTCTGTTTTTAATTGAGATGACCGAATCCTGCCAACACTTAATCATATGCCCAGTACTGAAGTGAGTTGTCAGGCAACTTTGACAGGTCCTTACTCCAGCTGAGTGTACCTACAAGTGTGTATTTGCGAGATTGCCTTTTGGTGCAAGCATTACCTTTGAACCTCATAAGCTACACACCAAAACTTTGCATGGCTGAGACCTGCAGGCTGAGCAGCAGGGGAACTGAGATGAGCTTGCAGGCAGGGAATGGTATTAGGTGTCCATGTATCCTTCTCTTGCATTGGAGGGTAGAAATGGCCTAGGTTAGTGGTGGAGACCTGCCAGCCCTTAGCCGGCACCACCCTGCCGTGATTTTGATTACCTTTTACTCCTGGCATTGGTATAGCCAGTCATATGCTGTAGACCCTGCTATGAGAGATTCACCTGAGCTCTTTTGCCAAGCTTCATGCATCGCAGAAGTTTAGCCTTAGCTGTCCTGAAGCATCTCAATTGTCTTACTTCTTATCAGAGCAACTCCTGCCTTGTATGAGAAAAGTTAGAAGCTTGGTGTCTTCATCTAAGTTATTTAGAATAAAGACTGTCTTTTGGTATTCTTAAAATACAAATTCTATACAGAAAGGAACATCCAATTATAAGGAAAATTTTTGCATACTTAGGAATAATAGGTTCACGTTTTAAGTAAAAATTTGACAAAGCAGGCACACATTGAATACTCTGACCAAATCACTCAGTTGGATTCTTCAGGTACTTCATATCTTAATTTCCCAGTTCTGCAAAGCATAGATAAAACTTCTACTAACTTCTGTCCTTATTAAAAGCAGTGGGCATCAACCATTGATTTCAATGGAACAGGCTTTGATTCTGTATTGCTCTTCACATTATAAAGTAAGCGTCTACTTTTGCAAATGGTAGAAGGCAGATGTAAGTGCTACTAAATAAGAAGTGTTTTTAATTCTCTTCTAGCTCAATCATATACCAGTCTCACAGCTTGCAGCTGTAAATAATTGAGCAAGCAAACAGAACTGTATTCTCCCTACCTTACATCGTTAGCAAATAAAACAAAACAAACAAAAACCTTGAGAAAGGACTTAATTCAGTACAGTCACTTTTTGAACTAAATGCTTTTATAAATAAAATTCATAAAGATATCTGTTTTAAATATGATAGTTTTAGGAGTTTCTAAATTTTCAAAGCTCAAATTTTCAAAAATTTTTTTTTAAAAAGATGGAAGTGAAAAATTCTCTTTATGATTTCCCAAGCATGTCTGAAACTTTGGTTAAGCTTTAGATCCATTAAAAAATTTTTTGCAATGCAAGTACAGGTAGTTCTTCGAATTAGTAGAAATAATGCGATATATATCGGTGTGATCAGATTACATATATTTCAAACAGGCATGTTAATATAGGCAGTACTTAAAGTTATCATTAAACTTCATAAACCAGAAATATTCATGTAATTTTTATTTACATCTCCAGCTCTTCCACTAGAGAAGACATAAGAGAACTTTATGTTCAAAACAAGCTCATTTAATTTGTTACACTACAAAAATTTATATATATATATTTAATATATTTGCAAATAATTTAAATGCTATTTTTTAAAGTTTGCAAGAAACCTTTTGAAGGAATTTCCATGCCTTAAATAAAAGTAAGGATTATGCTACAAGGCCAAAAATTGCAGCATTTGTTAGGGATACTGGGAAAATAAGTGCTTTTTGATTGTGCTTTTCCCTCCTGTGTGCTGAGATCTTATTTGTTAAAAAATAGTTACACTGGAAAAGCACTCAACTACTATTTGCAGGTACAGTGTGGACAGGCACTATTCTTGTTTATACCCTTCCACTAATTCATTTTGATTTCTCACCATTTATATCATGTTAATTACTTGAATAGAAATGTCTCTTGTTTTTGAGAATGAGAGAAGTGTTGTTATTCATGCTTACTTTAAAAGTTATCACGGGAACTTAAAATTTTAGTGCTGAAAAGTTAATATAGCTAGTGTATTATTTGGTCCTGTCATCTTTTCAACTTTCAGTGTGCAAACATTTTGCTTGTACTATTTTATACATAACAGGAAGGGTACTAAATACACATTTTAATGCAAAGTTTGCTAATCTTAGTGCAAAACAGACTTTAAAAGGAAAAGGCACAAACTTGCTACATTGCAGAGAAATTTTTTTACCAGCTTACTTTCATACCTGACGAGTGGTGCTGAAATTGGCTTCAGTTATCAAAGATGTGAATGACACAATGGGTGCTTATATACTATACTTGTCGAATCCAGAAACACAGGTACTGAACACACTGTTCTGTTTTTTCAAATGTTTCCCAGTTTTCTGTCAGCTTTCAGTCTTTCATGGGTCATTCAATATACACTACCCTGGATGACTTCTTTGAGGTGCTGTATGTCAATCAAAATGAAGAGTATGCTTTCTAGCAAGCAGAGAAAATAAGCTTGCTTTATTTGAGTTTGGCTGTGTGTTCTGTGCAAGACAATCATGCATTTCATTTCATTTCATTCCTAACTTATTTTTGCCTTGAGCTATACAGTGGATGAGGTGTGGGGATGAAGAGGGGAGGAGTGCCTGATTAGAGCAAAGGAGGAGCCAAACAGAAGAGAGGTAGAGGACTAGACAGCAGGATTTGAAACTATATTTTAACCAAAAAGGAAAAAAAAGAGAGAGAGAGAGAAAAAGTCAAATTATTTAAACAAGGGTTTCTGGAGTTGTTGTCACATTAAATAAAAATATTTTTTCCTCTTGACTTAGATCATGATTAATTCTGTTGGTGTGGGGTCAAAAAACTGCTGAATGACATTGTTTGGTATATATATTTTTTTCTAATGAAGCCATGAATGTGTAATTGTATTAAATATATTCTCAGTGCATTGCTGATATGACCAAAGTAATATATTGATAGTCTGGTACAATAGTTGCTAAGTATATTTTTATACTAAGCCTGAGAAAGCCAGTGAGTGTCAAATCTAGGATACAATAAAACCAGACTATATATCGACTGTGCAAACCTTTCCTTTCTAGAAAATACTCATAAATGGATTTGCATTTTGTTGTTTTTAGTAACATTAAAGTATCACATTCTTTGTTAGAGATGGGTTAGAGGAATGTGTCTTCAGTGGAGCCGGCAGGAGTCTGTTTATTTATATAAGCTTTTACCAAGCTCCTTACATCTCCTGGGGGACTTGCTTTCTTCTGAGGGAGGCCTTGGAGGAGCTTCATGTGCAGTAGTTGCTATTCCTTATTCACTCACTGCAGTGGGAGCGTCATTGCCTTGAGACTAAACAGAAGTCCCACATATGACCAGACTCATCAGGGCTTCGTGACTTCTGTCTTGTCCCTCTAAAAATGTACTATTTCTTCTCCCTCTATCGAAATATAATCTGCTTTGCTATCTTATCCTTCAGCATTTTGTGGAAAAATCCTGGTTGAATTTGTTGCCTTTCAGCCATATGGTCTACAAAACTCCAGTCCTGATCTTCCTGACTTTATCTTTCTGTAATATTGCAGGGTATTCCCTATAACTGTAGATCTTTAATATCCTCAAAATACAGTGTTAGAGTGGAATGGAATTGTCGACTTTCCATTTGGCAGTTGGGTATAGCACCCTTCGCTGCTTATGGAAAAAGAAAAGGTGGCGGATTCTTGTTGCACTGAACTCTACAGGAATCAAGCTGTTGGTTGTGATTGCAGAGCAGATTGCTGCCCCATAGTACAGTAACAGTATGTGTTGGAGAGCACTGTTATAGGTGCTCTGGAAGGAGGAAGAAGTTTTATATATAAATGTCAGTTGCTGCTAGTTGGTCATATTGCAGCAAAGAAAGCTTTGGGAATCAGACATATTAGTAACTGGACTGAATTCGTGTAACAAGCTTAGCAGTATTATTGCTTCTGTTAGGACACAAGCATGAGTAAATGTAAGATGAATTCCAGCAACTTGCAACTAACTTGAAGCATCTATGTGATAAGAGTGTGTTTTTGTTTTCTTTTTTTAATGTCAGAACTGACAGACTGATTTCGTTTTATCATATTCTTTGAAAATATTAATCCATTTGTCTCTCTTGGGGTATTTCAATGATAGTAATATTTTGTTAAAAAATAAACAGAATTTGTGTTTTTAAAGACAAGGAATGAGTCAGAGTTAAGTACATAAGATAACAGCATAGCCCCATTTGGAGAAACCACAAACATTCTTCAAAAGAAATTCTCAATGTTAGTTCCTTTTATCAAACATCAGAGGGATAATCTTGTTTTCTTAGAATCTAACTGAAAGGGATTTTCCAGAGGACGCTACAGATTAAAACCCCCCAGCGTGAACTTTCCAGCATTTCTACCTCACGTGTAAGGTGTGTTTTTACGTTTTTTTTTTTTCTCCTAATTCTGTACATGAAAGGGTGCTAATCATTAGACTATTGTGTACTACGTTAGTCCTGCTGTACTTAAGGACTTCTTGTCCTGAATGCATTCTGCTTTTGTGGTTTCAGAAACATTTGAAACGCAACTGATTGTATGTAGGCCACAACACTAGTAGAGAACTTTTTTCCCCTTTTATAAATTTTAAAACTAAACACGTTTCCATGGATTACCTTACCGTAAAATGATACAATTTTGAACTTTGCTTAGGATGTGTTGTCCCACCTAATCTCTCATTATGTAAATGTTTTTCAGGCTGCAAGATTTATTTATTTATTTATTTATTTAAAAGAAAAAAGTAATTTTTCAAGGGGCGTATTGGCTAGTCTCACGTGCCAGTATTAAAATTCATGGACACAGGAGTTAAGGGTAGGTACCAGCAAAACAACATTTAATGAGCTGTTAGAAGTGTTTCAGGACTTACTTGAAGACAGAAAAAAATAAATTGCATTTACTCTTTACCTCGTTGGAGGTTGACTTTTGGATTCAAAGGACAAGTGAGGTATATAACTTGATCAAGAAACAAAACAGATTACTGCCTGACATGCAGCTCAATCTTGTTTAGGATTAATGTTGATCTTGTTACACTATTGCTATTCCAGGACTGAGGCCAGAGCCTGAAATTTGCTGCACAGACTTGAGAAATCTCTTTCTTCCCCTCCCTACTATTTTGTTAACAACCTCATTAGATCATGTCTGTACTAAGTTTGTAAACTCCTCAGGGTACAAATAATTTCTTTTCAGCTGTGTTGTAAGGTGCCTTGCTTGACTCTTGGGCATTGTAAAGTAATAATAATGCATGGGCTGGTCTTGCTGATTTCTACTAACGTTTGTGAATGTAAAATAGATGTATTTAAAAAAAATTGCTATACATGTTTGTGTTGCAGTAGAATTTTAAACTTTTGAATATCTTTCACGGAGACACACAATCATACCATATTTTCTGAAATTACACTTTGTAGCTATATGTATCGTTTTAGTATTAGGCTGTCAAAAGTAGAGAGTTTAGAACTGTAATTTTCTTCCTTGTACAAGCTGCAGGTTGGGATTGTTGTAGTCCAGCACTGATAATCTGGTGTTTTGTGTGTTTGGTCAGGTGAGGTTCCTGGTCCACCATCTAGGCTCCTGCACATTGGCTAAGGAGAGCCTCTGGGCTTCACGTGTACAGTTGTTCTTTGACTTTATGTGTTTGTGATGCTAATAATGTGTATTTTCACAGGGTCTGTACTGGTGTACCTCTAGAAACCAGCTGAGGCTGCTTGAATTACTGTTGTCTTTTTTTATATATCAACAGGTTTTTGCAACTGAAAAATTGCTTTCAATCTATTGTGCATAATAGTCAGGTTTTATGTGGTTTTTTTGTTATTCCTTTAAGTTAAACATTCAGTGCTGTTACTAAATAAAGTATATGAAATGAAGTTATATTGCTCTTTTAGTATCTATTTGCAGAATGGTGATTTAAAACATGCAATATAATGTTTTTTTTCTGGTAATTTTAACAAATTGGCCACAGACTAATTTGAGGCGGTAGTCATGACCAGCAATCAAAACAGGCAGTCCTTAACTTTTTTCCAGGTTTATGAACATAAGTTGCATTTGAGATATTCTCTATAAAACATTAGGAAAATACAATATTAGAATTTCATTTATTGGTCAACTACAATTATTTACTTTAGCAGTCTCAATTAGTCAAATAATTTATTTTATGAATCTTGTTCCCTGGCTCACTTGGCAATACTTTAAAAAACAAATACTAAAATATGGTTACAGTGCCTGATATTTCTAAGGTTACCTTCTGTAGTCCTACCAGAAAAAGCAAAACAAGTAGTTGACTGTCTAAGTACTTCCAAAATGTGTGCTAGCACGTATTTTGTGTATCCATGGAGCAGGCTGGCCTTGTTTGCTTCAGAGTGAGGAAAAAGGAAAGTTCCCAACTCGGCACCTGACACTATGCAATTTGGGGCAAGTCCCTTATTTCTGCTGGCCTTACTTTAAATAGATTGGCAGCAATAAAGCTTTTCCTTGCTTAGAGATCGTTATGCAAGGAGTTTGTTTTGGATTATTATAGTGGTACCTTCTGCTTTTTAGACCTACTAGTCTAGCATTGAATGTTTTCATGAAAGTGATTTTTGAGTATCTTTTTAATAAGACCTCAGTGATTTATCCAGGTGGTAAACATAAGTTGATGTTTGAAACTCACACCAAAGGACATGTTCCTACTTGTTAAGCATAGCTGTCTGGGGTGCCTGTTGTGCTGTGTGCTTGACTCAGAGTAAGCTCTTGGTAAGGATGTTTCAGCTGGTTGAGGGAGTTGATATTTTCTGTCTTTCTAAAGGGAGTTGTTGGAGGAGGTTGCAGTATTTGTTCCACAGGTAAAGACTTCACAGTTAATAAATAAATAAATATTATATATAGAAAATAAAAGAATGTATACTTACAGTTTTAGGGGACACACCCTCATGCAGCAGGGTTTGTTCAGACCTAGCATTGTATATGCAAATCTTTAATTAAGAAGGATTTGCTGGGAGTCAGCTGATACAAGGTTTTGCCCCACTGAAGGGTGGAGGGGTTGTCAGAGGCTGTACAGCATACCGTTCTGCACAGGCGTACTTTGAAAGTAGTCTTGTGTTTTGGACTCAGGCTTTATCTTGTGCAGCTTTTATTCTGATGCACTGCAAGCAACAGCTGGGAGGGGTCGCTGTCTTTGCAGACCTGTTGTAGCCAGTGAAAGGCATGGAGCATGTGTCGTGCTGGTAGCATCTGAATAATTTGATGGCATCACCGCAGTGATAAATAGTGCATAAAAGGATATAATATCAAACCGCTGATAAAAATTTTTGGAAGACTTGAAAATACACTTCACTTCAAACCTTTTTGAAGAGTAACCTGTTAGCAGTAGGAAGTCTCTATAGAGATATTTGGATAATAAACTGATCATTTTAGTTAACTACATTTAGAAAGTAAATTTATAACACTTCTGTGTGCTCTGTATCAGTGTGGAGAGGGGCGTAGAAAGTTCTCCATTGTAGTGAAAGGAAGCTGTGCTGGAAAGGAAGCTGCATCTTGGGAGGCAGATTTGCTGGCTGTAAAGTTTCCTGGCATTTGTAATTTAACATCATTCACTATCTGAGTGTATTTTTCCTCTGTAAGGTAAGGGTAGCTGAGGAATGGTTTTAGCTAGGCTGTCTTATGCTTATCTTGATCTATCACATCTACCTTTTCACTTTTTCATCATCCATACATTCACATGCATGCTGTGGTGGCTGTTCAAAGTGGTACAACTATTATGTGTTGGAGTGTTAAAGAAGAACTTGTGCATGTCTTGTTTTGTTTCTTGTTTTTAATGGTTGCTGTCAAGCACCAGTAAAATTAAAAGATGCAAACCTTCTTTGAGAGACCTGAGAGTTCCTTGTCAAGGGCAAGTGTTCCTGGCAAGAGAAATAAACAGTTGAATATTACTTTTTTTTTTCCAAATTATGTGTATTCTGTCACCCCAAATTTACACAAACTATTGCATCCACAAACTTAAAACTTCAGATATGCTAACTTCACTTTTCAAGCTCAGGAGCTGTGAGCACAGGTCTTCTTTCTTCTACCGGTATTTCAGGATGCTTCTTGCTTTTGATCGTGATTTTATATATCCTTCCCCAGTTTTACTTGGGATATAAGTGACTAAATTGCTGTATAAGTTCACTTTCAGCAGAACTGGAACTCTTGCATCCAAATAGCTGCTTAGGAAGATTAGGCCAAATCTATGGGTGTGCTTACCACCTTTGCTGCAGCCTGTTCTGTAAGGCATTGCAGAGACAGAGATGAATGTCTCGGTCTTGAATCACATGACTGCCTGCTATTCCTTCTGAAGAATGATCTGCTTCCTAAGGAATGAGCCTGAAACCTAGGGAAACAGGATTCTACCTCAGTCTTTGCCGCAGACTTCCTGCTTTATATTCTGAGTAGTTATTTTAGACCAAAGTCTTTAGAGGTGGTCAACAACTGTTACAGTTCTTGGTTAATGTAATTGCTGAAACACATGATAATCATCCTCCAAGTGCCTTGGAGTCAGTAGCCTTTCCCAAAAGCAGAGGAAGTTTTGAATATCCTGCATTTTTTTTTCCTTCTTTTGCCTTCCCCCATCATTAAGAAAAAAGATTGTTTAATAAATATCCTTATTTAATTTTTAATTTGTTGTTCATTTTGGAAAATCTATCACAGCATTTGGCAGCTATGCTCGGCAAAGAAGAGAATTTGGGTGTTGTTTCCGGACACTTTTCATATCTTATTCTGGTTCCTGTACTCCTTTAGATAAATACATCCTTGCATTTGTGTGTGTGTGTGGGGGGGGTGACTAGGAAGCCTCCAGTTCTAGTAAACACTCAGCTGATGGTGGAGGGAGGACCTATAGAGAACATCCTTACTAAGAGGAGCTGCATTTTCAGTAAGTCGGAAAAATAGAAACATAAACAAGAGAGTTTTCTTAGGGTGTGGTTTTTTTATTTATACCTCTTTTTCAGAAAAGATATCGTTTCTACACGTTGTTGTACTAATGTGTTATACTAGCAACACGTTAGTAGAAACTGACGTTTGATATGCAAAGATTACTAGTAAGCTTTGTATTTGTGAGGCCAAAAATGTGTGCAAATGCAAGTATTTATGTATATATATGGCTTTTTGCATATGGACTTTCATGTAGCGAGGAGTAATATGGGTGAAAGTTGCACTTGATAGTTTTAAGTTACTTTATTATGTATGTCACGATGAAAATATATCACATTAGGATTAGTTGAAATGAGCAAGCTATGATATACATTGGTATAAGATTTAGGATCATTTCAGATATTAACCACTATTCAATGAACTACAAATATGAGTAGATGAAGGTTGGTGTTGTTGGCATGTTAAATTTAATTATGAAAACTTTAAAAGATCTGAATGGCTTAGAAGATAAAGTAGTGGATAAAATGTTCAGTGTCTTGGCTTGAATCCAGCTTGATGTCCTAAATGAATGCATCACAAAACCACAACAGATCAACCCAGATTTACATGAGTGACGTACAAGAGCCCTGAAGCTAAGCCAACATAGTGATTGCATTAGCTCTTGCATTTAGAGAGGCATCTCCCTCCAGGTCAGACTTCTAAGCACTTGTGAGCTTGTGTGGGGAGCTTCGTGTTTTGAATTGAAGTATACCTACATTGTGAAGGGAAAGAAATCTTAGAGCTTCAGAATTTTTACCTTTGACAAGTGTGACTGATTTTCTTTTAGAGGAAGTAAAGGGAAACACTATGAATAATAATGGAAAAACTGGAAGAATTTCCATTAGTGGTGCATCAGTCAAGGACCTGCCAATCTTCCCAGAAACATCTGTTCAAAATCTGAAACATTTTGTTGTTGCAGGACTATGTACCCTATATATTGTCCACCCTTATGCAATATCTCGTTTATTTTTTCAGTAGATAATAACTGTACTATAGTGTAACGCTTGTAAAGTGAACAGTTTTTGCAAGGATTTGTGTGTACAATTGCAACAGTATTGAGATCTTCTTTTCTCTAAATACTTTATTTTGAAAATATTATTTACTTTTAATAACTTAAACTGAGATTATAGGTAAGTAACTGTGTCAGATTAAAGACATTGTGGATGAAAAGAAGAATTACTCCTTCTAAGTAAGCATTATTTATGCAATGTAGTGTTTGTTTTTGCATGGTGCAGGGAGATGGTTATTAAACAGCATAGTCTTATATGAAGAGTCACTTATTCTAGGGATTTGCATCATGATAGAGGTGTTGCAAAGAGCTACTGGAGATCTTTTCAAAATACCTTCTGCAATTTATATTCTTAACTGGTACCCTCACAGAAGGTACTTGTATTCTGTTATTTCATGTATTGAGAAGTGCTAGCACATATTTTGTTAACATTCCTATTGTTTGTAGTTCTTATTTATGTATATTCCAATATTTCAGTAACCTGATATCTCCATTTTTGTTTCTCAGCATGATGTGTCACAGACTTTGCTCAAAGCAACTCTGGACAGTGTGGTTGAAGAGTGTGTCAGCTTTGTAGGAGTTGATATTAACATCTGCTCAGAAATACTGTTAAGGTGAGTCAAACATTTTCCTATTCCAGTAATTACATGGCTCTGGATCACAGAGTCTCTGTTTAGTCTGCCATCTGACTAAAACTCAGCTAGAGCAAATGGCTCTTGTGTTAAACTTCCAATTACATGAAAATGACACATTAAGACAGTATTTTATTGGATCATTAAGAGTCATTTTTAAGGGTATGTATAGTTCTCCAGGGTGGAACTATTCTTCAGAGAAAAACAAATATTAAAAAATTATAAAACAACATTGCAATTTAGAAAAATATGATGTAATTAATTTGTATTTTTGCAGTAAGAAAGGGATTTTCAAATGTATGTTCTGTCTCTTAGCAGGTAATTTTATGGGCACTGATAAGTGGAACAGTTTGTAAAAATTTGGTGAGGGAAGGAGAAAGGGAAAGATTTAAGGGAAAATTTCTGAAAAATATGTCCCTTTTTTCTATAGTTTTTTTCTGAAGTATTTACTTATGCCATATTTGCTTCGAAAATGTCGTGGAGTTTATTTTTCTGGGTTAGAATTTAAGCTGTTTCTCTCCTGAATATGTAGAATTCAGAATCATTTAACTTAACAGACTCTTAAAAGAGCAAAGTTTTGCTGTCATCCTCTTTAGTAGGAGAGGGAAAAAAAGAACATCCATGATCTTGGTAGTGGCAATTATAATGGGTATAACAATTAAGAAGTATGTATTCTTACTAGCTCTGTCTTTTTTTTTCTTTTTTTTTAACCACTTATTTTCATCCCTGAAAATGTCTTCTTTCCATATATCTTTGAATATCTCTTTCTGTTATTTTTGTTTGCTTTCTCTTCCATATTTTCTGTGTGTCTAATTCTTAGTCTGACTCCTGAATTATTTTGTTTTCCCTTCTTCCAGATTTAGATCAGCTGTTAGAAAGGAAAAAAAAAGCATTCTTTGTTGCACAGCACCTATTGATAAATGAGTCTGAGCTGCATTTCACAGGACAGTTTCATTCTGTAGCAGATTCTATGAATAAAAACCTACCTGAGCAAGTGCAGTGTGAGCACTGTCACTTTTCTGAAGGGTGCATGTACACTGTGCAGTTCAGCAGGGGGCACCAGGCTTGGGTGCTGCTGTGTCTCCACAGAACTGCCCAGCCATGTGGAGTGACACTGCACCAACCAGAAGCCTAAAAGTATTGTAACCAATACAAGTGCCAATACAAGTTGGCAAAATACTTTGTCTGGCCTATTTAACCTTCCCATAATATGGTGCTCATATGCTTGTGCTGTTTCAAGCTCTGAAACTGATTTGCTCCTTAACAGTGTGATTCTGCTGTACTGTATCGATATGATCTAAATTGTTCTCGGAGGTATAGTGTACAAAATTGTCACCCTAGCTAAAGTATACTACGAGCAAGGCTCTGCTCATGCCTTCTGAGGCATTGAATACGCTCGTTGCCTCATCTTATGCTTGGAAGGGCTGATAACATTACAGCACCTGCATTACTGATACTGAGTATTCTACTTGAAAGACTTGTGAAGATCAGTGAAAAACTCTGTGAACTCTGTGTCATGCTCCTTTGTCAGGGTAAAAAAGCTAGATTTCATAACCTTTCTAAGCAAGTTTTGGAAAAACTTCCATTCATGATGATTAATATTTTGTCTGTGGTTAAATGTGTGTGTCTCTGTTACAGTTCTGGTGTTTCAGCAGCTTTGAATAATTTTTTTTAACTTTTATTTGAGGATGAGAATGACTTTTTTTTTTTTTTTTCCTCCTCTCATTCCTGATTTTGCCTATTCTTGCCAGGTTTGCTGATGCTCTTTTTCTAGAATCAGTCAGTGTCATTCTATAAACAGGTCTCTGCTGCCATTGACTTAAAGCAGTGGCATCTGGTATTTAAAGTCAGATGGGTGACGTTTCCTTCTCTAGTGCCAGGGCTAACTGCCCACCACAGCCCCTCTCCCTCTCTCTGTGATTAACCTGTTCCACGTGAGTACAACTTTCAGTGTATGTACATACAGAAAATGTGCAGGAAACCCACTGCTTCCTGAAAGAACTTGGCTTACTGCAGTTGCACTTTACAGGTAAGTTCCTTGCCAGACCTGAGTTGCCCTCAGAACAACTCATGCAGCCTGTTCCCAGCTGCTCTTTTATCTCAAGAGCAGCTGAGAGAAAAGGAACAAGCTGTGTGGATCTGTTAAATTGTGTGAGGAAGGCAAGCTGCTCCCAGCCACCCTCCTTCTGCATAGCAGACGCCAGCCCTTTGTATTGAGGCAAGGTGTTACAGTATCATTGGGAAGATAATAGCTGAGAGGGGGCTGTTCTCACAGGAACAATTTATCTGTCCTGAACCCTCCTCCCACATTATTTCCTGAAGAGGGCAGCTGGGGGCAGGCCATAAGACATGACAAATTGAATTGGCATTACAAAAATAGCCCACAGATCATAAATTACACATCCCTGGCTTACCAGTTAGATATGTGCAGTACCTTATTGCAGTACCAAGTTTTGTTGACTTTAGTGGATTCCTTCCATAGAATTGAGAGAAGAGATCCTTTTTCAGATTATAGCTTTTGGTCTGGGAGTTTATTTGCAAAATTCTCAGCTATTTTTAAGTTTTTGAGGTTTTGTAAACCAGATTTTCTACAGTAATGTATATCCTTGTAATAGGTAGGAGCTTGTATTAATCACTGTTCAATGGTAATAAATGCATTCTGTAAACTTTACTCTCAGACATATTGCAGGTTTGAATGCTAACAGGGCTAAAAATATAATTGAATGGCGAGAGAAGAATGGACCGTTTATAAATCGAGAACAGCTCAAGGAAGTTAAAGGTCTGGGTCCTAAATCCTTCCAACAGTGTGCTGGCTTCATCAGATTCAATCAAGAATATATCAAGACTTTCTGCAGGTAATGGAGATATTAGTTATCTTGAAAAAATTATCCAAAGGGGTATGAGAAGATTTCTCCCCCTTCTCTTTTGTATTCAGACCTGGGACTTGGGGAGTCCTAGGCCTTTGGCCTCCAAAGACAGTATCTTAATGAGTAAACTTACTCAAGTCAGTGGTTGAATGTAGCTGTTTCTATGAATCATTGTGGCTTATTAGCCCAGTACCCAAAGTCAGGGCTTCTGTAAGTATGTAATTTAATTACATAGTTTGCCACTGAACCAGTAGAAGAAATTTGGCATGTGGCAGAGTGTGGTTATCTATGAGATATTAAAACCTCAGAGACGTGTGTTTCAGGCATAGTTTAGTAATTTGTAAATTCATTTTGATGTGGTGAAGATGGATACTCTGCAGAACATAATGGTAGTAAATTTGTGTGGATTTTCAGAGACTTTCAATTCCGTTACCAGGACAGAGAAGGCTGATAAACTGTCTGGGCTAAGCTCTGTCTATGTGTTATACTACCGTGCCTCGTAAGCGCAATGTGACTGCAGTCTATCCCAAATGAGTAAGAGTCCCTTTACCAACTCCCGTTTGTCAGTGCTGCGTCCTCCTTTTCCCTATTATCTTATTTCCTGTTTCTGTACCCAAGCCTTTCCTTCTTGCAACCATCCCTTCTGCTTTGCTCTTCATCTGAAATGCTTTCTCTCCAGTGCTAAATGTCCCCTACTTTCTAGGGCAATATCTTTTCTCCCATCTTTCCCATTTCTCCTTCCAGTATAAATAGCTAAGAAAGGACACAGTGGTAGCACCATCCCCACCCTTTTGCTGCTCACTCGTCTCAAAAAATATTTTCCTGGGAAGCACATGCTATTTTTTAGCCAACACAAGACGCAGAAGCAGTGCTGTATTCCCAGTTGCTGCTGGCCAAACAGCACATGCGTAACTTCCAGGCAGGAGGTAGGCACATTAGGATTGGCTCACCGCCCAGGTGGAAGGTATACAGATCGGTTGCCCATCTGGCAGGGAGGCACATGCTGCAGGCCAAATGGTGCACACTGTAATCACCAGAAGGCCAAAGAAACTGCTTTCAAGGCTGTAGATGACAGAAAGGTCTCACGTTGTACAGATCTGTTTTAGTGGATGTTGTAACACAAACACAGGAAGAGAAGGCTGACTCCTCTCTTTTTTTTTTTTCCCCCCGAAAGTTCACTGGTGAGATGTTTAAGAACAGCGTACCATTTTCTTTTGTTCCAGAAGTTCACTGGTGAAATGTTTAAGAACACAGCACCATTTTCTTTTCCAGAAATTCACTGGTGAAATGTTTAAGAACACTTCCCCTCCCCGCCCTTGCTGGGCACACGTCTGATGTTAGTTAGATACCATAAAACTTGAGAACGCTGTATAACTTGAAAAATCTGCTACAGCCTGAGATTTTGGGGCCAAAATAAAGCTCAAATGCCATTGCCTCCACAACATTTCTTGTGGCCCAAGGGGGCAAAAAGAAACACTTTGAAATGAATCTTGGGAAGATTTCATTTTTGTCCTCTCAAATCATGTTGTTGGCTATAGAGTACTATGTGAATTAGTTTTTGTGCTTTGTATTTGGAAGTTAACAAATACTTAGTGGTTATTTAAAATATTAATATGGAAAGAGAAATTTATATGTCTGCATTTCTGTCCACATTCCATGCATGGATAGAGCCCTAAGTGTGAGTGCTAGTTCCAAGACTTGTGGTACCTTTTGTTTTGTTCTGCAAAAGCAGGAAACAGTTGTGATTTAGGAAACAGAAACAAACAAAGAAGAGAGCAAAGAGCCTTTGCCGATAGGGGTCATTTGATGCCTTTACTTTGCTGTGAGCATTTTTTTTACTGGAGGGAGATTTTAAGGGAAAAAGCACACGTGTTGTAAACGTGCTGCTCGCACAAAGATAGATCTCTTTCTCTCTCATATCTTTTGTTGTATCACTCTTGTTGAAGTATTGATCTCTTGGTGACTTTGGAGCCTTCTCATTGGCAATTGAAGGAAAAAAAAAAAGCCAAACTCAACCTCTAACTGAAGCTAACTTATTAAGAGCTAAAAATGTATTCACAAAATTTAAGGAAAGCTCTATTAAGATACTTTGCAAGAATGGTTTATAAATTCTGGAATAGTGATAAATTTGACCTTTAGTTTTTTACTGTTCTAAACAATTCTTGATCTAAGTCTTTTTGATTTGAAATTTTGGATGTTTTTACCACATCCATGTTTGAGCAAAATTCTTCAGACTTTTGAGTTTCAGTATAGAAAGTGAAGTGTAGAAAGTCAAAGTAATGTAATTTAAGAACCTGTGGTATTTAAGCAGTCAGACTTCCTTGTTCCGTACATGTGCTTGAGACACAATTTGCTTACCTTATAATATTTTGTTTATAAACTCTTCAAACTGTAGTCCTTTTTATAATAATGCAGTCTGTGAACTGACAGTTCAGTTAAGAATGAAAATATCCTCACAAGATATTTATGAAGTAGGTAAATGCAGTTGTCCCCATTTTACAGACAGAAGATGCTAGCTAGATTGGGTACTAAACAGTAGTTTGTGCAGCCAGGCATTTTAAACTGACTGCCAGCACTATCACTTTCTCATTTTCAGGAAGTGTTTTGCTTTAACATTAGTGTGTGGGCACTGTGCTATAATTTTGTTCAGTATGAATAACATGTCCATTTTTGATTTCTGACAGTAGCAAGAAAATTGAGCTTGAAAGTCATGTGCTTTTGAATAAAGCAGGTGCACAAGTCACCAAGAAGAAACAGGGTAAAAAGAAGAGCAAACTGACACCAGGTGCCTCACAACAGCCCAATCCTTTGGACCAAACTTGTATTCATCCAGAGTCCTACAACACTGCAATGAGGTAAGCAATGGGAAAATTTTTGAACCACTTGCACTGTCAATTTTTAAAATAGCAAATACTGATTTTTCTGACAGCAGCCTGTTCAGCCTTTTGAGACAGGAATGTATATGTTGATCTGATGCTCTTTCTCACCTTTCTTCAAGAAAGAGGCATGTTTCAGAAGTTCTCTTACAGTGAAGGATTTGAATTCATATGTTCATATTCCTTGGGGGTTTGGGGGGATTTTTTTGGTTTTTGGGGGTTTGTTTGTTCGTTTAGTTTTCATATCATTGTTTTTCAGTATTTAGTGAATTTTCTAAACTTTGCCAAGACAGCACACCTCACTATCAAATCTAAATGCTCCCTTGTTCTTAAAACAGCAAAGCATTTCATTCCCACGATCCGGACTTGATATCATCACTTTACCTCTCACTGAGGCCACTTTTCTCAACTTCCTTCTATCTGCCAACTTTCTTCATGCCACTTGCTGTGGTGTTTGGATTTCTTGGTTTACAAAGTGTGGAGAAAAATTATTTGTTCCACAAATATTGGAAAAGTTTTGATTTTTGTCTTCTACCTTGCCCCCATATATCATGTAAAGAACTTCTGAGGCATTCTTCTGCAATGTAACTTTTTCAAGCAGGAGTATTTCCCTTTCTTGTGCCTGCATTTAAATTTCTCCAACAATACCATTGACTGTATATTAGGAGAAGGCGTTTCTTTCAGCAAATGCTTCTACAACTGGATATGATCACTTGAATGCTGAATTTAACACAGTTATCTGGCAAATGGTCTCTGTCTTTGAATGCTCAGATAGCCAGATATTCTGTTAAATTCAGTGAAACTTGAAGCACTTAACTGTTTGTGAGGCAAACAGCAAAGCAGTACATGTTAGTAAGGTGTCCAGTTTCAATAAATCTATGTAGATAATTTTAAAATACTGGAATACAGTGTCTTAGCTCATTGTAACTTCCACTGAGAAGAGCAAATTAACAGAAAGTGTCTAATCATGTGCTTTTACTTGACTGTGCTTTCAATGTTATTTTGCTCCAGACCATAATTAAAGTATAATTTTCTTTGTTCTTAAAAAAAAGTCTAAGTGAAATGTCATCCAGATTTACAATTGGGGCTGTTTGATACCTCTGCATCATGAAGAGCTGTTTTTACGTTGTTGCTTATGTTCAGCATTTGCAAAACAAACTATTTTTGCACAGTGAATATTGACCACCAAAATATGTATATGCATGTGTGTGGTGTGTGCACACAAAGACATATGTGAGCGCATGTCATTATTATGAGGTTTTAAAATTAAATTCTGATGTTGCAAGATCTAATTAAGATGTCTATGTTAAGCGCCCAAATACATGAACACCATGGCAGTTTTAGTATGTGACCTTTGGCTAAAAGAAGAGAATGTTTTTTGTGTAGATCACAAAAAGTAGTTAGGAACCCATGTGTGTGTCTGTTTAGGGGGTACTGCAGCTGTAGTATAAGATGTGATCTTCTTCTGTCATCACTCTCTGGTTGAAATTGAAATCTGCCTGTTCTTTTGAGAGAAAACATTATCTCTTACCATAAACGAGCACATATTTATTTTTTTTAAGTGATTTGTGGTGAGCAGGCTCTTTTCTTAAAACATGCTGGAGCTAATTTCAGCAGTAGTTCAGTGCTTTGGGGTTCTAATGGTCCTCACTGAGATCATTATTCCTAGAGAAACATATGTGCTTTATGTTTATAACCAAACAGAATCTTTAAGCCTCAAAAAGATATGCTAAATTTTTTGAATTCATGGCACTTGTGTTTCCTATCTAAAATACTGTTCTGGTACCTTTCATTTTTAGGACACCTTCCTAACAATGCACGTTCTGTTATCTCTCCAGCGGAGATTATTGCGTATATAACCTTCTATGCATAGGTCCATATTCTTTCCCTCTGCTAGGCATGCAGTGCACTTTTTTTTCCATCCTCTCTGGGCCACAGTCCCTTCGTTGTTCTTCATCCCTAATTCTAGGGCCACTGTGCAATTCCCTACTCTTTGTGCAATCTGTAGATAACTCATTTTCCCTTTCCTGGTGCCTTTTTTCTTCTTTCTTCTTATGCGTCAGTAGTCGTTATTAGTTCTCTGCCCTACACGTAGCTATGAAAAAATCTTGATCTTAATGACCTTATGTTT
Organism: Apteryx mantelli; assembly: GCF_036417845.1. NCBI lineage: Eukaryota > Metazoa > Chordata > Aves > Apterygiformes > Apterygidae > Apteryx > Apteryx mantelli. The sequence continues at coordinate 39,244,977 of NC_089980.1, read as the reverse complement.
GGTATGTGACTTATAGGGTTAGGAAGCTTGGTCACCCCTGCTTTAGATAATTCATAGTGAGATAATGTAAAAAAACCTGTTATTCAAAATTAATGTCAGTATTCAATGTTGTATTTCATTCAATTTAAATATCAAGTAGCCAGGATTTGGTCAATAGTCAGTTTGACTTTTCTTTTCTAGTGTACCAATAATGTAACCATCAAAGTGTTTCCAATGTTACCAGCTTCAATTAGAAGGTGATGCAAAAAGGTTGCTTCACTGAGCAGAGAAATGTAGCCAGTTAATGGTATAATACAATAGGATTTTTTCTGTATATAATATTGTGAAGGTTGGTCAGAAAATAGAGGATTATGCTGTGATTCTGGAGCAGCACAGGTTACCTTTATATCTGAAGTGGTAAGTAGGATTATTACTGTATATGAATATCTGAACTACCCTATCCATTTGAAATTCCAGAGACAATTTTAGAAAGCAGAATATAATTACCTGATTTGGAATTTGGTGGGCAATCCAGGATTAGCACGATTAAGCAAATAAATAAATGAATGCCCTGGAATTTTTAATGAGCATAATTTTTTACATCTCAACCAAAAGATTGTGGTTTAAATCTTGGGCTTTTGTGTAATTCAGAGAGGAGGCTGCCCCCTATTGAATCACCAATCACTTAGAGTTACTTTGGAGAATCCCAGACTGTGCTCAGTGCCAAACTCACTGGGCTCTGGGAGCAGCAAAGCCATTAGAGGAGTGTGGCATTGCAACAGACCGATGCTATGTTCCGTGTCGCTTTTGTCTAGTGCAATTGCTTTGAAGTAAGCTTCCAGCTGAGGCACTGTCTGTTCTTTATGCTTCTTACCAAGCATTTTGGCCACTTAGCCAGAATCTTCAGCTGAAATTTTTAGATCCAAATGGAATTTGTAGGTAGTGTATCATGTAGTTTCCTTATTCAAAAGAATGTCAGTTAAGATCAAAACAGATATGAAAACATAGCAGTGTTTATTAGCGAAACACCTTAAGTAGTAAGCATAGCATCCTTGTCTGTTGTAACTAACTGAATCAGTCTTATCTTTTTGCTTTGGGCTTGTTCTCTGTTGTCTTACCTCTTAGATGGTATCAATACATTTATATTTATCGGTATCCGTATTTTGATGTAAAAATAATATCAAAAAGTGCTTTCTATGAATGTACTCCCTCTATGTTCAATAGTGTTTTTCTTGCAATGAAAGCTGATTTCCTTTGAAAGTTCATTAAACATGAAGGTGATAACTTTTGCAGTATAGATTATATTAACATGGAGTTGATAGATGACACATAATGGTGTGCGGAAGGAGGGAAATAACCCTAAAGCTTTTTAACTGTAAATAGTTATTTGAAGAAAAAAAAAAACACAGCTTTGCAGCAACCTTACAAAAGCCAAGAGGTGTAGTATTAAAAATGGACACCGATGACATAAAGGCTAAATATAAACCAGATATCTTCCCCCGAAGCAACTAATGCTATAGTTTAGTAACGATTATATGTTTAAACTGACCTTTCGGAAGAAGTGTATAAGTTGTTAAGCTTCTCAGAACTTAGGGAAATTGTCCTCCAAACCAATTTGCTGCATAAATTTGAATTAAGAAAAAATTATACCAGGAATACAGACTGCATGTAAGATATGATCCAAAGCATTTTAGGCCTGATGAAGAGTTTTGTTAACTTTGGGCAGTGGATGGAACTGGGCTTGTAATTCCCTGTTGCTGAGCCTAAGTTCATGGAAAAGTTTCTAAGAGCCTGTAGGTCAAACTGTGTTCATGTTGCTGATTTGAGGATCTTACTGAACTCAGCCACCATTTGAGGGGCTTTTTAAGATGTCAGTATTAAGCTTTAACTCTGCTATGGTTTAAAATCTAGCTAATCGATAGTTTTTATATTTTAAATCAAATGCACACAAGAACCACTGAGACCGTTAGAATCAGTACTTAATACATTTCCAAGTAACACTCTTTATTTGTTGCTTTCAAAGGGACTTTCTGTTTTCACAGAATTTTGTCAGGGGCCATGTCACACTCAAGGGTGGATCTGTGCTACCAAAGGGCAGAATTATTATCATGAATAAGATGGACAGATTTAGTTAAAGACATCAAAGTACAGTATTACATATCTCTTACCATAGCAGTCAAAATGGCTGGAATAAATGCTGCATGAACAAACCATAAAGACTTCCTTATGCCATGTCTACCATATCTTTCCATGAGAAAAATTCTTTCATGAAAATTTTATTGAATTAAAAGTTTTCATGGGAAATTGCATTTATTTTTAAACAAAATAAACCAGTAATTTTTATCCACTGCTTCCACCCAAATTACCCAAAAGCAGTAGTCCACATTACAGATTTATGACATACAAAATTATCAGTTTTTAAAACAATGTTTTTGAGGGATAGAAGTCCACCAAAACTTGAAACCACAAATTTTGTTTTTCTGAACTATGTTGTAGCTCAAGAGGCCAAGCAGTTTTAAAAAAAAAAAGGTTAAAAGAATTGCTCCCAAGTGGCGACTTTGGTTGCCAAGCTTTAGGCTGGAGCCAATTTTTATGGATGAATTAGAAACCTCCTGAAAAATAAGTTTTTTTTATAATGGAAACATTGATGTAATCTTTACTATGGTGGTACAAATGGTGCTGGTATGATTGATTTATGGCATTTAGTCATCTTAACTTAAAATCTGTACAATTTCTGTAAAATAATTGGAAAGCATCTTACTGGTGTCTTAACACGTTGTGCAGATGACCAAAACATTTCTGTTCATGGTTTCTGCATTATCAAAGCTTGGTTTTGTGATGTGTAGTGATCAAGCCTAGGAATACCTCTAAATAGTGTGAATCATAATTTCTTAGACACCGAAGGAAAAAAAAATTTTTAAGTACTTTGTAGACAGCATATTTTCCTGCAAAACAGGACTGTGTTTTAAGTTTATGAAGAGTCTGTATGTGAAAACCAGTTTATAGTGGCAGAATCTTATACATACAATTAATACAACATGTAGAGCATATCCAGTTTCTTGGTACACATTGTAAAAGAGCTGCTAGGAAAACCAAGGAAACGTTTAGGAAACCTCCAGAAGTTACAACCAGGTTATGCTTATAAACCAAAATGCTGGAAAGAAAAGGCAACGTTTTTCTGTGTTGCATCAGTCTGCTGAGTGTAGTTAGTTTCATATGATGGAATCTCAACCTTTGCTGATTTTGTTTAAGTCTCATAAAAAGTACTCTTTGATAAAGATTCGCAATCAGCATGTGTATTTGATGCTCACAAATTGCAGCATCTGGCAGGCAGGTTGTATTTCAATCAGTCTGACTTCTTAAAAATCTTTTACCACTGTTTAGAACAGAGATCTAAAGTTGTGATTTAGCTTAATGCAGGTGGGAATCTCCCCTGGCTAATTGCATGGTTGTAGGGCCTTGCCTAGTAAAGAATCATGGTGCTAACTGTGGTTGGTAATGCCTTAAGAGATGTTTTTGACATACTGAGCAGAGTGACTTGTAGTGAAGATTCATGCCTCCTGCTTGGTCTGTGTATTGATAATGCTTCTTGCTGCCCCTAAAGGACTTTGATTCAACAAAGCACTTGTTCACGTGTTTATACTCACCATAAAAATATTTGGAGTTAAAAGTTTTGGAGTTAAATGCAGCATCCTGTTGTTAAAATTTTATATTTCATTGCATATGGATTGACCACTTTTCAGATGTTTCTGTTATTTCTGCCATTCTGGTAAATGGGTGGATTTAGCAGCTGATGGGTAGTATCTCAGCTGCTGTGCTGTAAACCTGCAGCAAGTAACTGCACTTGCTAGCTTTGAAGGCAAATACTGACACTCAGGGAAATGGAGAAGGAAAGCTATTGATTAAAGAGGGAACTACAAAAGAAAAGGGGCTTCCTCATCTGTCCTGTACACAACTGTACGCTTTTCCTTTGACTGCCTTGCCAGCTCTCTGCTTGGCTGGTGTGGGGACCTTCTGTCCAGGTCCCTGTTCTGTCACCCAGTAACTGAGGTGATCCATAAGGAGAATAGAAATTGGCAAAGGAATAAATCAGTTATGCGATAAGGTGTTTGAGCAAGTGAAAAAGCTTTGTGTTCTATACACTCTAAACATGTATATTTTACAGAGGATGGGAATTTTTACTGTGATAGGATATCTTTTATTTAATTCACTACAACTTCATCAGAAAAACCTTTTGTCCACTTCAGCAAGACTGTAGTTACCTAGCTAATGTGGACTGTGTGTGTATTCAAGCTGTTTAATGTGCAAAATAATTCCTTTTGTGTCCTAGTAAAGTATTAGTTTCTTTTAAAAAGGCCTGAAAAAGTTAAAGTTAAGCTCAGTAAATTAATGAATGCTATGTCTATTTCTAGTAGCAAAGGTAACCCTTTGCTACCTAATTAAGGAGAACATTTACAGAATTAAGACCATTAAGCCCAATAAATAATAGTTGATATTCATCACTCTGGAACACCAGTTCGTTCACCTGCCTGATTCTCAACTTAATAGCTGGATTTTTAGAGCATTTACTTTTGAAAAATATCTTCTTAACAAATTAAAAGAGCAGAAAAGGCTTTAAATGATAATAGCCATTTGATAAAAGATATTTTAAAATATTTATATTATGTGCAACACACAGTTGACAAGAATGATTATGAGAACTTTTAAATTACAACAAATTTATCCTCCATTTACACTGTAAATACTAGACCCATAAAATTAAGTGGTGTTTTTCTTTTCTTTCTTTTTTTTTTTGGTTGAGGTTTTGAAAACCTAAATGATTTCCTACCAGTTGGATTAAAAAATAATTTTGAAGAAAAAAATTATGAAGCTTCTTTTATTGAATGATCTCATTTAGCTGTAGTACTGATTATTTCTGGATAACTATTCATGATTCACTGCATTGTATCTCAGGGTTATGCTTCAGTTATATGATATATTGGTAGTTGTGAAAATGGTTAATGACAACCTGCCTAACACTATGGTAGCAAAGTGGCCACACTGCAGTGTATTGATGTCTGAATTTCTTTTCTCAGTCAAACTGATTGTTTCTCACATGTGTACTTTCAAAAATATTGTAAATTATCTGAGTGCTCTGTAGTCTTCTGCATACATTCAGATAATCTATGATTTTAATAAGTTATGCCTCTGAGAAAAACACATATTGGTTAATACCTATATCTGGCCAAACACATAAGCAGTTTTAAATATATTTGAAACTTTAACTTTTTGTATCCAGCAACTAATTACATAGAGTAATGCACAAATATTATTTGATACATAGTCCCCATTAGTAGCTGAAATACTGAAGATTTATATGACTAGTGAAAACAGCGTGAGAACAGTCAACATCTGCATTATACCAATAATGCTTTTGCATTTCAAAACATGACTAAAACATAAATGTCTGCATAATTTAGCAGTTTGTTACTGTCACGTATGTACATTTTACTTAACAAAGCACATGCTAATGCAAAGTTGTTTTGTTTTCAGAGTGATTATGTTGCATTACCATTAATTCATGTGTGCACTGTGACAAGACGTAATGGCATATCATGTTGCTTTAATGTAATGAACCCAGTACTCCCAGCTCTTAAGTTGTGTTGCTGGAAATGATTACATAAAACAGAACGACTGTGACTAAAACCCTTGCAAAGCTTTAGAACTCCTGCATATTATAAGAAGCTTTTTGGGGGGGTTAAAATAGCTTCTTAAAATTTTACTGAAAGCGTCCCTTGGTAATATTTTACTCTTTTCTGACTGTTCTTGCATTCCACTGAAATTTACATTATCTTTTAGGCATTGCAATGGCCGTACTATAATTTTGTGCAGATGTGTGTGTTAAGTGAACATGATGTGCTTATTTGTTACATTTATGCTACTTTTCTTTCTTTATCTGGGTAAGATGGATGAAATTATGTATTAAATAAAAAACATCAGTGATTTAGCCATGACCATTCTCTGCAGGTCTTGTAACACTGCAAAGATTGCTTTTAAAACAAAGGTTGTTGTAAAAGCCTTTGAGTAACATCTAAATCTCGAAACCCTGAAACTCTAAATCTCTAAACCAGCTAAATCTCATCCTGGTCTGTAATACTTTCCTAAGGTACTGGCGAGTTGCTGTTCCTTACACAAAGTTCACCATTCACACAAACCATCAGTATTTGAGGAAATAAGAATAGTATATCTTACAATAATGACCTCACTTCTGAAAAAAAATCTCATCTTTCACTTCCTAGGTTTTGTCTTTTGAGTAGATAAACATAGCACTTGAACTACTGCAACATGTTACTTAGTCCATATGTGTAGCCAGGGAAAATATTTGGAGGACTTGCATTTTTACAGATTGCTTATGTTCCTATATTCATGCAGCTGGAACTGTCGTTTACAAACTTGGTTAGATATTTTCGAAGACTTGTATTGAAAGAGTTTAACATAACTAAGACCAAAATAAGGAGACTAGGGGAAACTTTTTTTTTTTTTTTGTAGCCATATCGCAGTCATACTCACTACTGACCTATATCTTTTTTTCCCCCCCGACCTTGAAGTAACTCTTGAAGGAAGTTGTAGGGTTGGTTTCTTTTAATAAGGAAACATTTAACTTTGTTCTTAGCAATGACATTTAAAAATAGAGATGATCAATATAATGCACCACTCTTCAGTCAGAGATTTGTACTTTATATCGATTTTTATTCTAAGTGCCCTCAAACCATGCTCATTTCAGTGAAAAAATGATACATGAAAAATAGAACTAGATTAAACAGTATCTTTTTTAAATTACATTTGTAGTCACTAACAAATTGCTTTTATCTGAAAATATTTTAATACATAGGTTTTTTTACCAAAACCTAAAGAGAAGAGACTTTGCGAAGAACTGTGTTGTTTCTGTTATGGGTATTTCTTGTGTATGTGTTTGTGCATGTTGGGCCTTTTTAAACATTGTTCTGTCTCTATTATAGCCCATAATTGTGAAATATTCTTAAATAATTGCCAAACTTTCAGAACATGAATAAATGTATTGAAGACAGTGGGACTTCATATGTACTTAAAACTGGGCACATGTTTAAGCACTTTCTTCAGTTGGAACCAAATTTTTATTCTGAGCAGTAACCAGGTTAAGTTACTGAAACAATTATAATTGACAATGCGGAGCCCAAACCTACCATTTTGCTTACACGAGGGATTCTTTTTAATACCAGCTAAATACTTTCATTGGGATTTCCTTGAGGGGGGGGGTGGCAGGGGAGGGAATAACTTTTATGAATAGTTATTGAGGGATCAGGCACCTGGTTTACATCCTGTTGCTCGCTAGTTTTCTTTCCAGCAGCCTGCACATACTGCAGTGCATTCTGATTGCATTAGCCACACATCTAAAAGTTCTGTGCGTAAGTTTTATACATCTGTGAACGCTCCACGCAGTTGCACTTATTAACAGTGAAACTCACCCCATTGCCGATTTCCAATGTGAGCTTGCTTCTGTGAGATTCTAAGGGTGAAAAAATGTGACTTGGAGGTACTCGAGCTGAATTTCCATTTGAAGTAAAATAGAGCCAAGTATGTGAATGTCAGCAAACTTGTTTATAGGAGTGCTCAGTAAAGCATATATTATTTAGAAGGTTGAGTCATGAGGCTAGTAGGGCTTGTCGTGTTACATCTGGCATGTCAGTCAAAGCGTGGACAGCTGCTGCCTGTCACTGCTGCGCTGCTGTGGCACTGTCCATCTCTCAACACCAACAGTCAGCAGCTCTTTCTTAGTAGCTTTGTGAAGAATATTTTGCCTGGACTTACACACATTTTCAGTATCATCGTTACAACCACTTTTAATGGTTTTCTGCAGTAGACGGAAGATACTGTCATAGAAGGTCTGATGTTTTTGTATATTGGCTGTTATTATACAAAATACTTGCGTAGTAGTAGTGTTTGCATAGTATACTGGAAATAAAGGGTTGTGTTTAATATTGAACAATTTTGCATTTGTTTTGATATTTACTTTGTTTTCTAACAACCTCAAATTACTTTAAAAATTAGGAACATTAAAAGTTGAAATCTGGTCAATTAAAGCAGTCACCCACTGAATTCTTGTGTGAGTTTTTTGTTTTTTCTTCACATGCTTCCACATGAAATATCCATATAAATTAAGAAAACTAGTGAGAAAATATCTATGACTCTTAAATGCAACTGTATGTATTTCAGCTAACAGTACTCTTAAATCACCATGGTTGCACCTTTAGTCAGTACCAAACTGGAAGTACTGACAGCCAGTTTTAGACTGGTATCTTCCTCTTGGTGATATCAGTGGGCAGTCTGGAATGAAGATGTGCCCCTGTGCTCAGAGATGAGCTTTGTGATTTACTGAAAGTCAGGATATTGCTTGTATTTTGTTCCTTCTATTTTGTTTTCTGAAAGAAAAAATTAATTTTAAATTTCAATGCATGTAACATTTTATGAGTTACCACCTATCACACTGTCAGTTGGGTTTCTTGGGTAAAAAAGATACTGTTTCCTGTCAAAAGAAACACTAGCTGCAGGTTTCGATTAAAGCAGGGTGTGTATTTTTGAGGGGAACGGAGGCTGAGAGTACCGGGAGGCTTGCTTTCTTATGGAGCTGGAATGTTTCCCACCACTCCCAAGTGCAGGGCATGAACCTGCTGATCTACATGTCTCCTGTGGGTGGTAGGTTACACCTGTCAGGTGCTATGAGGTAGCATAAGGACAGAATGGAGAGATTCTATTAGGAATTTGAAAGGAATATTCAAACTCCTTAGGAGAGAGAAAGTAATTCAATTTCATAGTCTGTTTGCATTAAGGACAACTTGTTTTGCATTTTGAAGTCTTGCGCCAAAACAAGAACACTTCTTCAATGATAAATAAACTGTCTAAGGCATCATTGCTTAAGGAGCAGGGTCTGCATATGAATTTTTGTTGCTGTTTCTCTGTGCTTGCCCCAGCATATGTGCCAACGTTGTTGAACTGGAATGTCAGTAAGGTTATTTTTATTGGGTTTTTTGTTTTGTGGGATTTTTTTTAAGAGCTATCAGGGCAAGATGTATATATTTTTAATTTTAAGGTATTTATTTTCAGCCTTTTAGATGTCAGTCCAAATTTGTCTCATTCCTCAATGTGCATATGCATATAACAATAGGGAACAATAAGGGCATTTGTGTCGCATGACTACTTTTGCTTGATAATTTTTCAGTTTCTGAAAAAGTAATTGCTGTTGATCATGAAGTTCATAGATGGGAGAAGTACAGGCATACTTTGGAGATATTGCGGGTTTGGTTCCAGACCACTGCAATAAAGCGAATATCTCAACAAAGAGAGTCACACAAATTTTTTTGTTTCCTAGTGCATATAAAAGTTATGTTTACACTGTACTGTAGTCTATTAAGTGTGCAATAGCATTATGTCTAAAAAAAAACAAGGTACATACCTCAATTAAAAAATACTTTATTGCTAAAAAAAAATGCTAACCATCATCTGAGCCTTCAGCCAGTCATAATCTTTTTGCTGATGGAGGGTCTTGCCTCAGTGTTGATGGCTGCTGACTGACCAGGGTGGTGGTTGCTGATGGTTGGGGCGGCTGTGGCAATTTCTTAAAATAAGACAGCAGTGAAGTTTGCCCCATTGATTGACTCTTCCTTTCACGAAGGATTTCTCTGTAGCATGCGATGCTGTTTGATAGCATTTTACCCACAAGAGAACTTCTTTCAAAATTGGAGTCAATCCTCTCCAACCCTGCTGCTGCTTTATCAACTCAGTGTATGTAATATTCTAAATTCTTTGTTGTCATTTCAACAATGTTCACAGCATCTTCACCAGGAGTAGATTTCATCTCAAGAAACCACTTTCTTTGCTCGTCCCTAAGAAGCAACTCCTCATCCGTTAAAGGTTTATCAGGAGATTGCAGCAATTCAGTCCCATCTTCAGGCTCCACTTCCCATTCTAGTTCTCTTGCTACTTCCACCACATCTGCAGTTACTTCCTCCACTGAAGTCTTGAAGCCCTCAAAGTCCTCCATGAGGGCTGGAATCAACTTCTTCCAGACTCCTGTGAGTGTTGATATTTTGACCTCCTCCCATGAATCACAAATGTTCTTAATGGCATCTAGAATGGCGAATCCTTTCCAGAAGGTTTTCAATTTACTTTGCCCGGATCCATCAGAGGAATCGCTATCTATGGCAGCTCTAGCCTTACGAAATGTATTTCTTAAATAGTGAGACTTAAAGGTTGAAATGACTCCTTGATCCATGGGCTGCAGAATGGATGTTGTGTTAGCAGGCATGAAAACAGCATTAATCTCATTGTACATCTCCATCAGAGTTCTTGGGTGACCAGGTGCCTTGTCAATGAGCAGTAATATCTTGAAAGGAATCTTTTTTTTGAGCAGTAGGTCTCAACAGCAGGCTTAAAATATTCAGTAAACCATGTTGTAAATAGATGTGCTGTCATCCAGGCTTTGTTGTTCCATTTATAGAGCACAGGCAGAGTAGATTGAGCACAATTCTTAAGGGCCCTAGGATTTTCAGAATGGTAAATGAGCATTGACTTCAACTTCAAGTCACCAGCTGCATTAGCCCCGAACAAGAGAGTCAGCCTGTCCTTTGAAGCTTTGAAGCCAGGCGTTGACTTCTCCTCTCTAGCTATGAAAGTCCTAGGTGGCATCTTCTTCCAACAGAAGGCTGTTTTGTCTACCTTGAAAATCTGTTGTTTAGCATAGTCACCTTCATCAGTTCTCCTAGCTAGATCTTCTGGATAACTTGCTGCAGCTTTTGCATCAGCACTTGCTGCTTCACCTTGCCCTTTGATGTTATGGAGACGGCTTCTTTCCTGAAACCTCATGAACCAACGTCTGCTAGCTTCACACTTTTCTTCTGCAGCTTCCTCCCCTCTCTCAGCCTTCCCAGAATTGAAGGGAGTTAGGGCCTTGCTTTGGATGAGGCTTTGGCTTAAGGGAATGTTGTGGCTGGTCTGATCTTCTATCCAGACCACTAAAACTTTCTCCCTGTCAGCAGTAAGGCTGTTTTGCTTTCTTATCATGCATGTGTTCACTGGAGTAGCACTTTGAATTTCCTTCAAGACCTTTTCCTTTGCATTTGCAACTTGGCTCCTGCTTGGCGCAAGAGACCTGGCTTTTGGCCTATCTCGGCTTTCGGCATGCCTTCCTCCCTAAGCTGAATCACTTCTAGCTGTTGATTTCAAGTGAGAGACGTGCAACTCTTCCTTTCGCTTGAACACTTAGAGGCCATTGTAGGGGTATTAACTGGCCTAATTTCAATACTGTTGTGTCTCAGGGAATAGGGAGGCCCAAGGAGAGGGAGAGAGACGGGGGAACGGCTGGTCGGTGGAGCAGGCAGAACACACGCAACATTTATTGATTAAGTTTGCCGTCTTATACGGGTGGGTTCTTGGCACCCCAAAACAATTACAATAGTTACATCCAAGATCACTGATCACAGATCACCATAACAGATATAATAATAATGAAAAAGTTTGAAATATTGCAAGAATTACCAAAATGTGACACAGAGACACGAAGTGAGCACCTGCTGTTGGACTGCAAGCCGATAGACTTGCTCGACGCAGGGTGGCCACAAACCTTCAATTTGTTTAAAAAACAAAACAAACAAACAAACAAAAAAAATGCAATATCTGCAAAGCTCAATAAAGCAAAGTGCAATAAAATGAGGTACGCCTGTATTTTATGTAAAGTTTTTGTTATTCTTAATTTTAGTTAGAGGTTCCTTGTATTGATTTAATATTTTAAATGTTCATTGTAGTTTTACTAGATTGCTGTTCATTTTCATTTGAACTAGAGAGACATTAAAAATGATAATATTATAGAAATTTCACTTATTTCTAGTGAACTTTCATGATAAGAGAAATCTTTCGGTCATGATTGGATTAGTTTTTGGTATGAGGTAAATCAGCAGTCTGAGAAGTGATTCCCATTTTGAAATCTTGCTTACAGTTTTGTAACCTATTCCAGGAGATAAGCATATGCAGATAGGCTCAAAGTTTCCATGTTTGTTTCGGATCAGTGAGGAGTTGAGAGGGTATGCACTTAAGAAGCGGTTTGTTCACTGTTCAGATTTTTTAAAAGAAGTTTTCTCATGCATCGATGCAAAAGTAATTTAAAACCCTGAATGTAGTGAATGTCCAGTTACCACCAAAGGATGTTACAAATCTCTCACCATATCTTTGTTTGACCTTCTCAGGTTTTTATCTTTCATTGGAGGAAACCCAAATGACATAGGAAAGCCAGATATGCAGCAAAAAGTAAATGCAGTAATTCAAAAGGAAGGCCTGGAAGGAGTAGCAAAAAGGCTAAATACAACAGTGCACACATTGCAGCTAATCATTGATGGTCTGACTCAGCCCGAAGGCTTTGACATCAGAACAGGTAAACCCTTGTGAAAGCTGTAATCTCAGTTTGATTGTTTTACATACCAATTTTAAAACAGCATGTTTTCTTCTTCTGAAGTCAGTGGTAGATTTTTGTGGACATGTAACTCCCATTCTTTTCTCAGACAGGGTAAAGGGTATATCATAGTCAGATGTTTCTTTCCAGCTCAGTAATTAAGGAGTGTGAATCCTGTCTTAAATCATGGCCTTTTCAGCCATAGGAAGGGGAGTTGTATGGCTGTTAACAAATGAAATAGTTTCAATATGTTGACTCTATACTGATTAAATCTGTGTTGGCTCTCCATCATGGGGGGAATGCTGAGACCAAGCTGAAACGGTAGTAATAAAAGTCTATTGAGCAGTAGTGTGTGATTCTGCTCGTTTATTGCAGTAGTTCCTGCAGAAAAGTGTAATTGGAGCACATGGTCGTGACCCACCTTTGGTTAGAACTTTGCAATAGTGCTGAACAGTTTGAGGTGGGGGGAGCAAAGATGAGGTAGGCAATGAAGTAAAACATCTGGAGATGCTGTTGTTTAATGAAACTTACAGCTGGATTCTCTTACAACAGCCAGAGATAAAGGTAGACAGCAAAGATACAGGCTTGAAATAATAAATAGTAAACATATGCTTTAAGAAAAATAACATTTCTGTTCCACATTTTTTGGACTGATTAGTAGCTTCCTTGCAAATTTTCTAAATATTTTCCACCGGTGATCTTGAAAATGTGTATTTTATGAGAGTTCATTTATTCTGGTGGTCTCGCATCTAAATTACAGTAGGATAGATTATTAAGATATAAAGATATAAACATAAATGCATAAGGGAATCTTCAGTGGAAATATCCAGATTCTGCTGCTCTAGTTCATTCAATATTACTGTAGACAGAATCTCTGACTGGAACTCTGCTTGTCATAGCATAGTAACTCAGAAATGGTAAGGACTAGCCTAGTTTCCTTTGTCAGATGAAAACTGTGTTCCAACTTTGGAATTTCAAGCCCAAGGTAGGAGATATTCACTGATTGGTGGCAAGTCTCAGTCGTAGTAGGTGTTCTCCTAGTGGCCTTGTATAGCTGTAATTCACTATCTTTGCAACTCCGCTAGTAACTGTCAGTGAAGGAATGGGTAATGTTTAACAGGGCTCAGGCAGACTGAGCAGTTTGCACTCTACACTGGTTTAAAAAATAATCTTGGTTTAAGATTCAGTTCCACTCTTGTTCCCAACAACAGTGTAAGAGTAAAAAGAAAGAGTAAAAGAGTAAGGTAGCAATATCATACTATATATTACTTAGTGTAATTTGTTTAGCTTTCCTATGCATCCTCTTAAGCTTAATTGAAATTCTATGTTGTTGCTTATTTTTCCTGAATGAGTTTAGTGCAAGGCAAACACAAAGAACTGTTTGGGAAAAGGGAGAGAATAGAATATTTTTAATACATTATTTTAAAATCCTTTTTTCCAGCCTTACAAGGCATTACTTATAAGAAATGGTCTTTCTAACACTGAAGTTGAACAGCTACTCAGGTAACTGTGATGAATCTGCCAGGATGGAAAAAACAGATTTGCAAACATTAAAAGGATTCCCATCATTCCTCCAAATCTTGTTGTGGTCATTGCCCTGAACGGCTGTTTAGTTGCTTTCTTCATTGAAGTGCCACTGCATAGTATAATGTTACAAAAGGATTAACTGTTTTGGACTCAAGCAATTAGGTACATTCCTTCAGTGGAAACTTTGATGTCATTCAAAGTCTACTGCTGCCATTGCCAGCTTGTGTATTCTCTTGGAGTCTGATCCAAAGCCTGGTGAAGTCACAAAGATTCTCATTGATTTCCAGTGCATTTTAGCTAAAAGCTTGTTCCCCTCTTTTATTTCTTAGAGGCAAATATAGGAAAATTTTAGAATCCTGGTTTGGCGCTGCCCTTTGGTGAGGGGGAAGTGTAGAAAATCTCATTCCTAGTGGATCGTGGAAAAGATAAAACAGCAACAGGAAAAGTTTGAAAGGGAAGTTGTTGAGATGGCTTGGGGGTGGAAGGGTGTTGTGCAGGAGCAGAAAGCGGAAAGTAAGTAACAAGAGAGTTTGAAAAACCTTAACTGTACCATCTGAATTTGTATACATTAGGATACCTGCTTAAAATCACAAGTGTGACTTTTGATGTTGTCAGTGCAAAGAAGCAGTTGATTATGTGTTGTCATGATGCAGATGAACAACAAGCCTGAGTTATGGTGGTATAAGAACAGTAGTGCATCATTGACTTTTCTGTTGTTTAATATGTGGTGAGATTGAGTGTTTACCTTCCTGGATACAAATTTGTGATCTGAAATAGAATTATAGTATGATTTATGCAGCTCAAGTAAGAGTTACCTCTAACATCCCATCTTTTGTCACTAGCTCCAAGAATATTTAAGAAATCTTTCACAGCCACTAGCTAATATATGCTTCTGATCTCCTGTGATACTCTCCTACCACACAGTTCACTGTGCTTATTATTCCATTAGCCATAATCTTTTGAAGTGGCTAATAAAATAGAAGAAATCAGTTCTTTACCATAGATGGGTCTTTATATAAAAATCTAATGAAGCAGTATGTGGGGCCTGAGAGCTACCTTGAAATGACTTATTAATTAGAAACAATCAACTAGAAACAACCCTCAGAAAAAAAATGCAAGTTTTTTTCTCTAGTGTCTTATTTTTGTTTCTTGTTTCTTGTAACAGATTTTGATAAACCTGACTTCAAGAGAAGCATAGTCTGTTTTGAAGACCTAAGCGTTGGTACTGTTCTGACCGGAAAAGTTGAAAATGCAACACCATTTGGAGTCTTTGTTGATATTGGTGTGGGAAAAGCAGGTTTGATTCCAGTGCGAAACATAACAGAAGCAAAACTTTCTAAAGTGAAGAAGAGAAGAAGTCTTGGGTTAGGCCCTGGAGAAAGAGTGGAAGTTAAAGTGGTTAATATTGATATTCCTCGATTAAGGATAACATTGGATCTTATTCGTGTTTTATGAGAGGATTTTTTTTATGGTTGAGTCTTGCTTCATTTTAAATGTTAAGTATTGTCAGCAAGGTTCTAAAGATTCAGGCATTTAATGAGAATGTTGAAAATGAATGAATTTTGAAACCTTCAATCTCACTTTTTTTTTTTTAATCTAACAGTTTTTCCACATTTCTTGAATCCTTTCTATTAATAATTGCTGGAATGGTTTATTGGATTACCTCCAAGCAACCTTCTTATTTTGTGTACAGAGTAAATGAAATTCCAGTGGACTGTCAGACAAATCTCTTATCTGTTCTGTGTGTTCAAGATTTGCTCTCTCAAACAATCTTTGGCCAGTACTGCTCCAGCAGACACACCTATTGCTCCCACACAAAAAGCAGTCATTCAGTTTGCTTGTTTTCTGGAAGAGAATCTAAAGAGGGTACCTAGTTGTAGAAAAAAATGATCTTTTTAAGTTTAGTTGGTGATGACATCATTTCAAAAGTAGACTGAAAAAGAGCATCTGTTAATACTATTGATGGTTCAGAAATATTCTGCTTTAATTTATTTGAGCTACATTATTAGGAGTTCTGTTTTCCTGTTTTATTGTTGCTTGATCAGTTATCATTCTTTAACACACTTGGATATACCTTGGGGTTTAAGAAACTTTGCTCAAATGTGTCAAAAACATTTTTGTTGTTCTATACTTGTACATAATAAAAACACTTCTGGCCGTCTTTTCTCAGTGTACTGGTTATAAAAGCAATTTAAGAGTCTTAGCACTCTTTGTTTCCAAAATGTGCTACTTCAATAACATTTCAATTTAAGGATGTCCTTGTGAGGATGCGCTTGTCAGAGTCTCCTCTCTTAGGATTTGTTTTCTATTTTGTTTTCCCATTGGCTGAAGCTTCTGGGGCATAGTCAACAGAAGTAGAACAATCCTGAGACTTTAAGGAAATGCTTACAGGATCAGACTTCTCTGAAAAAAATGCATAGTAAAATCTTGTACATGCTAGTGACAGAAGCCTTCTCTAGCTGTCTGTAACTTCATTAGGTTGAATATCAGAGCCTCTGATACATAAAGATGATAGGTGAAGCCATTCATTTAAACTGTTTTCTCTTCTCTGCTCCATGTTGGTTTTATGGCAGGAGTAAGTCTTAATAAGAGTTGGGTTTAAGTAGTACAGAGCTCACTGCAAACAATTTTGTCTGAAGGACTGCTAAATGAGCTGGGATGATTACAAAAAGCTATCTGTGCCACAGGAAGAAAGAGATAAATTACTTCTTGCTAATCATATTTAGAATAATTTCTCATATTGTAATTGAGGTTATGATCAGCAGGATGGTTGGAAAAACTAACTGTGGTTCTGTCAGTACTATAGGTGAACAAGAAAGTTGTGGTTCCTGATCCCTCTTTCATGCTGAATAAAAATCTGCCCTTGCAAACACAAAAAACATATATTTTTTAAGTTGCTTATAATTTTTGCATTGGACAAGCTGTTACTGGAAATTCTGTAGAATTTACTTCAGAATTCTAATCATGATCAGTATCTAGTCCAGTAGTATCCAAAATACTGTCTGAAATGGTCCCAGAAAAGAAAAGCACAATCCCCACAATTAAAAAAATCTTTTAAGTAACTTAGTACAATCAATACAATCCAGAGATTTATAACTTCCATAATTTATCAGACAGAAAATATTTTTAAAGTTGTTCATTAAAATTCTATTAGCTCTTAGTTCTTGCAAGGTGAATGTATGCATCAGTGAAATCAGACTTATATTGCTAGACAGTTAAAAGTTCTTCTAGGCATCTGTCACTTGTATCTCTGAACCCATTTTAATCTTGGGAAGTTTGCCCTTTGATCTGTAAACTGATAGTTTGCTAACGGAGTTGACTATATCCCTTGTATTTATTAAGGCTACAGAAAAAAATCTCTTAAAGCCTCTTACAGGTTGGGGCACACTTTTAAAGGAAAATAAAGCAACTTCTCCATTTCCTTCACTTTGCAGCATCAAATTATGTCTGTGTTTCTCAAGGTGTAAACCTCTTTCTCTTTCCCTCATTTCCAAAGCATTATTCCCTATTCATAGGCATTGCATACCTATTTCTCTAACTCTATCAGTTAGAAAAAGCTAATATCCTGAAGATTAAGCATTTGTTTCACATCTTCAAGTTAAAACACTACAAAGCAGCTTTGGATGGATATATACGGACATGGATATTAACTTAACAAATGGAACTTAACAAATAAGTTCCATGTGCTTACATGCATCAGCCTAGGTATGATCTATTAAACTACATTACTGATGACTAGAAGAAAAATGTAGTTTCGCTTTAGCCAAAACCTTACTCTCCCTGTGCACACAGCTGAACAGAGTCTTTTAAGACTGGTTTAAATAAGCCCTGGGGCCAGTGTTGGGAAGGTATCAAACAGTCATTTTTAAGTCTTTCTGGAATGTATGCTGTGAGAAAAAAATTGTCAGTATTATGTAGATGGCTGAACTTGTATATGAATGTTAAAAGTGCAAGAGGAGAGAGACAGATGAGTGCAGTGAAGCACAGAAGATTTTATCAGCATGAGTAAGGAACAGACACATTGCTCAGAGGCCATTAGTTGTGCTGGTCACTTCAAATTGCCATGCAGATCTAGACTATAGCAGACTTAGTAAATGAAAATGTCACAGTTTCCTTTCCAAGATTGTCTTGCCTATATTTGATTTTCATTGTTCTGTGATGAGATGGTGGAGTCTTTTGGTGACCAAGAAAGAATAACTTTTCTGGCAGGTTGCTTTATCTGGAAAGGCTGGATTTGATGGAATATTTGTTTTGAGACTTGTCAAAAATTTTGAAATATCAGAACAGGTCTATGAAAAAATGAGTAATTAGAAGGCAGGCATATTAACAAGAGGCATGTCTTACATTTGTTACATGTGTATGTGCAGATACTTTTATTTGTGTGTATTACCTATAGAAGTCTAAATTAAATTGATAATGTTAGACTTACACCACTGAAAAGATAGCTATACACAAATAAGTCATTCATTGGCCTTGTGAACCCCATGCACTTTCCTGAGCTTTAATGCCATACTTCTACAGCCCATGTCCTGATGTTGTTCCTGACTTAATAACATGGTTCTATTAGTTAGTCTCTTTTGAACTCCTTTTGCTTGACATTCAATTTTTCCATCTCTGGGATAATGTATTTTTATGTCTTCTTTGAATGGAGAACTATTTTCCAACACTTGTCTTCACACCCTGTGCTCATGAAGGTATGATTCTTTTTTTCCTGTTACATTGTCATTTGAAGATGCTTGTGAGGCTTTTCTACATTTCTGTTGTAGTAGAATGTTCATTGTTTCCTGGTAGGAGCGCCTAGCACATCAGCATTGTTTCTTCCACCCAGAGGGATTTTGGTTTTGTTTCAAAAGGTTAACCAATTTGGCCAAGTTTGCAAAGACAGGTGTTGCTATAGTGGCAGCAGAGCTTCAAGAGCACATGTTGCACTATGTGGTCTTTCCAGGGAGTTTGTATTTTGTTGGATATGTCTTCCTTTGATGTTATCAAATGCACTTGTAAGTGGGCAAAACCTCCCATTTTAACAGATGAGCATGAGTGCGAACAGGCAATATCTACAGTGAGTATCTAGCATCTTTGATGGTGACGTTTCTAACTACAAATATCCGAACAGCTGTTGGCCCGGGGACTATATATTAGGAAAATGTGGCATCATTTAATCTCCAGCTCTGTGCTTTAACCTTCAAAATTAAAAGAGCTAGCTGTAGACTGTGTTTTGGAACTTCTGGAATCATTTAGCAGATGGAAAAAAGGAGAGTTCTTAATAGCTTCACTACATTTTGTCTACCCCAAAAATAGAGAAGAGATCCATTCTATATGATGCCAAGGTCAGCACGTCTTAGAATCATGTTTCTCAAGCCTTCAGAAGGCATTGACATGTTCCTGTAATACTTCTGGAAAGTAGGTTCTATTGTTTTAAAACAGAAACTGTGATAGCATGATACCATCTTTGAAAACATAGGTGAAAAGCGAACAATTTGAGATTATTTCTTCATCTCTAAGTGGTGCTTTCACTGATACACTGCAGTATTTTTGCTATCTCCATCTGTAGAATTATCTGAGTTTTGTTAAGCTTTATATATGGTCTCTGCAGTATGTAAGTATTTAGCAAATGAACTAAATTTCCTTGGCCTTCTCCATGCATTCTGTTAAGTTTTCTCCTCAAACCTAACTTAGGTGAATGTCTCTGGAATTTTATTTCTCCCTTCTTTTCCCTTCTGTCTACTTTCAATTACAGGGCAGAATATTCTTCTGCAGATGATCATGCTTTGGATAACTCAGTCTTCTCCTGAAGCTCATTTCAATGGCTAAAATAGAGAGTATTTTCTGTCTCTCTTTTTATACTATTTTGTTCATTCCTAAAATTCAGGTTTTGTTAATCTTTAATAGCTCAAGAACAGTAGCATCTTCTATATTTTGTTTATACCTCTTAGGTGACCATAGAATTCTCTAAATAGATGAAACACATCTCTGAGATAGTTTTTCTCACTGTTTCACTTACAGGAAACTTCTTACTTACCCAGGGGACTACTGACCTAGAAATAAACCTATTTACCCATGAGCTAGTTCTGATTCTTCTTCGCAGGCAGAACTCAGAACGTTTTTCTGCGGCATCACAGGGACTACTGGCGGACCTCATCTGTATCTCTCTGAATTTTTGAATCACACCAAACTGGGAAACTTTTGACTATTAAGGTCTTAACTGCCTGCAGCTCTGCAAATGTCATTGCATCATTTGTCAGTTAATTCAGTATCTTAACTACTTCCCACAAAAATATTTTTTTCTTAGTGCTTTTTCCTCGGCACAGCACAGCCTTTATAAACGCGTAGTGAGAGTCTAACAAGGATGAATGTCTTTGTATGACTTTCCCAGTTTGTGTCAGGTCTTAATGTCTGGAAATTGGAAAATCCTGTCTTCTAAATCCATTTTCTTCCTGAACTCTTGTGGCTTTCAGATTTCTGACAGAAAAGCAACAAGATTATAGTTTTTCCTATTCATTCCCACCCACCCCCTTTTTTTGTTGTTTTTTTTCTGACCCAGGAAAAAATTTCTGGCTGCATGCTTTTTGCCTTTTAAAATAAAAAGTGTTCTTCACTATGCAGTCCAGTCTTTGGAATAAAATTCTGTAGTGCCCAATGGTAATGTCACTAAGATTTAAAAAGCTACTTAATCCTGATCTTACTTAAAGGCTGAAGTACAGTTTCTCAGGGGAAGAATTAAATAAAAGTTTCTAAGTCTTGCTAAAAATTTTACTTTTGCCTTATGCTGTAGATTCCAAGGCATCTACACACTGTTCCACCTTTCCACAAGAGAATTCAGCCCATTGGTCTTAGCTGACAGTCTACTCTTTTAGTCCCTCCCTCACTTGATATTGTTGAATTTTACAGCCTCCTTCCTTCAATATGCAGAGCCAAAAGGACAGCTTCTAAAGGTTTCCTGTGCTTTAGAAGTTAGACAAAAGAGAAGAATTCTTCTGCCAAACAAGATGGCACTTGTATGCCTGGCTGTAGTAATGCAAATCAAGAGTTTAAAAGAAGTCATTTGTTTTGGTTTTATTCCTGCCTCAGGCAGTTTTAGACAGCATATATCAATTTTCCAGAAACTTGTCAACCTCAGGAATGATTTAGTATGCTGTTAAACATAATAAAATCAATAGGAAAACAAATAGAATTTCCATGAGGAGCAGACGGTTGGAGAAGCTTGTCCATATGGCATATAGACGTGCTGGAATTTGGGGCTTTGTGGGGTGCGTGCAGTAGAAAAATTGCATACCAAGCAAAGGTAATGCATAATTCAGGAGAACAAATAATATAACAGTTATGTGGCAGTTTGTCTTGAGCTTGGTGTCTGTATTTATTTAACAACAAATACACTTAGAAATTCTATGCCTGGAAGCTACAGAAAAAACGTGAATGGTACTTGCTTAATTTCAGAGCTTTATGTAAGGAGCCTCATCTGCTCTGATGTTAGCAGAGTTCTTGGTTCAGACTAAAAAGCAGCCTGGCTTTTCTAGTCTTCCTGGGGGGGAATGTGTGTAGTCAGTTGGCTTCCCTTAAGGACCTCCAACTTTAGGGGTACCAGTTCTGTAAGAGTGCTAAGAGAACCAGTTGGGTATGCCAGGCCTTTATCCTGTGTTGATCCCTTTTGTTCAAGGTGTGTCTGATAATAGCTAGGCAAGTCAGTAATTCTGTTCCTCCCTTTTAGAAGCCTTCTAGAGGCTTGAGAGCAATGCAGTTTATGGATCCCAACTTTCTTCATCCTCCTCGCAGGCATATAGAAGCTATAAATGTTTAGCAGCATTTCATCTTGAAAGATCCTTGTGAACGCATGTTTGGTAAAGCTTCATGAGTAACTAATATGTCAAAGTTTCCTGCAGCAGACCTAAATGACTGGTGAAGTTGGAGAGCTACTATTGCCTGTTTCCAGTTAAGCCTCCAAGTGATTCCTCCAATAAAATTTGCAACAGTATCCTTTCTCTCTACAGGTACCTGCAGGGTGCTGTGGAAGAGTGCAGCAGCTTATTCAGAGGTGTCTCTCAAAGTTGACCAGTCACTTCCATCTAATCCATGTTGGAGCCTTGACTGGTTGGGTCTGTTTTCAGTTAGACATAAATAAGTCACTCTTGACAGGTCAACCTGTTCTCATAAAGCTTTTCCACAGCTGATGGAAATTTCTAGAGAGCTTGAGTTGAGCAGCAGCTCAAGAAGTTAAGAAGTCTACCTATTGCACCACGGACTGTACTACACACTCTGCAACTTGAAGATCACAGCCACATTTTTTTCAGTCTGGAAGAGGCCGGTGTTGGAGTATGCCCCTGAAGTTCTGTGTGAGTACGTACAACATGACTTGCTGCTCTTGATCAGCCTACTGGGTTTCTTTCTCTAGCACCTGGATAGGTTCTGGGCATGTTCTAGTTGCATCAAGAACCCTAAGAGATTCTCCATTCACTGAAAGCGAGCAGGGACTGCTGGCAGTGCCCAGAGCAGGATGACTCTTGTCCCTTTGAGAATTTTAAGTCTAACCAAATGTTCAGTGTAAGGCACTCAAATCTGCTCAAGTTTCACCTGCTCTGTGTCATTGACTAGGAGTAAACAAGCTTTTGAGATTGGCCTGCTTACTCTGTATTTCGCTAGTTAGAGCTCTTACCTCCCTCTAGCCCTTCTAGAATTGGGAGGATTAAGGCATATTCATATAGTAGTCCAAGTAATATTGTTGGAGAGTTTTTTGTTTTTGTTCTCCTCCACAAGGGGCAACAAAGAAGGGAGTAATGATTGAGATTTCTCCCAGGCTTATCAACACTTAGTAGGCTGGGGAGGCAGATGATTCTCTTCGGTTTATTAAATCTGGTTGAGTTCAGTGCTTTACTTGTGGAGAGGCTGTTTGTCTTCAACGGTTAATTAGGAGACCACTACCCTCACAATAGTTAAGATAAGGAGAAAATAACACTTACCTTACTGTTCTGCTTATGTTACCATGCCTATATATTATTAAATGAAAAGTACCTTTAATATGCGATCAGCTAAGCTGGAGTTTGTTTCGTGTTCTCTTATCTCATCATCAGTCATGTTTCTAGTAAAGACTATGCCTTTATTTGTGGCTAAGCAGTGAATTTTTTTCCATGTGACTCATGATGAAGTATGTGAAATAATGTCATAAGCAGAACCGTTATGCTGGGGGGGTCATTTAGAAAGACTGAATACAAGTGAAATCTTAGGAAAGTATTTTCACCTCAGAATTAAATATGTGGAATAGCTTGGCAGAGAGAAGAAACTGCCACATACCAGAGACCAGAATATATTGGCACTGTGAAAACTTTTGTGTGTGATGGAGAGAGGGAGGGATGGGAAGGGGGAAATGGAAGGAAATGGAGAGATTTGGGGAAGAACATGTAACTGGTTTATTATGAGTAGGTCAATCTTTACTCATCAGCACTTCTTACTGAGGGAGTGCAACTGTCATGTAGTGTATGTGTCATCCATCAATAAAGGAGGTTTTGGAGTGGTGCACTGCTCCAGCACAGTGGGCAGGTGCAGCCAGCAGAAGTTTTGGTCATTTGTACCTGGTGAGTAGAGTCTTTGAAAGTGGACTTCTTCACAGCTTTCATTCCTTGAAATTGGTGTGTTGCTACTTTCAGTGTATGAGGATAGATGCAGAGCCAGTCAGAAGCTGAAAACAGAAAATCCAACTATCTGTGTACCGGGTAGCTTTTTCCTAAGAGAAAAAGTGATTTGGGGATTTGTACTGGTGATTAACTGCTTTTAATCTAAACACATGCTTGTTAGACTATAAAGCGGTTAAATCTTTGCTTACCTAGACTATCTCTTCTGGTATGCTCCGTGGCTGAGATACATAGTTATTCAGCTTTAAATTTGAGGATAGGTTCTCATGGACTGTCTAGTTTTGAATTGGTCCAAAGGCCAGGTATGTCAATCTTTAGTATGTTCTAGAAGGCCTTGTTTTTTCTTAGATTATCATTCTTGTGTGTGCCCAAGAGCTGAAATAAGTGTTGTATTATATTTGCTGTAGATAGTCTTTTAGCTTATTTTGTGTGATGAGTCTGAGAGATGACCATGGTGACGTTATGTTGATGCTTTTCGTGGAAGGCATGGGCACCCTGGTAAAGCTTGTAAGATATACAATGCATTCAAAATGATATAACAGAAAAATATCTGCCTGGCAGTAGGAAATCTTTGAGAGTCTCTGGCTCAATCCGTGTTCCACATTTCAAAATATTAAGCTTCTCTCTTGAATCAAGTTGCAAAGATGTGCTTCTTGGGGGACTGATAACACTGTGCACTCCTTGCAGACTTCGCAGGAGTGATGACAATCTGGCTTTGTTAGAGACAAAACAAAAATCCCTCCTGTAGAGTGGTACTTCAGCTTATCTCCAAAAAACAGGATTTCCCACAGTCAAAAGCCTCTGCAACAGTTCTTCTCCTTTTCCAGTTCTCAGAGGAACTGCTTCTTCAAATCATCTCTCTTCTTTGTTGAATAGAATATCATTGGTTTATTGTCATTTCTGTGTGCCGGTTTTTCAGTGTGCTCTGCAATGACTTGTGTCATAGGTAAAACTGCAGAGTTTTATTTTCAGATGCAAAGTAGAATTTCCTTGTATTCAGCACGTTCTATGCCATTTAAATGTAACTTGTATCTCTGTTCATTGCAAGAAATACTAGAACACTTTCCTTATAATCAGGGTGACAATTATGGTATTAACTGATTTGGTGGTTATCAGATCACAATCACGGAAAGGCAAAACTTTGCACAGATTTCTGTCTCAGTTCAAGGAGAGCTTCTTTATACTGTATATTTTTTATATATTGAAAAAGATAATGAATGATGCTTAAATTGACAAATCAAGCACCTGGAAGTTAGGAAGTGTTTAAAGAAAAAGGAAAAACCTCATCAAACTGAGACCCACCGTCAGTGAACTGGAATTTTAATTGTATCCAAATGGTGGTAGAATGGGAGTGAATTTTCAGATGGGATTTACATTAAGATGGTCTGCATCACTACATGCGAAGCTGCATTTCAGTAGTATTAGACTCCTTGTCAGACCTACAGAAGCTAATGATGCAGATTGTAGAAGTAGTAGTTATTAATGTTGTTAGTCAGCATTTCAGACTGAAGCTTGGCTGGTCATATGATATGAGAGACAGTGGCCTAGGAGGTGAATTTTATTAACTTTGCCTTGCAAGTAAGAAGTTACAACATTCCATGGAATCATGTATCTCGACGGTTATATGGAATACAATCAGCTGAAAACTGAATGTCCAATATATTGATCACAGAGCAACAATATAAATATCACATATGGCATCTTTGTTCCATTATTTCATTCCTGTTTGTAAATTAAGTATCTTCAAAGACTCTATTTTTTATATTTCTGGCTGATTGCTGGCAAAATAGACATAAATATCTATATCTAGGAAGGGACTTGCCATAAACAAATGATCCAAAGGTTTAAAAAATGTATTTTGGTTGTTTTGAAAATATGATGTCAGTGGTAGGTTCAGTCAGCAGATATTCATTCTGCGGATCAGCAGATCAACAAGCCAAGTAATACTGGTTCACCCTTCATTTGGCTGAGGGTGCAGGTTCGTAGTTTTCTTTGGTGCAGAAAACAGAAAAAGGTTTTGTTTTTCTGAAGTTAGAACTACTATGAGAGTGAGTTACTTACTTAAAGAGTTAATTAAATGAAACTGCACCCTAGCAACATCCATTCCAAACTCTCTGGGTGAATTTTCTAAATTTTTGTTTTATACTTCCAGTGGCTTTAGCACTGGTAAAATTCTACTGTTGCATCCTTCTCATAATAGCACCCTAAGGAAGCAAAATTCATCTTACCAGCAAGAATAAAAAGGCATGACACACAAGTGTACTGTGATGTATGTCTGTGCAGTGTTCTTATTGTATCCTACAGAAACATCTTTGTTGTTGTTTTCTCATTCAGGCTCAGATAAATGGCACTTCACTAAAATAAGTACTGAAGGAACTTATACCAAACAGAATAGGAAAATTTTAAGTAAAATGTTATCAGTGGAACAGAGATTGACTGTTCATCATGTCTGGTATATATTGCTTTGTCTAACAACTTGCCCCAGCAGGCTTACAATTGCGATCTCTCTGAAGACCCTCCCAGCTGCAAGACCTGATTGACGGAATCTGTAGGCAGATGCACTTGCCAGACTCCAATAAAGACAGGGCCTTGGGAAAATATAAGGCAATTATTGATGGGCAACAATCCACTAATCAGACAATTTCAAAATTAATCCCATAGTCCCTTACTGTATTAGCTTTCCTCCTTGTTTGTATTTATACAGCAAATTCATGACTTCAGTGAATACTCTCCCTTTCAGCCCAGTTATGTCTCTCTGAGGGTATTAAATTAAAACCAGGAGAAATATTGAAAGTGGCTTGCAATTAGTTTCTTTAAAAGGTGATATGGCACTTGCAGGCTGGAGTTCTTAATATGATGCTTGATAATAGAAGTAAACAGGATTTTTTTTTTTTTTTTTTTAATCACACAAGTAAGGCAAGTACTTCAAATATGCCTTGTTATGAAGTGGCCTGTATATGATGAGAGAGAAAGGTGATTTAATTTTGCAGTTTAATTATATTTTCATAAAATTCTTCTGGAGTAACCGACAAGACCATGGTGTCTCCAAATAACATAAATAGATTTTGTTGTGTGCATTTTGATTTATCTTTCCCTTGTTTTATTTTGATCACTTTATAATAAAAAATCACATTGCATTTGATTGTAGCCTGCCATTTAAATGAAGGTTGATCCAAACAGAACATTTCTTTCACACAGAAATGATATATAGAGCCATCTTTACAGTGTGACTGTTTAAATATCAGTAACTGTGCTAGAGAATCTGGATTCACATATACTATATAACATACTTTTATAACATAGAATTCTATATTAATTTCTTATAGTGACTGCAGAGTCATTTCTGCAGATCTGAATCTGAACATAGAACTTCTCTTTTATTATCAAAAAGGGGTCAACCAAAGAGAGACATTATTTTAATGGAATTATTTTACTAAACATCATCTCACTGCAGACCATTATTGGCTAAGGTTGTAAGAGTACTGTGCACTCTTAATATTTCCAACATGACAGGAACATACAATATTATTTTTGTTTATTCTTGATCAGATTATATTGGGTAATGAAAAAAATGAGGCAATCAACTTGGAAGTCGGTGTGTAAATTCAGTGTGCAACTGGATGTGAGAGTAGATGCTGCAGTGCTAACAATTATAAGTGTAGGAAAGTATATCCTAATTGAGAAAGATGTGGGGCAGTGATTAGACTTGAGACACATAGGCTCAAAAACTTCCTAGGTAACTTTGAGTTCATTCAATTTCTCCGTACCTCAGATCCCCATCTGTAAATTGGAGATAATACCACCTTGTAGGAATGCTATGAAAAAAGTGATGTGAAAGAGTGCATGGTGCTCAGAATTTGAGGGTCGTTTAAGTGTTTTAGACACTGATTTTGTAATCACATTTAAAATCTGTATTATTCTGTATAAGCAAATTTATACACACACACAACTTAAATATAAAACATTAATTTACATCCTTACTGTGGTAGCACCTAGAAGCCATCTGGAGTGGATGTGTGTTGCACAGGGAATTTGTATGCTCTTTTACACTTCAGACATTTGACTGTGAGATTTTTACACATAAGTAAGATATATTGCACTCATATATTCAGATGAAGCTCTTAAATGCCCACAACTCAAACTGTGTTATTTACAGGAAGATAATACAGGCAAACATGAAGATGTTTGTATGTGTTTAGTAAAACATTATAATTTTCAATGTCTGAAGTGTTTGTAGGACATTCAGAACATGAAGATAATTGAAGAGTGGCAGGATAAGGGGAAATAACTGGATGAATAGACTTGTGATAACAATTATTGTATGCTCAGTAAAAATCACCCATCATCATCTCAGGTTTTTAAGTTTTGTTTAAGGTATTCAGCTAGGATAATTTTCCAGTAAAAAATATAAATCATTTTATAACTGACAGTAGAGATGGCTAATCTTTTTGTAAACAGGTGTGTGTGAAGCTGGAAGAAATATACACATATAAACATGCAACCCCTTTTTCTACTTTGAACAAAACAAAATTTGAATGAAGAGTATACATTTTAGGCTCTTGTAATCAGTTGTAAGTTTGGATTGATTCAACAGGCATAGAGGACGTATGAGGCAAGAGTTATATCCCAAGTAAACTACATTTTCTGATTATTTTAATGTTTTCTCCAACTTTCTTTCTAGAGCTATGGAGTCATTGAAGCCCTTGTTATGGAAAAGGACTGATGTAACAGTCTTTATTGCTGGCTGCATTTACACAAGAAGACAAGGCTCAGAAGACACAAGGGTAAAAGTTCCTGTGGTTTATTTATACTAGAATGTCCAACAATGTGGCTGCAATGATGCAAAACTGCCCTTCCTACTGTAGGCAAAACCCAAGATGGAGCTCCTGGTAGACCTTGTTTTATTTTATTTTTACTTGATTTATTGCAGGAGTTGTTAATACCCCAGAGTTCTTTAAATAGAACAAAACAAGAAAAAGCTGTAAGTATCAGCAAAAACACAAAACAGCAAGCCTTTCATCTTCCCTATGAGCTAATTAAGCTGTTGATTACCAGAGGATTAACACCTCCATATGTAATAAAAGATGCGTTCTGTGAGTAGGAGGCTCTGTAAGGTAACAAACAGCTCATGCAATTTGGCCTATTTCAATCTAGCTCAGGAGGACAGAGCATCAGAAGTGGGAGGCTAGCAAAAAGATTGTGCTCCAGATTTCCTCTGACCCTCCTTTAATCAAGACATTTGGAGGATATGCACCCAGACCAAACAGTCTGGAAGGTGTCTTTTAAAATCTATCAACTGATCAAATAGATTTCACATGAAATGATAAAAGTGCTGTAAAATCTCAGTGCTTGTTGAGAAAGTAGTACTTGACGAAGTAAGGTTATAACTTGGTGATGTTGGCAGAGATTTGCTTAGAAGTCAATTTGCCCTTCATGAAAGGGGCTGAGCTTGGAGGCTGCAGAACCTGAAACCCTTTCATAACTGGATAATATTTTAGTAAAGGAGGGCAGCTCTTCAATCTGCATCTGCCTAGAGGGATCCTTTTACATATGGGCATAGTTCAATTTCCCTGCTTGCATTTTTCTTCGGACAACCAACCCTGTTGCTGTTTGTGGGTACCTTTGTTTTCTTTTCATATGTGCAGGTGGATTCAGATCACTGGTTTTACATACGCCACCAGCTGGTGACAACTTTCAGCTACAATTGACCTAGGTTAAGTTAGAACTGGTGAACAAAACGTAAAAGTTGGTAATACCAAAGCCTGAAGTTATTTGTTGCTCTTTAGTGTTTGCTGGTTCTTAAGCAGCAGCTATTAGGTTTGTATGGCACAGTAAACAAAAATAGAAAGTGCATTCATATGGATAATATAAAGATTAAAGCTCTTGCACTCTCAGCTGCACACTGAATAGCTCATGTTTTTATATGCTTTTAAATAGGAGAGCTGCGTAACATGACCCTCTAGTTGAAAGGATGCAAAATCGCTACACTCCCATCTGGATTATTACATTCAATTTAGGCCACATGAACTTCTGTGCTGAAGGTGTACATCTAAGAAAATGGTTGTGAATTGAGCGTGACTTGCATAAAAGAGCAAGTTGCACCTATTCTTTCTTGAAAAGCATCTGCTTTCAGTTAAAAACACAGTTGGCTGGCCAGCCAGCCATGGGGCCCCCATCTTCTTTTCCGTATCACCCCACATTCACATGCTTAATATACTAGTAATTTTATTATGGAGCTGTGGTCAAGACTGTGTGGCTAAGGTTGCAACCAGGTTCTTTTATAAGCTCTGTTTTTTGTCTGCCCCACTAGAACTTTCACTAGGAAAATTGACTTGAAAATTGACAGCATTCACTCTGCACTTCATATCCATATATTTACATTCTCAGGCATGTTTAGTTGTCATGCTCCCTGGTTTACTACTCTTTCAGCTTTAATGTTAATTATCAGGCTCCCCTTAAAGTTAAGACTTTCTTGGTGTCTTTTAATTTTAGTAAAGCCTTAGGCAGTTGGGTTACTATGACCACTGCATATTACACAGTTAAGAAGAGCTGCATTGTTTCTTGGTTGTATCCCTCAGTTGCTTTGGTAGGGGTTATTGGTAGACCGGAAGCTCTTTGACTTTTTGTTGAATTTGTTTGAGCATGTTCAGGGTCCCAGTCTCCAACTCAAACCTTTCCCTATTAACTGCAATAAAAATAAATGGTAATAAACTTTCAAACATTTCACAGAACACAGTCTGGCTCCTATTGATGCTGATGGCAGAATTTCCACCACCATCAGCAGGAATGAGGTGCAGCTGTGAATCTCACTTTGCAAATGACTGTGTATGCTAACTCATCCCTACAGTCTCAGCTAAACCAGTAATGTTTTCCAAATGTTGTTTCCCTATCATTGTAAAAATTGAAATCTCAGTTTCTGACAAGATACTGCAAATCTGCACATTGGGGTGTTGGGAGTATATCTGTAGGAAAGTTGATCAGTTATAACTGGCAAAGTTTGTTTTGAAAATGATGCTGAATTTGAAGTGTTTTCTTGTTTTCTTCTGCTTTAAATGATTTTTTTCTACACTTCCTAAATGCAAAATCCAACTTTGCTCACAAGACTTAAATGGTGGTAGAGGATTTGCAAGCAGCAAGGTGACTTTGGCACCTTAATCTGTATTTGAAAGTGAATTCATATGAAAGGCAAGGTGGCAAAGTTTCAATTTAAAATGCAGTAGCTGTTGTTATACCACAGGAAGAGAACATTTTTCCTGTTCAATTTAATCCAGTTTCATGCAATTTCTGAATAATTATTCCTGATTGTGTATAGGAAAGCTGTCAAAAGTCCTATATTCAAAAGCAACTTAACAGCATCCAGACCTTTAAATAATTGGCTTTTTCAGATTTAGTATCTTCTGTGCATAATTCATCATTTAAAATGAAACAGGATCTTTTAAGTCACATACATATTTTTCAAAGTTTTATCTGGGTTCTCTAACTGTACGGGTTCTGCAGTCAGAAGGTTTTAGATTGGCACAAGAGCCCAAAGTATCTGCAAGAAGCAGAACAAGTGTTTTGATATTTTCAGAAGAGACTTGATGAAGGTCAAAATTTGCAAAGTAAAGGAAAATAGAAGAAAGCCTGCCACTAGAAGAGAGAGAAACTATCAGAAATGGAGCTAAGAGGATGAATCTAGTAAGAGGAGACAAGTTTAGAAGGAGGCTTGGGGGTGGAGTGGGAGACAACTATTTTTCAGACAAAGGCAAAATGGATAGATATTAATACTCTGTAGAACATTAATTGCTCTATAATACCTTCCTTTATAGAGAGTCATGTTTTTAAAGTACGTATATTTTTATCCTTTTCCACTAAACTGCTTAATATAATCATTATCTAGTTTGCTCTAATTTCTCAGAGTTGCAAAGCGTTAATTACTCTTAATGTAAAATGCAGTATCCTTGCCTCTAAAGCATAAATTCACATCAACTTGGGGAAAACCTTGTCCGCTCATCTAACAGAAAGAATATCCTGGCTATGGTCAGAGTGGTATAGTTCTACGATATGATAAGCTGTGTCTGAGGAGCCTGTGCAAAGTTGATCATCTCAAAACTCTAGCACTGAATATGTCAGTAATACCAGTCTAAAGAGAGATCTGCCCTATAGAGATAGGGCAATATGCATGTTCCAAGGGACTTATTGCAGGACAGAGACCACAGTAACTGTAACTTCTAGCTTTAAACAGTCGTAGTATTGTTAGTGATGCAGTCACAAACTACACATTTGCCAGAGAAATTTAGTAAGTGCTTGTGCTGTAGTTGTAGTTGGATGATTCCACGCATCTCTCTTGTCCAAGAATGGCTTGGATGAGTATGCAGGAATTTGCCATTCCTACTTAAATGAATCAAATTATCCAAAGTTAGATATCAAAACTCTCTGGAAATTCCTTCAGTATTTCAGACTTGGAATAGTTGACTCCTTTGATCTGAGTGGTAATGTAAAGTGATATCCTATTACTATTAGCCTACTGATACATACTGGCCTACTGATTGAGCTGGTACATTCCCTGTCAAATTGTGTTAGTGTTCTTTGTTTTATTGAATGTGGGAAGTCTCAACATACTCTTTGACAGCAAAGCCATCTAAGAACCAAGAATCTGGGATATCTTCACTGAATGTCTACTACAGAGAATTGTAACTAGTCTACATACTGCAGAGAGGGTCTGAGATGGGCAAATCTCTCTTAAATGTTTTTTTAAGAAGGATGCATAGTGAAATCTGCCTGGTTGGTTTATTTGTATGTATTGCAGTTGTAAACTTAGTGGTGCATATATTAAAATTCATGTAACTTAGTATGACGCTGTTTACTAAATTCATGCAATATATATCAGTTTAAAAAAATCACTCACATTATATATAACGTTAATAAAATGAAATCCCTTAGCAGTCAAAGGAATTAGCCCATATATGAGTGAAATACCAAGGCAGGTCTTGTTATTTTTATGAAACTGTGAATAATATAAGTATCCAATTGATAAAATTTTATTAAAGCTGACAGCCCTTAAGTGATCTAAGTGGTAAATATTGAAATGAAGTTTCAACAACACTGCAGTACCAAGGGAGGCCTAAGGCAGTAATAAGGATTAAACAATGATTTAATGTTGTTCCTTGGGGGTAGGGATTGTTGTTTTAATGGAGAGCAAAAGCTCACTTCCTTCTAAATAATTAAACTGTGATTTGAGAAATTGATCTAAGGTAGTTGTAGTGGTTTGTTAAGTCCGAAAGAGATAAATGAAAGCAAAGTATCCTGGGGCAAGGGGAAGTCAGGGGAGAGTAGTGAAAAGAGAGTTCTGCAGGATAGATTCATGACATGTGTCCCTCGGGAAGGGGGAAGCTGGCAATGAGCATATTTTATCTTTTATTTGTAATGTAAACAGACTTGTGCTGCCTGAGGCTGGGTAATAGCTAATGAGCGGGGGGTTTCCATGGGGTGCAGATTGTATTAGCACAGCTTATAAGAAACAGAGCTAAATTAAAAATGTGGTGTCTTCTAGATAATCTGATAATCAGTGATGCTACAGGGAGCACCTCTACCTAAGCAGAGTGAGTGTATTAGCATACGCATGTAAGATTTGCAGACAATTTGTTCAGCAACTTTTGTGAGCTGTATGGCTTTCCCATCTTTGTAGCAGAGAGTGGATTTCACGTAATAGGGCTGAGTATTTTGGGCTGTTTGAAGAATGCAGGAATGAAGGAATTCTGTAATGTGTTTCAAATCTGTCCTTTGCGTATAAGCGGTGGGAGACTTGGCCAAAGCTCTTCTCATCATGTATGCCTCTTGGGTGACTGTTACAAATGAGATGATGGCTAGGATGGTAGTAGAGATGAGATATAAGTGAAAAAAGAGAGAAAATTCTGTCTATTTAGACAATTGCTGAACATGATTTCCTTGAGGTTAACTTGATACACAATCCAGAATAGTTCTAAACTATTGACACAGAGGTTCCAAAATTCTGGTGGATGGTTTCCAACTGATCGCCCCTCCCAGTCTGTATGCACATGACATAGTTTAGAAACATAGTTATATAGAGTTAATATCCTGGAAAGCATTGAAATTCCTTCTACTCACCAAAAAACCTAACATCTCTGTGCTCAGTTCATGCCTTCAGATACAAATGGGCAGGCTATGTGTTGTGTGTCCAGAATAATGTTGTATTTGAGCTGTAGCACATCAGAAGAGAATGAGCTGAATATCGAAAGCTCTTGGGAATACATATCACTGTCCAGCACCAGTCTAGTGACTACCACTGTCAGTACCACTGCCAACACCCCCATTTTTCTCAACACCTGAGGCAAAGCTCAGAAGGAGGCTATTTCTGATGTAAATTGGTCACAAAGCATGAGTTGCATAAGTCTTCTAGAACTACAGTTTTAGAATATCAGTTGTTTATATTGATAAAGGAGAGTGACAAAGATGTGTGGATGTAGAGACCTCTGGGGCTGACTGAGTGAGGTCCACTGAAACAGGGACAAGTAACAGGAATGTCCCTGTATATCTCATTTGCTCCAAGACCAGGACTGGTAGTTATATAGCTAAGGTTTCACTGACAGAAACATGTTGTTGACCCACCTGCTCCTTTCTGTGAAATGAAGTGAATAAATGGAAGGAAAACTGCATGAACAGCTAAGCTTGTAGGAAGTGATTTGCTGATTTGATTTTTCCAAGCAAATTATTTTTAGTTGTTTTATTTTGGATACATTTTACTGTAATTAAAGAAAAACCTCAAGACCACCTAGTGTACAATTAACCTTATTATTCCCTACTCCTCAGGCTAGCTGAGAGAAGACACTGTGTAAAGATTAAACAATCATTGTTTTTACTTATTCGTGGTGTGTTAGGCAGGTTGCAAATTCCAGTCTAGTCTACATAGTTTCTTAGACTGCACTCCTTGATGCAGTGTTGGGTGTTCTCCAGCTGTTCAGTCTGATGACTGAAATCCATCATGTGTTGTTTGCACTCTCATCTTCTATCAGAAAGAATAGAGTGTATAGGGTATTCTGTTTTGGTAGGTTCATTTGTTTAGTTTGATTTAGTTTTGCCTGTGTATGTCTTGCTTTTTATTGTAGAACACAAGGCAGAAGAAATGTCTTGCACTTGGAGTCAGAAGATGGTAGAATTAAGTCTTAGGAAATATGTTTATCCTTCTAGTGGGAGCTGATTCCATGAGCTCGGCACTTCTCTAAGAAGACTTAGATCTCCTGAATAGGCAAACTCTGCTTTATGGAGAGCTCCACTGTATGACAGGAGTCATGCTAACCTGAGGATTTTAGGAAGCCTTTTGAAAAGATGAACTGGAAATTCTGAGCCTGATTCAAGTTCTATGGAAAGCCAGAATAGGGAGCTGAGAATAGGTTGATGTGCTTTGGTAATTCATGTTAATGAGGGGATATATCACAGAATGACTGAGGTTGGAAGGCACCTCTGGAGATCGTATAGGCCAACCGCCCTGCTCAGAGCAGGGCCAACTAGGTCAGGTTGCTCAAGGCCATGTATTTTAATGTGTGACATCAGCTGGAATTTCAAAAGGTCTGAATACTTCCTATGTAGGTATGTCACATGGCTCTAGTCTATACTGGAAGAAAAAATAGTGTAGGTAATGAAAAGTTATCAGCTGCCAGGACAGAGTAACTTCTCTCAGCCAGCAGGGCGATGATAGAGGCATTGCTTGTGGCTGCAATTAAATTCAGCTTAATATCCATGTGAAATACCTGAGTATTTCTAAAATATGGAGCTAAACAGAGGAAAATGTGCAAGTGCGATATGTTCCCCAAAATAATTTCGTTTGCCTCCAGGATGTCCTTCTGCCACCTGGTATTCACCTGTGAACTTATCCTAGGTCCTGAGACTTGTTAATGGTAATGAATAGTAATATTGCGTGAATAATAAATACAGCTCTATTGGTAATCTTCATCTTGTTGGCATGTGAGTTTATGCTGTCAGTTCATATGTTATGGAACAGGATCAGTGGAAAAATTGATCAAAATGAATCAGTGAAGCAGTTTACAATTGAAAAATTATATTCTGAACTGCTAGAAAGCCAAGACCTATGGCTGTTTTGCTACAGACTTGTGCTGTGCTCTGGATCGATTTGGAAGTTTACCCAAGATAAGACCCAAAATATCTCCTCGGTGGAGACCAGCGTTGCATTTGACTTTCTGTAAAGACACAATCCAAATTCTTTCTAGTACATACAGATGTCACAGCATGGCATTTCATGAAAGGGATGGTTATTGACTGAGAATAATGCTGTTTTAGATGATCACCTGGAGTAGATCCCTTCACTGCTAATACTGACATAAATAATGACCAATGAGTATCTTCTCACTAGTGTGTCACTAGACAGTTCAATTACTGCCTTTGCCACATGCTTCCTCAATAACTGTGCAAGTCACTTAGTCTTCCTAATTTCCCATGTCTACAACTGTAGTAAGAGCACTTCCTTTCTCACTCCTTTTCTAATCTGGCTGCTTTGTTTAGATAATCAGCTCTTCAGGGCAGCAAGTGCCTTGTTCTCTGCTTGTGAAATAGGGTTGAAATAAGAACTTAAAAATGAATGTGAAGAGCTTTGTCACTGTTGCCTTAAAATGCTTTTTTGCCATGTTCAGGTTTCTTACAACAGCTTTTTCATGGCAAACTGCTATGTTTTGACTTAAATATAGCAAAATCTTCAACATGATGAAATAGCAAAAAATGTCACAGTTCATCGTGCTGCAAAGTATAAACAATCATCAAACAGGTGAAAAATACATTAAAGAAGAATAAAACTTCAAAGAGGTTTTAAGTAGTTCACTTTTATGTTTTAATAGCTCTTTAGGAGCCTGTAAATAGAAAGTCAATTGGATTTCAGACTTGTTTCCATAGTTATATTACACACAGGGAGTATTTAATAAAACAAATCTTTTATTTAGTTCCTGACAGGTAATTAAAATGTGCCTCTGCATTTGCTTGTCTTTTACAGTAGGAACTAATACCAAACTTTTCTAATGGTTACAAGTATTCACAAATGTATTGCAACTAAATTTTATCTTCTGGGCTGCAAACCTAATGCTAACTGAAGTCTTTAGTTAGTGGAAAGTTTGAATCATATTTAGCATTCTAAACCTGAAACTTCTCTTTTCCTACAATGATTTTTCTCTCAGCTTCAAAAATGTTGAGTCCCATTTACAATTTTTCAAGGTAATAGACTGGGAAAAGCCAAATATATAGAAGAACAGCAACTGAGAACAGATCACATTTAAAGAAAAAGAAAAATGGCTTCTATGTCAACATTCTTGAAAATATTTTTTGGGGAAAAATATGTTCTCAAGCATTAAAGAGATATGAAATTATTGTTAGTCAATAAGATTTTTTTGTTTCAAAATTGTCTGATATTTTCTAAGTAGTATTCCAAAAAGAACCATTCAATACTGCAGTCTCATTACTATGTGTATTTTTAGCAGCTTTAGAAAATGGGATCTGTGAATATCAAAGAAAAGCTAGAAAGACATTTCTCTTTATTGCTGACATGCTACTTGGATCAGTCTGGCTAAATTAGAAACTTTCAGTCTTTGTATTTTTATAGAATTGTATGTGATGGCACCATGAGGTAGGATTTCGCAGCTGGGGATCATATAAAGATTAAGGTGCCTTTTACCAGCATTACATTTTTTTTCTGGTATATCATTGTAGTTTCTTGCACTTAAAATGTTTTAGTACCTCATACTAAATGATGGCATGGTGACCAGTAAACCTACCAGGATTAGAAATAACTGTATCAGAATCAGCTGTGTGAAGCACTCAGCCGATGAAAGGATTAGACAGACCACATACTGCTTAGGCTACAAAATGGTTCACTTGGTCCATGTATCTGGAAAGAAAAGCACAGAGAGAATTTTAGGAAGGGCTTTATCAATTATTCTGATTAAGAACAGTTTTCTGATGATTAAGTTTGACTGCAGTTTTGCTTTTGGTAATTTTCCTTTGTGCTGAATTCCCTACATCCGCCTTGTCATTTTGGTTATGATTGCATTGATTTGGCTATGACTGCATTGATAACTCCCTGTCTCATTCTTTGTGCAATACCAGGTTCTTCTCACTGTGTTCATCTAAAACCGTTCCAATCTTTCTTTAGTTAGGCATGCTTAAGGCAATAGATCTTTTTGCAGGTGTTGGGTGAATCTCCCAGTTAGTAGAATTTATACAAGACCATACTGTATCCCGTGGTTTGGGACCAGCTCAGTAGTATTGGGGGACGGTTGATGGGCACTGAGAGGAAAGGCTTGTGGGTACCAGAGTCATAAGAGGTGCTTCTGGTTAAAATGGAGTCTAGAGCTATGGAGCTTCCCAAGCCTATTGCCTTCCAGATGGCTGTGACCAAGGGGAGATGGCAG
Organism: Apteryx mantelli; assembly: GCF_036417845.1. NCBI lineage: Eukaryota > Metazoa > Chordata > Aves > Apterygiformes > Apterygidae > Apteryx > Apteryx mantelli. The sequence goes on along the minus strand of NC_089980.1, from coordinate 39,206,986 downwards.
TGTCCAAAGGGAAGGATATCAAATTGGCAAAGATTGCCAGGTTGGGCTGTTGGCTATTTCAGTTCTGTTGAGTATCATGACTAGTTATGGCTATCACTTTGCATATAAATGCATCTCTGCCCCTTGCTGAAGCTTGGCATTCAGCAGTAGGCTTATGTTTAATGGGTATCATAGCTGTAGTACAATTTCTGGTATAACTCCCCCGCCCTCACTTCTTCTTTTATGTTGCATTTAGAAGAACAGTTACCATCTTTATTGTCCTTTAAAAATGAGCTCGGAGAAATTGTTATAGAACTGGTGTAATCTCAACAGAATGATAAGATTTGCAGTATTGCTGATGGGCTCAGGCCAATAAAATTCTAGAAAACAGCCTAAGCTGCAGGAATTTACAGGGATTTATGAGTTCTTGGCACAATCAGGAGTAACTGTTTCCATGAATGGCCATTTTATCAAGAAGAAAAATTAGAGTTGTGTAGCACAAGATGTTTGCTACAGTGGAAAAAGTTCTTGTTTCTGGATTACTCTTGGCTCTATCTATTGTCAGAGCTAATCACACTGAGCAGTTCATCTGTTCATTATTGTAATATTGTATTTACAGTGTGCATAAATACAGCTCTTTTCATACTAAACCTGATATCCACTTTAAACATGTCTTTTATCTATTCCTCTTACATTTCTAACACACTTATTGCATTTGCAGATACTGAACAAATTTATGTGTTTTATAAACTTAACAGAACGCCTTGTGTACTGATTGATGGAAAATCAGTTGTTCAGTTGCCAGGCAATGATTGATTTTCCAACACAGCTGCTCCAGCTGTGCTACAGATGCTATTTTTTCTCAAATATCATAGCTGGTGTTGTAAGCTATTGAATGTGATCCTTAATTGTAAAGATCTCTGAGAAATCAGTCATTTCATCAGTTAACTACCATTTGGTCACCATCTTCAGCTACCCTTTGTGCTTTTACCTAGTAAGCTTGCAATTAGCAGTGCCACTTGTTAGGTTACTTTGGTATATTTTGCAAGAAGCTGATTTGAAATCTGTGACATAAGTAAATGCTTGTCACAGAAAATTACAGCTCATTACAAAATGCTGTAACCAATTGCATCTGCTGATGACAGCAAGCCTTTTTCCTGGAATGCATTTCAGATTCTAGTATTTTATTTTAAACCTTGCTCAGCTGTGTATGACTAATAAATAATAGAGGAAATTTATAACTCAACAGAAAATTTGCAGCCCTTCTTTTGATCTGGGGAAGCAGACTTTAGTTGCTTGGCATTCTTTTAGATGACCTTCATAATTTAGTTGCAGGTTGTGTTTTGGCTCTGCTATCCATTTTCACAGCAGCATAAAATATTAAAGTCGAGCAATATCAATAATTCATACTCCTATGACATTGGGGACATCAATGAGAGGATCACTTGGATTTGCTAAAATTAAAAGTGCAACTCTGCTTAAGTACAAAAACAAGTTTATGGCTTTTAATGCTTTTTATGAGAGGAAATTAAACTTAGTCTCCTGTTTCATAGAAAGAGGAGCTGTAGTTGGTAGGGGTCCTATCATTTGTACATTTGTCTCCTATTCACAGCAGGGTTATGTGTCCACTTGCTGAAACAGACAGACTTGTTGGCAGACTGTGTCCTTTTCCCTACCTTCCCCAAATAAGAATTTCTCACAGCTTTCTCCCTGATATGAAGTTTGATTGTTTTAAAGATGCTAGTAGTAGCATTGAAGGCTAGTTGAAGGACAGAGAGAGCTAAAGAAAGGGGCACATATGGGAATCGAATAACTGGCTTCAAAACCTGGTTTTGCCACTGTCCTACTGACAGAAGATGGGCAAATCACTCTTGGTGTCCTGCCAACTGTGTCTGTCTCCTGCACTTCATTTGAATCTCCTCAGGAAGGAGAATTGTTTTTCAGTGTCTAGTCCCATGGGCCTCTGATTTCAGTAGGCTGAAGCACTGAAGTAATATGAGTAGGAAATTAAAATGCAATTCATTTCCACTCCAACTTCTAAAACATGATATTTTTCTTAATGCTTGCTCTTTTAAAATTAACTTGATGTCTCCTTTGCCTGGTCATGTCTTCCACTAAATATATTTCTAGATGGTGTAAAATGCTAGATAACGCATTAGTCTGTTAGACTTCCATGCAGTAATTTTTTGGAATAGTCATTTGTACTTGCCCTGTGTGTTAAGGTAATATCCTAATGCACATCCATTTCTTCTGAATTGATATTCTTCCAAAATAGCAATAAAAACTCCATTCCCTTTTCAGCTGTAAATGGTACCTTAAAAGCCTGTCCACTAGAGAGATTTTAGAAAAAGTTCCTGCTATTCCTCCCATAAGTTTTTTTCCAGTACCTTCTCTTTCAAGAGAAAGAGATACGAGTCACTTCTGTTTTTTTCTCTTTGGTAAACCACTCAACTTTTCCACAAAGATTTCTCCAGCAACTGTAGGATGCAATTATAGGAGATGTCCCAAACAAATCTGCAGTAAGGTTTCTAGTCTTTACTTAATCAGGAATGAACATCCCCCTAAAATAATACTCTTTACTCCCCCCCCCCCTCCACCCTGCCTTTTTTTTATAGATGTTACTGAGTGGCTCTGTTATTTTAAGGTTTCTGTTATAGTCAGGTAGGCTGCATACGTTTGTACTCACTACATATGAAAATACAGTAGGTATGATTTCTAATTGTGATTGTGTGATGATTAGCTGGGTAAACGCTGAATCCAAGACCCCAAAACACAAATGGGGGCCTGGGCTGTCTTCACGTAAGTCTGTGCATGCTGATGTCAGCCATATGACAGGTGAATTCACCGTTTAAATTCTGACTTATTCTGAAAAGTGGGGCAAAATGTAAGGATCAGTCTGTCAGAAGAAAACTTTGGCAGTAGTGGAGCAAATGAAACAGCCTGATTCTTCTAGCCTGGCAGAGAACCTGGAAGGAAGTGACGTTAGCACTCATTCAGTGTTGGCATTGCAAAGAAATCCGATAAAAAGAGATCCTTTCCATTGCTACACGTGGAAAACACCAGATTAGAGAGTTGCAAAACATCCTATGGGAACATGGAAAGAATTGCAAACTGCAGGTGACCACATATGTCAGGGATACTTTGACCTATTCAGCTAAATCTTTGGATCAGGAAAAGCAGATTACTGTAAGAAAAGAACTTGGTCATCCTGAGGCCTTTGTTCAGTTTTGCCTCTCATATAACTCTCCCAGGAACATCTCTGCCATTTTGCTGTGAGTGAGGATTTTAGGAATAGACTCTTAAGTCATATTTGTTTTCTTGCTGGTGGAAGTACTGCTCTTGCTTTTTGCAGGGAGGTTGCAAGTGGCTGGATTTTTTTGGCAATAGGAGAAGAAGTAATCACTGTGATCAGCTGCTCTGCGGAAGTGTAAAACACAGGTCATTCAACTTCACTTTAACTCCTGCATCAAATCTGATATCTTATTATACCTACGTCTGGTGAATTAAAGAGCTCTCCACTGTCCCTGCAAGTACTTATAGACTGTGACCGAGTTATCCTTTGACCTCTATGTGTACTCTAAACCAATAGAGGTCTGCAAGGCTTTGGTTCGAGGGTATGCAGGGCTTTCTTAGTAACTCTTTTCTGAGCCAATATTCATTCTTCGCTATCTTTTTGAGTATTATATATTAAGACATACTTAGAATGTCTTTTCTGAGCTATTTCCTGTTCTTCACCTTCTTTTTAAGTAACAGGGACATTGTAATGGTAAGCATATTCCAGTAATGCCTTTGCTTTACTGGAAGCACAAGGGGAAGGAAGCCCTCTCTACTGAATGCTATTCTGCTTAGGTGACCAAGACCTATATTACCTTGCTTAGTTATGTTGTTACTAAGTACTCTCTGTTCCTGTTTTAGTCCTTTTCCAAGTCATTTTCCTCCTGTTCTCAATCATATATAGCAGATCTAGTTCTTTACCCTAAATTATATGGTTGTGCATCCAATATTGTTAAAAATCATGTGATTTTTGCTCCCTTTTGTCACTCAGTTCAGATCACAGACCTATCATTACCCTCATTTACCATCGCAGTACCTTTGTGTTGAACTTTATAAGCATCACAGTGATTCTAGAAATAAACATCACAAAAGTTATGAAAAGAATTGAAGTTTAATTGTTTGTGTATTTTTTTATTTTTCAAAAAGGGTTTCACTTTCTTTTTTAAAAAAATTAAACTACACAAATTCCAGACATGCAGAATGATTTTCCTTTTTTCTTCCCCCTCCCTGCCTGCCCCCAGGTAAGCAGAGGATTCAAGCTACCTCCAACTCCCCCCCTGCCTTTTGGGATTTGTAATATTGGAGATATGTAGTGACTGCCGAGGAAATTGCCCTAAGTGATATTGGAGTAATTCCTCTCCATTTTAGTAATAAAGGTTGCATATGTTTTATGAGAATAGCACCCCTGCAGTACAGAGAGCTACTGTGATCCATCACTTTAAATCAAGAAATCATTTGACACGTTTATTTCCTGAACAGGAAGTGTTCTGTCAGATCAGTTGGAAACCCTGAAATCTGTACATGTTAAGATGAAAGTAGAAATAGCAGACATTGTTATTTTACTGGGCCAGTTCAATTTTCATGGGGAGGCCACTCTACCAATGAGATGCTGAAGAAGTATCTCTTTCTTTTCAGAATAAATATATCTGAAGAAATCTGTTAAAAATGAATAGGGACTGTAGTTAATCACTTTTAGGGGACTGTATATCTGATAATATATGTTATAAGATCTATTTCAAAATAGAAATATATTTCAAATATATCGTGCATTATATAAGTGCTTCTAGCAGAAAAAGAACTGAAAGAAAATTTCTCATGTTATTTTAATCAGTTGTAAAGTATATTTTACAAGTCTAACACAAATCATGGTTGAGTCATAAATATATAATAAAAGTAAAATTGGACAGTTTAAAAACACTCTTAAGCAGAGACCTGGTAAGAATGGCCAATTCCATGTTATTTGCAAGTGTCAGTTTCTCAATAAACATGATGTCTAGATTGTCTGTGTTTAAAGGGCGTCCAGCCACCTTACCAGTTGTATGCTAACCAAATATTCTCAGGTTGGTCAACTTTGGCCTTAAGCATTGCTAATATAAAAACTACGCTGGCGATGGTTAAGCCTTGAATGCCAGCTGCATTTTTATTGGCCGTCTGCAACTTCAAAGGCTTTCCTGCTCTAAAGCCCAGACAGGTACCATAGGCTGCCCTGAAACCTGCCTTTGCTGACTTATTGATTCTCAAGGTGGCTTTACCTACAAGTCTGTGGATTTTTCAGTGTGAAATTAGCTTGAAAGTACATTCCTATTGACCTGCCTAGGATTTTTTAAATTTTTATATTGTTAGTAAATTTGCATCACTGTTTTCCCCCTCTTTGATTCTGTCTGCTATTTCACCTGTCCATGAGATCTCTTTAAATAACAGATGCCTGAAGTATTTTGACAGGGTGTTTGTTTCTGTTTCTAGCATAAAACTCATGTGATGACAAGCAGACAGTAAAAGAGATTTGACCCAAATGTGTTAGAGCCCCACTTTTCCTCTTCCCTCTCCCACCTGAAAATAAGTTTTCATGTTATTTCTTTGGCACATGCCTTGCTGAAAAAAGACCTCTCTATCCAGGACAGGGAATCTTGATGTTCCCATTTTTTGAACAGACATTCCATAGCAAGATTTTTCATACATTTAGGAAGTAACATTAGAGTCTAAGAGTATAGCTGAAGATGGGAGATCTGTCAGTCACCCTGAAGACATTATTCCAAATAGCTGAGGAGGAAAAACTGAGATACCTACTGTACTACCGAAAGTCAAGCAGAGTAGCTATATCTTGAAATTCATCTGAAGAATTCATCTTTCAAGTGGTCTGTGTATATCAAAAGCAAAGACATTGGAGCATAATAACAATGTTTAAATTTGCCCTGTCTTGATGCTGGTGTAAGGTATTCAGTAGAATAACAGTTATTCCAGACAATTTCACTGAATGCCAGTATTTTAACTGAGAGCAAGATCTAATATTCTGCTGCTAGCAGCTCTGACATAAGTCTATGAGTTGGTTACCATGTAAGATGAACTCACTGCATTCTTAAGTGGACATTCAGAAATATATGTGATTTTGCCTTTATTATAGTGCCTTTATCTGCACAAGCAACAACATTTTTATTATAAAATTGATTTCAATGGTAATAAAACTTCAAGATTAGAATCTTATAGACGCAATTGTGTCCAAGCGTCTGCAACATTTTAGAATCTTCTAACTTGTTCATACAACACGGTGCAAAAGGATTTAGAGATTCTCAAATAAGCAGCACTTAAGCAAATTATGGAAGTAGGAGGAAAATAGCCCAATGTATCCCAATTAAATAAACCTGCCATTTGGATATAATGAGGAAAATATTGTTGTATGATGTTAGGCCCAAAAATTTCTTTACAGTACTGTGGATGTACCCCTACGGGCAGATGGTATCTGGAACATTATACTGACATGTAATTCTGCCCCTTAAGACTGCAAGCTGCCTGTAGTAAGGCCTGTCTCTTATTAGGTCAAAGCAGCTAGTCAAATGGGGTCCTGAACTGGGATGAAGACTTTAGATACTCTTATAAAACGAAGTAGTAAAGACCAGGTTGTTGAAACTGAAAAATACATTAAGCATCAAACTGAATTTCCTCATTGTTCACTGTTTTTGCAAATAAAAACTTGGCACAGCAGCAGAGTATCTGCTTTTCTGGAGTACTTGTTTTAAAACCTTGGAAATGAAGTATAAGCAGTGAAGGTTTACATGAGTGCAAAGAACATCTTTACTTTGTAGTTTTAGATGAACCTTTCACTGCCTAATTATGTGTCAGTGCTGTAGCTGGACTATAAGATGCTGAAATTCATTTCAGCCTCAATATGTTTAATGTTCATTTTAAGGCACGTGTGGAACCTGACAAGCCTGCAGATAAAATCAGTTAAAAATCAGTAAGTCAGCATGGCAGAGAGATTTCGGGGCAGCCTACCTGTCTAGGCATTAGAGGAGGAAAAGCCTTTGAAGTCACAGACGGCCAATAAAAATGCAGCTGGCATTCAATATTTAAATGGCTCCAGTGTTAAGCTTTTACATTGCTATCACTTAAGCAAAGGCTGAAAATTTTCAGAATGTGCCTTTGAATACAGTTCCACAGTGGAGTTGTACTTACTGTATGACTGAATCCCACCATCCTCATTTCCTTGTCATTAAAAACAAATTGTGAGAAGCACTCCGGATAATTCACGATGCCAACAAATATGAAAGCTCTGGGTTACTGTGATGCCCAGTGGTAAAGATAACAAGGTCTTGCAGCAGTTTACAGTTCCCTCTGCAGGGCAGAAAACCAGCTGAACTGCACAGGGTCCATCTGTGCGGACACTGGATGGTCACTCAAGAAGGGTGACAGAAAACTCCTGCTGACATATCAGAAGTGAGGCCCATTTGTATCTTACAGACTGACATAAGGGTTATGTGAATATTAGGTTTTCTTTTACATTTTCACACCACTTGGCTGTCCCCTTTCCGCAGTGCAGTTCTGTGGCGTGGGGGGTATGACGGGGGACTGAAAGGCAGGAGAAGGGTGGGTCCTGTTTCCTCTGACCTCTTTAGGAATTTGGAAAAACTGGTTCTCTCTGTCTCTGCTTTGACCTGCTGGTGGATGGAAGCTCTTTCTAGGGCTTGTACAGCCCCCAGCACAACGATATAGTGATTTCTGAGCTTAGCGGCATTACTATAATACAAATATAAAGCTTATAAATGAGCTTGGGATGGCTGGCTCACAAATAAAATTAGAAATAATCCATAGCCTCCTGCATCCACACTAGCTGATTCTTGAAGAAGAGAAAGGTTTAAGTCTGATTCATTAGACACCCAGCAGAACTTAATTTTCCCTTTCCACATGCTAGGAAGTGACATGTCTGCGCCTAATCCTGGAAAGACTTTAATGCTGTTTCTCTGAGTTATGAAGATGTTTCAGGGTATCTTGACTAGCCACCTTTTTCCTTTGGACAGGCTCAAGGGTGGAAGATGGGGGGAGCAGGCAAGAGTGGAGACATAGAACTGTTCTGTTGTTGTAACGTGGCTTGTGTTATGGAAATAGTTGACAACCACTACAGTTGGGTTTTACGGGGAAATTGGAATTATCACACTAAAAAAGAATCAATTTTTATCATTTGCAAGTCCTGAAATAGCATATCATGGGTGTAAGCACTGAGCATTGCCTGTGCTTGGCTTCAGGTTAGGCTAATTTGAAGGAATGAAAGATAAAATTTTATTGCTGGCATTTGTGTTTTTTAAATGACAGCTGTTAGCAGCTGCTTGGTGGTTTGGAGTGTTAGAAATAGCCCAAGTACAGCTAGATTAGTAAACAGAGTTCAGGTAAAGCAGTAGTCTATAAGATGCATGGGACTTTGCCATTTCCTCACTGAGTAAGCCCATACGCATGTATGTGGGTAGTATAGTCAGTTTATTTCCAGATAATTTATGCTTTTATCCAACTGCAGAGCCAATAATAAAAAACTCTCTTTGAAAATGTTTGCAGATGTTCTTTTGCTTTTTTCATTACAGTTTCAAACTTCCTGTGTTTCCCATGTATTGCAAAATCTTGTCTTTGAGAAAGGAAACAGGTTTCAAAAATTGTAGCTGCTTCTGCCCCTCACAAATGAGGTAAGCTTTTGCTTAGCCCAATAATTTCACTCCCCGTATTAAAATCTCGTCTGATTATATTTCTAATTTTGAATAGAATGAAGCAATAATTAGAAAAAAATCAAGCACAACTGTTTATAAAATATATGCCTTGCTGGCCTGATAAAACATGGCTGTTCTAAATAAGTGCATCAAACATTCATTGGATTAAGAGTGTAGAAAAGCAAACGTGTTCAAATCTTAAACACATCATAATTTTAAGCATCCACAAGTGTTTAAAAAGTGTTGGTAAGAATGAGAACATATATCTATTCACGAGTTAAATATCATAACCTGTTTCCTTTCTAAACACATGCACAAGGGAACAGAACACATTTAAAATGTTAAACACATTGACATGTTTACAATGTGTTGCAAGAAAGTGTTTAACTTCTTGTGCTCCAAAGCTAAACACTTTGGAATTAGAGGGTTTACTAATTCTGCATTTATTCAATATGACTATCACTTGCTGACACTTATTGGATAAAGTTTGAATGGATTCAGAAAAGACAAAAACAGTGAATAGACAAGGGAAGAACACTTTGGTTTCAGAACCATAAGGGCAAAAGGTGTTAGTTAATAGTCTAGTGTGTTTTGTAGTTTATGCATATGTCCCAGAGAGCAAATAATTAAAAAAAAAAAAAACCTCAGATTTATGAACTGTTGCATATTTGGTTCATGTAAATACTAGTACTGATCATTAGTTCAAATTAGAGGTCAAATTAGAATTCATTTACAAGCTGCATTTAAAATAAACCTTTAAAAATAAAACCAAGTTTTAAGTAAAACACTGTCTCATTGGCCTCCCAGATCACAAGAAAGACCCTAGGAATCCTGGATCAGTAGAATAAATATGACAACCTATTGGTTGGGCAAGGAGGGCAGGTAACACTGTTCATCATTTGAGGTGGGATTTTTAAAAGTACACAGTATTATCCTAATTTTATTTACTAGTGCAGTTCTGATGCTTTATTGTGGAACTAAATATATGCTCAGTGCTATCAGCCTCTTCAAATCTGCACAGAAGTCAGTGGGGGAGCTGGATCTCAGCCTACTTGAGGAAGATGACCTGCAGAGTTGATGCTAGAGCTGAGTGCAGTATGCTGGGAGCTGTGCTCTGCCATCTCTGGGGTGAGCTGCTTGGAGCCCACTGCTGCTCTGTGCAGGAGCTGGCGTTGCAGCCTGGTGGTTTGTCAGACCCCAAATACTGGCCAAAGAGTTCAGTCATGCTCCAGGGCTCTGAGTGGTTACCTGAACTTATTCCAGATGTGAAACAACCTAACACAATACCTGAGTGAAAGAATGGAGCAGTTAAAACCTGTCAGAGTTGAAACTCTCCAGAAACGTGGAGGACAGCTGAAGACAGCTTAAACAGCACTTCAGTATAGCTTTAGGAAGCAGGTGCCCCAGTAAGGAAACACAATTAAAAGATGGCCTTATTTCTGGCATTCCTTCTTCTTGTGTTTTTCATAGGTTTAGCTTAACTTGGGCAGGGAAAGCTAATGATTACTCTGTATAACATACATTTGAGTACTGCATTCCAGAGAACCCCTCCTGCCAGCATATGAATGATGTATTTTAAATGGAGATTATGAAAAAGAAAGTGAAAAATCAGTGTAACTGATCTAGGGTTAAGAGCTGCATTTGCAGTTTTGGGAAGTTAAGGCTACATTTAAACTGAACAATGGATGCAATCAGATGAGGAGTCTGTCCAACCTTTATGTCTGTTTTTCTTCCCATTTCTTCCTGTATCCTTGGTAGGAAAAAAAAAAAAACCTAGATAACTGTGGATGTAGTAAAAAATCTACAGGATTATAAAAGAGGACAGCTGAGGCAGAGACTAATGGGTTCCAAAGGCAGGATCAACAATGGATATCAGAACAAGCAGAGCACGGCACGTGGTTGACAACAAAATGCTTACAGGACAGAAGAGTTTTTCATAGGAGTGTGGTTCTTCCCATGCAGTCCTTTGTAGGACAGTATGGCAGCAAAAGGAGACTTCCTGAAAGCAAATGAGACTTTTAAATTTTCTGCCGGATTCAGGTGCCTGAGCCAAGATACACTTATGTGCTATAAAAGTATGAGAGCAATACTAGAAGAAAGCTACTGAACTTTTGGTTAAGAGGAAACTTACCCTAGCATGGCAGTTTTGTTCAGGAAATAAAATCTAGGGGTAAATAACGACTTGGAAAATTATAACTTATAAGAAGAGAGGCAGGGGAACATATTAAATGCTTAAAGTGTGTTCAGGCTTTTGTTTCATGGAGAAGGTGCTGTCATTGCAGTGGTGGGGAATGTATTCTCTACCTATGTGATTTCTTCACACACCCTCTGGACTGTACTGGGGACTGACATATTAAGATATGTAAAAATACTTTTTTCTTTATAAGAGAGAGCATTAAGGTCTACTTGATAATATGATCTGGGTGTTTAAGATAAGGACAATACAGTAAGAATGTAACTAAGTTAGCTGTGAATGCCTCCAGCATAGCAGTGGTGTATGAATCTGTATGATTTGCACACTGAATACCAAATCAAGAAGAGTTTTGATTTTGCAGAGCATTTGTTTTAGATAAACACAGTACACGTATACAAGCAAACATCTGGCACTACCAGTTCAACTTCAGGTGAAAAAAGGACTATTGTTGTGCCTGCTGAGGAAGACACTTTGCAGAAAGCAATCAAATCTTTTAGCTCAGGATCGGCTAGCTGGCATATTAGTAGACCCTCCTAGAAGCTGAGGGGGGAGCACTTAGTACTTGATGGACTTTTGTTTAAAGGCAGCAAGATGATGATTCCTAAGGTGTTACAGAAAAATGTACAAGAAAAGATGCATGAAGGTCATTTAGGGACTGGAAAACCTCAGAGAAAGGCCAGAAATGCCTTATAGTGGCCTCAAATAAATGTCACATTGAGGAATTTGTTCGGGCCTGTCTCATATGCCAGAAATATAAGCAAAGTTGAGTGAAGTGGCCTGTCTTGATGGTACAGGAAAAATTGGCCCCTGAAGCAAGGTAGGTGGGTTTGTTTGCCTTGGCTAGAAGAAACTATGTATGTGTTCTAGAATATAGTTCTTGTTTTTCTGTGATGGCTTTACTAGAAGATGCATCTTAACAGAAGACTGTATACATTGATCACATTTTCACTGGATATAGTAGATATAGTATGATCTGACTGGGTCCCAGTTTAGTCATCACATAAGTGAGTGTACAGACATGTAACCACCACTCCACATTATACCCAGTCAACAGGCTGGTACAGGTAGGTGTCAAAATAATAAAGCATCTACAGAAAAAGATTGCAGAGCCAGGTCCTGCTATATATTTAGCACTGCAAACGTGCAGTGTGGAGCCAATGAAGCATGGAGTTGTTTCTACTGACATAAAAATGAAAATAAGACTGCATGCAAGTGTTAGAAACAAATGCTGGAGTCATCAGAGGCTTACAGACTGTACAGAGTCAGATGCGGCAAAACAAAAACTTCACTGTGATTTGAGACCCACGTATTGACACCTCTTTGTTAGAAAGAGATGCCCAGCATGCCTACTTTTCATATTCAGTATGGTCACAGTCAGCAGTGGTGTCAATTTAGGCTGACACATCCAAAAGGGGAGTAGGCAGACACTCTCCTCGGCATCCAGAGGACAGAAGGCAAGGGCAGCTGTAGTAGGATCAGGATCAGGACCTGACGACCTGACCCAAAGCACCTAGATGCTTCAATTTGAGAAAGAAGATGCGGAGGGCAATAGCACGTGGTTGGCATGGACTGTTTTGTGTCATGAGGGCTCTATGTTCACTCTGTGCTCGGCAGCTGGAATTCAGATGTGGGATGGTAAAGACCTCTGTTAAGCTCCTGGCCTGTCATGAGTGTTTATGTGTCAGGATAGCAGCTAAAACAGAAACCTATCAATTCCGAACATCTACTTCTGTTTCTTGCAGCTCGTGACTTTCAGTTGCGTGTTCTGATGTCATCTTCTCTGGGAAGTCTTTACACAGAGGGCAGATCATTACTGATTGCTATTCTGCTGAACCTGAAGCCACTGAGTGTTTTGTTTTGGGGCTGATTTGTTTTTTGCCTATAGCATTCACTGGTTAATGGCAGTTCCCAGCTAGACTTGTTCTCTGTGGAGGCACTTGTCTGACCAGTCTAACGTTTCTTACTCAGGGTGTTCGCTGGTGATGAAAAACCATTGTTCAGGTTTCATCCTTCATACTGCAAAAGGTTGCTTTGGGTTTCCCAGTGGCTGCTGAAATCTGTCCCTGGGTGCTTGGCAGCTGGGAGCATCGCTCTGACATGCAGTCTAAGAATCTGGTTGCACCCTAAAACCTGTTTCTGCTTCATGCTCTGTTCAGGTATTTTTTTGGCACAGAAGTGACAACAGGTGCAAATTAATATAAAGAAGCATATGGCAAATTTCTGGTTCAGTGGAAGGTTTTCTTGCAGAAAATGTGTCAGTGACACTGCTAATTAAGATGTTACTCCCATCTCATACACTGGTTGCCTGTATCCTGTAAGAAAAGGGCCTAATGAGTTTGAAGGAAAACTTAGCATCTAAACATATGGGCATAAATATGGGAAGGTAAGAGGTTACGTGTATCAGTACAGATACTGGTGTTATTTAAAGCCACTGGGGTGACAGACTTGCTGGATGTCAACAGAATCTGTTTCTGAGGAAGCAATAAAGTTGTGATTTTTGTTGTTTTCAGCAAAATGAAAACACTGTTGGAAATGAAAGTTTAAGGGCTGAAGCAGGTTTTGTTACAGTATTATGGGACTCGTTAATTCCCAGAGTTTCATGATTTTCTGAAGCTGCACGTGATCTTTTTGTTGGGAAGGGCATTTGTGTGAGTGCATAGAGGAATGAAAAGGAATATCACAACTGGAAGCGAGTTCCTCACAGAAATGTGAAGAGTCAGCCATAAAATTGTATTTCCCCTCATGACCATAATGCTAGATCTACAGAATGCTATAAAACAGGCTCCAGATCAGGCGTGCAATGCAACATCATGGATCAAACAGAAGAGTGGAGGGCCGTTCCTTAAAGCCTTAATGCTAAGGAAAAATTATATTACTACCAAAACAGAGATTTTGCATGGAAAATGAGAATGAAGATGGTTAAAAAGTATCCAAATAAAATTTATTTTTACATAAAGAATTTTTAATCCTTGGACACCTTTTGCACACTGCTATTTCTTTTGGAAAAAAAATAGAAGTAGAAAGAAGAAACCTGTTTATACGTAGCATATTAGAAAAAAGATTGGTTAAAAGAAAAGAAAAAAGCAGAAAATGAATATTTTAAATAAAATCAAATTTAAAGATATTAAAGATAAGGCTAAGAAATGCCTTTTTGAGTCTGAGAGTAAGACAATTCCCTCAAATCAGTCAGTGAATTCCTTTCCTTCTTACCCCAGTCTTCAGTTGTTGCTTTTCAGTGTCTGTCACACTTTTAGTCGGTGTGCTACAGATTCCTCCCTCCTGGATGTATGGATTTCTGCAGGTATCAAATGATCCAGACAATTTGGTATGACTATCTTGTTCTCATTATTTTTTACAGCATCTATCTTCCTTTGCCCACACATTATAACAGCAGAAAATTTATGTTTATTACTGGTTTATTTATGAAAATCTGAATATCATCCATGTCAGTACTGATCCCTGTTGAACCAGTCAATAGCAGGTCCTCATCAACACCTTCGTTTGAAATCTGTCAGTTTTCCTGTTCCTATCCATCTACCATGTAGCCTACTGATAATGCATAGTGTTAATTAGGATATTTGTGGTACTGAATTGAATGTTTTGCAAAAGTTTATAGGTGTTATTTCTTCACTAGAATTTTTATCAACCACATTTTTATGAAAACAGACTTCTTGTACAGGCTTTATTTATTTATTTATTTTTTACCTGTGCTGTCTGGAATTAAGTGCATTTTTCTTTAATCCTTCTTAAAACTTACTTCTATGTTATTTTTACCATTATTTTTCCTAGGACTGGTGTCCTGGGAAATGAGGTGTCCTCATTAGCATGATATTAATCTTTCTAACCTTCTGAAACTTTCCTACTGTTGCAAAATCTGGTCCCAAATGTTCATCAGCCAATATTTTTATGGCTTTAAAAGGTGCAGTTTATCTAGAACAGCAGATTTAAAAATATTTTTTTCTGGCTGATATTATTTAACTTTGGTATGTGCTATTATAGAGCCAAATCCATCACTGAACTGTTAAATCCATGCTGGGCTTACCGCTGACCTGAGCAGTATTTTATCATTCTTGTGTGTATATCATCCTTCTTTTGAAGTATTAGAACAGAAATACTAACAAATACTTCTGTTTTGTCTTTAATATTATCAACACATCTACTTTTTCCTTCACACAAAGGATGAGGACGTGCTGAGACTAATTTTTTTTCCAAATACAAAAAGGCCTTCTCTTTTTTCCTTTTTTTTCCCTGAAGTCTATCAACCCTATATTTTTCCCTAAGTCTTTGTTTTCTCTTATTTATTTTTTCATTTCATAACTTTAAATTAGTATCAATGACTATCTATTCTTTCTTAATATAATTTATTTTCTATGTCTTTTTTTCCAATAATTGCCTGCAGTTTGCTGCTGAGTGATTTTTTTTTTTTCGCTAAAGTTGTTTTCTCTCCAAAATTAATCATGGCTCTTGAGACAGCTAAAAGCCTCTACTTAAAGGAGTCTCAAATAGACACTAATTTAAATGGAAGCAAAACTGGACTCAGCTGTGGCTCTCTAGGTTTACCCTCAAACACATAAGTGTTGGCTAATAGTGAAACTCATTCTGTGTTTTGGACGACAATACTGATCAACTGGCGCTTCTTTGATGAAACCTTTTGTTAAGGAAGGATGTCGGAGTCCTTCTGCTGAATCAGCATTGTGTCCTGCACCCTCTTCACATCATTGCCTGCTCAATGGAGATGAGAGAAGGAAGAAAGGATGGAATAGGATCTGAGAGTGGCACATAAGAAACCTGAGTTCACTTTCTTGCTCTGCTTCAGGTGTCCTATGTTATGTGGGCAAGTAAAGTTGACCCTCTGTGCCTCTCTACCTGCAGGATGGAAATAATAGTACTACTTTGCATCAAAGGGATATTGTGAGAAGAAAACCTTTAATGATTATGAAATGCTTGGAAAATACTGTGATGGGGTAAACACTTAAAACACCCAAAGGAGCCATATCTGTGCTTCACACTTAGTGACATTAATGGTCAATCTCCATGCATAAAATCAAAATTTTTAACTTTGGTGGCCTTGCATGACTTTGCAGTTTGGGAGGCAACGGGTGGGAGTTTCAGTGCCCTCTTCAGGGCCCTGAAGTTGTCTTTGGAGAACATTCTCTGGCGGTGACCTGTTTGCTCCCTGAAAGCTTCTAACAGGTGTCTTTTTTCTTCCCCTGTAATTTTTTTGTTCCATTTCTGTTTTCCTAGTGCCATCTCTTTTAGGTCTTTGAGGTTAAGGACCTTTTTATTCTTTCATGTCTCCAGCATTGTCTTTTTTTCCCCCAGCTGCTGATGCTCTCCCACATCCTGCTAAGACAAAATGCAGAATGTATCTGCTTACTCACTAGTCCCCCCTTCCTGTCCTGAACGACAGCCGTGCTGCACTCCTGGGGCTATACCACAGGACGAGCTTCCTCAGTGCAAGATGGTGGCTGTCCTCACCAGAGTATGTACAGACAGGCACAGTTTTTGCAGCCATATATATTACAAGAGTTCATACTTGCATGTGCACTGGTTGCACTTATTGGTTGCAAGAGTTGTTGTATGTTACCAACAGGCTACCTCAGTGGCTACAAGTGTGAGGCTGTAGTGAACGGATCCTGATTCAGAATAACTTTCTTTCTGGTGTGCAGGGAAGGTCATTTAGATCCAGGTGAGTTTATAGATCCACACAGTTTCCTAAGTTGATATACTGGGACAACTGTAGCTATGAAGCACAGCAGTATAGGTGAAGAGTCTGGGACCTAGGATTGCTCCTGGACACCCTTTATTATGAAACTGTGGTATCTGAGTAGTCAGAGCTAGATAACTACCTTCACTTATCTCACTTGCTTACTCTCTCTTCTACCCATGCACGTTACTGGGGCATTTTTCGGCTTTAAACTCTCCATTTATAGCCCTCTCTGGACTATGTGCCTTTCCACTCCGTTTACGTCACTGCAGGACACTTCATAATCTCAGGTTACATATTTTTCCCTGCTACACCACTGGCGTGGGTGTAATTTACACTCCTCCAACAATTTACAGCAATTCTTCTATTGGCATGGATTTAGTTATGAGTTATCAGTGCATCAGATTCAAATACAGTTCCAAAGCATATGCATAGAGATAAGCAAAACCAACAGTGGGTCATTATTTCAGTAGCCTGTTATTGTGAATATCATGTCATTTATTATATAAGAAAAAATGTGCAATTGTTTTAATAGAGAATAAAAGACATAAATTGTATATGAGTGTCTCAATCAACATAAATTCTTTTTAACTGCTCATCTCAGTCTTATACAACCTCAGGTAATATGACCATCTTAATTGCCATATTTACAGTAGAAATTTGATACTGGACTGATTGCAAATGTATTTCTAATGGATTTTCCCTACAGACATTTCAATAAAGCCTGGTAAGTAACCTTTTCATTGCTTTTTTGTGTTAGTTGTAAAAATGTTCTTCATAAAAACTGTCAGTTTTAACAAATGATCATCTGTTTGGGTTTTCTTGCCTTTCATTTCCATACTGGACTTCGTTCATTGGAATTTCTTGTAATAAGAATGGCATGAGTTTGTTCCAAAAGATTTCTATTATTTTGAAAAAGTAACCCTAAATTTAAGCTGCCCATAGTTAATGGTGCCTTCAACTCAGTACACCTTTACGCTGACAATGAGCCTGAAGAAATAAGTAAAACAAAGTGAATGAACCAATGGCAGGGAGAGTACGGGGGGAATTGTTATCTGCAACTCTGAAGTCCATTGTCTTATAAGCACTAAATAAACTCTATCAGCACAAATGCCAACATTGCCCATCTGTATTAGAGGTTATAGTGGTTCAGCTGGTAGATGTGATACAGGGAAAAGCCCCAGTCTAAGTAGAGGCCTGATGGAAATTTATGCAAATCATAATTTTAAGAGGATTTTGCCTGAGGACGTGGACAGATTTGGGACCACAGCCAAAAAGAGGGGAGGGTAGGAACAACCAGCAGTAGCAAGAGGACATCTGGACTTGAGGAGGAAGGGGAGAACCTGAAAGAGACCAGACAGGGAAAGATTTGTGGGAGCTCTTGTAAAATAAATGGTGGGGAAGTATAAAAAGAAAAGCTATAAGAAACCTGTAAAATCAAAAAAGAGTGACACAGCAGAAAACTCTGCTTGAAAATCTTGGATAGGAGAAGTCATGAATTTTGAGGGAAGGGAAAACTGATTCTGGAGTGGGATGGGAAGGAAATTAAATCCATTTGGAGATGAGCCAAGGGAACGGAAAGGGAGGGCTGAAAGGAATGCAGCATTAATGAGACACTTTGAGGATAAGGGACTGAGGGTTGTCTATTTGCATCAACTTGAACTGAAAAGTTTTTGACTACCACAATCTCTGTGGGAGCCATATAGTCCAACTCTGAAAGGAGTCGAGGCCATACAGAGGGAAGAAGGCTTTCAGTATCTGTGGTGAGGACCCTAGGTGCTCTCTAGCTGATACAGACTAAGTCTACACAGGGCCAAATTCTGCTCTCAGTTTCCCTGGTAAAAATGAAGAAAATTTAGTAGTTTTCCTGAAAAAAATCCCACAGACTTAAATGAGAGCCATAATTGTGCAACTGAGATCAGAGTTTGGCTCTTCCACCAGCAGCAAGTTCATACTGAACTTTTTCTAACACATACAAATTAATTCAGCTAAGTTGCATACAGTTTCCAGACAGGGTATAAGGAAGTGTGAAAAAAGCTGAAATGATTTGTTATATGTAGCTATGGATAGGAATGTGCTATTTGGTAAGAATTGTTTGCAGAATTGTTTTTACCAACATATAGGTGAACCCTACTATCTATAGTGAATTTTTCTATATATTTATTATTGTTCCTAGAAAGACCCACAACCCATTTTTGTTAAAAATACCATTATATTTATAATCCAGTGTCTTTTTTTTTTTAAACCCACCCCACTGATGTTAATCCCAAAGTTTTAGCTGAGATACTGTTGCGAGGCATATGAAAATCAGAAAGTAGTCTGCAAACACTAAACCACAAAAAACTTATCCTCAAAAATGTCTTTCTTAAAGTACTCAGTTCAAGCTGGAAGATAAGCATTTGAGCTACTTTGATTGTTCCTATGCTAATATTAATAAATGTGCTCACTTTTATAATATAAAGCCAAATATAATCAGACATGCATGTTTCGAATTAAAGGTATCTGGTTCTTCAGTATAATTCAACGAAACATGTTCTATGAAACATTCATGCACTACTTCACACTTTCAGAGTTGCTGGAGCAGAGAATGGTTCTTTATATCAAACATAATTCCACATTCATCAGCATAATAAATATCTTCCATCAAATGGGACTGTGGTATAATGAAAGCTTCTCCAAATTTGTTAAGGAAGCTAGAGGGATTCCTGTAATGAGATGCTGGGATGAAGCCCACAGCTCAATCTGTCCACGAATAATGTTTTCCTCCCCTCCCTTATTTCAATTTTTTTGAAGTTAGAAGTTAAAAAGCCCAATCCTGGAAAGTGCTGAGTATCTGTGGAAACGTGCAGAGCACCTTCAGCAATCTCTATGCTGAGCTGCTTGCAGGATCACCCTAGAATTCAGAAACTTGACTCTGTGCAGTAACTGGCTATTTAAATAATGAAAGCCCATTATGTAAAACCTGTGGTGAAATATCCTGTTACCATAATACTGCTTTTATGCTTTTTTGGCATGTCTGTAATGAAAAATATGCATCTTTTAGTAAAACTTAAAGGAAGATAGACCTATTATGCTTGGATTTTATTAATTTTTATATGCATTTTAGAAAAAAAAAATGAATAAAATTTCAGGAGAGTGAGAGTAAATGTTGGGATATTTAAGTGAAATGGAAGTAAAATATTTGCATAAAGATATGTATCTGCTAATCAGATTGCTGGCTCCCTAAGGTCTAGTTTAGTCGTGTTTTCACTGCAACGTTTACTGGAACACCATTAAGAAATCCACTCAATGTCTTTGATTAAGAGCAACCAAACAGGCACCAGCAGCAAACTCTCATCTATATTTCAGTGATTTAAGTGGGAAAAAAAAGGGTTCACTTAACAGAGTGAAATTATCAGAATCCAGGATTTTCAGCTTCCTTTCCATCTCCTTCTATCCTGGGGTTGTGACCGTATTTTCTGTTTTCTGCAGTTCTTAGATTAATGGATAATCTTGGCTCACCTAGGACTATATGCTGGGTATTTCCTTCCCTGCTGACCATGTCATCTGGTGTGTTTGTGCAGTCCTGCTGAGACTTGCTCACATGCTGGATAAACAAACTTTTTTCTCAATCTCTTCACTCTCATTTCCCGCTCCCTCCCTGTCTTTGAATGGGCCCTTTAACTCTATTAGTGCTCTGTAATGGATCTATACATACTGTTGTAAAGCTTTGTATTGGATTATAAAGTTGCCACATGACAAGTATCCTGCATTGGCAATAAACTTATTTCCTTTTCTCACCCATATCCCTAAGAAATTCAGTAGACAGCTGAGTACTTCATGACAGCAGTTCTTGTTCACGAACATCCCCTCTCTGAGAATTTGTGTCAGTTTGGTACAGTAGGTTAGAAGAAAGTAGCTCCTAAACACAAAAACTAAATAACCCCCAAAACCTTAGGAGTGGAAAACTCCTTGGACTCTTGCCACTTTTGAAAGGAAGAACATGGGTCAGTGTTCATGCTTCAGGATAGATTGGATAGATACTGTGTGTTAGGAGGAAGTATGCTTATAAAGGATTTTCCATAGTTATAAGCTAAGCATAAAAAATAAAGTTATTCTACCCTACAGCAGTGTAAATTCAGCTGCTTGAAGAAACTCTAAACCAGTGACACTGGTCATGCAAGTTGCCTAGTCATGTTCTGTCTTTTGAAATGATTAAAAATGATAAAGAAGGAGAGATTGTCAGGTTATTTAGAGTAAAGTCATTATCTTAGCAATTTTTTTCCCCTAGCTCCTGAGGCTCCTTCCTGTCTGTGAGTTAATAATGTTTTTAAATGTAAGAAACTAATTGTGACAGATGACTCCTATGTATGGATGTGTGTGCACATGTGTGGATGCATGTGCACACTTATGCTCATGGCCTAGGAGTTGTCCTAGAAGTATATAAGGAAATGAGATTTTTGCATTGTGCATGTTACTTGGGACTTGTTCAAGTGAACAAACCAACTGGGTGTGAATTGAGAATTATTTTTACTGCTATATCATATCACTGGTGAATGTGATCAACAGGGAAGGTGTCAATTAAGGAAACTGAAGACAATTTTTCTGTGCAGCAAAAAGACAGTACAAGGTCCAGAGAGGACAGATGTCCTGCACTAATCCACAATTTGTTTTAAGTTTCTCTAGGGACTTACAAGAGCCTGGCAGACCTCTTCAGTTTCAAGTGATGTCCATTGAGCTTTTGTGTCGAGTCTGCCAATGAAGATGTTACTGAAACATTCTCTGTTTATGGTGGAAAAGAAGGACCTCTGGCCTTGCCTGGAAGTGATAGTCTTTTGGCAGTTTGATGGATGCAGTGGTGATTTTCTTAAAAGTCAGGGATGAATATTTGGCTGTGTTTCAAGTTTTAGAAAATAGTAATTCCGATTTAGAAATTGTTTGATGGAGTTGTCCCAGCTCTCTAAACAGCTCTCCCTTGGCCTTGGGAACCCTTTTTTCCTTCAATAATCTCACCAATATCTGTTAAATTTTAATTTAAATCTTAGGTTTGATTCTCTACTGGTAAAGGCAAGGGAAGCTCTGCACTGACATGCAGTCAGGCACCCTCTGTTTTTCAGCATTAGATCTTATAAATATTTTATAAATATTACATTCTTATATATGTTTATATAATTAACATGCAATACAGCTTTATTAATTATCATTTTTTCAGGAAGACAAAATCAGTTCCCAGGACTTTTTTTATCCTTTTAATCAGTCTGTGTAAAGCAGATGCCTAAATTTAAGCCCAGAGAGATCTGGAAAGATGTTTTCTTTGATAGTATATTGTCACAAGATATATGGACCTCAATTTTTAGTTTATTTACTGTGTTTTTGTTTATTGAATCCTCTTCCTCATATGGCTCACAGCTTCAAGTCTTTGGCCAAGTTTTTGATGTCTTGTAAGATATGTTTAAGTTTTATTTATGTGATTTTCCTTTAATATTGTTTTAACACTTTTGGTAATATCATTATGAAAGAAAGAAAGAGCCAGAAATACTCCCAGCAACTTCTATAAATCTTGCAGAGATTGGTTTATGCTTCTCAGTCCAGCCCTAGCAAACACGTATCTTGGAAATCTTAGTCTGGAGAAGGAATCAACACACCCACAGCATATGACAGAATTCTTGTCACTGGTAAAAGTTACTTTCTGGTCCTATTTACTCATATCATAACAAAATATTTTTAGGCTATTCGGTAGGAATATTTTCTGACTGAGAGCAAATGAAATTGTATTTATTTAAAACTGTAAAAAAGCTGTTCTTCATTAAAAAAACAGACAAACAAAACAAAAGCCTGTAGGCTAAAGAGGTATTTTTTAGGCGTTTTTTTTTCCCAAAACACTTTCTTTATCAGTGTTGGAGAATCACTTTCTACACAAGATTTTAATCTTAAAAAGAACTCTTCTGACTTCATACTGACAGAAACATCCTCTAATGTGAAAGGAAAGGAGTGGTTTTGGAAAATGCTTCCTGGAAGAAGCTAATCAGTATAAAAGGGAAATGGTCAGCAGCATCTGCGGAAATTTTGAGGAAAAACTGAAATAATTCAACTGTGTGAGATATTTTTCAGAAACAGGAAAGCATGCTATTTTCCTGAGCTATGTATACTGTACTTCTTGCCTCTCCCCTGGGGGAGCTGTTTTGCTTTTTTACCTTGAAAGATTTGAGAAGCAACAAAAGGGGAGACTAAGTTATAATAAAATTAAAATAAAATGTATATATCTATCTATAGATATAGATATAGATACATGACCACCTCTTTTGCACTTCAATTAACATTACTGATCTTAATCAGTGAAGTAAATACTATGTTGTGTTACAGATCCCTTTATTCCCTTCCCTCAGTGTACATGTAATCCTATAGCTTTCTTTTGCCTTTTTCTAAGAAGTTTTAGGATGGTCAGCCCCAGCGGATATGGCAGCTGCAATTTTACTATGCACGCAGGCATCTCTCTCATCGCAGCTAAGTCTCATGCGTGAGCTGTGGCCATAGCAGGTCTCTCTATGATCTTCACCTCAGGAGCAGAGGAAAGGCAGGCGGAGAGAGAAAGAAGCAAGACGACGGTGAAACGCGGTGGGGGCAAAGAGCGCAGGGCACAGCACAGGTGCAGTGCTGGCAGTGGCGAGGCAGGGAAGCAGGTACGCTCTACTGGGGCGTGCTCTGCGGGGACATGCTGCCCAGGGATGACGGGCCTTCTCCTGTTGTGAAACTTCTGCTGTAAAGAGTATGAAGATGCCAAGGGGATGGGAAAGGACAAAAGAGAAGAAAGACTCTAAGATTATAAATAGGAGTGACATTGTTTTGGCCACGATCTCCAGAAAATCCACCAACCTGGGAATGCGGAGATCTGTTTCTGTTCCATTTCTCTGATTCACTGTGCAGCCTTGAGCAAGTCCCTTTACCTCTGTATCTGGGCTTCTTCCTTCCCCCTCACCTCTGCTCTCCTCTGCTGCCTTGTCTGCTTTGAGTACAAACCCTTTGGGCAGGAATTGTCTCTTGCTGCGTGTACGTAAAACACATCGCAAAGGTGTTTCTGATCTCCCATTCGGAGACACTGTAATATTTGGAGTTGCCTCCAAATGCAGAAATAAACCTGTGCTTAAAAATGTGCTTCAGAAAGAGGCATCTTGGCCACTGATGTATTTTATAAATCTAAGGGTGTAGCCAGTGGTCTGTTTGAGTGCCGCTCCTGAGTTCATGTCCCAAGAGGCCTGATACTTAATTTTGCTGTTCTTATTGTGGTTTATTTTTTCTCATCCAATCCTACCCTGTCATACAGGACCAGAAAATTACCCAAACACATATTTTTGAAGAAACGCCATAATCATGCAATTCTGGCTTCTACCATACCCTTAAAGGGACATTTGCTGATCTCACTCCCATCCTGGCAGACGGGACAAATTTATTCTGGCTTTGTAAACTATAAAACTGGCAGCCCAGGAGAGAGACAAAAACTGCAACTGTTTCTTATATAGAATACAGTTATTTTGGTATCTTGCCAATAACGCTAGAGTACCAACAGATGTTCCACAGGTGATTAGAGTCTGCACAGGTAAACTATGTGCGTGATATGACTGAGTTTCTAGCCTTAGGTTAAATTACTAGAACCCTAGATAAAATCGCCAGCCTGAAAATATCTTGCATTTGCTATTTTCTTGGGTTGAAAATTATTTCCTCAGGGAGGTGCTTAGGTCTTAACGTTGTCTTTGGTAGAGGAGGCCTGTTTGGGGGGGGGGGGGGGGGAGTTGTTTTTTTAACTCAAGGGAAATATTATCATTTTTTTAGGGCGAGAGATGGTTACCGGTAGAAATAAGCCATTGCTGGCTTCCAGATCTGGAAACTCAAACATTCTGTATATCATTTCTGATGTGCAGTTTCTCATCTCTGGCTGTAAAAAGCCAGGGTTAAGCCTAGGGACAGCAGCTGGCTTTGGAGGGAAGGAGTGAGCCTGGGAGACCAGGCAGTGTAGTCCGTAAGCCAGGGCTGCTTTCCTGGACTTGTGTTTCCCTAATAAATTCACTACCCGCTTCTCCGCCACAGCTTGGGCTTACTACGTACCACAGTTGATCTGGCCACTTAACTGAGGCGGGCATTTTTACTGTTTGTTTTGGTTTTTATTTTTGAGCAGTAAGCCCTGCTCCCAGAGCAGAAAGGGACACAGCTAGTGCTATGCCACGGGCACAAGGCAGAGGCTTGACCCCAGGGAGCATCAGGTGTGCTAGACCTCCCCCTTGGCCTGTTCCCTGGGCAACTTTGCAGTTGTTCCAAAGTGCAAGCCCTGAATTCAGAGGATTTAAAGTTCATTTGAGAGGAAAATAGCATGAATGTTATGTAGAAAATTCTATGTGAGGGAACGGCTGAGTTTTACACATTGACTTCAATGGAGTCTTTCATGCTGCTGAAAGAGCTCAGTCTGATCTTATGCTTTGCTTTCTCTTGGTTGTAGCCTAAGAGGAATTGAACATTATTTTTTTAGGAGTCTGGCCCTTAGAATTTGATTTTATTCCAGAATGGAAGTAACAATGTTTGTAGCTCCCACATTATCACTATGTATATCATTCTAGACAGCATCTTCTTTGTTTAAATATGCTTTCAGACACAAGATTGAGTATATTGAATGCACTGATGTTTGGCCTTGTTTTCTTACCTGTATACCTGCAGGTCTTTCATGGCTGTAGTCTTCTCTTGATGCATATGTTTCTGGTCTACAGGCAGTCTTTCACAGCATCGTTAACTTTAAAAGAGAGCCATGGGAAACACCTGCCTTCTATAGTTGCCAAGGTTTTTTTATATGTAGTCTTCATTGTGTTGTGCTTATCATATATATAGAGAGAGTGTATCTCGTGTGTGTGTGTGTGTATACATATATATGATTAGTACAATATATATGTATCTGTGTATATATGTACATATGCACACATAGCTATGTACATATATAAAGATTCTGGCAGCAGTCATGAAATAATAACAGTGCATCAGCTAATACCTTTAATGTCTACTCTCAGCAATTTCATTCTGTGAATTTACATAAATTTATTGTTTTTAATGATAGATTTTAAAAAATATTATCATGCATTTTACTGAGCCAGTAAGAAACCAACAAACAAGTGTCTACCTACCTCTGTAGAGTAGGTACATTGAGTTCTATTTTTAGGTATAATTTAGTTTAAATTACATGCTTATTTTTTAATTAAGGGCTGGAGCTTTTGTTTTTATGATGCAGGACCTCATTATGTATTTATTAAGGGTAAGATAAACCAATAGAAAATGACAAATGAATGCATATTTTTGAACTGGGTAATTTCTTTTGTCTTGGGGCATACAGGGTTACTGAATTAATGTTTGTGGTTGGCATGACAAAATTGAAGATAAGGATGGGAAAATACATAACTGGACACGTTAAAACCTGGGCAGGGGTAAGCTCTGGTGATCATCTCATAGACCAAAAAAAGCTGGCTTTATGTATTGATCTTTAAAAGGATTGTTCTGTTCGAAGATGGAGAATAGGTTATCCTGGAAAGAATACTTTTGTCACTGGCACACAAGCTAGCAGTTTTCTATTTCTAGTGTGAGAAATAGAGAAGACCTACCTTGTAAGGGGGAGAGCTATGAAAGAAATTGCTCCTTGGCCCATCAAAGCAGCTGATGCCCAAGAGCACTGCTGATAGGTAACTTGGCTGGTACTAAAGATGCTGCTACAGGAAGCCATGAGCATAGTGTACCAAAAAGCCAGAAGTAAAACTGCAAGTGTCATCTTGGGAAGGAACAGAAATAAAATGTTTATTTTGTAAAATGTTACTTGTCTGAGCTGAAATAGAAAAATCATCCCAAAGACAGGAGGCAGTGTGCAAAAATGCAAGAATACAAGAGTGGGGAGTATTGTGTGCCACAGAAAATTACCAGTTCGTAGCAATAATAACAAAAAAGGGCTTCCTGTATTTTATTACTATGGTTTTCTGACCAATGTCAATATTCTCCTATTAGGACAGCCCCCAGAGAGCAGGTCCTCCAGATGACTGCTTTCGCTTGTAACACGTTTCACATCCAACTGTTCCAAGATGCCTTCCAATTTAAATAAAGCCCCAAATCAGCCATTTACAAGGAGCTTTTGCTGAACAAATATGCTTTGAAAACAAGCACAAACCTGTAAAGTTTCTCTCCATTTTGTGAAAATATTCCAAATGCCTCAAAAATAAGTAGAAGAAACAGCATAATCTGAGGCCTCAAAGGTGGAGTTATTTAGCTTTCCAAACATGTCTGTTGCTGTTAAACCCTAGAGATAGTGAGAGATGGCGTGGAAATAGTCCCTCTGAGTTAAAGATGAGCAGTGTCATGGAAAAGCTAGTGTTGAGGATAAAATATTAATAAAACAGGAGTTTGTCAACCAGCATGTTGTAAACTGTGATTACAAGACTGTTAAAAGTCAACCATGAAGGTACTGTTGAAGCACTCCCTTGGGTAAGGAGAGACAGCTTGGTGAAGCAGCTATGAACTGTCAACAGGAATAGTTAATGGAAAGGCTCGTATGGGTGCAGCTCTCCCCAGCAGATCAGGTGGTGACATTTCAGAGCCATTTCATCAGGGGAGGGGAGTGAGATGTGCAAGGCAATGATCTTAGAGCATTGTGATAGCATTCCCTAAAGGGAGAAGGAGAAATAAATTAGATCAGTGATCTCCTTGACAGAGCTGCCAGTTGCTAGCATCTCTGAAGGGAGGGCACAAGTCGGGATGACACTGCTGGAAGAAAAAGAGGAACTAATTTGTCTGCTTGTACAAATTTATTATTTTTATTGTACTAACACTGGGGGCCCCTGTTCAAGGAGGTCAGGACTTGACAAATGTTTATTAAACAATCCCTTTCTGAAGTTAAGTTATCACAGAACCAGGCAGATAGGCAGGCTCGAAAATTTTGTTTTCCTTGAGACAGATAGGATGTTTTCAACCTAAAGTGTCAGAGCCCTGTTGGCCACTGCTATAGCTGCCCAGGAAGAAGGATTTGCAAGAAGAGTCCTTAAGTTATCATAGATATCATTATGATTTAAAATACAGTTGTAGTCTTGGCTAGCACTGGTGTCCCTCATTGCCCTGCAGATGCAATGTCTTACAAATCTGATCTGAACTTACGCTTTTTATTGCAGTGTATGCTACTAATCACTTAAAAATCAGCATTAATTTTTTCTCCCCTTTATAATGAATCTGAGCTTTTTTTTTTATGTGGATGGAGTTTTGCCAGAAAGGATTATGTCGAGTGGTTTCATTCAGCAATGTGAAAACTTGTGTGCTTGTCTCTGCAGGTATGGAGGGGTGGAAATCAGACAATTGCAAGAATGTGAGTAATGACTTCATTTGTTCATGTGATTTTTCCAGGGAGCAAGCTGGTCTATGAGTCTTTGAAAATGCAACTCCAAATGAGACACAAAATTTTCCTAGCCCAAATGTTGAAGCCTGTCTTAAAATATAAACATTGCATTGTGGCAACAACATCCATTACTATAAAAAAAACCTGCTGCTAATTATTTAAGTTAACTGTTCATGACTTTAAGCTATCTTGATCAGAAAATCAGAAAATATTTTGCATTTTACATGTAGCCCTTAGTACTTCAGCAGGCTGAAGACCAGGCCCAGAGTGACTGGGCATTCATTTTTTACTGAGGTCAGCTACGCTAGGAGCCTCTCTTATTGAGCAATGTCACCTATGTCGCCTTGTAGCGGTAGCCTACAAGTGTGGCTTTGCCTTGCCAGGTGAATGTTTAGGCTCTGGCATGAGCAGGCGATGCCAAGCTGAGCCCCCCAAAGGAGGTTGCTTTTGGCATGGACAACAGCCTGGTTCTCAGTTGTCCTGTATCTTGTACTGGCTACAGCAGGTATGTTAGTGCCACTGCACATTGCTAGTCACAGCAATGTTCAGAACCACAGGAAAGGATGACCCTTTTTATAAAAAAGAAGAAAAAAGAAAGAAAAAAGAAAAAAAAAGATCTTAGGCCATCCCATCTGCCTATGATGATATGGAAATAATAGTAAGGATTGATACCTCGCACATGGTTTTAATGTCTGGGTCTCTGTGCTGCAGCTTGCAGTGGAGAAGATTTGCAGTGTGTGATAGGCACATGTAGCTCAAGGTCATGGCTAAAGGGGAGGGGTGGTGTAGTTTTGGAAACCTTTTTCATCAGTCCTGGCCCCAAGCCCCATACAGTTGCCTGTCTGGGCTGGAGTCATCTCCTTAGCAGCAACATCTGCCTTTTCCCTCAGCAAGTCAATATTCTTTTCCAAGAAGGCAACAATATATGGCAAGGCTTTTCTTCACTGGAATACATTCAGTTGCACTGAGTTTTGTCATGCCTAAAAACTGAGCTACTTCAGCCTTTCAGCAGTAAAGCACTAGTCTGAAACATGGAATTAGTTTAATATCTCATGATGGAACTAACGTTAACACTTTTCTTTTCCCGCTGGCAATATGGAGCCTTCACTCGGCCTTGCCACTGCCAACTGTTTTTCAACTCATGGGCAACAGTCTCTATTCTCTACAATGGAAAAATATAGAATTGCTTTGTTCCTCAAACAGGAAAACAAAAAAATAATTCTTAGTGATATTATGGAGCCAACAAACATCAGCAACCATAAGAGATGAAGACTGCAATATTTTATTAAAATGTTTCTTTGAAAAGATATTTTAAAAGGAGATTGATGACATCAAGAGGGCTGTAAGAGAGAGAAAGACGATGCAATAAAGAAGATCTATCATGATCCCAAGTAAAAGACAAAATTTTTTTTGAACTAACTGCTTTTTAGTTTTGATTAATTACTTGGCACCAGAAATTGGACATTAACAACAGAAAGTCCATTGTGGAAATGTTCTCACTGGGAATCACTGATGCAAAGCTAAAGGTTTAGAGTAACAATCAGACAAGCTCTCACTGTTTCAGCTTTTTGTATTTTCGTGTGTGTGCAAGGAGTCAGCACTGTTGTTTATCTGACAATCTCTGGGGTTGGAGGATTTTGTGCTTATAATGGGTACAGCAGCATAACCAACAGAGTAAGATCAAATCTAGTTATAAGCAGAAATGTATTGTTTCCATTTGTGATCCTGCATTTCAATGTGAAGCATATTTTAGACTCAGTAGGGGGTGTTTAGGGGAAATATTTGATGTGAAGGGAAAGCAAATGTGACTAACATTATTCTCTCTATTTCAGAAGCAAACTATCCAGCAGGTTGTGAGCCCAGTTCAGTGCAGAAGGCCACTTGTCTCAGTTTGCTACAAAAGACATCTTATTCTTTGCAGAGAGACTAATTCTTTGCTAAATTTCCTGAAGAATGAATAGTCAAAAACATTAGATCTGAAAACCAAAGGTGAAAGAAACAGCTTAGAAAATGTTATAAACCTATACACAGCTAAACAGTTACAGTCTAAAATGACATTTCCTTTCTAAATTAGAGGAAGAGAGGAATATAGGTTCAGCGAGCCCCGGATGCTGCGTCCTCTCTCTACAAGGTGGGTCTAGCAGAGAAACCACTATCTCAGTGCATTGCTATATGCAGCCATTTCACTCTTTTCCTACATTTTGCTATAATCTGCTCACAAGCGTTCATGTACCTCAACACCTGCACAAGAGATGTGTGTTAAAATCATGTAATGGCTGTCCAGGCCTTGTTGTGATTAGAGCTGCTGCGAGTGGCTCTCCAGAGAGTCCGACTCTGGCGAATAAGTTCCTCCAGGCAGATTTGGAACAGCTCAGAAACTCACTTCCGTCTTCTCATGAAGTTTTGGGTGAAAAGGCAAGTCTGCAAGCTGCTAATACTTTTATTTTTGCATTCAACTCTGCTATCTGAGAGTGATAACAGTTATCAGCACAGAAACACCAACCAAAAAAAAAAGAGAAACCTTGTACTCGCAGTAAAACATGAATACCTTTAAGCTCTTTCTTGGAGTGTGGGAGGGAGGGAGCTGGGGATTAGATATGTGGGGGTGTGTTAATGGAGGTATTTCTCCACTGACTTCAGCCAAGATCTCTCAAGGCTCATAAATTTGGCTAGCAGGGTTTTTGTTTCTGTTGTTGATGAATGATATGGATCGCTAAGTAGCTTTTTTCTTCTCTCTTTATTTTTAATTATTTTCAATCCCTCTCATCTCAGATAAAAAGAAATTGCCAGAATAATGAAACCAAAATTGCTAGGCTTTCATTTCATTTCATGTTTTAGCAAAATCTACATTATTCTTCATGTGTGTTTTTCCTTCTGAAATAGTGAGATCTCTTGTTCGTTATGAAAAATGTCTTGATAGTGTTCTTCTAAAGTACATATTTCTACCAAGTATTCTATGAACTACTGTAAAATTTCAAGGGTCCAGACAAGGCCAATCCTGAGTCAGCTTTTCTATAGATCCAGCAGTCCACATTTCTTTTAAATGAATGGGTAAATCGCTTCTATTTATTCTGCTGATGAATTGAAGTATTCAGTAGATACAGAATGTTAACTGATTATGTTAAACAGTAGCAAAGAAGAGAATCCACAGTTTTCTTTCAGTAGAGAAATCTGTATTTTCCTCAAGAGCCTTTTTAAAGACCTTCAAAATAAAACTCGCGAAACTGAGGTACCATCAATTAATCACGGCCTGAGTTTCTTGCACATGACATACTGCAGCTTTCAGCACTGTCCAGGTCCTCAGACTTTAATATTAGAAATCCTAAACATGTTTCACAGAAGCACCTGTCTATTGTGTCTCATGGTATAATTTTGTCCTCTTTTTTTTTTTTTTCCCCCTTTTTCTGTGTGCTCTAATGATGAATCAACCATCATTTGAGTTACTATTCTAACTTTAATATTACTGAAGGGAATATCTGCAAGGGAGATGAAGATTACAGAGAAGAAAGCTGATCTGTTTTTCATGGTTGTCAGGACATATATTCAAAACAAAATCTCCTTTTAAGTTAAAACTGTTCCTCCAACAGACCAAGTTACTTGTTTTGGGAAATGACTTGTGTAAGAGTTCTTTGTTTTAAGAAAACTGTTTGAGTTCAGTAAACAGAAACACCTATTCAGTTCACAAATCTTTTGTTTCAAGAAGGTTCTTAAAGCATATTTCAGACACCTTTGTTACTTATATACTTCTGTGTGGTTCATGCTTATAGTAGGTCTATTTCTTTAGCAGATAAACTATGTAATCTTTTTTGCCTGTACCAAGAACTGTTTTCTCCAGGACAACTTCATGCTGTTCTGTAAATGTGCAAATACATTCAGATTAAAAAAAACTTTATCAACATTGTGTATTTGGACTAGACATAACTAAAAAGTGTGAAGGAATATAACATGGTTTTAATCTTTTAATTAAAATGTAAAATGTAAGGAGTTCACTATGAATTATTTCTTTATATGATCAGACATATGACATTAAGACAGGAAGGTCATAGCTTCAGACAGAGACACACAGGACAGCGGGAGATTTCCACAGCTCATTTAAAATAAGTTCATAGTTTTCTGGCATATCCAGACTTCTGGGTCTTGTTGCTAAGGAAAAAGAGAAACTTAGGGACGAGGGAGGTTTGAAATCTGTTGTAGCTTTCTGTGATTTTGACTAATTCTGGCTTTTCTATCTGAGGATCAGTTTTATTAACAGTTTAACTATCAAATTATTATCTATCATTCTGGCGGTATATTCATGTAGATGCCACGCTTTATTCAGTGTTGATTTTTGAATCGTTTTAGGTGTCACTTAAATATAAGTAACTCCTTTCTGTTCCACCTATATCCTCAAACTGCTGCACAGTTTCTTTACTGGGAGAGGGGGAAGAGTGTTATTAATAGTAAATATTTAACATCAGCCCTTTCCATTTGAAATTATTCAGCAGTCCCTATTAAATGCATGGTTCAGCTAGTGTTTGTGGTGGCATGGCTGGTGCAAATTGCCAATTGCTCCTGCTGCTGCGCTCTGCAGACTTGTTCTAAGCACGTTTAGTTGCAATACTCGTTTTAAATACCAGGAAATGCCTGCCTACCTGTAGGCTCTGTGCTGCCCTTCTTTCCCTCAGTGGTGAGACTGTGGTGAGAATTTTGGCAGAGAATTTAGGAATATCAGCTATTTCAGCCAAGCAGCTCAAAGGAGAAAGAGGAAAAGCCTTTTTTTCACTGGAGGGCTGCCTTGATTATGGGCCACATCACTATGTGTGCTGCAGAACCAGCAGTATTCCAGTGTTTAGGAAATCAGTTCGCAAGCTGACAAGGAGGTACCCGCTGGGGTGTGAGACGAGAAAAGGAAAGTGGGAGCAATCTCATGAAAATACTGCCCTTATATCATAGAAGCTGCCTTATGAAAAAGCAAAAAAAAAAAGCCATCAGAAAGAAACACTACTTTGCGGGCATCTTGCATGTAAATACATCTGTGTGCACATCTGTGCTGGAATACAGACACAGATACAGATCATTAATGTCTATTTTCTGAAGGTGATCCAAAGTATCAATCACCTGAATTACTGCAGTAAAACCTGTCTTTTAATGAAACAAAAGTGAGACGTGAAAATAAAAGATAACCTCCTTTTAAATGTTTATAGAAGATAAAGGTTTAACCACAGGTCTTTCATCAAATGGAAGACAGTAAGAAAAAAAAAATTTAGAAAATGCCCTTTGGCTGCTCTTTACTGTGTGGTGAAACCTCACAGTATCTCACCTCATATACTATATGGGCCCTAAAGGCAGCTGGAAATGTTTAGAAATATGTCTATTTTGGTACACGGTTGCCTCTCTATCTGTTATATCCAGCAGTGTTTCAGGGACGGGAGATATTTGCTTAAATGAAAAGCCCAGACCAAAGTGTGAGATGGTAAATGGCGCTCGAGGGTATACCGCAGTCTAAACGGTGCCCTCTGTTAAAAGAATCAGCCACCTGACTGCTCGTTAGTTAGCAGTAAATAATGAGGAATAGCTTGAGGCAGGAGCTCAGAAGTGCAGATGTCCCAAAATATTCACCCAGTTTGTGGCGTCATGAAATCTGTAGTGTCATAAGATAAAATACACTTAATCCCTCTTCTGAGTGAAGTAACGCATTTTACAGTCTTTGTGGAGTCTAGTAATTTTGTATAATCTTTTCAGTGAGGATATCAAAAAACAAAAGGCAAGGTCCATGAGATCAGGCCATGACTACATACTTTCCCCCTTCCCTGTCACAGTACACACCCAAAGGGCATTTAACAATAAGTGATCACTCCCAGAAATCCCCCCATCAGGATGCTATCCCACCTTGGCAGTGGGTGACACATTTTGAATCAGACTAATTCCAAATCTGAATTTCATAGATGTCTCCTGTTGCTTTAATGGCAAGACCAACATCCCAAGCTATAGGTGCCCTGAAAGAGGGGTGGGCAGTGGCAAGGCTATGGAAAAGCCCTATCAAATTTAACAGTGATGATGCCATTGCAAGGAACTGCAGAAATCTAATAAGGTTGAGTAGAGATTATTTAAAAACCCACATACTGTTTTTTAAAAAAAGTTATATCTTTTTCTGCTGGGGTATTTTTAAACAATCTTTGAGAGTTCTATAGCAATGATGTTTTTCTCTGCTGAGTTTTATAGGTTGGTATGTTTGGGGTGCTATCTATGTTCAGAAAGTATTTGTGGTAAAGTTTTCATTAGCATTTCAGTTATGAAGAAAACTCAGTCCCATTAAATTTCATGAAACTTAGGCTCCTAGGTACCTACATTTTCTCTTTTTTGACCATTCCTTCTCCTTTTTTTCTGTTTTTCCCACTCTTTGGGTACAGCTCCCAAGCAGTCTGAGCCCACATGAACTAACAACTTAGAAGGGAAGATCAGAAAAAAGCACAAAGTCAAGGTCCATTCTCCATCTCTAGCCTGAAGCTCTGAAGCAACCAGTTTCAGAAGACAACACTCCTTTGCTCTGGAGAAAAGGAGGTATTTTATGCAGGGGTCTGTTCTGGCTCCTTGACCCTTTGGCAGGGCATCAGAGCGCAGCCTCAGACTCCAGTCTACAGGTAGGTTTCACCCTCTTTGGTATCAGATGTCGTATGTCATGCTCTCGCTGCAGCTCGTATCAGCATCTACTTTAACATTTCTTTGATGTGTCCAGCTTAGTCATACCAGACAGCCTCTACAAAGGTGTGTAGCCAGGTGTCTCTGCAAAGGAGGATATTCTAGGCAGACTCTTATGCCATGGCTATTATACGCTTTTCAAATTATTCATCACTGTAATCACTGCCCGTGGGTACAGAGGTTGAGGTTCCTCCTTTTTTGTCTGTGCTCTATTCACAGTAGGTTTCTTACCTCCTCCTTGAAATAATCTGCCTCTATTCTGGCTTATTTGCTATGCTTTGCCAGTTCATTATCTTAACTCAAAATGTTGGCCTGAATCAAGCCCTCCTCCTGCCTTCTTACTTTTTAACACTATGTCAAATCCTGTTTGCTGAGAACTTTAAACAGATTTTGCTCTGGTCTGAAACATCAAACAAATATTGCCTGGGAGCGATATAACCCCCATAACTGGGGTTTAACTCAGGAAGTATTTTGTGTAGGAAGAGCTAAGTTGCAAGTCCAGGTTCTTTCTTTTATTTCTGTATGCCTCTAATCCATCTCAGCATATATGCCAAAGGCAGAGGGGACATTTTCAAACAGATGGGGAACCGTGCAGTATTGCATGTGTAGAAAGGAGGACAGGCACCACTGCCAATTTCTCTGGTGGAAAGGGGTGGAAAAGCTGTGTCGTCCCTGTGTGTACTGGGTCAGGGTCACCCTCACTCTTGGCCTCTTCTTCCCCAGCTGATGCCGGTGTTCAGATTCCCTCCTTAGGTCTTACATCTGCTCAAAAGAGTTTGTCTGACTGGGTGTCCAGGCTCAAAGCTAAAAGGGATCTCCACCAAACTATGTCTGAACAGCAATGGACCAGAAAAGGCAGCCGTGTTACTACCATCTCTGTTCCTGCTCTGTGGATTTTATTCTGTGAGATAATTGATCTTGGACTTTTTATGATCATTAAGCTTTCATACTCTCTGTCTTTCTCTCCCTCACATGCATTTGCACACACAGAAATTTAAAAAGAAAATGCAAGTGGAAAGAAAAGCGGGAAATCCAACCTCAATAAACTCTCCATAAAATCCACAAATTAAGGGCAAGTACATCATGAAAGCATATTAGTCAGGGAGCTATAAATTCCAGCAAATTGATTGTCAAATATAATCAAAAACATACTATAATATATATTAAGCTGAAATAAATACCGCAAACCAACCTCAGGCTGTAAATGTTCAAGATTAGCCCTTCCTACCAGATATACCTGAGGCACAAATAAAGAAAGTGGGAAGGTTTCAAAAGAAAAAAAAAAGTGTCCTAACAACAGGAATTGAAATGAAAATGCAGTCCTTTGAATTGCACTCAGAAACTGACTACAAGCCACCGGGTGGCTTGGAAGATTTTCACGGCATAGATGTATCATTATGTGCTGTTTGGCAGTGATCAGGTCTCCCCTTCTTGAGCAAACCCTGTAGAGAAGCTGTGGATGGTGTTCCTCAAAGATCATGTCCTACTTGCTGTGTGCAGAGGTGGGAAATGCAAGGGCTGGCTGTGGAGGAAGGCTCACTGTAAGCAGCCCTTGTAGCAATAATTTGATTTGAGTGGAAAAGATTCAAGACCGTTCCCTAGGACTCCAGGAACTCCCATGGCTGCAGTGCAACTCCCAACTTGTTGCCAGGACCCTGTCAGAACAGGGAGGGTTTCTGGAAGGTGACGGCCCCTGTCGCAGGCTGTCCCGTGCTCAGCAGGTGCCCCTCTCCGTGCACAGCAGCCTGCGTGCTGACTAGGGCACCTCAGGAAAGGCTGGCCCAGCTCAAGGTGACCAGAGACCTCCAGGAGCTAGCTAACACTTTGCAGTGCCCATCAGTACCTGCTGAATGCTGATGGGCTGATGGCTTGCAAATCGTTTGTCAGATTTCCATGTACTCTCTTTTAAAACAAAACACGTATTTTAAGCTTCAAAATTAACATAGGCACCCAGTAGCTCAAAGCTAACAAGAGCCTGTATTTGATCAAATAGTGTGCAATTGTTTCTATTTGTAATTTGAAATGATCTGACCAGGACTGCCAGTGCTTGGGATAGAAGCCAATTTCTTCTTTATTTAGTATATATTCAGTACCGGTTGCCTAGGGTGCCTTCCTGTCTGCATTATTAATGTGACACAGGCCTATGGTTTCCAGTATCATATATGTGGAATTTCTTTTCTCAGATCCCGAATAATCTGAATTTAATCCTCCAGCGGGAAAGCTGTTTAAAAGTTATGGCATTGGGCCTTCTATTTGAAGCCATTTAGCTTAAAACAAGGAATGCATGATGTCATAACCTTACAGCATCGTTCCTGAGCCAGGGTGTTTGCATTATAAAGGACCCTTCTGGCTTAGCCAGCATATTAATTATGTCAACGGGAGAGAGAGTGATCGAAATCATACTGACAAACTGATGCAGCAGGGTATGGCAACCCACAGCATCTCTGGACTGAAGATACCAGCCACCAAACCACACGAAGGTCTCCCAGCCAGCCTGAATAAATCTGCTCCAGGCCAAATGCTGGTTATGTTGAAGCCAGTGTTGCCATGCTGACCTGGAAGCAAAAATCTATTATAATCCAGAACTGCAGTTTGGATTGTGCAGTGCAAACAATAACACTTGAGGTTAAAATGGAGCTCCGCTTTATCTGAACTGGCTACAGGGACTGACTGCATAATTGTCACAAATGCTTAAGTGAAAATATTAAGCAGTTTTGCTTCACATCGAGCCTGTATTGCACAATGTTTCCTTCTGTCAGTAACTTTTGCCAAAGACCTTCAGGTGAAGATAGACTTGAGAAGCGTCCTGAAGCTGCCCGAAACCTGATACTTCCTTCCTGGCAGGATTAGAGTCACACTGTCAATAGCATGTCAGTGCAAAATGGAAGCAGCGATGTTTACAAAATTAACAAATGGACTTCAAGTTAAACACTGGCCAATTTGTGAGACAGCTTTTTTTTTTCCAAGCATTGACCAGTCTCCTGAGATTACTTGCAGGTGAATGTTCTGTTATTCTTTCTGGATTGACTTATTCTAACATCATGTCATTTTTAATTGCTTTTCTTGAGGAAATATGCTTGCAACTCCATCCTGTTAGCCTCCTTAGAGTGCTCTCGATGTTAACCTTTTCCCAAGGCTGCATTCACCATTCTTAAATCACATGTATGGTTTTACTACCTTCAAATCAATTACTCTGGTTGGGAATATGAAGCTGTATTCTGTATCTGATATGTGCCATATTGTATTAGGCCCTGAGCTTGCATAGAGGAGCACCCCCAAGACTAAACTGCATAGGCTTGGTTTTCTGTGGGCCTGATACTGCAAAGATTTACGTGTTGTATGTATTATGAGCAGTCTTGCCGACTTCAGTGGGACTGCACACAGGAAGGAGAAGTGTGTGTGAAGCTTCACAGAACTGGGACTTAAAATGTTAAATCCTAAAGCTGGGAGGAGCCAAAGTTGTTATCACAAGACACCCTGGTGATGGCCTGCAGCAGCGGGCAGCACCCTGTCTGCCTGCAATGTGACTAGCTGCTTCTCTTCACTAGACCTCCATCCTCCCTCTGGTCACTGCAAAACTGAACAGTCCCTGTGCTCACACCAAGATACTCGCGTCTGGGGAGTCCCCGCATGGCTGCAAACTCATTTACACCACTAACAGGTTGGGATGAAGTAAACAGACAATGTGATATTTTTAACAAACCTAGCTATACCTGATGGGCTGGAAGTACCTCACCAGTTTTGACAAGTAGCAAATACAAAGCTGAAGGAAAAGGCAGCAAAGTATCCAGAATTGAAATGAATATTGCTACCTTTCACCAAGCTAACAGGGTGCCTGGCAATACGATTGAAATATCTGTGTTGATTATTCTGAAGAAAAAAAAAATTTTGCTGCCAAGGTTTTATGAGGAAGAAACTACAATAATACATTATTTTGATTTTATAGTGTTTATCACTTTTTTTCCTTTTAGTCTGCACCATTAAATTTAAAAAGCAGATCTATCAGCATCTAATGTTTCTTCAAAACACCATGTAGTGTCTAGAAAACTGAACTGTCAGACATGCTTGTCATATACACATATTTTGTTATTAAATATGTTTGGGCATGAGTTTTGGCAGGATTTCTTCACAACTATCCTGAACTTTTCCTGACACCTTTTATGGCACGTAATACATCTGCAACTCAGGGCTTGGTAAGCCCTTAACTCTTTAATTATGAGCCTAGAAACTCCCTTCATAATTATTGTCCTATAAGCAACATGACCTAATTCTCATGCCAAAGCCCAGAAATTCATGCTGCAGGTGCTTCACTTTGGCTGCTTTTTCGATAGTTTTTGCTAGTGTAGCTTGCTCTCTCTGCATTTTTGTGTCAGTATAATCCTGAAGCACCTTCCAGTCACTTGCTAGGTGACATGACTGATATCTGTCCTTTGTCACTTTTTGTTGCCTCTTTTCCTCCGAATATCGGCTGTGCTCAGTTCTCATACAGTGCACACTGTATGGAACATATTTAACTGGAGGACCGATTTCCTCCTGTAAAGGGTAAGGGTTTAGTATTGATGTTTGTGTAGCACCAAGTAATGCCAGAAACCTTCTCTTTTAAAGCAAGTGGGAATTGTTTAAGTACTGCAGGAAATAGAATAACAATACCTGTATAGCCGATGCAACTAATGCTATATAAACCTCATTTTACCCTATGGGTGAACTGAGCTAGAAACTGACTCAGTATCTTGCCAAAGGCCGCAGAG
This sequence comes from Apteryx mantelli, assembly GCF_036417845.1. Taxonomy (NCBI): domain Eukaryota; kingdom Metazoa; phylum Chordata; class Aves; order Apterygiformes; family Apterygidae; genus Apteryx; species Apteryx mantelli. The sequence goes on along the minus strand of NC_089980.1, from coordinate 39,167,559 downwards.
GAAATCAGTGCCAGAGAATGAACAGGCTCTGCGAATCCCAACTCTGCAGCCTCAGTGTGATCACTTTGAAATGTTCATTTCCTTCTATTGGACTGATTTTAAAGAAAATAATGAAACAGGGAATTCTGCTCTCTTCCTTATGGCCTGAGGGAGGAGGTCAGGAAAAAGTTTATCTGATGATTTAATTAATTTAATAAAAGTGGAATTACCTACAAAGTTGTGTTCATGAAATTTCTATACAAACCATAAATCATGCATATATTTTATTCTTTTTTAAGTTAACAAGCAAAGATACTATAAACTACAATAGACTAGAAGGCACTTCCATCCTTCAAAAGTATTGGAAAGTTCTGTCTACTCATCCCACACATATATGCATTTATATCCACACAAAATTTTTTGTATGCCTAAATATATCTAAACAAGAACATTTTGCTTTGTTAGGCTCTAAAGTGAGATCATGTACTTTACCGCTAAATATATTTCTAGTCCCCTTCACATTCATTTAGTACTGTATATGAAGTTGATGACCTTACTGAAAAAAAGACTTTTTATTCCTCCTTAAATCTGGAGTTGCCAGCACAGCCCCATCAGCCAACAGTGTCCTTCTGTAGCCTTTCAGAACATGTGCAAATGGCACAAGGTGTTAAGAGATACAGGCCACGAGGCCAAGAAGTTTAATGACGGATTTATTATTGAAAAATGTATGCACTTTTCTGAAGTGCTATTCAAACTTCAAGCTCCTCTTAAAATTGCTGTTTAAAGAACAGAGCTCAATACTGAAATAGAGGAACTCCAAATAAGAACCCAAATGACCCTTCCTGGATGATGAATTATGGAAAAGTTCCAAATCAAGTTGTAAACTTTATCTCTGTGTCAATAACAATCATCTAACTGTGTAGCTGTTCTCTAGTTTTATACACTGAAGGAGAGAGAGCTTAAACTTCAACAAAACTCCAGACCCAAACAAATTCAAACTTTTGGATTAGTTCATACTTGGATTTGAATTTAATAATTTGGACTGATTTCTATAACCATACTGTTTTTGCAAGAGAAGCTTGTTTATGGCTGTATTTTTCCAGACGTTAGTGTTGATAATTTTTGATAAAGCTTTCTGAAGTTCAAGATCAGTACCAACTGGAACCCTGTTTAAAAAGAGCAAAGTATTTTCCTACCTCTTCCCATGCAGCTGAGTAATTACTTTAGGTTGGGTGTCTTTGTGTTAAATGGCACTGCTTCAAACTCCGTGCATGTCAAACATAGGAAAGCTAAGAGAGTTTGAAAGGTTATCGCAGTTTACCCTAGAATTCCTGCGCACTGAAACCCGTCAGAGATGGCTGCTTACTGCAAATCAGTGTTTGACAGCTTCACTCAACTTCTGGACCTGTCAACTCGTGGGGCAATCTGACAGCTCTCAGGAAAAAAAGTAAGCAAGGGATTTGGAGCGTCAGGGAAGGAATGCTTAAAATCATTCCTAATATTTCTCCTATTCATAACATGTCCCCAAGCCAGGGAAATTATTAAGGCAGCAAGTCTCAGCTTCTTATGTATCCCAGGTGGCATCAGCAGCGTGAGCTAAGGTTTTGAAGAACCCTGGCAACGGACTTCCACGGAGTATCATCCACATTTGTTCCTCTCACAGTATTTCTGGTAATAATGAAAACTTAAGGCATTGCTCTTCAGATGACCGGTTTCTCAGATATATTTTGTGCTAGTTTCACTAAAAAGGATGCTTCAGTAGTGAAGGAGAAGGAAATTCTTTTAAGAGCTGCTTTTTAAGACCAAATATGATCATGCTATAGGTTTTCTGTGTGATAATATTGTTAAGAGATGCCTCTCTAACAGTGTCCAGCAAAACCAGAGACGCTTTGGTTGTGTAGTTTCTCATATGCAGAATCTCTAATGGTACTGGAACATGCTTGAGGGTTGATCACTACATGAATCTAACCACTTATATATTTGCACATGGACTGAAAGGTATGTTTTCTGCAATAGTCACTTTTATGGGATCCTTACCTTGCGGGAATTATCTGAGACATCTTAAAAAGCTTTGTTTTCAGAGGGTGCTGAACCAAAATGCTTATAATCTGGCTATGTTAATGTGTCTCCAATTGAATGCCCAAAATGATTAGCAACTTACAAGAATCTAACCTGTTTCTTTGAAAATCTTTGTGTGTGTATTTCTGTATTTCGAACAGGGAAAAATTTGATAGTATGTTCAACATAGGATTCCATAGGTATAGGTAACACAGAGGTTTTGTTATAGTTCTTGCAAAGAATAGTTCAAAATTAAGTACAGAAAATCTTTCTGCTAATTTTTAGACTAGTATGACTGTTCCTTGCACATCTATTTTGAGAATTCCTGCTGCTAACACACCTAGATCTGACCCCTTTTTTAACTGCGTGGCATGCACATGACAATAAATTACCTGTTGTCATTACTGAAAATGACTAATGGTCTGTTACCCTTTTAGGATGTTATTTAAAAGTCATTTTTCTAAAAGAAGAACTATATTCCCTCTTGAGGTAATGCTTTTTTAAAAAAATAAAATAACTCCATTAACTCTTGCTGCTCTGTGCTACTATAGGAAGTTTGAAACTGAGATTTTCTAACTACAGTAGTTGCTGTATAGTGCAGTTACAGTCAGATTGTTTTTTATTCTTTTTCTAATAAGGACAACTAACTCGACATGCAACTAGTGTAAATCTGTAGCTGCATTTTTAAAGAATATGATCTAATATACACTAGCTAAGGGAAATTGCTACTCCATACTAAGCAGAATTACTACTCCATTGATTCACGTTTTAAACGGAGCCCTGAACAAATGCACTTCATCAGCCACTTGTGCTTGCTAAAAGATTAAAGGCTCTGAACCATGTGAAGAAAGGAAATCTTTATAGATTGCTAGCTAATGGCTGTTTTCTTTACTGTTGGACTCGGTGAATTGAATTGTAATAGACTGGACTGACTCCACATATGGAAATTGCAAAGAACTGGATCATTTTTTTACAGATGAAAATTTCAGTCATTCTAGAACTCAGCTATACACTTCAAAATGCTGAACTCTAAGAAAATACTTGAAATTCTTGTGCATCTTTTTAGCATAATATTGCTTGCTTATGTATCTGTTCTCTGCTTTCTTTTAACAGTATAATAGTTAATATAAATGTATTTGGTTTGCTATCACATAGTTATGTACGTACCACCATATAAAGACGATTTATTTTGCATCATGACAACGCAAAGTACTTGGGGTCTGCAGCTCACAACACACATGAATACTCAATCAAGGGCTCACATCATTAATTTCATTGCTACCGAAGTGCAAGTAAGGATTGTTTAGAGAAATAAAACCCATAGGTCTGTGTTCTTCTGCAGTGTTCTTAAGGCATCCCTAATCTAAGCTGTATTCTCAGATGTATGTCTCTTGCAGATACCATCATGACAAACTCAGACACATCATAGCCACTCAGATGATAACCTGGCAGAAGGGCAAAGAAAGTTTCCATGGCTAAAACTGCTATTACCGTGCAAAGCTGGACGGAGAGTGATGGGAGTTAATCACTGGAACAGGAACAGACAGGGCTAGATTGTCATAATAAGAAGCTATCAAATCACGGTTCTGTTAAACTCTTCAATGTTTTATCATGAGCAGCCATCAAACTCTTATAATTTCATGATTAATACATTACAGAGCAATTTCCTTCTTTATTCTGTTGCCTGTGACATTTTTTTAAACTGGAAGTGACATTGGTAATATCTAAAGTGAGCTATGACTCTGTGTGTGTCCATACATAAATGTGTAAAAAAGGAGAGAGAGGAGGAAATAATTCTAGGGCCTGGCTCCATTCACGTGTTATGTCCTTCCTTTCGTCATGCCCCTTGGCTGCCAAAGCAGTAGGGTGGGGAGCAGTGTTAAAAACTGGTGTAAAGGTAGATAAATATAAGTCAGTGCCTGTGGTGTATTTCTCCAAAGTCACATTTGTGAGTAGTGTCACAAGAAATAGCTTTAGTGCCATCTGTTCCTGTGGAAAAACAGAATGAGACAGAATTACTGCTGATTTGTGTATAGCCAAATTTGTGGATGAAAGAGATCATTTAATCGTTGCTCAGTCTCTTTCACAGTGTTTTCACATGAAGGCAAAACTGCGTGTCATGCGCTTTTCCCGGGAATGCCTGCAGCTGCTGAGGTGGTCTTAGAAAAGTCATGGTGCACATGAACCAACTTCCATGATACAAGATGACCATTAAGTTACTTGAAACTATGGCCATCAAGAAACTTGTGGGCTATCCCTAAGAGGCCCCCTGTGTACCTCACCATGTGGGCCGAGAACCAGTGAATTAGCATGTTTGGAAAATCTCTGGCTTTTATGTCAGGACTTTTTACTTAAACTGAGATGAATGTCATTGAAAAGCGCTGCTAAACAACAGATATTACAGGCTGTAATAACCACTGAGCTGCTCAGTGCTGCACTGCTGCAGTCTCCTGCCAGGGCAGGATTTCCATCTTTTGGGAGATATTTCAAATCAGCCTGTGGTCTGGGACTTTTTGGACTTGTGACTCTACAAGTTCGTTTGTTTAAGACTGTTGGTGTTTAAGTTTTTAAAAAACAAAATAATAATAATTTTAAAAAACCTTTGAAGAAAATAAAACTTCTGCCTGAGACTAGTTCTTCTGGAATTCCTAAAAAGGTTTCTGAGAAAGGCTGTTTCATGACAATATAATTAAGCAATAAGACATGACAGCTAGTCGTTTCAGGGTTATTATTGTATGCCTAAGGTGGCTTTATAGGCATGAGGCTGAAGGGCGAGTGGCTTTAATCACCCAGTAAGTGCAGTAATCCCTTTGATATGTATTGTCTGGAGAACCTTACTGAAAAGGAATTTAGGAACAATATTAAGGGGAACAGACAAACTGGTGGATGTACTAGGCCTGAATATCAACACGCATCACAGACAAACACTCAAAAAGCCCTATTTATGTAAAGTGTTCATCTTTAAAGACACCCTGAAGGAATGCTTTTTTAAAAGGAGCAAAATATTGCAAGGATTTCTTGCATATTTGGGGTTTTATTTTCCTTAAATGTTTGTTTTTATATACTTTAAATACATAGATCATAGGGACTTTAAAGTGGGTCGCTTTATCTATGCAGTAAACATGGTTAAAAATGCTACTGGCAAGCAACGATACAAGGATGCTGCTGCATGAATCTTCATAGCAGAACAGTCCTAGAAGAAAAACGATTATTCAGGGATCAACAATCCTAGTTCACTTAGGTACTTAGGTATCTTGCGCTCTGCTCTCAGGTGAGACGGCCCTCTAAAGAAGGGTTCCTTCTTATGGCACAGGAAGTTTAATAAATTCAACCCTGGTGTGGTTTTCATTTTTGTTTCAACAAACAGAGCTGGGAATTGAACTATAGTCCTCAAGAGCGATACAGAGATAGATGCCAGATTGCTGAGCTACTTCATTGACCTAGTAAAATATTTTGATTGGTACTAAAAGAAGGGCATAAAACGTGGTTGTTTGCATATGAAATGGTTTATGGAAAGTTATAATTTTTCAAAAGAGCATAATTGTGTGAATTTTTTAAATGCTAAGCAGTTTTGTGCTAATATGCCATTAAGTGGAGAAACCCAGTGCCAACATAAATGTTGGTAAAATGTTTTTCATATTTACAGGTCTGAAAACGTTAGCTTTTCTTTGGCCTCCTTTATGTGTATTAGTACATTAAAATAATGATCCAAATGTAAATATGAGAGATGAAAATATTTGCTATGACTCAAAATATAATTGTTCTATGTTATTCAGAAAAAGAATATTTTGCTGAACTGGCTCTTGTTTGAACTTAGATGATGTTTGCATATTTTGTGCTATATACAAAATGCTTTCCCTTTTACTTGAAGTCTGCTTTGACTGTGTAATTGCCATTCTCCAATTTCCATTTGGACAATCAAGGTTCTCCTGTCACTATGTTTTAGTACACATGGGCTGAGCAAGGAAAATCCTACTGTTGTGTGTGGGCGTGGGCTTGGTTTTTTGTCTTGTTAAAAAAGAAGGATAAAAATGTGAACCTGAAAATGAAAATTGATGAGAATTTGACCTTGTGTTGTTTTGCTTTGTCTTTCAAGAAAATTTATGGAAGTGTAGTGTATTGTCGGGCTATTGTCACTGCTTCCCTTCAAAGGAAAAAAAAAACATTAGTACTAAACAGAAAATGTATTCTTTGAACAATATTTGAAGAATTACACTTTTTTAAATACAAATCAAAAAATCCTCACTCTGAAGAAAGAGTTAAAAAAATCCGCTACAGTTTCCCTAGGGACAGGATAGTCCAGTTTTGAAAAAAGTCATTGTTATGGTAGTAATAGGATATGCCTTAAGCTTGTTTTAAAGTCTTATTTTCTTTAGTGCAGGTTGAGAAAGTTTTTCTCCATACCTCTCCATGCAGTTGTTCTGGAATGGAATGGCAAAGCTGTGCAAGGCTTCGTAATGAAAAAAAGCTCTTCCTGTAAAGGCAAGCCCATGCCAAAATAAATAGGGTCTGCAGCAAATGGTACAGACGGTAATTTCTTTTAAGAGTATAAATATATACAGGTATGATACATACATATGTATCGTGTGTGTGTGTGAGTGTACATGAATTTGTGTATGTACAAATATTTAACATGCATAAGTCCTGGAGGCTGTATAATCGATGCAAGCATTCCTGGCAACTGCTCTCTTAGCACAGCCTGCCTACCAGCTTTTATTGTACAATCCTGAGATGAGGACTAACGTGCGGGATTACAAAAGCTAATTTCTTAATAGCGATAAAGTTACTGAAGGCAGTGCAAGTTATTGACACCTGAAACAGCCAGATGAAAATGACATGGTCTAGTGATTAGAAGGTTTTAGTAGGAAATAATACTTTTCTTGTCACTGGTCGGTATTGGCAGAATGAATGCAGCAGCTGGAACGCATATGCAGAGTGTTTACTGGAGCGACTCTTACACTTTCAGACAGAAGGAAATCCTGTGCAGGACTGGAAAGTGCAGAGAGTTGTCGCCAGGGGAATAGGCTGTCTGTGTGTCTCCATGAAATAAAAGCTGTGTGGACCACAGACCCTGCAGTGGGTACTTCCTGCCCCACTTTCTGCAGCAGTTCAAGATTTCTTTTTCTTTTTGCTTTTTTTTTTTGTTGTTGGAAGGTATCAACTCTAGTGATATTATCAACAGAAATGCTGATGAAGCTCAGGATTTACTTTGTATCAAACTTCAAAAATCCTATTAGAGAGTTTTTTTGTTGTTGTAATTTTTCTGTTTGGCAAAAGGAGAATCTGGAAATTTTGCCATCTCTCAGGTCACATAGATTGATCTTTCTAGGCTAATAAGACATCTCATATTACTTGAGGCTTTTTTTTTCCAAAACTGTGTAGGTTTCTAACTACTGTGAATGCATTTAGAGCAGTAGCAAATCCCAGCATATAAAAGTTGCTAACTCAGGGAGTTTTTGATTGTTTGCCGATGTTATAGTGATGCCCAATATCTACTAACGAATAAGAAAACACATTTCATTAACCAGATAAGTTTAAAAATCGTAAATTAATGACGTGTTTATGTGACAGATTTGTGGGAGGGTTTTCAAATATAATCACCATCAATCTGGCTACAGCCAAAATAAATTTTATGAAAAGTAAAACAAACTGTTGCACAGACAAAGTAGGCCTTCGGGGGCTCATGCAGTAATCTATGTTTTCTTATTTAGCCGTGGATAATATTTCTGTTCCTTGCTTGTCCAGATAGATAGAATCTCAGTGTATATAACATTGCTGTTAAAGCTAAGAAGAATCAACATATGCCACTACCCAAAGGGGACGGAAGAAAGAAATGAAAGAAAGAAATGCATATTTAAAATTTTTTGTTTCAAATAAACAAGCCATGCCCAGGTAACCATGTCAGGCACGGTGCAGTTGTGAGGGTTAGCATTAAATGTAATAGCTTTAATTCCAGAATGGTGACTTTTCACAGAAATATGTGACTATGTTGGGGTGTATGTTCTGAAAACCCCAGATGCTGCTGTCACTACTAATAAAATTGTTATTAGATTCAAACTTTCAGTGAAGTTCCTGCGTATGTTCTTTCTTTTGCTGAACGGAAATGTCAAATTTAATCAGAGGAAAGAGAGAGGCTGGCCCCCACTTTCAGAAGCACGTAAGCAGTGCTGATGCAGGAGCTAAGTGGTCCGCGGCCCCTTAGCACCATCTGCTCCAACAGGGGCTCCGCGTCGCGTGACTGGGGGAGCTGTGCCGCGCTCTGGGCAACAGCGAACGGGGTCATAAATGCTGCGCTGGTCTGAGGCGCTGATGATGGACCCTGTCCATCAATTTGTATCATTGACGAGGAAGGATTTAAGTTGCTGCTTGTGCGCTCTGGTAAAAATGTATTGGCAATTTTTGATTGTTTTCTTGACAGCGTTCCGCAAACATGTTTTAATTATTTTTTTTGCCTGAGGAAGGACTTTTGGGTTGAGCTGAAGGCATGTCACAATCTTTCATTCACAAGTTCAAATGTATTACATAGAGCTGCCAAAAATTCTGCTTTTGCACTGTTGTCCAGCTTCTCTGTTCTCATTATTGGTTTCCAGTTAGTGCAATGGGAGTATGTGGCTGTCATTCAAATAGATGAAAATCTCTGGCATTGAAAATATAACCAGGGGTGTCTGTTTTTTAAAGGAAATATACCCCTTCCTACTATTGCATGGTTTCTTGATCAGATAAAGCCCATCTTGTGCTAACGTTTAAATTAAATGAACTGCATTCTGACCCAACAATAACAAAATCAAATCCATTCATTGCCAAGTATTATAAGTTCTTAAAATATATTCAGACAGTGTGATGATATTAATAGGGAGGAGGATATCTGGTTTCATTCGACAAAGCAAACTGCACAGTGGAAAATGAGAAGTACTGTGCTTACTTGCTTCAGAAGAAAACGGAAGACAGAAGCCCTATCAAAAATTATACATATAATCTAATACAGTCCATTTATATGGAGACTTGCACTAGAAGATCTCAAAGATTCTTCATGAAGAGAGGCATTTTTATCATAACTGTACACCTACGTGGTTGAGGTAAAGAGAGATTAAGCAATGTGGACTTAGATTTCCAAAAAAAAAATTTTCCAAGGTGTATCTCAGCAAAGGATCTCTAAGAAATTAGGTTGTCTTGGAGCAAAAGAATACAACAGTAGCTTAAGAAATCACTAAATTCCACTAAAGTTTGGTAAGACATTGAGCAAAGTTTCACTGTGTGCTTGCCATGCTCTTAAAGTCTTCTAGCAGAGATGTTAAGCTTTTCTATTAGGTACCGTTAGAAAGGGGATGCAGGAATGGACTGTTAGTCCTATCTAGTATGGCTGTCAGTGACAGAGTTGGGAAAAAAAGTTGGTTTTGATTTTCTTTTTTCAGGTCCGTAGTTATCTTAGATAAATATGCATCCACAAAACACAATGCACTGACATATTGATAATTAAATTTTAAAACAGCTAGTGGAAAACAGTGTTCAAACATTATAATATGATTGACAGGAAGACTATTTCCTGGCTTATACCTTATTGTCATTAAATATATAGATCATGCCTCCTCTGAGCAGGTTGATTACTCTACTGAATACTACAGTCTTTTGACTAAAAAAGTGAACTATGCAAATGAGCTTATTCCAGCTCTGGTGATTTCCTGTTGATTTCTGACAATGCAGCTGCATCACCAATTTCCCTTGTCATACTTGTTATTTTAGAATCAAACTTTCTGATTATAAAACTGTCAAATATGTTTCTCACTTTTGGTTTTGGTTTTGGTTTTCATCTGCCTGATGATGGTCAATGGATGCTTTGCACAGTCAGCTTCAGGTAAAGGTAAACCGATTTTGGTTCTATGGTTATGGTTTCTAATTCGAAACATTATATGGTGATATATATTATAGACATTCAGAATTGTCTGCTTCTTGTCTTTGTTTTAGCCTTATTGATAATATTTACTTTAAAATTTAACTTACAAAACTTGAGTATTGCTACATTCATTGTAACTGTGTGTTCATGATAGGACTTTGACCAAACTCATGGAAATAATAGAAGCAGAACCACTGAAAGCTTAAATAATAAGGAATGTTTCAACTTTGACAATGTGAAGAATATTGGTAAAAAGAGAAAGCTAATTTGTGTTAGTTAAAGCCATCCAACACAGAAAGCTCACTAATTAGTAAAGTAGGTAAGTTAAGGAATTCTTTATGCAGAAGCCAGAATCTTTCTCAAAGAATTTAAACTCAATTAGGCAATATTTCCATGTACTATCAAAATATTGTCCTCAACTACTTTGAGGAACAACTAGAACGAAGACATTCCTTGGAGTCTCTATCATCCAATCAATGCTATAAAGCCTGGATGCCCAAATATTTACCATGGAAACAGACTCTGGAACAAACTTCAGTCTTGGTATTACTGTGCTCCTGTGGCCCCATAAAGGAAGTAGTTAGAATTCTTTGTAAGGAATTTTTGCTGCTATTATGTAAATAGGAGTTGAAACACAGATCATCTAAATATGATTCATTCAAAAAAGTGGGTGAATTTGGTTCGCTGTTATTGGTTAAGTAGTCACTCATTGTTATGTACCATCGACAGTGCACAGAACCAACCAACAAAGCAACAGGGGTTGCTTCTGAGCTGTACCAAGTCATACTGTATCATGTTATTCTAATAATGCCAGGATTCACTATTTGTGAACATATTCTTTTTGTAACGGGGTAGAAATATAGCAGGTACATATGATGGGATGTGGTCCCATGTCACATCCTCTTTGCTTCTAACCAGAGCTATCTCCACAGAGTGTGTTGCACCACAGAGGCAAAGTAGATAGGTGGGCTGCTATTCTGGACAAGAGAGTTTTGTGCTCAGAGGCTCAGTGCTCCATGTCTTACCCACTGCTGAGGAAGATGCTCCACATATATCTCCTGTTGGTTTGCTTTCCCTCCAATGGCAGGTACTCAGAGTCCTTTCCAGACGTCCAAAGGCTCCTCTGCTAGTGCTAACATGAATTATGTGAACTTAACCTGATTGACTGGAGCAGCCTTTGCATACATTAGCAAGTCATTTGTGGCACTACTGTGTTTTGTCCTCAAGATTGTCAAGATCTCTGGCTAATGTAAAGCCATGTCCTTGTCTTTTGCTGCCCTTTACGGACTGATTTAGAGTTTCTTATGGGTTAATGTGCTTGTATTCCAGTATGTCTGCCTAGGGAGGTGCAAACAGGAGCACCAATGTCTGTGTTAAATTCCTTGTCTTTCTGTGCATCCTTTGTCAGTGAAAGGGTATTCTCAAGAAAAAATAAAACAGAACTTCCCGCTCAATTTTTTTTTCTTTTACAAGCAATGTTTTTTCAGCATCCTGTTTTTCTTCATCCATGGGGGAATCCTCTGCCTGCTGGTGGCCCCTGTGACTCAGTTAATTTGGGTAGAGTCTGTGCATCAGTACCAACTCTTGGGATATTGGATTTAGACAATCTCAGTGTTCTGCTAAGATATGCAGGTTGTGCCATAGTACTCATGCTGGCCCCATCAGCAGGCCTATCCTCAGACCTTTCAGCGTGTTTGCAGCCCACCTCATTGCCCAGGGAGTTTACTGAGACAGTGTTTGCCTTAGACATGCATGAGATTGGTTATTATCCCTTTGTCTTCTGGCTGCCTTGGTGTCCAATCTGGTTAATCCTCAGTTAATGAATAGGTTTTGCTGTTTTGAACATTATTTCTTTTTCTGATTTGCAAAATGGTGGGTTTTACTGACTTTTTCTCATAAGTTGACCAAAGCCTTGACATTGGCTTCTGGTCTGTTAACTACATGTTGCTTCCTTGTTGGCTAGTCTTTTCTCTGCCATATGACAGACTGGAGAAAAGGAGCTGAAGGCAAGTTATTTGGATGCGCTAAGGGCTTGTGGAATGGGAATGGGACTTCATTATTTATAGATTATTATAGCTGACTGTATCCCAGATCAACAAAATACAGACAAGATAACCTAAGGTCTTTTCAAAAATACTTAGCAAGAAAGTGGACAGCCAAGAAATACATGTGTTTGAACCTGAACATGAAAGCTTGAAACTCACCATAAGTGAAGCAGGTGAAGTTCAATCTCCAACAAAACAAAACAGAAACAAAAACAAAATCCTTTCTGATGGGAACAAAGACACTGGTAACTCACTGAGAACACAAATTTGCATTTTTGAAAATTACACACATGGTATTTTGACACAAACACAACCAACTTGTATCATGATTGACACTGTATTTTAAAAATCTCTAGGGTATGTAAATTCATTACTTAAATACATAGTGACAATAACATTTAGTGCTGTCACCTTCAAAGCTCTGTATAAACATTAGCTAACATCCTTCCTTTCTGTGGCTTTTTCACAGGTATCCTAGGAGTTAAAGGCAAGCATATACTGTCTCAAAAGAGTTTTTATGTTGACACATACTTTTACTGAGGAGAAACCACCTATGGAGGATCCACTGCAGTGGAAGACTCCACCTGAAGGAAATCCAGTATCTTTTCTGGCTAATAGTCATATTCTTCCTCAGGCAGCCACAAAGGTCAGTAGAAGAAAATAGAAATAGGAATACGCAGCTCTATCTAACTGGTGAGGGAGGCACTTGGTCAATATTTGATCTTGTTGAGGTGAGATACAGCCTAAGAATTGGTGAGCTTGCTAGATGTGTACTTTCAAGTAATCGTATATTTCTAACAGTGCCTACTATGACAGGAAAATGGTATAAGACTGTTGAAGCAGTAAATCAGGATCAAAATGGAAAATAATTCTGTGTAGTGAATGATACATTAATCAAGATCAACTTCTAATTTTAGAAAGTATATATCTTCTGTTTTGCTGCCAGAATCAACAAGCTCTGTCTTTTGGTTTTGGCCGATATTTAATGTCTGCCAAAGTGTTAAATAGAGAAAGTAATTTAATTTTATATCAGCTCAATTACTTCATTTTTAGCTATTTACAGGATCCAACTTATTTTAGTTGAAATATTAGTAATCCTTTCATTAATTTGGTAGGAAAAAATTTGCAGAACGTTGTTCATAGACATAATTTTTGATGTATGGTTCCAGATGTAAGGAAGCTGTATTGTATGTTCTGAGGTTTTCCTATTGAGCATTTCTGAAATTTCAGAAATGAACACTGAGTAGGTCTAAAAGATACAGTATGGGGTGCATGAGAGATATTTTTGACACAATAAGGTCAGAGAAGTTAAAGACACGTTCTTTGTTGGCAATTTTGGCAGAAATACTAAAACACAATGTGGGAACTGCAAACCTTATGACATTCAGTAAAATGTGAAAGGCTTCATGTCTGTAATATATGACTTGATGTCATGTATATGAGTTGGTAGCTTTTGCACAATATATAATGAATCTCACTTTTTGTCTGAAGTTTGAAAAGATTTTCCAAGTAAAAATTATTCATGCTTGAAGTGCTGTGTGAATTTAAAAACCCCTATTGTCCTAGTGTAAAAAAAGTTCATTTCATGATGTTGCGAATAATTCATTCTGTATTCTTAGGTTAATGATTCTTTATATAAATGTAAATCATTTGTGGAAACAAATTTTTGGTATCAAAATCAGGAATGTAAGAAAGTGAAGTAAGTAAGAAGTAGGGAATGAATTACCCAACTGCGTCACCGGAACTTGAAGTTCAGTTATAGTTCCCCATTACTTTGCTGGGTCTTTCATTTGCTGCTCTTGTGTGGGCTGCAGTAAGTATAATACAGCTAGGCCTTCTTGCTTTTGTTAGTAGAGCTCCCCTGGCTTCCACTGTTGGAAGGTAGTATTGTGCCTTGGGAGTCAGCACCAACAGACATCAGAACCAAAATCTCTGTAAACCTGTTGTTTGTAATTGTATTCATATTATATTCATTTGTAGTCACTCTTAAGGGAGTGGGAAGCTCCGATATGCTGAGTTCATTGCTTTGAAAGAGATGCCCATTTGACTGGGAGAGGGACAGTCTGTGTGGAGATAGGGAAGGAACCTAAATGGATCAGAATGGAAGACAAAGGTACCGAAGAACAGTTGCACTGGTCCTGGCCAAAGCCTAATAATGTTCTGGGTCTGGAAGCAGACAGTGCAAGAAAAAGGGCAAGAATAAGGCAAAGCCACAGAGGTGATTCACCTCTGATATCTACTGTAGCTGTTGCAGGAACAATACAGCAAAGCTCGATGTGAGACCTTGTTGGAAGGAAGATGATTAGAGCCACAAAGATGATTAAGGGATTGGGGCATCTGACATGTGAGGAGAGGCTGAGAGAGCTGGGACTGATTAACCTCGAGAAGGCTCAGAGGGGGTGGGGAGGGTGTCTTATCAATATGTATAAACATCTGATGGAGGGGAGAAAAGGAGACAGAACCAGACTCTCCTCAGTGGTATCTGGTGAAAGAATAAGAGGCAACAGGCACCAACTGAAGTACAGGAAATCACACTTACACATAAGTAAAAATACTTTTACTGTGAAGATGATCAAATGCTGGAACAGGTTGCCCAGCAAGGTTGAGTATCCATCCTTGGAAATATTAAAACCCAACTGGACATGGTCATGGGCAACCTGTTCTAACTGACACTGCTTGAGCAGAGGGTCACACCAGATGATCTCCAGAGGTACCTTCCAACCTCAACTATTCTGTGATTATGTGAGTCTATTTTAAAACAAAACTGATTTCACTTGATCACAACCCCAATATCATACCCACACACTCATAAGCAAAGTTGTGTGTGTCCAAGTACTCTCTGGCCAGTATGCAGGCACCAAAATCTGTATATCCAAGTATCTGGACAGAGTTCTTTGCAAAGACAGAGGGCAAGAAACTCTGGCTACTGAGTCTTTATCACATCTTCTATTATCCTTAGGCTGGCAAATGCATGCTGGTTTTGGATGTACCTTTTGTTTCCTTCAGGAGCTGACTGACTGTGATCTTCTGCCTCTCCATCCTATCCCACCTTTGTGAGGATTTATGCACAGTCCTCCTTACCTGAGTGACTTAAGGCTCCCTGCAACCGTCTCTCAATGGCTTGAGTCTTTGTCTAGTCTGGGTGAAAGCTGTCTTTTGTTCTCAGCTGTTCTTTGTTTTGTCATTCTGGCTGTCCTGGGAAGCTACATGTAGATGTGCTTGGGGTCTTGAGGGCCTGTTAACCTGGGTGCCATCAATGGCTGCCATTCTTAGGTACCTTCTTCTGATGTTCTTTTTGGTGCTTTCACACCCAGATGTCCCCCTTCATTCTCCATTCATCCAGTCTTAGCATTTCTATTACAAATCTCCACACCCCAGCATAGTCTTTAGTATACTTCCAAGGGCATCCTAAGCTAATATTTGTATCTACGGGTTTAATAACCCTTGATGAACCCTTTATTTTCTCTTATTAAGTTGTTAAAATAGTTTTTTGAACATATTTATAGTGGAGGTTTTTTTTCCTTCTGCAACATTGCATGGCAATTAATTTGCTATAAATCCTGTGAGAAAAAAATGCTTCCTTTTATTTGTTTTACAGCTGCTGCCCTGAGTTTGGTTTGGCATCCCTTGGTTCTTGTGTCATGAGAAATAACAAATAACTCGTCCATATTGACCTTTCTACTCCAATCATAATCTGAAGACTCTAGCATATCTTCCATCAGTCATTTCTCTTCCAAGCTGAAGAGTCACAGTCCATTGCCTCTCTTCTCCTCCAGAAGGCATTCCATGCTGCTGATCATCCTTCTTGCTTTTGTCTGTTCTTTCGCTGCTCTGCTGTGTGATTTTGGAGATGCAGGAACTAAAGGTGTACACAACATTCAAGATACAGGTAGGCTAAGGGGTTAAACAATGGCATAATGTTGTATCACTGCTTTATTGTCTGTTCCTTTCCTACTAATTCCTAAAATTCTATTTATTTTTTTTTTCTTTACTGGGCACCACCATCTGATGCACTTATCCATAAAAATTCCAGAATCTCCTGTGCTTTGGTTAGTACTTAGCAGTCCATAAATATAGATGATTTTCACTCTATATGGATTCCTTTGCACTTATTAATATCGAGTTTTATCTACCATCACCCAATTACTCTAATGTGATGTTCTTTTGCAGTTCTTTGCAATCTTGTTTTTATTGCCTGAATAATTCAGAATCATCAATGGACTTTATAACTTCATTATTTGTTTCCCTTTCCACATCAGTTATAGATATGTCACACAACACAGGTTCTAGCTCATTTATTCCTTCAAAGAATCGAAATAAATCTGTGCTGCATTGCTACCCTCTACCAAAGGGACCTAGGTTGACCTTCCAAATAAACTATATATATATCCATCTGTTTGGTCACATTGTTACTGGTTTCTACCAATTTGCTTGATAAACAAGTCATATTTTCTGATCTATAGTTTCCAGTGTCACTCACCTACCTCTTCAAAAAAAGTCGTGTCATGTCTGCCCCTTTCCCTTGCTGTGGTATTGACAGATTCAGGCAATTAGTTCTGTAACCACAGATAACAGTTTGAGAATTTTGTATTTGAGTTTGTTTTGAATTCTTCAGAATGTCACCTCCTTCTGCCAGTTTGTTACTATTTGCTTTAGTGATTTATTCTAAAACCTTTTCTCCTGACATTTAAGTTTGAGACAGTTCTTCCAACTCATTCCCTTGAAAAGATCCTCTATAAATTTCTCCAAAATAAATAGGACGCAAATATCTCTTCTGCTATGCTGTGCAAATGCTCTTACTACACTGTGATCGTCTGTCAGCCCTAGAGGCTCTCTGGCAGGCTTTCTGTCTGTGATCTTTTTGAGAATGATTTTTATTGTTAGTTTTTACCCTTTTAGAAAGTTGCTCCTTTAAGTCACTTTTGCACTTTCTTACTCTGGTTTTACTTTTGACTTGCTTTAATTTATGCTGTTTTTTAATTTCCTCCACATTTTGAAGCATGTCCTCTTGCTTCCAATATTCTTCTATACTCTGGTGCATAGCTATACCAATGCTTATTTTGGTTCTTTCAAAGTCTCCAGCCAGTGATACATTTTGATTTTGAATCTCTAAAACATAGTCTGTAAATAACTTCTGTACCACTTGTGAGTAACTTCTGTTCATTCTTTTTATTTCTTTTTATCTAACTTCCCCAGTAAGTATTATCAGGGTAGATATTTATTTTTGGCTTTTAAACTCCTATAAGGAGGAAGATTTTGAGTGCATTGTGGTAACTATCTTCAAAAATAGCGTTTTGAACCAGAACATCTGCTGGGTTCAGGAACAAATCAAGTGTCTTCTCTTGCATGTTCTCTAAACAGTTGCTTCAAGAATGCTGATTTGCAATGTCCAAAAATGTAGTTACTGCATGAAATGGCATTTGTCCATCTCCTTGGAGTCATCAAAGTGTCCTGCTATTGTGTGTTTTCTGCCCCTCCACTGGCTCTGATCTCACTCAGCATGTCACCACTGAAGGTTGATAGGGTAGTCCTGCTGTCTTTTACTAAGTTTCTGAGATGCTTAAGACCTTGCTGTCAACCTCCTCAATCAAAACCAGAGATTCTAGATCAGTTTTTGTGTACTTCTAGAGTTTGTATGGAAGTATTTGCCTGTGGTCTTTTTGTCTACTTGGATATGCACTGCTTAAATGGGACTTTATTATTGAGACTGCTATTGAGACATCATTGTTTCCTATCAGACTTTTATTGATTCCTGACCTAAGCTGTTGTGTTTCTTTAAAGTGTAGAGAGTTTTTATGACTTTCCCAGAAGAGGATAACTCATTCCAAACTGCACGCTCTTTCCACAATCTTTCATTTAAAAATTCCCCTGAAACCTTTTTAAGTGCCTACGATGTAATTTTCTTTGGTTTAGACAGAGCCTGTCTTACCTCTGTAGACTAGGCCTATTCCAAAAGCTTCCTCAGCTGCTAAGTAATCCAGCCCCCTCTATCCTGATCAGCCAAAGGGAGAGAGAGACCAGCTAACCAAAGAAACTGCCAATTAAGAGGACAATTATTTGATTAATCGTTGCCTAGGTTTTGCACATCTTCTGTTAAATAAATGTCTATCTTGACAGGTAGGGTGGAAGCTGGTCTCTCTTGGAGTTGAAAGGGTTACACCAGAACTCCAACTACGGCTATCAGCTGAAATTAGTCAAGTTGTTTCCAGCACAACTGGATTCTTCAGAGATATCTCTGTTATCTCCACAGGCCAATACACTGGTATATGTAATCATACCCTAATTTCCTTACAGAGTACGTGAGTAAAGGGAGATATTCAAAACGGTTTCCCAGCCACCAGTGGTTCCATGACTACTCTCTGAGCTGGAGGTAATTTAAGCTAAACAATAGGATATACTGAAAAGATGATGGTGTCTGGAAATACATTTCTCAGTGAGGCATAGATATTTATCTCAAAGCTGGCAGGTGGTGCCCGTGTCGGACCAGAATTCACAGTTCAGAATACTCATCTGGGGTGTGTTTACCCAAGACTGTCTTTGGACATCTTGAAAACAGCAAGAGCGCTTGACATGAGATCAAGGGTGTAGAACTGGAATGGTCATTTTCATTATATATACACTTGCAGGCTATTCCAAATGCTTGCATAATAAATCACTATTACATGGTACAGCAATAACTTTGGAAACATCCTGACTTTTTTTTAATATTGAGTAGCATCCTATCTGATAAGTAATTTGACTGATGTCATAGGCAAACCTGGAAATGGGATTTTTCAGAGAAAGCAACCTGAGCCCACAGATGAAGACAGAACTGTAGGCATCTTTTCTCCTTTGTGCCAGTAAGTGTGAAGATTTGGCCCATTCTTTCAAATTATGAAGCCTCTAACTCAATTTTGCATTAATAGAAAAGATACTGATTGATATATGAAACCTGTTTGAAAACTTTCAAACCATTTGAAACTGTTGATGACGAAAAAGGCACATTCAGGCTCAAAATGAAACTGCATATCTTTGTCATAGGGACTCTTCTTGGAGGTAGATATAATTCCTTAAATTCAGCATTTCACTGACTCTTCCAATAAGTAATGAAGGCTGAACAAGATGAAAAGATTAGGGAATACAATTCTTTAGGGCCTGTGAGTTCAGTAAATGGTCAAAAACATCTGCAAAATATTTTTGGAGGGAATGAGCAACATGTCACTGAATGTTGCACTGAAGGAGAAAATGAGAATTCATTTCCAGGCTCAACCTGGCTTGCTGCTTCCTTGTAATAAGAGACCATTTCAACACAGGCAGCTTATAAATAAAGTCTTCTCTTTGAATGTGGAAAATATTGCACATGTTGTGTAATGTATATGCCAAATAAAAAAGTCTCCCTTGTTGGATTGGCAGCTTGAGGCTGCTCCATTAGCTCGACAGCAGAGCTGTGGGCCCCTTGGCCCCATCCTGCCAACCCTCACTTGGCTTGGGCAGTTAATTTTGAATTTGGCATGGGCACAAATTTATTTCAGTCAATGTTTGTTAGCTTCTAGCTGGTGGATGGAAAATATTGCATTTGATGCCCAAATCGTGACCTCCTATGTGGAACTCCAGCAATGAGTTAAAACTAAAAGCAGGAGAAAATGAAAAGTGTGGGTATGTACGTACTCCAGCAATTTAAGCTAAGATGGCTTTAGCCAGCTAAAACACTACTCTGTGGAGTCCACAAGATAAAATCTTGATCCTACAAGATCCTGTGTGTGACTGGGCCCTAAAATTCCCTATCAGCAAAGGCACTTTGAATTGAATTTACAAAGCAAAATGGGCTAATAGAAAAAGATTTTGCTGGGCCTAAGCTGCTGGAAATTAATCTCCATTTCCCCTTCAGTCAGAGCTTGCTGTCAGGTACTTTCAAGGACTTTTCTTTGAGCATGTGCAATTTTCTTTTTTCTTTTACTAAAAAGAAATTGACTGTGTTTCTGCACTACTAGTTCTATCTACCCTTCAGCGATTTTGGCCTCTTGCCTAGTTCTTTATTTTGTAGATGACTAATATTGTCTCTCCTCATCTTTCTCACCCTTTTCCTGCTTCCAGCTCTCATAAACACTGTCATTGCTTTGGCTTCTGTGGCCCACATAGGCTTTGACCAGACTAACAGTGTTACAGAACCACGATGCCATTGCTGTGGAAGGGAAGAAACTTTAATAACAAGCTCCTTTTACAAGAGAAGTAAATCTTTTAGAGAAAGAACAAATAAACTTGCTTTGTTTTGAAATGTCTTCTGTTTATTTTCAACTAAACCTCGTGTTTTTCCTGTGTTGTTAATGTTTTCAGGTGCCTTTCTTATTTTTTATGGTTGTTATGACCTTAGCATTCATCAAAGCTGAATAGCTAAAATCAATTTGGTTTTAAAATAGTAGCATGAGTCATGTCAATAAAATTCTTCAACCATTTACTTAACCTTGGAGCCTCGTATACATTTGCAATGCATGCATGCCTAAGAGGAGTCTTACTTAATGGTTGCCCTAATGAAGGCACTCCTTTGTTTTCCTCTCCATTTGTGACTTATTACTGCTACTGTTATGCACTTGTAACTCTCCTGTTTTCCATCTTCTTCTCCTCCACAATGACTTGGTGAAAGAATAGGAGGCCCAAAGACAAAGCTCAATTTAAAGAGGGGGGAATATGAGGAACATCTAAATTACTGTTTGTCCGCTTGGAGCTGGAGTCAAGTGAGAGAAAAATACAGATAACAGTCTGGCTAACCAGTCAGACACATGGACATACTGACTTTCCTTGAAAGAAATGCAGCTCCAAAAGGATTTGTTACGAAGTCAGAGATATGGATGACAAACTTGCGGTATTCCAGCATGTGAACTTTATATATTGGAAGATTCAAATAAATGCATGCTTAGAAATCATATTTGGCTAAAATCACTGGTAACTTGTTTGAAGGTAAAATCAGCTATAGTCCTTTGTCTTCCAACAAAAACAAGATAGCTTGAATGCCTTTGGATGTTAATATACATGGCTGAAGGTTGTAAAGCTTGATAACTTCTACATTATGGTTGCTACAAATGACTGTTGCTCAGATATACTGTCAAATGATTTAAGAATATAAAAATATTTTTTCAATACTGCAGGGGCACAGAAGAGGTAGTTATAGTCCTTCTCAAAAGCAGATATCTGAGTTACATGAATTTTGTTCATTCAGCTGTATTTTTCGAGGAAGTGAGTGTCCAGTCTTTTCAAGTTCAGTTTTCATAGTTACATATACAAAGACTTGCAAACAGACTACAAGTCAGCTTTAATAATATTTTATGATAGCCTTTATTTTACTGGTCACTAAATTATAAGAAAGGCTCTTCTGCTAATCTTGCCAATACATTTCCTCAAACTTGCTCCCAATAACAGCATTACTTTTGTTGCCCAAATCACTGTAGTTTCTTGGACTGTACTTCAAAGTGCCTGAATTGTGTCTGATGAAAAATCTCTTGAAATGCAGAGGAACTGGACTGATGAATGAGTTTCAACAACATGACTAATCCTTGGTGGCAGAAAGTCCATCTGAAGTGCTTGAGGTTAAAGACACATGCACAAAAATGCAATTGTAAACACCATTATGTCAGTTTTTTCTAGTGAGACTGCTATAATAAAAGCATGTGTGGTTTGTGTCTTTCTCTTGAATGATAATATTTATTGTTGTTTCTTTCTAATAAAGGTGTACCTATAAACTTGTACTCACTGATGCTTCTGTCAGTCCTTGGTTTTGAGTGGGTTAAAGAATATCTGAGATGCAATTTGCAAGTACGCTGATATGAAAAATGTGAAGCCTTATGAATGTTACATATGGATCTAGAAAATAACTTTGAACTTTTGTATAGCTCTTAGCTCAACTGGAATGAAGCAATATACATCATCTGAAGCAAATGATTTCCTTGTAATGTGTCTGTCACGGAGACAGCATAGCTGAGCTTCTGAATACAAATAATAAATATTAATACCCAGACTTCAAGAGAACTCTGCTGATTTGTTTAGGCTATCGTCTCAGGAACTGAAGTTTGAAGGAGATGCCAATGCAATCTGATGCCAAAAGCTGAGTTTTGCACCCTGCTTCTCAAGTAACTGTGAAGCAATGATAGCTCTAGTGAAACTTTTTTAAAAGCAGCCTTGAGCAGTCAAGCTACTTTTCAGTATGTGGTGCATGTAAAAACCTTTGGACAGGTTCAGTAGTATTCTTTGGCACTGTGACATTTTTATAAATGATGTCTTTTGCATTTTATATTTATGTGGAAGTTGTTTGTATGTTAGTGTTTGCAATGGGCCGGCTTCAAAAGGTTTGGGATTCCAGCTTCAGCTAAGCATTTAAAAGTTTAGATGCTTGCCCAAGGCTTATCCAACCTCTCAACTATGAAAACTCAGAATGGAAACAGCCTGATGGGAATAACATATTTCCGTCAAATGGAGTCTTGTAACCCATTTTGTTTCTTTTTTTCTCACTTCCATCTCTTCTTTTCTGTGCTGTTCCTGATGTAGGATCATCCCTTAAAGCAGACCTCAATGTCCTCTTCAATCAGATTTTCTAAGTGCTGATTACTCCTATGAATCTCACAGATGCTAAGCCAGGTCTGCTGTACTCATTTCTATATTTCTTCCCAGACCCATTATATATCTGCTGCATTATCTGATTTTTATGCTGTTTTATTATTTTTTACATAAATGTGTGATTGAAAAATTACATCTTACTCCTTGAATGGAAAGCCAATAAGGCTGGTGGTTCCTACATCCGGCAGAACATTTTGGAGTTCTGTACAGGCTGCAAAGAAAATTGTGTCTGCTTTGCAAATAAGTTTGCCCCTAGCATAGACAACTCTATTGTTCCTCTGGGAACAAACTGGGAAAGCGCTCTCCACCCTCCTGTGTTATTTTGGTGTGGAACTGAGAAAGAGAGAAAGAAAAAAAATGAATTTAAAAAAATCCTTCTTTTCTCAGGCTTTCTTATTAGGATTTTCTAGTATTTTCTTCTTATAGTAAAGGTGGAAATAATGCCAAGAGAATTTCCCTGGTGATATTTCGATATATATATATATATACTCTCACCTGAAGCCATTTGTAATAGAGGAAAAATTAATACGACTCATTAAGGGCCTAGATAGGTTCAGTTCAGGATTTATACAAGTTTTAGATGAATCTGAAATCTAGATCTGAATACCCTCAGTCTGAAGAATTTGAAGTCTGTCTTTGAAAACTAAATTTTTGGCAATCGTCTTTCCTAATAAAGGAATGATGTTAATAGAGGGACAATGTTTGAAATTTAGATTTTTAATGCTGATTATTTTCTAATTCCTTTAATACTCTCTCTACCTGTACCTTTGCAATTGTGATTAGGCAGGCCTGAGTGCTGCCAGCTGAGCACTGAGTCACAAGCACTGGCATACTCGGCGCAAAAAGCAGAGTTTTCTTCCTATCTCTCCAACCTCCTTTCAGCCTCAGCTCTTCAGGCATGAACCAGCGGGGCCTGGGCATATTCTCCTTTGTTCTTTAATGTCCTCGTTTACTGAACTTTGGCCTTTTTGTCACCCCAAACCATGAGGTTTGGCAAATTGAGAATGCTGAAGGCTGAGCCACTTTGCCTGCCTTGCTGTGTCAGCAAAGAAAGTAGACAGGCACTTTGTCTATTAAGCAGTGGGCACCGTGAGAAAATAACACCCAAGTAGGAACAACCATCATGCCTATTTTCTTTACTGAAACACTTTATTCTATGAGAATATATGAAAAATACAGAGCCACAAGTTTCATGAATAAGATCACACTGAAAGTGTAAACAATTAGGAAAATTGTTCCTCCACTTATATTTGTTTTTCTCTTTCTGTCTGAGTGGTAGCCTTAAGCCTATATGAATTACCGTGACAGGAAGGCTTGCCAAGCTCTCTTTTTGAATAGCACTGAAATGTCTCTGGAATCCTTTCTGCGTTAGGAAAGCACAGACAGTACCTTTCCTTGAACTCTCATGAACCAGTTTGGTAAATAAAATATGTGACCACAGAAGGAAAAAAAAAGAAAAGCTATATCCCAAAGAAGGGATATAGCCATCAGGCAGACTAATTTAAGAAATGGACACACACCAACTAGTCCATGGTCATCCACAAATGATGTTGTATTTAAAAAAGCTACTTCACTGAAATATTTGTGATAGAAGTGTGGGCACCCATAATAAGTGTCGTATGCTGCCAACTGAATGCATATTCTAAAAAAAATTCCAAATAATAGGAATTTGGGGCCATTTATCTTATAAACCTGCAGGAATGGATGTTTCCTCTTTTAGACTCAGTGGGTCAGAAACTCACTGCTGTATGGCTCTATTGACTTCTAATTTATAATATTTGAAAACAGGGTATAACCATCTATGGTTTGAAAACCTCATTTCTTTATCTAATGTTTTTCATCTTTCTATACAGGACAAATAACAAAATTGTACCTGAAACAGAGGTATGGGAATTACCTTGGCTAAAGGGCAAGTGATTGACCTCAGCTAATTTTCTCCCTCCTGCATGTGTATGTTCTGGAAAAACTGTTTTGAAAGTGTGTTTTTGAGGCAGAGGTGAGAAATTGTCTTGGACATTATAGGACTGTGTTTCCAGATACAACAGTCCTAGCTTTAGCCTCAGGTGGGGGAGTTTTCCATTTCCCCTTACCTTATATTAAATTACATTGCTTTCTTGTCATAGACACAATCCTTTGATGAGAAAACCTTGATGGTATTTTAGAAGAGGAAGAAATCAGTCTCTATGGAGTCACTAGAGACTTTGGCTATTACTAATTGATTCTACATGGAGAGCACTCAGTGGTGACAGGCATCAGTCTAAAGTGGTAAGACAAAGAGTTTCTGACCTTCTTTGAAGTGTTGTGTGCAGGAGCTCTTGGAAATGTAAAAAGTTTCTCTTTGCCTGCTGAGGTCTTGTGTGCCACAGGCCGTGTCTGGGTAATTTGTTCTGCATGTGCTGGGAGGGGTAAGGACAGAGGCCCTGGGGGACAATCTTAGGGTATAGCACTAAACTCACAGCTCAGAAGGAGGGGAGATGGCAAGGCCACTCAACCCTAGGTTGTTCTCAGATCAGGAGAGATCCCTGGTATGATTTGAAATACCCCTTCCTAAGGCCTCATTCACAGTTAGGAATTTGGCTGGCAGAACAATCGGCTTCAAGTGCAAAATAACCATTTGTCTTGCCTTACATAGCTGTATTGACAAGGTTCCTGGTAGAAATGCTCTGGTTAATTCAGCCAATGTCCCATGAACAGGCAGCGTGAAGGTGGTGGTGGGAGAACACCTTCTGCCAACAATAAATTGCCTCTCTACTAATGCTGTTGAGACAACCCTGCCAGCACAGCTGGTGGAGCAGAAGCTCCCTGATGCAGACAGGGCCTCACTGCAGCAGCCACACCAGGCAACCTGGTCTATGTTGGAAACTGCCCCAAATCTCAGTAGAGCATGATTCAGCCTTCATAGCTAGCTCGGTCCTAAAACAAGTCCAACTCTCTCCGCTGGCACTTGTAAGCAGGCCCATAGCTGTCCTCTTCTGTGGCTGTGCTAAGAAAGGCTTCCCCACCCTGATATGGAGCTTGTAGGGTCCCTTAGGCCTAATCCATTCCTTTTTGTAGCAAAAAGGGGAGGGAGGAGAATTTAACTTCTTGTTACATGGCAGTGAAGTCATCCATCCTTGGGAAAAATGCTGCTAAGATAGCTGCTGTGTGATGCAGCCTGGTACAGTTTGATTTGCCCTGGGCAGCACCTTTGCGAGCCCTGCAGGATGGGTATGGTCCCTGGCAGCAGTGGTAGGCTGGAGATGAGAGGTGAAGCCTGCCCACACCGAGGAAGGCTGAATGCCCATCCCTTGGCAAGGGTGAGCGGCTCAGCCCCTTGTGGCTGTGCCTCCCCACCGGGGTGGAGGGAGGCAGGGTGCCGTGCTGGTCTAGCACACCCGTCTGCTGCTACCATCCAACATGCTGTGACAGCACCCAGCTGGGTTAGTAAAGAAAATAAATACTTTTAAGAAACTGTTGCTGATACAAGAGATGAAACTGAGAAGCTGATAATAGTGAAGGGTTACGAAATGCATATGATTGTAATGCAGAGGCTTGGCAGGCTCCTTGCATAAGAAAACAGGACATTCCTGGCACACCAGGTAACACTTTGTTTTAGAGTTATTGCCTCAGAAGGTTGGTTAATTTCTAAAACATGAGCAAACCTTCCTGTGTCCCATCATGAGGACCAGAGAGCAAAAAAATTCAGGTGTCCTTCTGTACCTTTCAAATGGAGCTCCTTAAGTATTATCAATGGTGTGTTTCATGGGCTCTGGTCTTTATCTTTGGAATCTGCATTTGTTCATTGTACCCACATTATTCCATATAGTTAATTTGGAATGAAGCTATAACTTTTGTGCTTGTGTTAATATAATGTAGTATAGTTTGAGAGATATGTCTCTGAATGTTGGGAGGCTTATAAAATGGATTCCTGCTTGAAAGTGGAGTTTATGAGGAACTAATAACTAACTGGATTTAACAGTCTTGCATGATTTCAAAATCTAGATTTGAGCCTGAGTATAAAACCTTTGTCTTGGATTCATTTCATGTAATTTTAATTTCTTATGAATGGCATGATTTAAGAAGTTCTTTCCCAATCAGTATATTTGAAACTAACCATGAGTGGTTACATCTCAGGAAGTTCAGAGTTCATCTAGAAGGTGTTCTCAACAGTAGTTTTTTTAATTATCCATGTTTTGTGATCGCTCCTCCTGAACTGTGCTAGCATTATTAAATATAAAACAGACTGTGGAAGCTGTGTAACAGACAGAACTGGTGAAAACCCAGTGTTTTCAATGAACAGGAAATTTTGATGTTTTGTGGTTTGATTTTGTGATAATAAGCACAATAAATAAATTAATAAACCTAGTTAGACTGAAAATTTATTATTATTATTATTATTATTATTACTACCACTATTTTCATTTCACTTCTGTAGCAAAAATCCAGTCATTTACACAGCTTTAATTCTGATGATGTGAGGTTTCTTTTGCAAAAGTATTTGCTTTTTATAGTATTTTATTTATTTATATTAGTCAAAAAGTTAAAATACCTTGCCTGAAAGTGCAAATATTTTGATTGGAATTGAAGTCCTCTGCTACTCTGTAGGCATGAGAGCTGCCTCTGTGGGTAGGCACTCCAGCCAGATGGCATCTAATATGCTCTTTAGCCAGAGCTTTTCCAATGACCCCCTCTGTAAAAGGGGAAGCTATTGTACAAGAACCTGTCAGGTGAAGATTTCCATGTATTAAGGAAGTGTAGTGGTATTTTCACAATGTGTTGGGCTTTGCTTGAATATTGAATTTGGATCTGAGATATTTAGGATTTTTACTAAAATAACTGTTTTGGAAACATATTGTTTTTTCTGACTAGCTATACTGGAAAACTTCCAACTTTTTGTTAGAATTATTTGCACTTAAGTAGGAAAAGACAATGTGAAGTTCTTAATAAAATTATAAAATATGTTGCTAGTAAAGATAGATATTTTACAAGTAAAATGGCAATAATCTGCATGCATTAAAATCTGTCCCAGCTAATTAAGTGTGTTTTTAAATGATACATTTTTGCTTCCTTCATTTTTCCATTGTGGAAGCCAACTACTTTTCCTCATGTAGATGAAGATACAATTTATATGGCAAGCCTCCATCTATTCATGTGTGTTTGACAGTCACATCTTTGAAAATAACTCCACTTCAAAACCTCAGTCATAATTTTTAAGAGTAGACTAAGGCTACACAGTTCCCAAAGTGACTTGCAACTACTTCATTACAAACTATGTTTTCCTTTTGGGATTCATCTACGTTAATAATATTTATGTATTACGACATCATTTCCATTTCTTCCTGAAGACCTGTGTGATGATGTTGAGGATTTCTTTGTGGGTGGGGGGATATGTTTAAAAATTACCCGTTTGAAGGTTTTAAGAGATGCAATTCCGTTCTGCTTGCTGCTTTAGAGTTTATCCTGCTACAAGCACAATTTCCCTCGTTTCCCTGAACAGGCCTAATGTGTCACTCAGGCCCAGAATTAAAAGTATTGTCCAGTGCCTGGTTTCTCTATATCACAGAGGAAAAAAAAAGCTCGCTGATTATGAAGAGGCTTTGCATTTTGGAGTTTGCAGTCTCTCAGGGCTTGATTACCCTCCTTAGCGGATGGGAGAGCAAGTGGATCTTACTGGTTGTACTCAGCTTTCAGTGTCATGGTCAGACTCCTGGTCTGACCTATACTGGGGCTGCTAGCGCCGGCTTTATGCAAATATGGGCAGTGGGAACTTGCTGCCTCTCGAGCATGGAGGTGCTCTGAAAGACGCATTCTGACATGTGCTTCAGGCAGGTTGGGAGGATATGGGGAATCCACCTCCGTGGCCTGCTAACTCGGGGCTGTCACTGAGTGTAGAGCTGAAGAGAGCAAGGTACCTTGGAGATCCTGTCTCTTTCTTCCCAGCTAATCTCTTTTTTTCCTCTTTGTGCTCTTTTTACGATCTCTCAGGAGAGCAGGCAAGGAGAAGAAGGGGAAAAACACTCCTTAAAAAAATTCACTGTATTTTATGCTACTTTTATTGGATTCATGCTATTGGGGACTTCGACATGAGGGACAAATCATTCTCTGTCTTTTTCTCCCCAGTGGGAGAATACAAACAAACCATTGGAAAAAAAACTTTTCAAAAAAATATTATTGTAGACCTAATTTTACCAAGGATTGTGTTGCTGCAGCACACTTCCTTGTGCTCCCTCTGGGAGATGAGAAAGAAGTCAGTATTTTTGAGTGCTTTAGTTGGAAATATACCATAAGGGACTGCCTGTGACATGAAAATTATTGGCCCTCTCAGGACTCAGGATACTCCTGTCTTTATCTAAATCCAAGCAAAGCAAAACCTGGAGTTGCTGTTCTGGGACACACTCATGGCTGGTAACTTTTTGGAGAATGGGCATACTGCTACTTTCTCTTCTAAAAGCTGAGTATCTGAGGAAATCTCAGGGCAGCAGCTTCCAAAAGGATCTCAGATAGGATGACACAGGAGTTTTGGTTCTGGGTTTCACTCCTTTGAGCTAATATTTAGTTGCTTCCTGAAGTCTAGTCTGGGCCCGGCTCAATTTTCTGTTTCTTGTTTCAGGGCCAAGCAAGTGCTGGCAGATTTAACTCACATAGTCTTTTGGCTCCTCAGCAAAAGCCTGCTGATGTTAATGAAAATCCTCCCATTGGCTTAAAGGGACTTTGTGTCAGTATCTCAAGGTACAAGAACTAAAATGGTTCCTGATGCTCTCACAAGAAAGTATGTTGGAGGGAAAGATCTTCCAATTCCACCTGCTGGGCCTTGGCTATACATATTTCTCTGGTGTTGCAACAAACAAACAAACAAAAAAACAGAACAACCCTCTTTGGAGATGTTTGGGTGTCACTGTTTGAAGCACTTCTGCCATCTTGGAGACATCAGCTTCTTATAACCTTCATTGAAGCAATGGAGAACTTGTGTCAATGTCTATGTTATAAATTGAGTTTGATGCCACAGAGATTGTGACCTGCAGCTTGTTGAAAAATTAAGAAGCCAAACCATTTAAAATAGAAGACTGAACAATTATCTAAAAACAAAGCTGTAGATAATTTCACACTATGTAAGCTTCCCTCAGATTCGTAATCAAAATAATACCAGATTATTTAAATAATACTGGCTGAGCTTTGACATATGTTTCCCCTCATAAAATCTTAATCACAAATGCACTACAGAAAAAAAAAACATACATTTTTGTACTTTATCAAATAATTTGATTTGGCTTTCTGAACACTGTTAATGGTTTCTAAATAATTGGTATCTGCCTCCTCCTTCTTTACAGAAAAATTTTAAACCGTTTCAAAAAACAAAAGGCGTGCGCCTGAAGCCTCATCTGTCTATGTGATTGATGGTGAACTAACTCAGACTGGCAAATTTCACTCTAGATCTTTTGGTAAAGCAAGAAAAGTACAAAGACCAGGCTAATTTGCAGATCTGTTGTGTATTTGAACACTTAAGCTGCCTTAATGCTGTACAACTCTTATTTTACCCAAATCTCAACTGACATGCTTTTGGTTTCTACCTGTAGGCTACCAACAGTTTCTTAGGGTAAAAACTAGCAAGTCAGTTCTGCTCTAGTCACTTCCAGAAAGCCAGAGGCGTTTGTACCTGTGAACTGTGGGGGAAAGACTGAACTTGTGTTAAAAAGTCTGGAGTGGATGCAACTACACTTACATTGTATTTATAAGTTTTGTTATGAGCTTCAGTCCAATAATTTTACAGTGCCATTGCTCCCTTATAAAAAGCTCAAAGAGTAGTGCTCCCAATCACCGCCACTCTCACTCCCTCATCTCTTCTGCATGAACAGTAATCCTTTTACAGCACTGATTTTAGGAGACTGGCCTTGTTCCTCCTCTGCTTGTTATCTGACTGGAATCAAATGGTAACTACTCCGGGACAAATCACTGTGTACATAAACAACAGTGGGAAATTTCCTCTGTTGTATCTTAGCCACCCTCACAGTATGGGAAGTGGGTTTATATCCCCCCGCTGTCCATCAGATGATAGGGAGCGAGAGGCCCAGCAGGACTGAGAGGTTCATGTTGTGGATCAGGGACTTCTTGCCCACTCATGCTGCCAAAGCAGGTGGTCCAGCACTGCGCTTGCCACGTGGCAGTGCAAGTCTCCTCTCCAGTCTGGGCTGCTGGGGGCCACAATGATGGTTGTTTTATTCAGGGATCATTGAGAGCCTCTCTGGCATTCGCTTTCCACAGTATCCACGTGCTAACTGCTTGGGGAGGGGTGAAGTGGGACTCTACGCAGAGTCTGGCTGCCACTCCTGGAAGCTGCCTGGAAGCCCCAGCGCCTCCAGCTGCTGGCCTGCTGGCCAGGTCTTGAGATGGGGTGGTGGGAGGGGGTGGGGAGACGCAGGGCCAGCTCACCTCCTTTGGCTCAGGGTCACCTTCACCTTGTGCAGTTGCAGGACCACCAGTTCCTCAGCGTCCCTCCACCTTCAGACATCTGCTCCATGTGCTGTCTGGCAAGTGTGGGGAGATACTATGGTGACAGCAGCTGTCAGGTACTAGAATGACTCCTGCACTACAGCCTAGTCACAGATTTCTTTTGCCTAACGATTGCTTCCATTTCTTATATCTAAATTATAGCAAGTTTTAGTTCTATTTTAACTGCAACAAAAATGCAGAAAACAACCCTTATATATTAGCATGCCTGTGTCCTTGCAAAAGGCAAAGCCAAACCAAGGCTTCTAAAACTACCGGTTAGAGCTGTGTGTGTCTTACATTGCACTGCAGCTACAGTATTTGTGGTGAAGGGACTTAAGCGGCTTTTGGAACTTGGTAATAGGATGCAAATTCTTTCACCTATGGGTTGTTTTGTTTAAGTAGTCTTGGTCAACAATAACCAGAAGTTAGTGATTTATAGACATAGATATCCACTTGAATAGGCAGTCACAGCTCTGTTCCTAACAGTAAAAATTGTCTTATCTGAAAAGCGCAGTTGTTCAGACAAATGGTACCCTTGTTGCGTCTCTCAGTAGAGGCTTAAGATTGACTGAGTGCCCATTATTGTTTATTTACGTATTATTTCAGTTGTGCCATGCAGTGAGGTTCTTCAGAAACATATAGAAACCTAAAAAGGATGCAAGGAATGCAGTAGATTTTTTCAAACAAATATATGCAAAGGAAGGTTAGATGCTTGAGGTTTATCAAAAATTACCGGTATTGAGGGGTCTATGGTTAGGGTGGCTTTACTTAAATACAAGTCTTTCAACCACAGATATGGTCTTTCCTGATCAGGGCTGATCTAGATTGACAGAGCAGTGCTGAGCTTTACCTTCTGCGGATAAACAGAAACTGGCAAACTTCAAAGCTGTCAGTGCAGCTCTTTTAATCAATATAAAATTTATTTAAAAGTTTAGAAAGGAAAAAATAATCAAAGGAAGATAAACATTAACAATTTCATCCTAGGTGGTATAAATATTCTATTTTAATCAGTTATATCTAGAACATCCTGTTTGATTGTAGGACCCACTTCACCTGAAATATATTGAAATGTTAGCCAGAGCTCAGTAAGTAGTGTTAAAATTAATCACAGGGAGGAGAGGGAAGATATCTATGGCAGATAACTACCTGCAAATATTTGAAAAGGGCATATTTCATGGACAGAGAAAAAGGATTTAGGATGTGAGAGGCAAAATCACAAAAAGGGATTTTAGACTGAACAGCAGACTATCAAAGCAGGAAGGACTTTCAAGAACAAAAATGTTGTAAAGAACAAAATTGAACTGAAACTACACTGTAAATTTTAATATCTCTTTCTTCCCTCTGTTCTCTGTGATTTATATCAACCATCCAACACAGTAATAACAATATCTCCTCCCCCTGTTTGTCTAAGGTGAAATATGGACAGATTTTCAAACAGCAAAATACAAAGCTTGCTAGTTGAATGTGCCTTTATACAGCCTGAATAGAATTTCACAGGCCCCTAATAAACTAACAGGGACATAGGTACAGATTTGGGACTTGGTAAGTCTTGCACTGAAAACCACACGTTGGTATGTTTCAACAGCTGATGAATAAAAAATGTTTAACAATCTGGAATCCAGGTGTTACGGTCTAGCATGTAGAGATGAGTGATTGACTAAGTTGTGTTTAGTCATTTGGGGATCTGAATCCATATTCACCAGAGATGGTCCTAAGACTGAGATCACCAATCTGATTTCACTTGTCTAGGCATCAATCTGGAAGGAAGTATGGTCCCTAATGTAAAGACCACTGCTTTATTTAGTAAGCCATGTAATCCTCTTGTGTAACATGAGTAGTAATATCACATTACATACACTGTAACTAACAAATTACCGAGATTGATCTTGTAAATCCATAGAGAAAATGACAACTTACTACCCTCTAAAACATTTGTATAATCCAAGCTACAGATCCTAGCACAGAAGTAGAAAAAAAGCATCATTAGCATTATTGTGAATATCATTTTCATTTCTGCAAAAGTTGTTCTTTATTAACATAGGTTTTCTATAGTAATTTAGCAAAAGACGACTAATAAATGTAGACAGCTTCTTAGAAAAACAGAAGTGTTAACCTGCTATACAGCTGCTAGGAAGAAGAAAACGTTGTGATTTCCAATATGTGATTTAATTTTTTTTCTTTGCTAACATCAACTTATTTTAAATGGACAATAATGCCTCGCAGCCTAGAAAGAAGAGACTTGAACAAAGCTGGCTATATTCTCTGTTCTATATTTATAAGGGATGTGTTTCTGACTCATATGGTGGAAAGATGATTCAGGTTTTATATTTTTCCTATTCATAGGGTAGAAACCGATGTTAGTACAACAGTATTTGCGAAGATATGCTCTAATAGCATGTTTGAATTCTCAGCTGGGCCCAAAATCAAGATCAAAACAGAACACACTGTGGGTAAGAGAAGAAACATTAGCAACCAAAATAAATCTTTTGCACAGAGATGTGCATAAGTGAGTGCAGTTTCACAGTCTTTGGATTGCCATGATCCAACCCTTAACTGTGTCACCTAGCAGCAATGCTTGCAGCAAGGAAATGCTTTTGAGTAAGAATGAACCCAATGTGCCATGCCATTCCTCAGACTTTTCAATTCCTTCTTTCTTTTCTCTCACACTGGTACCAAAAGGTGGCTTTTTCAGGCTCTGCACATTTGGAGCCAAAATACCCCAGAGCTGAGCAATGCAGAAATGAATCACTTATTTGGATAGGGAAAGAAACTGATCTTGTTTTATATTCACCTGGTTGTTAGACTCACTGGATGTCCTGCCTGGATTGTCCCACCTATGCTGGCCAGACCTATGCTGGGAGTTTATTAAATACACTGCTGTCCTTTTCTAGCAGCTTTGTGGGTTGTCATCCAGACCAGATTACAGGAACAATGATGCTCCCTATATTTTTGCAGGAAGACTTTCCCTTGGTGGAGGAGGAGTGTGTTAGAGATCATTTAAGCAAACTTGACACCCACAAATCCATGGGCCCCAATGGAATGCACCCACGAGTGCTGAGGGAGCTGGCGGATGTCATTGCTAAGCCACTCTCCATCATCTTTGAAAGGTCATGGAGGACAGGAGAGGTGCCTGAGGACTGGAAGAAAGCCAATGTCACTCCAGTCTTCAAAAAGGGCAAGAAGGAGGACCCAGGGAACTACAGGCCAGTCAGCCTCACCTGCATCCCTGGAAAGGTGATGGAGCAGCTCATCCTGGAGGCCATCTCCAAGCATGTGGAGGAAAAGAAGGTGATCAGGAGTAGTCAGCATGGCTTCACCAAGGGGAAATCATGCCTAACCAATCTGATAGCCTTCTATGATGGAATGACTGGCTAGGTAGATGAGGGGAGAGCAGTGGATGTTGTCTACCTAGACTTCAGCAAGGCTTTTGACACTGTCTCCCATAGCATCCTCATAGACAAGCTCAGGAAGTGTGGGTTAGATGAGTGGACAGTGAGGTGGATTGAGAACTGGCTGAATGGCAGAGCTCAGAGGGTTGTGATCAGCGGCGCAGAGTCTAGTTGGAGGCCTGTAGCTAGCGGTGTCCCCCAGGGGTCAGTACTGGGTCCAGTCTTGTTCAACTTCTTCATCAATGACCTGGATGAAGGCAGAGAGTGCACCCTCAGCAAGTTTGCTGACGATACAAAACTGGGAGGAGTGGCTGATACACCAGAGGGCTGTGCTGCCATTCAGAGAGACTTGGACAGGCTGGAGAGGTGGGCAGAGAGGAACCTCATGAAGTTCAACAAAGGCAAGTGCAGGGTCCTGCACCTGGGGAGGAATAACCCCAGGCACCAGTACAGGTTGGGGGCTGACCTGCTGGAAAGCAGCTCTGCGGAGAAGGACCTGGGAGTGCTGGTGGACACCAAGTTAAGCATGAGGCAGCAATGTGCCCTTGTGGCCAAGAAGGCCAATGGTATCCTGGGGTGCATCAGGAAGAGTGTTGCCAGCAGGTCGAGGGAGGTGATTCTCCCCCTCTACTCAGCCCTGGTGAGGCCACATCTGGAGTACTGCGTCCAGTTCTGGGCCCCCCAGTACAAGAGGGATGTGGCACTACTGGAGCAAGTCCAGCGAAGGGCCACAAAGATGATTAGGGGACTGGAGCACCTCTCTTATGAGGAAAGACTGAGAGAGCTGGGCCTGTTTAGCCTGGAGAAGAGAAGGCTGAGAGGAGATCTTATCAACGTATACAAGTATCTGAAGGGAGGGTGTCGAGAGGATGGGACCAGACTCTTTTCAGTGGTGCCGAGCGACAGGACGCGAGGCAACGGGCACAAACTGAAACACAGACGCTTCCATCTGAACATGAGGAAAAACTTTTTCACTGTGAGAGCGACAGAGCACTGGAACAGGTTGCCCAGAGAGGTGGTGGAGTCTCCTTCTCTGGAGATATTCAAAACGCGCCTGGATGCAATCCTGTGCAATGTGCTCTAGGTGACCCTGCTTGAGCAGGGGGGTTGGACTAGATGATCTCCCGAGGTCCCTTCCAACCTCAGCGATTCTGTGATTCTGTGGTTCTGTGACAATAAGGGTAGGACTACCTTTTACTGTTGGTTTCCCCCCAGGAAGCATTACCAATGCTCTGCAAGCACAGGAATACAAGTCCACTCCAGTGTCAAAGCATTGACATGGACACAACTTTAACAACAAAAGGTTTCTTTGTACTGGTATACTAAAGTTTTATCTTGGAGTGATACAGTTAGTTCTGGTGTAAAGCCAGGAGGCCTTCTGCAGTATGGCCAAGATGATAAGATACCACATCACTTTACACTCCTTGCTAATATGCTTTTATCAGCAGAAGCCTCTAGTGTACATTTGCTCTGGTTCTCCTCTTTGAACTGATGTAATGCCACTGACAAGGCAGAATGGGTCTTTGGGATAAAAATGTACATATTTCAACTAGTTTCTTCTTAGGGAAAACAGTGACTCAGATCTTGATTATTTCCCAAAAACATTTTCTAATAGTATGCAGGTAAGGATAAATACAGATGCTATTCAAGTTAATATAAAAATGATCAATTTCTTTTTCTTTTTGATAGTAAACTTAAACAAGTCTAGAGCGGTATTTTTGCTCATGGTGAAATTCTAATTTTTCGACTTATCTCTGTCTTATCTTCTGCACGGTTCAGTTACAGCCCTTGCATGGGCCTGTATGGCAGAAGTGGTATATTCTGGAAGAATGAACTCTGGAGAGAGAAATCTGGGTTCTATTTCTGGCACTGAATTCAGACCAATTAGTTTACCTCTCTGTACCTTTGTTCTTTCTCAACTCTTTTTCTTTTTAAACCTTACATTCTTTAGTATACAGGATTCTATCTTATTATGCATTAATATGGCTCCTGGTACAATAGTTTCTCACATCTAATAGTAATATGCAGGTAGAAATAAATCCTGATGCTATTGCAGCCAAATTCTCAGTGGAATGAAGAGACCATGTTTGGCCCCCAAAATTTTGAGCTGCTAAAAAACCACTTTTCTTATACCTACATTTCTGCGTGGAGGGAGCTAGGGGGTTCTGTTTTTCTTGCAAGACGCAATGCTGTTTTCTAATCCTGTACATGCTCTTCCGGAATTACTGAAATGCATAAAAGTTTATAAACCTCAAGCAGAACATGTTCAGTATGAAAAAAAGAAGAAATGACTTCCTTAAGAGAGTCTTGCAAAAGTTCAGACACGGAGTGCTGATTTGACAAGTCAGATTCATGTGTGAATTTGCCGTCTAACACCATTCTAACAACATTGTCACTGATAATATAACCAAGGAAAGGATCTGGAAAGATAAAGCGCACATTTGCTAGGTCTTTAGGCTTTGATAGTTTGTTGGCGGCTGTGTGATCTTGTTAAACTCTGAAATCCAAAATGCAGTTGTTTTCAAAATTCATTGCCAGCAGCGGTGACAGATGCTTTTTGGAATGACACCCAGTGAGCTGTGAAACTCATGTAGTCAAGTATTTGTCCACTTGTCCCTACTTTATGTGTTATGGGAATATGTTTACACTCACTCTGTCTTGAATTTTTTTTTTCTTTCAGCTGGGTGAAGTGTTTTACAGATACAGCATTGCGCGCATGGCAAAAGGTGGTGTGTTGAAGTCTGGTGCCCCAGCGGGCAGCTCTTCCTTGTTTTGTCTGAGGGATTCTTCTCCAAGGTTAACTGTTTGCTGGACACAGTGAATTTAAGTATTCAGCTTATTTTGTCAGAGGCTGGTAAAGTTAACATCATGGAGCTGATATACCAAGCTTTGCTCTTTGAACTGGTCAGAGGGATCATTTTAACACACATGCTGATATAGCAGTTACTTCACTGAAATTTAATGCGTCTTCCATCTCATCCTTTCTTCTCCTGATAGGGCAGCCAGTTCTTCTGGCTGAGGTCCCTGTGCTAAGATAATCTCCTGTAGCCAGGCTCACGTTTTTATGCAGGCTAAGCAGCTAGTCTTAAGTACACCTAGGTTTTGTGTGAAGGCATAGGCAGCTGCAAATGGTATAGGCAGCTGCAAATGGTGTATGCAGTGGATCAGCATCCCAATGTTCCTTCTTTCTGATAACTTTTTCCCTACACACTGGCAAAGAAGGTTTTTTTCTTACCATGGTAATTCTTGCCATCTTTCTACTCTCCTTTAAAAATTATTATTATCGTGTTTGTTTCTTTTATTTCTTATTGCACTAAGAGAAAACAGATTTT
Source organism: Apteryx mantelli (assembly GCF_036417845.1). Lineage (NCBI taxonomy): Eukaryota > Metazoa > Chordata > Aves > Apterygiformes > Apterygidae > Apteryx > Apteryx mantelli. The sequence goes on along the minus strand of NC_089980.1, from coordinate 39,129,815 downwards.
TCTCCTCAGACTGAAGAATTAGCTCCTAAGCTGTCCTGTTACTGTAGACGTGCACATTATGCATGTGCTTCTGCTTGGTACTATTTTATTATACTGTGTTTCCTTTAAGGGAACAGAAAATCCTTCCCAGTTTTTCTTCTCTGGATTTTCTTCTTCTGTTTTGCCTCTTGCATTGCACAGAAGGAACCAAAAACCAATTGTGCAGGGTAGAGGCAAACGGAGTTGTAGAACTGGGAATGTCAGTACATTAAAAGACGTGATCTACCTGAGCATACTTTGAGTTACTGTAATGACTCTCAAAAAGAGGCTTAGTTTTCAGTTGTGAGTCTTGAATAGGGATTGAACACAGGAACTATAGTACTACAGGGAGCATCCAAATTTAGGATAACAGAGGCTGCTTCTCTTGTAAATCTGGGATAACTCTACTCCAAATCCCTTCTGAGCTGATGGAGATAAAAGATAATGCAGGGAGCCTAGTGCAGCCCCTGACTTTTCTGTAAACTTCCAGATCTGGAAAAATCATATAATCTCATTTTACCCCATTTCTTTCTTCATCTGTAAAATGGGAATGAGATTTCTCTACCTCAGAGGTGCACTATGAGTTTCTGTTAAAGTTTGTGAGAAATTCAGATACTAATAATAGACATTTTCAAATCCCTGAAGTGGGCAGATGTTTGTGCCTGGGAACATTAGCAAAGAAATACATGCAGATTCTAAAAAGGAAAGCTTTTGTAACTTAACTTTATGCAGGTGACTAACAAAAGATTTGCTAAAGGCAAAACTAAATGTTTGGGCTTCTGCTTCAGAATAGAAGATTGAAAAGATGCTAAGACAGTAGAATAAGACACCAAGAGGGATTGTGGGGTTGCTGTAAGTGGACATAGTCAGTGCTAGTCTAGACAGGCATATATTTGGGATGGTTCAGAAAAAGTAGAAATGGAGAGGTACTACAAAGTAGGGGAATGGATTAAATTGCCCTATTCCCCAGAAACGATTTTGTGTTAATAATATGCATTTCAGTTATTCTCCAGCTGTCTTTCATGTCCGACTTCCAGGCGACCATTTTGTTTGTTTGCAGACCTCAACTAGTCCACAAAGACGAAACCTCTGTAGGCAATGCCTGTCCTCTGGCATTTGTTTCAAGTTTTTGTCTGTTTGTTTGTATTTTACAACCCTCTTTTGTGGCATCCTGGGCTGCAGCCTCCTTTTCAGCACTCTTTCAAATTAATATTTAAACAGCTCCTGTGAACTTTTTATACCGACGTACCAAAAAAAAAAAAAAAAAGCAATTGCTGCTGCAGAGCATGTTTGGGAGGTATCAGATGGGAGAGCTGCATCCCTCAGCCTCTCCCTGGAGCTGAACACGGAGATGACGGAGGAGGACTCAGTGCTGGGGTGGTTTTATGAAGTGAGACGCGATGTTCCAGAATGTCTCCAACAAGTGGCGTGTTTCCTAACCCCCCGGGAAAATCCCTGGGGTAACCTGGCACAAGCTTTCCCTCAGACCTCACCCCCCGCATATATTTTAATGGGATTTGTTTCCCCTGTTGGCTCCCTTGTGACAAGATTTCAACTCAGAAACCAAAATCTGTTTGGGTTTTCTTTTAAAGGCTTTTGTGGGATTTTTTTTCACCCTGATATATGTACATACGATAACAGGATAGAAGGCCAAGTCTTAGATTTCCTAGGTTTTCAGACTATTTTTTTGTGCCAATTCTCTTAGTGGGATGGAGATAGGAAACTTATCTGATTAACAAATGTAAAATCCTAGGATAAAGAATGCCCTAATTCAGGCATGGAATGGCTCTCTTTGAGTGTTTTATGCTGTTATCTGTTTTGTAGTTTCTGCGTGGTTGTGTGTGTGAAAGAGTGTTGTGTCTGCCTCTTCACACAGCTTTTCTAAATAGAAACTGAACTCAGATGTACAGAAGCTGATACATTACCTCCGTTTTTAACTTCACTGACTTCAGAGTCTTCCCTCTGACTGACCAGAAGTCAGAGAAGAAGCAGAAAGAGTTGGAGGAGCATCTTAATGTTGAAGGTGACCAGTCCTTCTCTGTGCAGGGCTGACTGTATTTCTGCTGTGCTGTTTTCTCCTGGATGACTTGTGTTGCAGTTTTGGGTATAAGAAAGGAGGTTTGTGCATCCTGCTTCTTAAAGAGGAATGTGGAGCGCAGATTGACACTTCTGTTGAAGGACAGAAGGGCTGCAAGGATATAGCTAAAGACTTTTAAAGTCAACAAATCTAGGGAATTCCTCTGATGGCTCAGCTTATGGCAAACTGAGAAAAGTGAAAGCAGGTGCTTTCAGGGAAATTATCTAAAATGTAGGTGTATGTCTAATAGCTAATTCCATTAATAAAAGGAAATGCTACTGAACATAAGAGCGTAGCCTTGGTTAGCATAGGAAGACAGGACGTGAGGTATTTTGCCTGTATGAAATGCCTTTATATCCGTAAATAGCATCTGGTTTTGTACTTGCTTAAGTCAGGAGGTGATCACACTCATGTAAGGGTACTGGCTGTCAAGGATGTGAGGACCCCACGGCCACCTCTAGCCCCTGCACACATACACACTTTGACGAACTGGGCACAGGATGTTGGTGTAGAGGAAACATTGTGCTAGACAGAGCCACTTTCACTGTAGTGAACATAGTGTCACCAGTAGGCTTGCTCTTTGCAGTGCAGTTTTCCCCATAATAACAGCGGTCTCGCTGACTGCCATCCAGCCGAGGGTGTTGCTGAACACGCATATCACCCTCTTCCAGGCTCTGGGTGGACTACATGAGTGTACGTCTGCAAGAAATTGTGGGTAGATATCTCAGACAGAAAAAAAAAAGTACTTTAAATTGACAAATCAGTCCAAACCACTAAGGTTATAACTCCTTTTTTTTCTTCTTCAAGCAGAACAGTAAAACAGACCTGTTATTGGCAGCTCATTAGTAGTGAGACAGAGGCAATATGTACCATGACATCAGAGTGCTGCTTGACCCACATCTATCATTTAGTTAGAGATCCTTATTCCTGGGCCTTTCCAAATGCCTATAAGACATGCAGAGCACAGAACTCTGTGGCATAAATAAGATACAGATTTTCTACTTTTTGATGTGTTTAGCACATTTTTGTTACTTCCTTTAATACCGCAGACCTTACATTCTTGAAGCATTAGGAGAACAAAAGGCTAACATGAGCAAAAAAAAAAAGGTATTCAATAAAAGGTATCGTTCTGTTCACCTACTTAGCATTTAAAATTTAACCTTTTTCTTAAGGGAAGAGAGAATGAATACCACAGCTGAGTAACTTCAGATATAAAAAGTTCCATCATTAAATCAGTTGTTCTTTAATTCATAATAGAACTTAAATAAAGAATGACTTATAGGCAGCTGTTTCTAATATTGAGTCCCCACCACACATGAAAGGAACATTATTCTTACAGCAGCCTCTCTACCCTTGGGTGTTATCAGCCGAACATGTTTTGAACCCACCTAATGCATTTGAGGTAGCTTGGGTTTATTTTTCTTTCAATAAAATAAATGGTTTTGTAATTAAATTTCTGCACTGACTGTGCTTAATGGCTACATTGACAAGTGCTAATGTATGGGAAGAGAATGAGTTTGAAATGAAACATGCTGTTTTCCAATCTGCAAGCAATTTTGCACTGGGGCAATCAAAATCTTGTGCCAGTGAAACATTTTCATTAATCTGCTAACTTAGTGCACACTGCCCACTCAGCAGCACAAGGACACTTTTTTAAAAAAAACAAAAATATCATGAAGTGAGCCGTTGTTTGAAACCATTTTGTGGTCTCTGGCAGCAGGGCCTGTGGAAATTCGCTGACTTTACACCATGAAATGTTGCAGCTGTCTCAAAAGGGACTGGCTGCTTCAATGTTTCAGTTCTTGGCAATAATTCAGCTTTCAAATCTGTCTCTTTTTTTCCCCTTAGCTAAATTTATTTTTGAATAAATCTTCTCATAGAAAATTGAGAGCAGCTATTACATATTTGGACTTCATTTATGAAAACCACTTCAAGTCATCAAGAAGTGCATCAATCCAGCTCTAATGTTTACAGTACTTTTATGACTGGGAAACTAAACAATACTGTATTTCCCCCATTATCTTAATTTAGGTAGCACTGCATTTAAACATGAATGTGACTTTTCTTATTGCCAGACAAACAAAAAAACTGCAGAAATTTGCTTTTGTGTAACTTGCTGTAAACTCTGTGTTGGATGTGGCCACTAGAGGGTTGACTTACCAGCAGCTGCAATTCACAGTCAGGGAAAAGGCTTAGCAAAAAGCAAGAAGAAGCTTTAACACCTTAGGTAGGCATATAGAATTCCAACTAAAAAAAAAGCCAAAAATGAAAAAAAACAAACTACCCAGGAATCTTTTCTTAGGGTTTTACAATGTGACGGGGGCACAGTTATTTTCTCTCCTTGAGGCAAACATACTAGTAGTAACCCAGAAAAAATTAGCTATTGGACAGTCTTTAACTGTGGGTACTGTCAGTAAGGTGTAAGTGGGTAAGTCAGTAGGTGTCCAGGATCACAGTGTTAAAGTGGATGATGCTATTTCCTTCACCAAGTGCTGCATTGTTTAGGACGACAGATCATGGTTCAGTATTTTAGCCCTATTACTATGTGCACCACTTGGAGTAAGACGGCCAAAACGAACCAAAATGTTCCTCTCTTGAAGGGAATAATGGAGAATGAAATATTGTCCCAGTGCAGACTTCTCCCATCCAGCAGGAAACTGTACATCAGGGGATGGAACGCTACGAGATGGGACATCGCCAGCAAAATGTCATGGGGTGAGAGGTGTGTGATGAAATGACAAGGATCAACCAATATCGGTGATGTTATAGCTTGTAATAATTATTCTCATGAGGCTGCTCTGTACATGCTAAATAAACAGAAGTTTTTCAGTTGAGAGTTAGTTTGTGTCAGAATCCATTAGCCAAGCACTAAAACCAGGAGAATGTGCAGTATGAGAACTTATCACATCTTTTCTATTTAAAAAGTGATTTTATTTAAATAGGTTCAGATTAGTTGGCTGCTTTTTCATTCCTGCGTCTCCAGCATGGTATCTGTACTGTGTGACTGGGAAATGGCATGAAAAATAGATTATTGTCTTGTATTTTATGGCAGCTAGATGCCAGTTCTGATCAAGTGTACAAGACATTATGCAAACACATAGTTAAAGATCTCTTTTGCTCTGAAGTTTCTAGCAAAGGCAAAAAGGACAGCCAGGCACTCATCAAAGTCTTCTCTAATCCACCTAGACAGTGTGAAGGGCAGCAAAGGCACAGGGACAGTGAGATGACCTTTCTGAGCAAGCAGGCTCCTTAATCCTCGTCCACTGATTGTTCCACTGGGCTATGCAGCTTAAATGGGGAGCTAAGCAAAACAGGCATTGAAGTAAACCAAGAGATCACCTTTTACTGCTACAATTCATCCTAGTTACCTAGTGAATACTAAGCTAATTCAAAATGAATATCAAACTGCTTAATATATACTAATATATAATATAGTATATTAATTATAATTATTATAATAACATTGTTATGATTAATAATTATTATATAATTATAATTATTAATATATAATATAATATAAAATTAATGTATATATTAATTGATATATAGGTACAGCAAGGATTAAATGCTGATTAAATGATGTCTTTTAATTCAACAGCCCAATCATGTAGGAAGCAAAGCCACCTTTGGAAAGCAGGACAAGATCTGTTATTTGTTCATGCATGTAGGTCAGCTGTTGTGTCTGGATTATGTAGACAGTCTGTGTGTAGTTCAGAAAAGAACTGTGAATTGTTTCGCAGTGGTCAAATTCAAATGACTATTTTGAAGAGTATTGCAGTCTGTTTTGTGAAAAGAAAAAGGGGGAAAGTTCAGGTAGGTATTAAAAATGAGTATCTTTCACGTTGCACAGTCTCATGTGCACACACATTCCTCATCCTATAGTGAATATGTAAATGGAGGCCCTGCATTACTGAACACAGGGTTTCTTTCAGAAAACCTAGTTCTAAATTTGTAGGCTATTTCCTGGTATAGTTGAGGTAATTGACACTTATTCTCTAGCATTATGTACAGTAGCAATATTCTAAGATGGAGAAAATTGTTCAAGGGGACATTTAGAGGGTTGTGGATGTTCTTTAGCAGTCAGACTGCAGACTCCAGTGGGGATGTGGGACGGTGATCTAACAGTGAGGGAATGCATCGTGTCTTCAGTGATCACAGTGGGTGTGTGGTGACTGGGACAAGCATGAAGGAAATTGTGGACCGGGCAGGAAATTTGGAAAAACATGTCTCTCAAGTGTTTGCTGAGACCAGAGGGGATGGACATCATGTCCTGGAGCTGGTAGGAGAAACTGGCAGGAAGTGATGCAGCAGATACATTTACCCAACAGCAAACTGTGCAGACAAAGATACATGAGGTGTGAATGACAAGGAACTCAGCAGGGCTGATTATTGCTCCAGGGGAGAGGAGGGCAGTGAAAGCCAGTAGAGGTATCTGCAGGTGTGCAGGGGAATGGGAAAGGAATTAGGGGTCCTTCACAGAGGAAAATCTATTTCTAAACATGGTGGCTCTTCCACCCGTGGCGAAGGAAGACCCATTCTCTCTTTTTGTATGGCTCAAGAAGAGGAGTTGGGCATATCCATGGTGGTAGAATCACAGTATCTCTTAAGCATCAGATTTACTTTAACTCCAGATGACACAGAACGTATGTGTTGGTTAAGATATAGGCGTTATCCATCCCCCCATAAAAACAAAAGAAAACAACACTCCCAAGACACTGTTAAGAAGGAATACATTCTTGGCGACACAGGCTACAGCTCTGTAGCCGCTTTGACTTGCTTCGCATATACAATGTAGAATTTTCATATAGCCAGTTGCTTCAATATCATCTCCCTATGACTTATCAATTATGAGGAAAACACAAGAGGTCTACAGCAGTATTGTAAGGTTCTGCAAATTGCAGTTTGTTGACAACAATATTACTGTTAAGAGGCAATGAGTTTTGAAATGCAACACATCTGCAGTGACCTTGACAGAAGCAAAGAATTTCTTTTGGATAACAAAGGTTTTTTTAATGGCCTTGATACTAATGTGATTGTCATTTCAGACTTTACTTCATGAATCTGAGCACTGCATCTAAGCCCTAGTGTGAAGCATCTACAGTTACAGAGGGGATTGCACAAAGAAAGCGCTAGTATCTAGCAGTCCAGCTCTTTAACTGGGTGAAAACAAGACTTAGACCTGGCCATCCAAGAAAACTAAAGCTGTTATGTAATGATGCCTGCAGGGATTCCGCAACTGTTGCATAGTTTAGAACAAAGCTGGAACTTCTTGAGGTAAGTCCCAGAAAAGAACATGAAGTGATTATATCTGTTGATCTGCATGCCTAAGTGACTGTTACAGTGTGGTCTGGATTGGGTTTAAGATGACAGCCCCCCCCCCAAAAAAAAAAAAAGAAAATTTGTCTATTTAGCCCTTGCAAAAATTTAGTTTCCTATCAGGCACATCCATGTACCACAGCAGACCTCTTAAATAATCTTCATGCTGGGTTGGTGTCTCTCTCATGAGTATTGCAATATACTATAATTATCAAGGAATCTTGGCCTGACTTTCCAGATCTATGACATCATCTTCTATCACAAGATAGAAGTCCAAAAATTGAAAAATGTTTTCTCACTGATTGTAAAAAGTTTAACACTCTGGTGATCCTTACATAGGATCTGACACTGAGCACTGCTCGGTAGAAACACATTTGTGAACACTCAGGCTTCAAATACTTTTTCTCTACATGTGATAATGTTACATTCTCATAATTAGCCTCTTAAAAATACACGTATGTACAAGCATTGTGTTCTCCCCCTTCATATTTGTATAATAACCATTTGAAGATAATTATTCCTTTTACAGATTTATTCTTTGGTAATTCTTGATCCCTTCGGATTGAAACAAATAGCTCTGCATGTTGCAGAGGGACTACATTTTTTTAGCTTTCCTCCATTTACACCACCTGGTAAGTCAGACCGATGCACTGATGCTAATGCAGCAACAAAGTCCTTCGAAGACTTCAGTTGCAGGTTTTTAACACATCCATGTGAGTCCTGTAAGACATGAGTGTCATTGCATGAGTCACCCTTCCTTTCTCCATATAGGTTACCAGAAGTAGACTAGATCTACACTTATAAAAATAGTAGATTCCAGGTGGTTATCCAAGTGAAACAGCCTTCAGACTACCAGCGTGTCATTATTTCATAATGATGTAGTATATGGGCAGGCAGAATCATAACAGTAGCACCCAAGATGGTGATTTATAGACTGGATTTCAGCTCTGGTATACATACAGTATAGTTTAAGTTAATTTTTTCCTTTATTACTCTGATAAATCATGGAATGTTTTGTAGTTTACTTTGTGTAATTTACTACCTGTGTGAAGTCTCTCATTCACAAGAGGAGGTAGCTTTGCAGAAGCACCTCGGCAGAAACTTATGAAGGGACTCTCCCAGGTATGAGGGACAGCTTGGGAAAACGCAGAGACGATTACTCCAAATTGAAGGAACAGGAGATTGAAATTGGCATCATGGGCTGGAGGCAAGAATTGACCTCTAGAGACTGAATGAAGGAGAGATGGGGAGGGATTGTAAGTAAACAGCCCTGCAAATGAATGCATCTGAAGAAACTCAGAAAGGAATGCAAAGAGAGAAATAGTACAGTTACTGCGAGCCTTATAGCAGCTTCATGAAGTAAGCCTGCCTTTGGCAAAGTTAGAGAAAAGGATTTTGCAGTGTTCAAAATATAAGATCCTGAGGGCATGGACAAGGAATATAGCTGTGTGAATGTACCATATAAGGCTGTACCCCAGAGAAGATCACACCAATACATATATTCAAATATGCAAATAATTAGTTTGCTGCCATCTTACTAGCTCTTTGTCTTCTCGTTTGGAAATTAGGCTCTGCTGTTAGCAAATTTCTTTCTTTGAGAAATGATCTCTAATTTCCTACTATCTCATATCATCTGCTGTAGCGGGCACATTGCTTCCTAAGAGGTCCCAGAACACGGCTTTGTGACTGGCTGGTAGTGAGGGAGTCAGAGGGGGCTTGGGGGACATTCAGACAGTCGTCACAGAGACATGAGTATGCAATAACTAGATCAACAAGTGTCTCCTTTCCAAACTACTGTTACCCAAATATTGCAGCTTGATAGAACAAGCAGCTGTGCATCCCTTCTGCAACAGGAAGCTGGCAACTGAACCTGCTTCCTCCTCCCTCTCGCACTCAGGCATATTCTTATTGCAAAATCACTCCATTCATTTTGGGGTATATCCCACAGAATTGCAATTCCAACCTCCTTAAAATTCGGTTCAGTTCTGCTGTATGGGAATCATGCAAAGGCTATTTTGGGGAATAGAAAGTGAGTTATTTTACAGGCCTGTCTAAGGATTCGTCTTGAAAATAATTTTCCGTGAAATTAGAACTGCATTCAGCAGTAATCGCTCATGTAGGTTATGCCATAACTATTTTCTCCACATGTTGAATTTGAATGATGACTTATTGTTATTATATACTCATGTATATACCTCTAGTTCCCAGAGGTCCTAGTCAGGACAAAGTTTATCAAATGCTGTACAAATGCATACAAAGGCAATCCCTTCCTCCAGGCAGCAGAAATGACAGAGAGACACCCAGCATAGGTACTACTATTGCATACAGACGTTATATGCATTTTCATATTTTCCCTAGCCATGATAGATAAATGAAGTTAGTGCCAGCTATTCTAATCAGTCCCTGAAGACATCATTACAATCTCATGTAAAGTGGCACAGTAAAACTTAAGTTAATAGATTCATTGTCTCTGTTTGAATTGGGGAAATATGTTTCTTTCTGCTGTGGGAGAGACTTGGGTTGTAGAGAGCGCTAATTTCTTTTAGAAGATTCACTGCCATCATTAGAAAAAAAGAGGAAACCTTTGGGGCACTAAATATTGCTTCTGTGATATGCTTAGAGCATCACAGAACCAACAGTGCTACTCCTTCTACTTTCAGGTCTACTCCAGATGTAGAAAAATGATTCAGAGGCAAAACTTTCACAGTGTGTTGGTTATTTAAAGTGTATAAAAGCTGTACTAACCATCAGCACTTAGCCATGGGCTTGCAATATCTGAGTAATGGAATTCTGTCCTCCTATAATTAACATGTAACTAACTAACATATAGTTTGCAAACTGAGGGAACCAAGGGTGAAACACTAAAGAAGATTTAAATATGGTTGCCCTTCCTCGACAACACAGTGCTATAATTAGTACAGAGCAATAGCACCATCAAGCTCCAGCTGAACAATTACATCCCAGGAAATTCAACCAACAAGTATCATATTATAAACAGTCATATCTGTGTGGTAATGCATAAGTATGCACTAGTGCCATCTAGCTAATCCCCAATGTATGTCACTCCTAGTGCTAGGCAAATCATGGAACCATCATTGTCAAATAACGTGTTTGACATGCTTGGAGAAATTTGTAGAACAGATTATTAAAGAAATGGTATATTGATGATGGACATATCCTAATTAACAAACTGAGCAAAATTAATGGTGAAATATGTTAACTAAATGTTATTACATTGGTCATGTAAATTGTACAGAGCTAACAGTTTACCTGATGGCCCTGTCATCTCCAAAGCTGTCCTGATGTGATGACCAGAGAAAGTTAGAGAATCCAACTGTCTGTGGAATAAATTAATGTAAATTTCAGAGACAAAAAATATATAATTTCAAGGACTTTCCATTGTACAAAGCCAAATATTAAATAGTAAAAAAGCAGTTAACTCTAACTAGGGACATTATATGTTTCAAGGAAGCTACAGTATCAAAGCTACAAATATGCAGACCTATTTGATGGTAAAGAGAGTTCGATAAAATAAATAGATTTCCTAGTTTAAAACTTGTATGAGGTGTAACATAGGGGGTAGGGTGAAATGAACTGTAATTACTGAAACTGAGAGTTAGATGTGGTCTCAGAAAAAAATTAGGATCCAGGCAACCCAAATTTTAGGGAGATTTGCCTTTCAATCTGAACTTTGTGGTGCAGTCTCACTTCTGCACAGAATGGTCATACCATGGCTGGAAAGACAGCATGTAAGAACCACCTGTATTAGGAGAATTTTTGTCTTCCTCCAGCACTATTGGAAGTGTTCAGGGAGCACTAGTGACATCCTCACCCCACTGAAGACAACAGGAATCTCCCTGTGACTTCAAAGGCATTGGGATTTCACTCTTTGTGTCTAAAGAGAGAAAAGGCTGTCGGAAAGGGGTAATATTTTTAATTAGAACAACTTTCTGAGGTGCAGTTCTCATTGTCGCTAGATGGTGCAGCAGAGTAGCTTTACTTTGGATCATTTGAACTAGAATTTTGGAAAATATCACACTAAGGCGAGGGTAGTGCAGGTAGACCCCTCCATAAAATAGGTCTTTCTCTCTGGTCTTTCTATTTCTGTTTGCAGTTCAAGCACTATGGCCTTCTCTAATGTTATCTGAAGATGAAAGAAGCTAAGTGCTGCCTATGAGGACTTGGAAACTAAAGGACCTAGTACCCCTCAGTCCGATCTAGTCATGCCATAGCCAGAGCCATGTGACATTCTATTTATCCAGACAGGCTGAATGGTACGGTTGAGAGCAGCCATGAAATGATTCATTCATCATTGGAAATGTTGAGGAAAACTTGTGCAGATGGTTTGTTGGTCCTGCCAGATTTCACTGTTGAGCTGTATAAAGCAAAGCAAACCATGCATGATTTTAAGCATTTTTGTGATTCAGAGTGAAAAGTGTGCATGACACTAACAAGAGGTGTCTTTTTCCTCCTGTTCTCTTGTTTCTTCCTTTCCTCTTTATTGCCATGTGTGGAATAAAAGGCAAAGGGGATGATGGAAACCAGCTCCGAGATAGACCAACTAGGAGCTTCGCTCAAACTGCTCTTTATTCATAATTTCAAATGATAAATTTTCTTTTACTTTCTCCCAGCAGCAATTCTGTCCCCATCAGCAATCCATCATCTGTCTAAAATCTATGGCTGACAATTTCTAGCCTGTACTTTTTGTACTTTCTGGTATATTGCCTTTCACACAATAACAGGATATTTCTTCCTTGTTTGTACAGAGAACTTTTTTAGCCATAACAGTAAAAAATGTCTTTATGCATGCAGGAAAAGGCCAATTCTAATATTAAAACAACATCTGATGTACTCTTAAAGAATACATCACTAAGGGTAAGGAAGGTTCATCAAAGCATCCAATACTGGAGCTCAGATTTGAATCAAAATCTACCAATTGTCCTTAATGACTTGAACTATTGCTTGGAAAGTATATTGTCTAAGTTAGGAATACACACAGTTTTGAGATTTACAGCATGTTCTATGGTTTGAGCCTGTCTCAACAAAAAAGAGACTATATTTTGTCTGAAGAGTTAATGACATATGTTTGTCTCAAGTGACTATGATTCTGAGAAGAATTTTATAAAAATCTTATTATGTTCAGCTACGGTTTGCAAATAATATAGAGAAACTTGCATTTTGGAACACAGTATGAGAACTGTGCTGCTGTGAACTGAATTGTACTGGAATAAGAGTAAAAATGTGTACCTTAGCTTTTTCTCTAGGAGGTTTCCGGCCAGCCCTAAAACAGAATATGACTTAGGAGAGAGAGAAGTCAGATTCTAACGCAGTCCACACGGATGCTATTTAAACCCTTGAGACAAAGAACAGAAAGAAACAGAAGTAACCAAAATGTATCTAAGTGGTAGTTCTCAAATTGCTAAGTCTTCGCATAGTAGAATTCATTATATATCACAATCCATTAATTTTCATTACCTTGATCTAATTTTCATTACCTTGATATATTCTATACTTTGTTCTTTGAGTCAAAAACATCAAAAGAAGGATATGGAAATTCACTGATGATGAGACGACTGGCAGCAAGCATGACTCTCTCCAAGATTTGACATATCAGATGAAGGGGTGACATTTTTGAATTGTGATGACATCAGCCACAATTTGTGTCTTATTGATTATTGACTGCAAAAAAATTAATGCCAGAAGCCAGTTATTCTGGAGCTTATTCCTGGGTCAAATATCCTTGTGAACTGTGTGTGTGTGATTGTACAAGTGAATGTTTATGTATATACGTCCATGCATGAGCACATTCTTTGGGCAAAATCATGCCTGGCTTGGAAAAAGCAATGCAGTTAGGTATAAATGAATATACTAGGGTGGCAACTGGGGCTACACTATTTGTTTCCAAGGGAAACACTCTCAAATGGCAATTCTAGAGCCATGCTACTAAATCCAAATTTATGTAAGTAATTAAGTAATATTCAAAATTTCTCTTTCTCTCTCTCATTCTGTATGAGTGTGTTATATATAAGCATATTTTATATGAGTGTATATTTATATGTATTAAAATATGGATTCCACTTGGGGGGAATAGAGAGGAGGACATGAGGGCAACTGCTGGATATAACTGGGCATATTGAGCTGAGAGCTGAGTGGTGGTGTGTATTTAAGTTTTTAGAAGGCAAGTGAGGAGTGAATGCATTTGGGATAGGAAATACAGTCCTGGCAAACTGAAGGGAATCTGAAATACTTTTGTAAGGATTTTGAAAGCTTAATTTATAAACTGTTTTGTCTGTATTTGGATCCAGTTCTCTAGTGGTGAAGACAGAAAAGGTTGAATAGATCTGAATAAGATTATACATGGGTATTTGGCCCTCCCGGTCATTCTCATGTGTCATCTTGAAATGTGGAGAACAACTTTGGAAAGGAAACATCAGGAGAAGGAAAGGAGATGCTAAGCTATGTACTGGGTCTAGGAAGAAGAAATAAGAGTTGCTAGCAACTGCTCTAATTGGGTGAGGGTAGATGGCATTGGTTGAAGGTGCTGGCATGGACATTTTGGTTGTGTTGCAGGAGGGGTTGACTATGTGAAAGGTGTGCTTCATGTGACCAATTTAGATTTGTGCTTGGGGGCTCATTTAGTTGGCACTGTACTCTAGGTAATATTATTAAATGTTTCAGTCATCAGAGAGCAGAGAAATGATGCTTATCAAAATGGAAAATTAGTATAGACATTCACATAATAAAATCCACTAATCCAATCATAACAATACAACTGCCTTGTTCGGTTACTGTCTGGAAAACAAGATGTGTATCCCATGAGGCAGCCACAGAGGGCAATATTTTAAAATAAATCCCACCATTTTGTATGTTAGAGTGTTTAATTATGAGCAACCATATATTCTAAATGTCATCTTTTATCTCAGGTAATTAAAGGAGACATGTTTAAAAAAAACAAAGGAAGGAAAAGTTTTGGAGCAATTAGTTCCATTTCACTTAAGATCTTTTAAAATGCAGAATCTCTGCTAATAAATATTATATGTGATCAGTTCAGATCAGAAGGGTTTCATTACATTTGTTTATTGTTTAAGAAGCATTCCTCTGCAGTTTAGCCCCAAAGAGATTTTGTTTAGAACGGTGGAGGCCGCTAGAAATGGTATTATTCTAATGCAATATCCCCTACAACTTGCTATGGCAGAATTGTCCCGTGTTACATATTTTCAGATATAAATTTCCAAAGTGAATATGTGTCCACTGTTTGTATTGTAAGGCTTTTCCACAGCCTAATAAGCGGTCTCAGCCACAAAAAGTTTTGCCCATATTCAGCCCGTTCTTGTTTGTATCCAGCAATGCTCAGTGCCGTCTCACTGCTCCCAGGTCCTTATAGCAGTAAAATCATCCTGCCTTTTTGTTTGGGCTGATCTTCCAAAGTGTGTTTGCGCAGTCCTATTCCCTGGTCTGCTTCATCACCGATGCCACCACTGCGAGGGTGAAATCCTGCTAAAGCTGCGTGGTGTGATCCCTGTGGGAGGAGTCTGGAACAGCTCCTGCGTGTTTAGTTGTGTTTTAAAGGTTCAAGCAGGTCACGTCCAGGCTCCATGAAGGACTGTTTTCTCGCCTGGGTCACACTCATGCTCTAGAAAAGCTTGTTTCCTGCTTTCCCATCCCTGTCTGTTATGAACCATGATTAATCAGACCAAGGACAATATCCATTACCTAACACAAGCAAATATGATTTTTTTTGCTCCTCTTGTGCCCTTTACTGGGAATGGGCCCAGCTCTGCCTTGCACATCTCTAGTTTTCATTTGGGAGGAGTCAGGGTAGTCTATGTGGCTTCTTCTATTAGCTGTAACATTTGGAATATTAATAATAACTTATAAGCATTGCAAGAGATTTTGAAGATGAAAATGATATAGGCTGGAGATAACCATTACTAAGGATTATTATTATTTGTTATGTATGACTCTTTGGGTTAGGACATTTGATCCCAATCTCAATAGCTTCTCTGTCCCTGGGGCAAAAACTTAATACTTTTGCTTTCAGAACTAGTCACAATTTATAATATGCATACAGTATATTACAATCTTTAATTTTTTTCAACATTTTATGAGGTGTGCTTATTAAATGAAATGGTAAGTCTGGCACTGGCAAGTCTCTTGTGCACTTTTTTTTCATATTTCCTTTCTTTTGGCAGGTCCATGAAAAAGGAGTAAGTTTTTGTGGGCTGTGCATGCTTTTCCACCCTTTTTCAGGATTTGTCACATCTCCTGGAAGGCCCTATAATTCACAAAACATGATTTTATATCCCAGCAATTTGCCAAGTCTTGTCAAATCCTAACATTTTTGTTGGCAACTATTTGCATCTCTCGGCTGAAAGGGAGTAACTTAGATCATCCAGTCACAACGCTGTTCTTTGGATACCTTTTGATAGTGAATGTGTTAGTTTTGATACATGGTTTAATCTCTGCTTGCATGGGGCTGCCCACAATATTTCATGTCTTCAGCTGGTGAATCCTTTCTAAGTGGACATTCTGCTTCATCAGCTGATTTTCCAGCTTTACACATCTGCACTTGCAGTTCCATTTCTCTCTGAAGAATCATGATCTGAGAAAAAAAGCTTAAAAATTTAATAGATGTAATGTTTCTTGCTTCTTTGAGATACGGTTCCTTTCTTAAGTACAGTTGAAGTGACCTCTACCATATTGTAAGGGAGACTATACAATTTTTTTGGAAAATTTTGAAGATGCTTTTGCACCCCGTTTATATTTAACTCATGTCTGTCCAGATAGCGCATTGACCACTAAACTTTGATTGTTGGGCTGTGGAAGGTGAGGAGTCATTTAAATCTGTGCGACAGGAATAAGTTTAAAGATGAGTAATCATTCATTATAGCTCTGTTCAAACAGCTCTGAGTGAGAGAATTTGTAGTGGTTTTAAATGCCTAAAGAAGAAATTCATTCCCCTCTTTTTGCACTGAACAGAATTAGCCAAAAACAAGAGGATATGGGATTTCCTCAGGTAGGATCTGTGAAGACAATATTTATTGTTTTGGGTTACTAGCTGCAATAGAAGTGAGAAGTTTTAATAATAGGCAGCACAACAGATGTTAGTTCACTGAGTTAGTTCACTATTACTGCCATATGCTATTTGTTATGAGTCATTTTGGATGCCATCCATCCCGGTGCCAGTGCTCGCTAGAAGCATCAGTCCATGGCAGGAGGAGTGAACTGATGCATATGTACAGAAACAGCTGGGAGGGTCTGCTCGTTTCTTCAGCTACTTCAGAAGGGGGATAATGTGAGAACTGGCCTGTGTTTACATTCACCGCTAGCTATACATGATCTAGGCCATGTTGGGTCTTACTTTATTGGTATACAGCAAATGAGGAGTCCACTTCTGCTGGTTATTTTTAGACATTCCCTGTGCCATGTTAGGAGTGCAGCAGAGGATGACCTCCCCCCTGAAACCAAGCACTCTTTGACCTTTACAGCAGCATTGCTTAAATTTATTTCAAGCCCAAATTTACTCCCCAGCCTCTCTCAGTGACATATTTTCGAGGGAAAATTAGGATGGTACATAGCCACACACAGTCATATAGGGAGCTGGTAGTCAACTTTGTACCCCAGATGGACTCTGCCCTTTTTTCTTCCTGTTTGAAAGCAAACACCCTGCCTTCTCATACACTAGTGCAGCCTTGTATATCAGCGGTGGGGAAGCGAAGCAGATGCCAGAGGATCTGCACAAGTAGGAAAGGACAGACTGCTGCTACCTCAGGGAAGAACCACCTCAAGAGATCACGGGTAAGGGACCGCAAAAAACAATTTTTGCTGGAAGAGAACCATGAATTTTTCTTGCAGTTTGAGGAAAACTTCACTAGCTGTTAAGAAACACAATATGCATTTAAAAATTGAGTTATTTTAGTAATAATTCTTTGCATGATGATAGTTATGAATACTGAGCTGCCTATCTCTCTCTGTCTCTCTCTTTCCCTCTCCCCACCCCAAAAGAAGTCTGTTTTCAACTCTGGATACATGTTTCTCTAACGATTCAGTGTGAATTTGCAATTGAGATATTCGTCTGGCCTGAGCGAGCAAATTGGCAAACCCTGTGCACCTTTGTCAGCATGAGGGCTGAGCCGGCAGGGGCACTGGGCAGGAGGGGACGGCTCCAGTTGTCCCTGGGTCCTCGGCACGCCGGCAGTCTTGGTGCGCGAGAAGAAGGAAACTGTTGTGCAAGGGAGAGGAAATGAGAAGTGACTGACTTTAAAGGATTTCACGCTTTGCTCCAGAGGACCGGCCAGAACTCTGATCTGCTTTTGAGAGAAAATCGCAGGGGCCCTGGCAGCAATATTTTTGGTTTCTTAGCAAGCTTACTGAGGACCTGTCTCCAGTTCCTTGACGTATTTCTAAACTTCAGTGAAAGTGAGTCACATCTAGGTGGTATTTTTTGGTGGCAAATCTAATTCTTACCACCTTCTGCCATGCTGCGCTAGTTGCACTGTGTTGCAACCTGATCCCTCGAGGTGCGGAGTGGTTCTCTCAGCACCTACAAATTGGAATTGCATCCGTGCTCACCCCTTCACGGTACCTTACAGGATAAGCCCTTTGCTGTTTAAGCATAGGACTAGTACCATTACGTCACAGGTTTATTTACATATTCACATACAATCCTATTTTTTAAGCACTCTTCTGAATGGTGCAGAGGACCATTCAGAAATGGCTCAGTCTGGAGAAATATTTCTAATGAATTTAATAGCATTCATATTCTGAGCATGGTGATTATCTTTTTATTTGTAACAGATTCAGTTGTACCAAAATTATATACTAGGTTGGGAAATGCTACACTTTAACTATTCTCTCTCTGTGTGTAGTAGATTTGAAATATCTATTTTGGGGTACGATCTAGAGATATCACTCTCTGCATTGCTCTCACACTGTGCTGAAGCCAAAGAATGAAATTTGTTTTTTTAAAGTCACAATCTCCTTAGAGTTATTTGGAGCATAGATTTTTAACAGATTAATATAGAGATATCAGTCTCCTGAACAATCACCCATTTTTCTCAAAACCACCAAATGCGGTATTTTTCAATGAGAGATACTTTTGCAAAAGATTCTTTTGGCAGAATATGCCTGTCCATTGAAAAAAGTTTTTTTTCCTGTGAATAAGCAACATTTGGAGGCAATGTTTACCAAGTCCAAGATGGGGGAAGACAGACTCTATAATAGCAATGCATATGGCTTAACTAGTATAAATTAAAATGCCATTGGGACAAATTATTGCAAATTTGCAGCCTGAAGATAAACGCTCTTTTGGATGATTATGCATTTATTTGTACACCTTACTTTTGGTTCTTGCTTTTGCAAATGTAGGCTGGAGGGTTAATCTGGATACTACCCAGCCTGGCACTGGAGTGTGTTCCCCTCTTGTGGCAGCAGCACATATGGAATTTTACGAGTCTGCTCTGTCTCTTTACTAATGGGCTTCACCTTATACCTCGAAGAGTTGAGGATTTTGTTTTTAAATCCAGGGTTTAGAGGTTCAGTCCTTGCAGGCAACCTAGCCAGAGGTGTTCTCATACAGGCCTGAAACCAGCAACAGAAAAGCCCGGTAGACAATCATGATTTTACCCTTACATACTGCAGTTCTTCCTCCATCTTTACCAGGTACCAGTATCTCTCTCCAGTTTGTCTGATAATTGGTAAATCAAAATAATTCACAAGGAGAACTGTGCTAGTTCCTAGCGATGATGGCAGATTTCAGTGCATTTATATGGTGGATAGGGTTTTGGTGTGTCATCTTTGAAAATGTGGTCAAATGGATGATTTTTTTCATCCAACAAAAACAGCCACAGAAAGAAAAGGATGCAAAATTCAGGGTGTTGCAAGTTCACTCTCAGAGCTAAACTGTGGTCTCTCTATTTTCTTGTTGCCAAGAATGCAGGCCAAGTCATTGAGGTTGACCACGTTTTATTACCTCTGTTTTTGCTATTCTACCTTATTCCTGAGACAAGTGGGAAAATTGTGTCTGAAAACTGTCTTTAAACTCTGGACCTCTAGATTGTACATCTTTAATGAATATTGGATGTGTTCCACTACTGTGCACTGCTGTCTGGGCCTCAGCTTTTTAGATACTGTTTTGAAATCCATAATTATAACCAGGTTTGTGATGGGTCACATACCACTGTATACAAAAATTTCTCTCATCCTGATACAGCTGCTGTTTTGGAGGAAATCAATTAAGTCAAAAGTAATATTTGTATACTTTCAGTTTTTTCTTGTTTTGGTCTTCCCTCTCCAAGGTGTGAAAAATGGCAATTTCTATATTTCTGGGAAATTAATTTTCAAGGTTGACTTTGGGCCAGTAACCTGAAGTGCTAACATAGTCCATATGTCTGCCTAGTAAAGGTTGACTGAAAAGTATGAAAGTTCTAGTGAAAGTCCATTTTTCCTGCTCCTTTTGGTAAATTGCAAGATTCCATTATACTGATGATAATCCATGGTTATTCCTTTCTGAACACTGATCTGCAGTGAAGCTGGGGTGAAGCTAAAATGCCTGGAATTTGTTCGATATAGGTGCTGCTTTTCATGCTGAGCAAAAGCTCAGGATTAATCATTTGTTCTGTAGTATTTGTCATCTTTCTCCCACTCTCTTAAGTTTATAATTCCCTCCCAATATTTTCAGTTTAACTACCTCTCATTTTACTACAAGTTTTGTGTTTTGTTAAAATAAATGCTGTCAAGCAGCTCTTCTACTTCCTTTATTGAGAAAACAGTAATACTCATACGGTGCTGGAAAAAAACTGAGAGGGAGGGAGAGACACAGTAAGGGAATAGAAATCATAACCAAAAAGTTAGCACTGGTTATTGAAATAGTCAGTGCTCCCTTGGGCTGTGGGGAAGGAAAAGGCAATTTTAAACTATCTTGAAATATATATTTTTTTTGCACAAATCTGACTTTTCACCACATATGTATGCTACAGTGGGAGAGGGGAAGAAAAGAAAGAAAATTCAGAGGTTTTACAGTAAGTTTTTTCATTATCTTTTGTAGTCACTCTTGCTCGTAATGAGTCCCAGGGGACATTAATGTTAACATTTGTAAAACCATGGTTCTTGATATTCCTGTGTAAAATTATTTAACAAGCACATTATTTTAATACTAATGATTTCTCCTGCTCTACAAACATTTTGGTAGCTTAAATGTGCATGCTGTCATAATGAGATTTTTTTAATGTAGAACCATTACAATATTTAGTACTGTGTTATTGCTAGTGGGAAATATGCATGTATTTGTAGAAGGCTTCAGTAAGCTTGGAGTCCCATTTTCTGGGAGGTGTTTAAACACAGAAAAGAAACAAATAAAGACAGTGAAAGACTTCAGGGAATAGCTTCTGTATGGCCAGGAGGCACTTCACGCAAGTCTGGAACACTTCCCTGGGCTGGAAACCCAAATCCTAAAAAGAGAACTGCAATGTTTTAAGTAGTTCTGCCTATCAGACAGACTTTTTTTTCTTTCAGATCAGACTCAGTTCAAATTAAATGGAAATCAGTCTTAAGAATCCTATTTATTTTGACGGGCTCTGGATCTTCTGAAGAAAGGTTACTGGCAAAAATTCTTTCCAATTTCAAAGCAAGCCGAGGGGCTGCTGCTGCAGCGGCTGCAGAGATTCACTATGGACATTCGTCGGAGGAGAATCAGGTCCTGAGCTAGAGAGGTGAAGGACAGAGCAGCTTTCTTGTCCACAGCAAGGTATTGGGACTTTCTGAAAAATCAGCTGTATTTCTCTAACAGTTTAAAAAATATGCCATAAAATATTGTTCAATATTAAGGTATAAGCAGCAATAAATTATTGAGCTCCCTTTACCAAAAAAAAAATACAATGGCTTCCCCCTATGACTGCCAGATGACTGCCTAAATCTGCAATTGTAGCATATTTCTACTCTAAAACTGCTACCAATCTTCCAAATACAAGCAATAACTACATATGGACTTGTTTAGCAAATCAGAAAGAAAAGATTCATTGCTGGTGAATGCTTTATTTCCAATTATTTCCTTCATAAAAGCTAGAATTCCAGATAAACAGAGTAACAAAATCCCACTGGTTATCTGTAAGAATACACTGATTTAGAAATGCTATTAAAAGTGCTTATTTGAAAATCCCCCAACAGAGAAGACTGAAAACAAAACTTCCAGCCCCAAAATGCTGCCTAAAATCTTTTCATATTGGTTTGCTTTAAGGTATCATTTAAACATTTTGTAGTGGAGTGCCACTGTGAATAAAATATCTTCTGTCACTTCTATCAGAAATCTGCACTTTGGCTCTATTTCTTTTATCCACTTTCCTGTTAAATGAACCTGATTTTTCATGCCGACAAATACACAAGGCATATTTCTCATGTCCAGTATATATGGCACTTGTTAAATCTCCTCCTGACACATCAGCTAATTTTGATGGGGGAGGCTGAGAGATACACCATTACTTATTATTTCTAATGTGTTTCTTAATATGAAACTTGTCATTTTCAGCCACGATGCTGACTCAGCAGTAGGTTTATTTCCAGAATTACTAAAACAACTTTCCTCTCAGAGTAACAAGGGACCCATGATTCACTGGTAGAGAACAGTGAAATAGAAAGAGGCCTTTTTCCATCTTCTAATATTAAAAAATAAACTGGTAAGAGTTCATAAAACAGTCCTGGGGAACTTCTGGGTTACAAAAAAAGTGGCAGTAGATCTCATATTTCACAGATGGATTGCACACAACCATGTTTAATTTGAGTTGCATCTTAAATGTATAGCTTGCATTATTTTACACATTTAACCAATGCTGCAAAACAAGATTTAGAGGGATCACTTTTTATTTGCTTATACCTACTTCACATATGTCAGAATCAATCATTTATTTGGACAGATGTTTTCTTACTCATATGCTGCGGTAAAGTGACATTTTGTACATGTAAACTTTCTTCTGGTTCACAGCATTTAATGATTGCTTTTTCCCATTCCCAAGTTTTGCAGAACATTCAGGTGTTAAATGCAGGGCTCACAGATTTAGAGATGGCTGTTTTAGAAAATACTAGAAAGCCACTTATCCAAAAGGGGCCTTTTTTGGGGGGGGATATTTTTTCAGGGTTTTTTTTTTCTTTCCTTTTTGAAAATGAAATATCTTCTTTCTCATTGATAATATTTTAGTGAAGGGAAGAGCAATGCATGTTACTTCTCAGCTGATATATAGCATAAGACTTTTGCTAAGGTGGTTATATTTTGATATGTTTTTGTGCAGACTTGGTCAGGTATATGCACATATAGACATAGACTGCATGTATAGAAGCTCCAAATCTGTAAGGTTTCATAAGGAAATGAAGGACTTCGTGTTTGCTGCTGTCATGATTCTCAGCTAGGACAAACCACAAAACCTTTCCTGAGTGCCCCAAAACCCTTGTGAACCAAGGAGAAGGCTGGAAAAAGAACCTGTCACTTAAAAAGAGTAAAATCCTATGGAAAAGCATTTTCACCAGTAACTTTTCATATACAGTCATAAACTACCATTTAAAGTGGAGGGGGGAGGTTCATAAAAGGCTGCCTTTGCTGCCACTTTTAGGTATTGCCAGCGTCTCTCACAAGTGGTACCCAAGTGGCACTGGTGGATTGTCTCCTCCTCGCTACATGTCCATTTTAATATTATTGGACTTCTCCATCATCTGTGATAATGTCCACTGTGGAATTGCATGGTCCTTGAGGTAGGGTAGGAGTCTGGGGGATCAAACCTGACGGTTTCAGCCATTCCTCTCAGACCAGGCACCATTCCTCCGACTCTGGAGCTCTGCCTGTGAAGCCCTGGAAAGGCATCTGCTCTCATGGCTGTCCTGTTCAGCATTGACGAAGCCCCTAAGTGAGCGTGGAGCATCGGTGAACAGCTACCAGCAATACACAGATGTTCTTTATAGCGCCGTGCTCCAGCTGCTTCATTGCTTGGAGACTGCACCTGGAGAAAGAAAAAGATGATACTACAGGAGAGAAAACCTGCTGATGGATGCCAAACTTTATAATATCCTCTCCTTCACTTTCACTTCTTCCTGCTTCATTGCAATGTGCTTCTCTACTTGTGCTCCAAGTATTTCTGAACATCCAAATATGGCTCTTAAAAGATCTTTATAACATTTATGGTGGGCACCCCTCCTTCCTGTCAGATATGGACTTACTAGAAAGAATCGAGACTTTGGATTTTTTAACCTTTCTGCGGGTAGATATGAAACCGCTAGATCTGGGGAGGTGCAAAAAAGCAGCAGTTCGGACCCAAGCATCTTTCTTACCTGTGCTCTTGCCAGCTTACTGCCTCTGGGCTCCCTGTTCTCTAGCAGCCCTTGCAGAATACCCTCTCACATTAAAGATCTCATACTGAGACTGTTTCAAGCATTTTGCCCAAGCTAGCAGGTGGCTTTTCTCAGTCTAGCTTCACCAGGGCTTTGCCATGACTTTATGTTGCACCCCTCAAGTGGCATATTTCCAAATTTAGTAGATCCAGCCCTAACAACTGGAAAACACCTTTAAACTTCTGCAGACCTCCTCACATCTAGATCAAAATGCTGTGCCCAGTTTGGGCTCAGCCATCCCACAGAGACAACAGGCTTTAGACCTTTATCACCCTCAAAATAGCTTTGTAGAGGGAAGTCCAGCCCCTAATGGCTATAGAGAAAAGAATATTGAGGAACTGAATATTAAGGAGCAGTCAGAGCAGATGGGGGACCTGTGTCTTCCCAGATGTTCCCTATAGTCTGTTTCTGCGTTCCCTGCCCAAAGCAGGGGACCCTCACTGGTACATCTTTACTAGGAAAGGATATTTTCCTCAGTCATATTAAGAAACTACCAGAGTCAGGTCAGTCTGCAGCCTTCATGTTTATGCAGGACAAGTTTAAAATGATGAAGGCATCTAGGATGTTTTTGAGTTATAATTTGAGCAAGCATTTTAAACCACCTTCCTTAATTAAAACTTGGTCTCGTGTTAGTTGACTTAAGGTAAGTGAATCAGATTGAGAACTACACGTTCTTAATGTGGAGAAAACAGGGTTGCAAGGCAGGCAGGGTATGGAAGCTTGAGAAATGATTAGCCACTGGCTGATTGCTTTTACTGGCCAGACGTGGGGAAGATGGCTGTCACACTGCACACTCTCCTCTATGGCTATTTGTGTCAGATATAAATTACTCAGTGCTAATATGCACTGCCCTGTCTTGAGGAAAGCAATAGCACAGACATGATTTCGATCATATGACTAATTTGAAGTCTGTGCTAATTTCTTTTTAAATGCGTGATGTTAATGGCCCCTCCTGGCACTGCAGAATAAGGCTTCAAATTTGGTTTTGCCACAAGCATATTATGTGATGTAGGCAAAATATTTAATTATGCCGCATTTCTATTTGTACAAATATGTTTTTCTACTCCAATTTTCTGTTTTATTTATTGAGCTCATAAGATTTTAGTTGCACGACAGGGTCTTACTGTGCATATGTGTAAGAGTAAGTGTTTGTAATTGCAACAGATACCACAATAATCTGAATAAAATGTTACAGTGTGCCCATTCCTTGGATGTTTATTAACTGCATGTTTTACACACACAGTTTTGTTTCATATATTTGCACAATGTTCTTATGTTTCACATTCCAGTTTTGACAGTTGGTTGTTTATACATGTATACAATTTATTAATAGTGGTTCAGAAAGAAAACAGTTAGATGCTCGCTGTTATCCCAGGATATTGTGTTCATTTTCTAGTAAGAGTCTCTAGTGCTCTGGGGTCCCTAATCAATGTAAATATTGTTTAAGATGAACATTGCAGTGGGCATACCATGGAGCCAGACCACCAGCAGAGCATTAAACAAGGACAGATGTGAATGCCAGGATAAAAATGAAGACATTCCTGAAGTGTAAGTATGTTACTTATAATGTATCTGTTTATAGGAAATGGTCATGAAAAGGAAAAAAAAAACAACTCTGTGGATAATAAGAATGCCAAATAAAGTCATTACTCTGAGATATTGTGGTTGTATATTTGCTAGAAGAGCTAACTGAAAGTGGGTGACATTTTGGTATCTTGAATAATTAAGATCTAATAATTTTAATCTTTTATGAGTGTTGTTAATGATTTTACAATGGTTTAATCGTTTTGTTCATACAGGAGCAAAATGCTTTTTTTTTCCTTTCATACCCAAGGCTTTCTGTGAGAGTTAGTATCTTTTCTAAGACCAGAGGGCCTAATTAGGAAAACAGACAAATAGACTTACGTTGTCCCATAAGCCACTCTTTAGGTATGAGACAGAAGCAACGAGCCTCAGAGCTAAATGCCCTTCAGCTCTGGGCGTTTCTAAGGACTGCCTGAGTGCTACCTGTCGTATGCTGGATTAGTCCCGATTAAAGCCCCAGCTGCCAGCGTGCTCCGTCGCGGCAACGCTGCGAGCAAGGCCGCCCCAGCCCCGAACTGCCTAAAATATCTCCCGGCGTCCCTGGCACTGAGCTCGTCAGAGCCTCAGGCCCAGAGGCTGTAGCTTTGGCCTGTGCAAGCGCGAACGCGTCCGAGGGATGGCAAGCAAGTGGCAGCGCTGGCTAGCCGGGTGGCTATGAGGCTGGCCAGCGTGGCGCGGCGCGGCGCTGCGCAGGGTCCCGGGCAGAGCCTGCCTTGCCTTCAGTACTGATTGCTCAGATAGCAGCGGCAGAGAATCCGCTGCAGCCCGCGCTTTTGATGACTGCCGAAAGCCAACAGCGACGCAGAACTGAGCTGATTAAAAGCTGCAGTTTGGGACAGGTCGGCAGACTTGATTGTTCATTGTTTTCTGTTCCACAGCAAAGTCATCTCTGATAGCAGTGTTCTCAAACGTGATTAGCACAAACACTATTGTTCTTTGACATGGCATAGCAGATGTAATGATTTCCATCCCGCTCCTACAGCTTTGCTTTTTTACATTCATGATTACATAATTGAAAGCAGCAGCTTTATCTTTCTTCTACCTTTGGTGGAAGTCATTCAATAAATAGTGCCAATTACACTACAGCTTAGAAACAGTCTAGTGTAAAAGGCACTGCATTTCACTAGGTCTTGTCTAATTTAGGAATACCCTTACTGAACCAAGACATTACATTCACTTTTAAGAAAACAACTGGAAGTATGCAGAGTGTATGTCAATATTAAAAGCACCATACAGACAGCAGAAAAAACACTTAATGCCCGAGTTAGTTATCTTGTATTCTGTATCACCCTGCTGGGTGGTTGTTCATGTCAATACAGGGTTTAATATTAAAAGCAGTCCGTGCACTAAAAGGAAAAATATGTTTACTGGTTTCAGAATTTATTTTGCATTAGCCCAACAGCCTACTCCTACTAACATGGGTTGTTTCACTAAAACTCAGGGAAAGCAGGACCGAACCCTAAAAATGACTCACTTAGAAAAATAGATCCCTTTCCTGAAAAATACATACTCATGACTGACCATATATGTGCAAATATTTCCATGACTATAGACTATATTGATTGATCCCAGTGGGACTACTCATGTGTATAAATGCTTGAAGGATCAAGTTCTAATTTTGCTCAATATCAGAGCTAATTGCTGTAGATACTATTGACAAAAGCTGGAGGTTGTCTCCTAGTGTGGCAGCTGAGGATGTTCAGTGATTTTTTTTCATGAGGGAATTATTACACATTCACTTTTTTAAAACAGTCCAGATAGAGTCAGTAACTATTTATACAACTAAATTTAACAACTATGAAATGTGTTACAGTGCCAGTTTGAAACATACTCCTAATAGCTAGTTTTATGTATGATAGACCACCAGGAAGCTGTCGTCAGAATAATACTGTGCCTTTTTATACATTCCCTAAGTTTCTTTTTACTTAATAGACTGTTTAATAATACTGTAGTCAAAACTGAACAATAGAGATTAATGATTTGATGTCAGAATACTCAGAGATAAAAATCAAACATGCATAACAGTCCAGCTGGTGATACACTATGAAAAGCTCTCAAGCAGGTGAAGAAGAGTTTAAGAGTTACTGTTTTAGAGAATCAATGCATATGGAGAAGATGTGAAGGGTGTGTGTTGTGAAGTCTTTCACTGTTCAATTTTTTTTCTTTCTGCATGAGACCACAGAAAAAAACAAAACTGCTATCTCAAGCAACTCATCAGAGCTAAAACAGAGATAAAAAGTTACCTAATCATAAAATAATAAATGGGGTGAGAGGGAGATACGGTTTGATTTCTTTTCCTCAGTTCTTGCACATGAAAAGTTCTGTATTGCAGATTCTGCATGAAACAGCAACATCCTATGTTTTTTTAATGCTTTTGATTTACTGGGATCATAAAATGTTAGACCATTCTTAATATGGATTCGTTCTACCACTAAGACATATATGTTGTTTCTTGTCTTAGAGTTAATGCATCAGAACATCACTCTGTCTGTTTGTATAATGTCAAAAATGTAGCCTGCAAAAGTGAAATATAATTGCGTAAGAGTCTGCAGCATTGGGTCCTAGACTAACGGCTTGGCTTGCAGCTTGTGTTTGCTTTTTTCCAGCGTGATCCCCTGAAAACGTGTTTATAAAGAAGACCCGGGGGACTGAGAAAGTCCATTTGAAAAGCATCTCTGTGCAGGTCAGTGGACAGTTCCAGCTCCTACAGCTGCTTCTCACTGCTGCTCTTTTCAGCATCAGCCGAAGCCCGGTTCCTCCGCTGTGGCCCGTGGCACCGGGGTTTGGGATGCCCCCGGGGAACGGGCACAGCCGAGCAGCAGCTGCAGGGCCTGGCGAGCCGGCGCTGGCACCTCACTCGGCCCCCAGCCCCGCGCAGTGAGCTTGTCATGCCGTCCGAACGCACCCCGCAAAAAAGCCAGGCAGGACCCCTTGCTCCTGAAGTCAACGACAAATTCCCCTGAACTCAACAGGACTGGAAATGGCCTTTCTTATGGCTTTTGGCTTTGCAGCCACTTCCAGTAGGCAGCACATGTCCTTCTGGCAGCAGAAGCCAGCTGATACGCTAAACTATGCTAAAGTAGTGTTTAGAGAAATAGTAATTACTAACATCCTCTCTCAGTCAAGCCGACACTAACCAGGCCTACTGCTAGGTGCGTGTATATACATACTCACACTCAATAGATAAATAGATACGTACATATATCGCAGGAAAAATCGCTCTCAGTAAGGTGACTAGGTCCTACTTTAAATCAAGTACTTGACACTAATAAAAACAATGCATTCGGCCACAAGTTCTAGCGTTCAGCCTGGCTATGAGCTGCATTGGGTAGTAAGTATTCTTCCTGCTCTCTCCAGCGCTGTTTGCGCTGTATCGCATGTGCTCTCTGCATCTTTCTACTTGTTTGTAAACAGACTCTTAAGATGCAGGCTTATTACATCGTTTGCTTGCAACAAATGTAATTAAAGGAACTACGGTGGAAATTTGGCAAGAATCACTTGTATTCATGTTCTGTGGTTTTAAAATGATCCAAAATGTTGACAATTTTAGTCAAAGACTATATATCATTACTTCCTCCCTTCTCATAAGGGATTTTACTATGCAAACTGTTTTGTCTAATTTTTTTAAAGAATTAGAAGTGGAGGTAAAATCATCAAAGGTGTCCAAGTGACTTGGGAAACACCATACTGATTTAGGTGCCAAAGTACCTCTTATAGAGGTGCAAAGGCTCATAAGCTATCCAGACGTTTTGAAAATTTTATCTAATACTTTTACCCAATAAATTTCCCTATGATTTTAGAAAGACTGTAAATCAAATCAGCATGTATAATTCACCATCTCTTAATGGTAGGCAAATGCTAATTTATAGTAAACATCTGTGTATAAAGAACTACTACTCAATGATTAGATGAAGTAGTCAAATACCTAATTAGGAATAAAATTCTTATTAGGCCCTTTTATTGCCTATAACCATTTGGTGCTATTCTTGTTAGTAAGAAAATCAAGTACTGGAAGTTAATATAAATTGTGCACAAACAAAAGTGTTGATAGCTACCTTAGAGATGTCATAAATATATGCAATATTTGTTTCAGGTAACATTTGTTAGAGTACTGATTTCTGCAGAGGAAAAGCAGTGAACGATTTTACAGAGACAGAATGAATTTAAAAAACAAATGTGACTGAAAATATCTCGTTTACTGTGGACTTGATTTTGCTCTCACGCAATATTCAGTCCTGAAAGGTGCTGAACACTCAATCCCCATTTCAGCAAAGTACTTAAATGCACATTTAACTTTAATCCTATCAATTTTACTGAAACCACACATTTACCAATGTCAGAGAGAAACTTCAGCAGAGCTACACATTAAAGGAGTGGGACTCAGTATTCAGTCAAATTAGCTCGGAGGAGAGCAAGTCCCCTGCATTACAATAAACATCTGAGCTAATTCCAGTCAGAAAGAACCAGAGAGCAGTATTTTTCTCCTGTCTTTCTTTGGATGCTTCTTTGTGTTTCCAATAACACTTTAATAGAACAGAGTCCAGTCCTGCAAATATTTTTGTGCATGAGTAATTTTACTCCTCTGATAAATACTATCAAATTCACAAGGGCTATATTCAAAAGCAAAGTTACTCATCTGGGCAAATGCATGCAAGACAAGGCTGTTAGGCAGCTCCCCATGGCAATAGAGAAGAGAAAAATATGCTTGTGGGACTAAGGCCTGGAGGATTGGGCCCACAGCCAGTGACATTATAATTTTTTTGTTTTTAATAATGAGGAAAGCCCACGCATGAGTGAAACCATATGGAAAACTGAGTTAAGGTGAGGAGGTTTTAAATAATGCTTATTTATCATTTTGAAAGAAAAAAATCCTGTTCCTGCCTATTGCATTTTATTCTTTCAATGTAGGGACTGATTCTGTGGCCAAAATTCCTCCCCTTGTCAGGGGAAAATTATCTGCTTAGACTACTGCAGGATCAGGCCCTGAAAAGTCATTGCAAGCTTATCTGCAAAGCTTACTCACTTCCATCTCTCTCTTATTTTCTGTTTTCTCTATGCCTGCACAGGAAGAGAATTTAAGTTAAGCTAAAATACATTAACTAATATCGGTTTATTAATTGGAGAATTTAACTTATCCCTCTTGCTGTTCATCTGAAATTAATTAAGTGTGTAGAATTACAAGGTGGGTGTACCACAGGCAGCAGTCCAGGCTCAAGTTAATCAAAAGAGCACATGTTGAATGCATACAATTTAGTTAAGGTTAATCCAGTGAAGATGATCCCTCACTGGTCCTAATTACTCTAGGTGATAGATTGTGGAATGAGAAAATAGGAAGGAAGGGAAATTCTGTCCTGCTGGTCTACCAGGATTTTCTAATTAAATTTAGTAGGCTATGCACAGGAGCAAATAGTTTCAATTGAAAGAGAAGACCACACTCTTAGGGTGCTTCTCTGGACTGAATGTAAGGAATTTTGAACTGTAATACTTAGGTGTCACAACTTAAAAACTACATGCTTAAAGCTGGTCAAAGTCAAAGCTGTCTTTCTGTATTTTTACACTATCAAGAGCGTTGTGTGTCTCTGAGCACTGTCAAATTACTGTTTAGTCGGACTTGCAATACTACTAGTTAGCTCTTGTGTGAAGGTAATGACACATTAAAACAGGCCTAGTCTGTTTTAATATTTCATTACCTTTACCCAAGAACCAAACAGTAGTATCACAGAGCTAATTTGCCATAGGAATATATTGGTGTTGTATTAGATAAAGCCTTTTCATTTACTCTTATTTCATTATGTGAAGCCCAAAGAAAACGAAAAGGTTCCTAGTATCCTCTGATTGCCATGTTCTATATTCATTACCTCAGTAAGTTGTTTTTTCTCCATACTTGGTTCTTTGTTCCAGCTTTTAAGGAATTTTATGAAAAGTTTTTGTTTTCTCCAGGCATACGCATATAAAACTTGTCAAATAATTTGCCCTATTTTT
This sequence comes from Apteryx mantelli, assembly GCF_036417845.1. NCBI lineage: Eukaryota > Metazoa > Chordata > Aves > Apterygiformes > Apterygidae > Apteryx > Apteryx mantelli. Next base: position 39,098,470 of record NC_089980.1, on the reverse strand, counting down.
CAGGTTAGTGATATATTTCTGCTCAAGTGGAGGTATCTGTTTCTGATTTATTAACATTTGATCCCTTGGTTTCCTGCCATTGATCAAGACTAATACTCAGCTCAGCTGATGAGTTTTATATGAAATCTGATATTGCAGGAAGAGAGAAAAGTTAGTACCATTTTTAATATTTTTCTATTTCAAGTTTTCCAAGACCATGACATGCACACAAAACACCTAACAAAATTGGGCAGTATTTATTTTTACCATGTTTCCCTGGGATAAAACTTTTTGGAAGTAATACAAGTATTTATCAATAGAACAGATGTTTGCTCAGTGTCATTCACATCCTGTAAACTGTATATACATTTACACCCTACCGCCAAAACATGGTTTCATCCTACTACTGACCGTCTGTCTGCCATTCAATCTCTAGTTAAGTCACGGTCAATAAGGTCAACTCTTTGGCAACATCTGTATTTGATCAGTTCACACAAAATAGGAGCCTTCCTAATGCCTGACTACCCTGAAGTATTTTAAGAGGCAGCATATTACAATAGTTGATTCACCACTGCTGCAGACTCTGCACTTGGAAGATTTTGCCTCCTCTGAGGAACTGAAATGTGAAGATTAAAATCCTTTCTAACAAAATAAATCTGTGAAATGAGCAGGTTTAGCAGCCACGTAGTTCCTAGACTGACAAGAAGCATTCAGCAGCTTCTCTCCCTCAGTCTCTGATCCCTTGGTGTAGGGATTTGGATTTGCGATATTTTAAATTTTAACTCTGTTCTTCACACGGATTATGTTTTAAGCATGTTTGGGTTGTTGCAAAGAAGAGAAATAAAGTCAGAGGAAAAAGCTCTCTGCAATTTTATTTCAAAAAACAACAGCGAGGATTAATACAGCCATTTGTTTCTTTTTGGTGTTTCCACACTCTGTACAGGCAGTACTTCCAGAAAGTCGGTATAGCTTTTTTTCTAAATGGGTGAAGGCAAATTCTTCCCTCAAAGAAAATAAAATATTCTGGGTGGAATCCTGGCCCTACAGAAGGTAATGGGAAGTATATTGGTGAAACTCAAAGAAGCAGGATTTAACCTGATGTTACCACTGTGTTATTTCAATGTTCGAGCTAACATAAAGTACAAGATGAGAGATTCGACTCTCAGCACAGACATGCTGGTGTAACTTTATTGACATTCCTGGTTTTAGAGCAAATGAGACCAAAATCTGGCCTCCAGGGATGGGATCACAGGATGTGTTCTGCTTTTACCCTTTGAGAACTAACATTCAGCTCTTGGAAAACCCAGACAGTCAAAATAACCAGTGCCCCCTGTACCCTTATGTTTTGACAGTGTGAGATTTGGAGCTGGCTACAGATAATCATACGTGAATAAATAAGGCTGCCAGTGCTCCGAATATACTGCCAGTCTTCCCAGTTATCTTCAACACTGAGAAAAGCCTGAACACTGAAATAGTTTCTATCCACTCCATGTTGCAAAATTTGGCTAGGGCGGTGGGAGAGCGAGGCAGCTTCCCTCGCCCAGCAACAGGATTTAGAGCCGAGAAGTTCTTAAAATGGGAACGGGCTAAGCTGTGCCCTGGGCAAAGGGCCACCGGGAGCATTTTGGGACTCCCACAGTGAGAGAATGGCTTTCTTAAAGATTTTGTGATAGAGAACTTGGTTCACCCAAGCTGCTGCTGAGAGATGAATGCTTTTGTTTGTTTTTGAGAAATTGTCCCTTTTCATCATGTCGAAATTTTGATGGAAACATTTCACTAAAAAATACAACAAAGAATAGTTCAACTAGTTGAAATTAAAGGGACTGGGAAAAGTTGGATAAAAGTTGGAAGCACCTTGAATCAGGGACATCAATGCGCTGTCTGGTTCCATTTTCCGTGTTGCTTCATTTCCGGCAAAAGCCAAGTGGGAGAAGCTTGACCTGGGCGAACATGTTTGGTCTGGGGGCTGTTCAGAAGCAGCAAATTTGAAAACAAACTAGATATCGAGGATGACAGTGTGGGTGATTTTAGCTGCTGTAGCTATCCTGGCACATGGGAAACATCACAGCAGAATATGTAGTTGAGTTGCTCCCTTTAACACTGCTTGTATAATATTGACAGAATTGCCCATCTAATACCTATTATTATCGTGTGTTAAATGTGCCTTAGGTTTCCCCATCCTATTGTTTTGTCTTGTAAAGCTGGCATAATAGTTCTCTTTTAAAGATATTTTGTTACATGTGTTCCGAATTTCTGTATTAGGAATAACTGGGAAATCATTCTACCATGCCCTTGAGTTTCAGTGGCATAACATTTTGTTCCTTTAAAAGGTCAGGGAGAGGAAGCTTGAGATCCACTTCTGGTTAGTCAGATAAAAAACAAAAGTTTGCAAATATTTCCTGATTGTCTTGTCTTGTAAAGAGAAAATAGTTTTCTTGACTTGGACTATGGACTACTACTGAAATATAAATATTAACTGAAATCAGAATTGAAATGAAAACTGCGGATGAAATCCTAATTACAAATTGGCTGCAGCCATGGCAACTGCCATCAAAGCCAACAGCAATCTCGCCTTTTACTTCACTAAAATGTGAATCCAGATCTAGTCAGGTTCAGCTGGTTGTTGCCTCTGCAACTGATTGCTGCACTGGGCTTGGGGCCTCAGGGGAGGTCACCTCTGAGTTGGGAATGTGTGGAAACCAGATGACTCATCACTTGAGAGATTTCCTTTGAAAAGTATCAAAAAAATCAGTATTTTAAGAGAAGAAGGCAGTTTTCAGTATTTAAAATTCATTGAAGTATTGACAGATTGTCTTCTGAGATCTCTTTCTTGAAATACTTTCAGATCGACCTGATGATTGCTTAAAAATTGATTCTGAAACTGAGGGATGCTAAAGAAATAGCAATGGTGATTGGGAAGTGGTCAAACTGAGAGTTTGTGTCTAGTAGATAGTATTTCCTGATTCTTGTTGAACATTTTCAATAATGCACAGAGGGAGTAAACAATATATTCAAATATGAACTCTTTGCAGGGTGCTGGAGGAGCACAGAGGCATGCAGCGTGACTGGTTTGTGAAGTTTAAACACCTACTGCATGATTTCCTCTGACTGCTTTATAAACTCAAGGCTCAATGAACCGAGTGATCTGCAGGCTGGTGCTCTCCAAAGACCATCCCTTCCTGTGATGTTGCACAGAAACAATTAATGGTACCTAGTATTTGTATTGTGGCAGGGGCTTATGTGCCAGTCAGTGACTGGGACTGGAGGCTGCACATACAGACCATAGGAGAAAAACTCTTCCTCGTAGGGCTTACAGTGTAGTTTAGGTCTTTGAACCTGAAGTTCAGGACTGTGGATTACCAAAGCAAGCAAGTAGTAAGTAAAAAAAAGGAAAAAGATGCTAGGAAATTTTAATAATAAAGAAAAAAAATCACAGAGAGTACTAGAGCCCTATTTTCAGAGTCCTTATTCACATACATTTGAAGGAGCTGCAAACATCACCAAAGACAGCAATATAAAAGTGGAAGCAGAGTGATTAAAAATATGGAGCTGCAAAATACCAGTGACATTCATGGGAAAATGTAATCCAGTACACCCAGGGAAATGTAATTTGAAACACAGACATTCAAAGGGAGGGAGAATCCTAGAAAGCAGCAACGCTGAAAGAGACCTCAGGGTCAAATTAGACATGAATTTGCAATATGATACAACAGCATGACCAGCCAGTGCAGTTGTGCAATGCAGACAGAGATGTACCTTGGTACACGAAGGTCACCGTCCTTCCCAATGTGGTTCTAGTCGGACCACACCAGCAACTGGATATCTCATCACTAGGAGGAAATTGAAAACTGGGGAGAGTTAAGGAGAGGGTGAATGGACATAGAGTGTCTATGTGCAAAAATGCAATAAAAATATCCACTAAGCACCTTCCTCAGTTGTGAGGTACAGAGCCAGCACCTTTCTACTAGATCAGAAATGTTTGCAGAGTGGCTGCAGTTTGCCTTTTCCCCATGCTCAGAAGTGCACCGATACAAGCAGCAAGGTGCCTCACTCCCTGAGATCCAGAAAATTGGCTGAATAGGGCCTGAGCACCCCCAGCTCGCTCTGGCTGAGACCCAGGAGACTCACATGCCACCAGGACGCCCAGCAGCGACTGCAGGACCTGCTCATTACAAAGCAAAGCCATGAAATGCAGCTATTTGGGTTTACAGGCTGCTCAGAGGATGTGGTGCCTCTTGCCTGGTGGAGGACACCCTGCTGATCAGAGCAGTCTTCAGGAAAGCCATATGCCACATGCCACTCAGCCTGGGGACACCGGATCTCCTCCCTCTCTCAGCCTGGCTAAGGGGTGGGGAGGTGGGTCCCACCGAGCACATCCGTCCTGCTCGGCAGCCAAGGCAAAAGGAGTCAAGAGCACGTAGGGGATGCGTGAGAAGGGGGCCTGGCGCATCCCCGCCTCCAGCCCCTGTACCAAGACTGCAAGGCATTTTACTCTGAACATCTGATTAAACAAAAAAATTCATTGGAAGCAGGAGCAGAAGTCACAATTCAAGACTACTTCCTTCCATCCTCCCCCAATATTTGTTCCATGAACAAATGGCAGAAAAAAACTTTAAATTTTCAAGTGTGGATGAGAGCATGCGAACAGTCACCTCTTGCAATTTGCCACCTTTTTCAGTTAACTACATCTAAAATGGATGATGGGTTTGTAGCTCTCGATAAACTTTTTGAGTCAGATTCTCTGGTCTGGCTGAGTGACCGTCAGTGACAGGCAGGTGCCAGGAAAGAGCGTGTGGACAAATCTCACCCTGGCACTTCCCTGATCCCACAATTCTCTAGTCACTGCCTGGGTCTCCTGAGAAACTCAGCGCTGGCCTCTGACTGCTGTGAGTCGCTCTTCCTAGACTACTAACCCTGCTCCAGCAGCTGCAACATACTGCTTTCTCACACAGCCTTTTTTTGGATATACTCCCCAAGCTGAGGAGAGGGCTGGCACACATTTCCCAGGAGCGATGGATCCGGCTCGAAGGCTATTTCTGCCCCTGCTGCCCAGTGAGGAGCTGCAGCGAGGGTTGGGACATGGTTGTCAGCATCCTGTGTGGAAAAAAAATGCAATTCTCCAAAACACAGTTGTTTTGCATTACCAGAAGTTTTTAAAAAGTCCATTTTTAAAAAACATTCCATCAAAGAGGCAAAAAAGAATAAATCTGGTCAGCATTTTTAATCTGGTTTTGCTTCTCATTTTCTGGCATCTTTAACAGTAGCAAACATTTGGCTATTATACAGAAAAAAACTTGAAATTCACCTGGGAATGCTTGTTGCTAACCAAAGCCCAGGTATGAAAATGCAATTGACAGTGTATAAGGTCAAAAATCCTTTTGCTCAATATGACTAAACAGGTCTGAAATGGAAGTTTAGGCATTTACAGTATGAAATTCTGATATTGTGTCTCAAAAATTTTCCATATAAAAGTGTGGATCATGTCTGCATACTTGGAAGCATAAATAATACCCATTAGAAACCAGTGAGGTTAACAGAGTTCTAAAGTAGGCTACATATTTTAGGTCACTGAGGTCTGATGAGGGGAATTATTGTGGGTTGATTTTCATTTTATTACTGTTAATAAAAAAAGTTAACAGTTTGAAGCCAAGCAGCAGTGAAAAGATTTTTTATGTGCAGCCAAGTTATTAAGATGGTGAAATAATATTTTGTCCAGTAGATGGCCAATTATCTGTTAGCGCAGACTGAAAAAAAGAGGGATAGAAAAATTCTTTTCACTTTATTTTCTTTCCTTTTCCTTTTTCTTTTTCTTTTCCTTTTCTTTTCTCCTTTCTTTTTTCTTTTCTTTTCTTTTCTTTTCTCCATTAGCTTGGAGAAAACAATGTTTTGTGCCAGGTCCTCCCTCTAGCAAAATACATTCATGTACAACCCTGGGTGTGACCAACAGCAGAATTTGGCACATGCTATGTAAATTACAGATATTTCTCCACTTACTCCATCTTAAGCTTAAGAAAAAGTTATTTAGGTGTTGTACATCAAATTCAAAGTTTTGAATGCTGTTTTTTCCAGTGGTGGATGTTTTTTATCTGGAGAGTATAATAGCTGTTAGACAGACAGATGAATGGCCAACTATTATAAGTTTCTACACAAGTGGTATATCCTATGATTCTCTGACAAATTTAATTAGGATAATTCACCAGAAGACTAATTAAAAACCCCAAATAGTTTGCACTAGGTCCACCATTTTTAATCTCTGCCTTAGAGATCACATTTCATTCTGTCAAGCAACAGTATTTAACTAAATTAAATGAAATCCCACTCCATTACTGCTGAACTGAAGAAACCTTAGCTCAGTTTATTTTTCTGCTGTGCAGGCAGAGTCCTAACCCGACTGTGCAATGGCTGTCCTGGAAAGCAATTTCCAAAGACTCTCCAAAGAAGATTTTGCACTGAGCTTGAGCAGCTGAAGTGCCATGGAGAAACAGAAAGGAATAAGGGAATTACAGATGCCTGGTACTTTGCAAGGGCTGTGCAAACACAAGCTAATTACTGTCCAGAAGTGGTGCAAGGGCATAAATGAGCACTGCTATGAGAAACGGTGTTAATAGAAGGTCTTTCTGCTTTCCTTTCACTTAAGACCTAGCACTGTGGATTATGTGACCTTTTTGCCCAATCCCCCATGCATACGAGTTCGTAATTGCAGCTCTTACTCTGTCGTTTCCCAGGCAGTTTGAGCCAGTGTCGAGGTGGCTGCTGCTCTCGGCCGCAGCGCAGGTCCAGGCTGGGTCGAGCTGCTTGTGCAGGCAATCCATCGGGGAAAGCACCTCATGAGGAAAAATACAGTGAGCGCATACTGAGTTCCCAAATCTAGCTAATTTTAGCTACAATCCTGAGTCTCCTACTAATTCCTGTGGCATTTCTAATGCCACCTTCTGCAAATTGCCCTGTGTGAACTACTCTGCCTATGCCCCTTTGACTTTAATGAAACCCTGCATAGGGAGAAAGGTCATACTCATAGAGTAGTTGCAAGCTAGGGTGGGAGCGAGGGCTCAGAAGTGTGACTTTTTCCCTTCTTTTGTTGCAGGAAGGGTAGGAGACTGTCACTGTGGAGGCCATCCAAATGGCTTAACGTGATGTATCATGATGCACCACACGAGTGGAAAAAAAAATTAACTTTTCTCTAATACCAGACAGAAATATAACATTAATTAAAGATGGTGTCTTTCTAATTTAATTTCACCCTCCATAAAATGGGAATAAGATACCTACCATGCTGTTGGTGATATGAAGGTTAATTCCCTAATATCTGCAAAGAGTTTCCTGAGCTTCATTTGGGAGGTTTTAGAGATGCTGCAGTTGTTTTACTTCAACTTTATGTTTATAAGCTAGAATACTTTTTCTTTTTTCTTGTATCATCCAGGACACAAACAGCATGTCAAAGAAAAAGAACCATGAAGATTTTTAACATAAAAAAACTCATAACTGTAGAGTCACTCAACATTTTCAAGGCCTCACACTTCCAATTCAGGGTTTTTAAGATACTCTTATTTTGATATTCAGATGCCATACGTCACTCCTTCTGCAGTAAACACCCTGTTGTCCTGGAAGTACTACCCACACAGGCCACCATTGCAGGGGCACAGGTCTGAAGCCCTCCCACCAGCCCCGTGGAGAGGGGCAACCATGGACCCATGCCTTGAGTCTTGGTTCAAACACCCACAAAGCTCTGGAGGTGAGTGTGCCCTCAAGCCTTTCAATGTCTTTTAGCCACCAAAGGATCAAATCTCAGCTCCTAGGCCTTTTATAAAGATGAGCCTGTGTTTTTATTCATAATTTATTCCTGGGAAATCGTGACGGGGTGAAAAACATATGGTGAGACAATATAAGGAAGCAAAGGCAGATATACTGTGCAGTGGGGTCAGAGTTGCAAGGTGGACTCTCATTAACTCACTAGGGAAAAGACACTTGTGTATTTAAAAAAAAAAAAAATCTGTCCTCGTATGCTTTCCCAGTAGTTTCAAACCTTTTCCATACTGTGAGACACGTTGCAATAAAGAGGATTTTGTGGCCTGCCTTCTGACTTGCCATAAGCGAAAGGAGAGATTGTCATGGTCTGCTGGAAACCCAGTGGGGTGACTGCCGTTTAATGTGAATTACAGCATCGGATACCAGCTTGCCAGAAGAAACAATACGAGGAGAGAACCTGTCTCCACAGAAAACTGGGGAAGATAAAGACTTTTAAAATTTTTGTTTTTTCTTTTGAATCTGTATTTGTTCCTCAGTATTTTACAGTCATACCATGTTCATTTGAGCACTGAACTGACTCCTTTTTGAAAATATTAGTGACAATGTCAGCTGGTAGATGATCAAATTATTACGGGGTTTGTCACAGGATCAATCTCTAGATTTTATCAAATACTAGAAAAAATTAAGTTGGAGGTGTTTATGTTGCCTGAGTTATGTTGTCTTCTTAACAGCCTGTTTTCTTTTGAGTCAGTTTTCATGCTGAAGTTCCTCTTTCCTGTGCAAATCCTTCATATAAGTTGTTTAAGGCATTTCACTTGTTTGTTTTTTCCCTGTGCATTAGTTCAGGAAACATTGCAGCTCTTGATAGACTGTGTTTTTTTGTCTCCTGAGGTTTCTTTAGAAAATCAGGAGGAAAATAATCTCTTGCCTTCCTGGTATATACCAAAAGTACTCACTTTTCAGAGATTACTTAGGATATGCTTTTTATTAATAGGATCAGGAGAGGCAACTTCTAATGATTAGAATTTGTGGTTTTATCTGAAAGTATTGTTCTCACTAAAATCTCTTTAATAACATGCTAAATTATAAAAACATTAATTTGACCATTAGATAAAGGGACATTAATCCTCCAGCTATGTGTAATGCACCCTTTGATGTGCCCTGCTTAGGAGCTTTAGGTCTGTCCAGCATTTCCTTTTCCCAAAGTATATTATTCTTTCAATAATTAATGCAGGTATTATGCTGCGTTTTTTCAATGTTACTATAGGAGGATAATGTTCTAGTTCAGTAGAAGTTACTAACAAAACCAGCTTCCAGGGCATGAAATCCTTTCATTTAAAGGGGCAAAGGTCAACTCAACAAGAAGTTGAGTCATGCCAAAAGCAGGACAAGTGGGTCCCCAGAGAGAGAGAGAGAGAGAGGGAGAGAGAGAGAGAGAGAGAGAGAGAGAGAGAGACTGTCGCAAGGAAGAATTCCCTGTGTTAGGAAGGTGTTTCAGTCTGGCGCGAGTTATGGGTAGTGATGGGTCACCAGAGCTCACTGGACTTTCCTAATCAATGCTCATTTTTGGCAAGCATGGAAATATGCATTAAATGGTCAAATAACCACAAAGCTGTCCATATTCAGCTTCTGGACTTTCTAGTTTGTGTTCTTTAATTAAAGCCAGTGAAATTTGTAATGCTAGTTACAACGCCATAACATTACTGTATTTTTTCAGATGTCTCCAATCAATAACAGTATTGGAGGTCACACAGATTGCAGTGTGTGTGTTTTGTAATCATTCATATTTTTTTGTCGGTTTGTAGTATTAAAGAAAGCACATGTGCAGTGCTTGGCACAAAATTATTAGATGTTCTGGAGAGAAAGAGGAAGAGTGAAATTAACAGGATTTGTTTTTATAGAAACTTTTGAAGGATTTCTGTTTGTACACATGGTGCTACTTTGCCATAGACCTGTCAGCATCGTTCATAAGAAAGAAGGGTATAAGCATATGTGCATGTGTGTATCTGCATGTGATCAGGAGAAAAGGAACAAGAACATGACAGTACTTCATTGAGCTGCATCCTCCAAAGTGCATTCGTTAAAAATGAAAAATGATTTTGGAGACTTCACTCTCTTTATAATAAGTAGACAGTATGAAAATATTGTGAGCTCAGGTCAAAAACTACAGTACTGTATATAACATTTTAAACAGCTTTACACTGCATTTGCATTCAATACGGGTTAATATACTTGACTGTGCAAAGATGAACAATAAAAATCCTTCATGCAATGTGGGCTGTCTCAATATGATTTATGAAGGAGTTATTCAAAACAAGTGCTGGCTGTAGATTGCAAATGTCTTTGATAGCTGTGAGTGCAAGATGTGTATTCATAGATAACATGAGTTGCTGAGTATACTTTCTCATTTCCCACCAAGTGCACACTGCTTCTCTGGGACACACTCCTTTTGCCTGGTTGAGAGGTTCCTCTTGAGGAAAGACCTTATGACAGTCCAGAAAACTGGATCAGAAAGAGCTTGCTGATAGGAAAATGATGGCAGATAGTCTTAGGCAATGACCGTAAGTATTTACAGAACCATGAGATGTTTTATACTGTAATCAAATGTTTGGAGGTTTATTTCATTTTCATTAATCATCCAAAAGTGTGAATGCCCATTCCACAGTTTATTTGAACAGGCCTATGCTGCCTTGATCTGGATATCCATCCAAATACTCCCTGGAAACAGAGCTTCTCATGAAACTTTCTGTCATAACCCATTTTGCCTCAGGTTTTCTCGTCACCCAATCAGCCATTAACAGCCAGTCGGTTGTTATTAAAACAAAAATCTTTCCTCTTTTAGTCCAAACACCAACAATATTGCCTGGTAACATTCAGCAGACATCTAGCTACAACCTGCCAGTGAATTCCTGTTGTGTAATACATTCACACATTCCCAGAAGATTTTAATTTACTCTAGCAGTGCCTAGACTAATTCACACACAGCATATTGTAATGCAAATGGAATGGTTAAAATAGATCACACGTCTCTCTTCCATCTCAATTTCCGTCTAATGTATCATTGCAGCTCATTCTGTAAACTGTTGAAGCCATCTTCATTCAACTGTAAACTAAAGAGACTAGATGTCTATCAGACTAAACCAAAACAGTTCTTGATTAATCACAACCTCTTGACCTAATGAGTGATAGCTGTGTTAAAAATGTTGTCATTATCTAAATGGAGTACCAAAATGTCCTGCAGATCCTAAGCAAATTGACTCTCTTCTATTTATAAACAATACTGGAAGATGAACTCCTGGGTTTATACTGGAAAAGGGACATCATTCATTTTTATCCAACATACCTGCTTTTAGTGATATTACCCACACACGTGGGTTTTAGAAAATCTTAACAACTGAAGTGGTTTATATGCTTTTAAGACTAATTTTGAGGTTTATGTGTACATTCATCACACTGGAGCTGGGTGCTCAATATCTACCTAAAATGCATGGTATTAATAGTACATGTTAAAGTTCCTTCTTAGGCTTTCTGTTAGATGCTAAACATCATTAGCACTAGATACGGAATTCTGGCTTTCCAGGTTTTGTATAAATGTTATTTGCCGTAGTTCAGGGCATTTTTCCAACATGTAAAATGAACATCTCTTTGGGTGCATGACAAAGTGATGAATCTTTAAGAAAACAGATTTTAAAACTATCTATTGCCAGCTTTTTGATTAATAATCTGGTCACATGCAAGTAAAGATGCCATTATAGAAAAAATCAAATGATGTACAGATTTCTTCCCATTGCTTTTAAAATATTGGCTGTTTCTTTCTACATGTTGTTCCAATGAAGCCTTGAGAGTGAAGAGGCCTGGATTGCATATGTCTGTAATGATTTACAATTCTTCTTTTTCAACAGATGCCTATTTGTTATGATATTACTTTTAATTCCTAACAGGTATAGGAGTTCTTGTTGCTATAAAACAAAGAAATTATTGTATAGCTAATTCTTGTGCAGAGAATAAGTATGAGGTCAGTCACATGTTTCAGTTTGGAAAATAATTGCAATTTAATGTAACTAAAAAATTTTCCTTAGTAAAACAAACAGCAACCTCCATTCTAGATTTGTAAATTATCGTTACTACAAAAGTCTGTATTTACAGCATAGTGGTGTGACTGAAAAGCATCAGAAGGCAAAGGCAGGAACTCAGAGCCCGTCAGCATGCATCCATCACATGGGTAGGTCCGTGGGTACCCACAAGGTCACAGGTAGGCGCGTGGTGCCCAGTGCAGCTCCCCTGGCTTGTTGTGCCCGTGCTGAGGCCTCGCCACAGTGCAGCCTGGGCTCGGGCTGTGCTTCTCCAGGAACGATGCTCTCAAGTGAGCTACAGCATCTTCCATCCCACCAACATGAGTGAGCAGCACTGAGTCAGTAGCAGCACCAGGATTTAAACCCTCCCTCTAACCTGCCAGTGGAGCTACAAATTAACGCCCCGACAGGAGCCTTCCCACAGGGTGCAGAAGCATTTCTTGTTTCTCCCTGATGTTTTTCTTTCTTATATACTCAAGGATTGCATTAGCTCTCTTTTGCCACAGGCTGCCCTGCGGCTGGCTGTTGAGGCAGTTACCCATGGCGACCCCATAATCTTCTTCGGAGTTGTTGCTTCCTAAGATAAAATCCCCTCGACTTCTAAGAAGAGCCTGTATTCCTCATTCTCCAATTTAATAGCTGTCATTTAGATGTGTTAAAACACACCCTGTCAGTTCATGACCATTTAATCAAATGATCCACATCACCTCGCGACTGTAATTTTTCCTTCTCAGTATTTTTTACCTCACAGACCTTTAGATCCTGTGCAGATTTTACAGCAAAGATTCTACAGTTTTGTTCAGACCTTTTATACAAATACCAAAAAATGACAAACTGAGACCTAGTCCTTCTGCAATCTCACTAGCAACATTGACTGATATTGCCTTATTAACAGCTACATTTCAGACCGATCAGTGATTCCATTTTTAATTAATGTAACCTGTGGTTTTGAATCCTAATGCCATGTGACACTAAACCAAATGCCTTGGAGAAATCAAAGTATGCTATCACAACACAGTTGTCTTTTTTAAGTAGAAGTAATTTTGTGAAGGAAATCAAAATAAGTTTGTCTGGGGCCAAATTTCTGTGAGACCTTAATAACTAATGTTAGTTTTATTTTGGTCCTTAATTCTCTATTGAGCCAGAGTGAAGCATTCCACTCCCTTATTAATGATAACTCATCTAAAATTCCTCAGGCCTAAAAGGATGTGTCTGTGATTGTACTACCGTTTAAAGACCATAATATTTGCTGTTTGCAGTCTTCTAGACTACTGAAATGCTTGCTGTATTCAAGCTCTTTAGGTGGTTTTAAGGAATTTAGTTAGTACTTCCTGGCTAATGGCATACTAAGAAGTTAGACTGGATGATCTAAAAGTCCCTTCTGACCATAATTTCTGTGCAATCTTTTCTGTGAAGATTTTCTGTGAAAAAAAAATCTGTGAAATCTGTTGTCAGGGTCCGTTGTTGGGGCTGGGGACTGCTTATCTGCATGGGCTCAGTCCTTACATCCTGACGCTGTCATGAGCCGTGCTTGCCCCCAGGAAAGGACCTCCCAAAACTCAGTTCCAGTTCTAAAATTTCAGGATAGTAGATAGGCTGCTCTCTGCTATTAAGGAAGCAAACAGAAAGCTCCCTGGATCAGTGAATTTCATGCTGAATCAGTCAGTAGATAATTTCTATAGCCACCATGGTCTTATTTAGGTGACTACACCTCACATGCCGTATTGTGTCTAGTATTAATACAACACATCTAGTATTGATTATAGCTATGACAGTGCACTGAAAAATATGCTGTCTTGCATTATTTTACTGCATCTTCTTGTACACTAAGTTAACATAATGATATAGTTTCAGTCACACTTCACAGAGTAGCTGATACATTTTGAGAATACCCCTAATAACACATTCTCTAAGGCCATAAATAGATGTGAATGCTCCCGTTTTCAAGGACAGATTTAATCACAGCAGTGAATTATTAGCATTCTTAACTCTTTCATTGCTAAGTAAAGCATGACAGCATTGGAGACTAGACAAGACTGTGAAGATCTGAGAGCAAGTGAGATAGCATGTGACGCTTTGTGTCATGGCGCATGTGGCTCCCTTAGCAACCAGCAGCTATGTCTGTTGGCTGGGTTTAGAAACTGCTATTATTTTTAAGCTGACCTGATCATTAGTCCAAGAAAAAAAAGTACTAATATTCAGCTTGTGTTGCAGAAAAAGGAAAATTCCCCAGATAACATAAAAATCCTACTTGATGGGAGTACACAGAGTGTGTTGCCGGGAGAGCAGTTAGGCAAAGCCAGCTGCTTCCTGAAGCACCGGTCTCTCCAGCAAGCTGCTCAGGCTTTGTTTCTGGTAGCACAGGTAGGGCAGCAGGTTCAAAGCAGGCTCCGCAGAGCTGAGTTCTTCTTTGCTAAGTAGAAACCCAGAGTGACCCAGCACAGAGACACCCCAGGCACTCTGCGTGACTTTCTGTAGGCTCTATGAATAAAACTGGCCATGGCCTGTTCTTTGTCCCCAAGAAAAAGCAGCCTGGCCTGTCTTGAATCCATGCAGCTGTACTCCCTGCCACACAAGGCACTTTTCCCCAGAGGGGCCTTGTCTCCAGAAACCATCTCTGGCCCTGTTCTCCTCGTACCATGTCTGGGCATTGCCTGGGCACTGACCAAATAGCCTGGACCAAAGCTGTGCTACAGAGCATGCTTTAATTAAACATACGGACCTTTGCAGGAGAGTGGTTGAGCCCTAAATTTAATAGGGTGGATGGAGCTGTAAGATCTATCCAGGCTTGTTAGCCCTGTCTCACAGCTGGCCATACTGGACTTGTAGCTGATGCTAAAGTTAATCTGGTCTCTGCACCACTCCTCGGGTCTCTAGGCTGAAGCAGCATTGGTTATCTCAGATGTTGCATCAGACCTAGGTTAGCTCTTTGATGATAAGCCCATTCAGAATATGAAGGAAATGGTTGAGTCTGGCTGGATCTTCAGGAGCCAGCTTTGATCCATCAGGGCTAGTGATGGGTTAAATTAACATGGCCCCATGCTGAATATATTCAGAAATATTGAAAGCACAGCATTCCCAGACCTCTGGGATCCAGAAATGTTGTGCTGAACACTTGATGGCTTCTGCACAGAGTTGTCCTGAGTTGTCAGGACTCAGTAGTACAATCTTCAGTCTATGTGAAAGTGGCTGTATTGCTGGGGCCTGTTTGCACAGTGCTGTGCTCCAGCTGATGGCTTTCCCACAGGATAACTAACTCCATGAAAACCACCTCTGCAGCCTTTTCATCTGTGGTGCAGAGTCTGCAGCCTGGATAAATCTCCCAAGAATAATCAAGAGTTGACTGTACTCTGGTGGTTTGTAACTAATGCTTCATCAGTGCAACAATATAAGACAATATCAGGCTCACTTATCTTTGCATAAATCTGGAGGAAATCCACTTATGCAATTGAAGTTAGAAGGCAGCTTACTGTCATTTCACAGAAGTAGAGTACGGACAGTTGGTCTCCTAGGCATTTAGCTCCACTTTAGTGCAATGATTTGTCTGAAGGAAGGGACAGTTCAGGTGCAGACAGTGGGGGTGGAGGGAAATCATGTTCTCTATTACCTACACATCTCTAATTTCAAGCTCCAATTTTTAGAAGTAAAATAATGTAGCCCCCCACATGGTATCTGTTTCTGGAACTTATTATCTGCTTTGTTAAGTTCAGATGGCATTCAGATAAGGATAATTTAATTAGACATCTTAGTAATCATACATGCATACTTACTGCCACAGCAGGGGGTGGCTTCTTCAAAACAAAACCCTTCACATTACTTAGGACAGCATGTTTTCCCTGAAAGATTTCACATTGTGTGCATGCATACGTATAAAGCCTTCTTTTTCTCAGGAGTTCATATCACATGGTGCTTTCTCTTTGAAGATTTTCATGTTGTTTGGGAATATCCCTACCCTGAAAAACTTCCTGTGCTTAGGAGGTGTTCCTTTGAAAAAAATGCTCATTTTACACTGATGCTCCACTTTGAAGACAGTCATAGCATCAGGGGGTTGCCTCGGAACTGAAAAGTTTCTCAAGCTTGAGAAGATATTTCCCTGAGATGGTAGTGTGTACATGCAGATGATATTTCTTTGGGAGTCTGCATGTTGCAGAGGTGTCCTCATTCACTCCGTGCTACTCTGCAGTTCACAGCGTCATCATATTTTCCATCTGAAAATCCAGGCAGAGGAGCATGTTTACAATAGTTCCATTAGAAATAGCTTGAGAAAGTGCTTAGTGGGAGAGTTCCAAAAGTAAGTGGGAAAATGGGTTTCTGGCTTGTGATGCTGCTTAGTATTTTGCCTGTTCTCATATCTGCAAATCTGCAAACTCTGTCTGGCAATTAGAACCAAGCTGACATCGAATTAAATGAAAAATTGTATGATCCAAATTCCACTGAACTTTGGCATGATAAAAAATTGAATCGAAAGTGAAATCCAGGTTTTGAAAATATCTTCTTTTCTGGAAAACAGCCAAAATAAAATTTTTCTGTAAACTTTCCTAACCATTTGAGTGCTCAAAATCTGTATTTGAATTTGAGGCTGCAATCAATATCTGGGTGAAAGAGCAAATGTGTTGCAACATAAATTTCATAAAATCAATTGTATAAACTTGAAATGACTTATTCAGGAGAAAGAGGCTTGCAAAAGAAACACAAGTGAAAATATTTAGGTTTGGCTGAAGTAATGACAAGCTTGATCATTAT
Organism: Apteryx mantelli; assembly: GCF_036417845.1. Classification (NCBI taxonomy): domain Eukaryota; kingdom Metazoa; phylum Chordata; class Aves; order Apterygiformes; family Apterygidae; genus Apteryx; species Apteryx mantelli. The sequence goes on along the minus strand of NC_089980.1, from coordinate 39,081,929 downwards.
ATGTATACCATGCAAGTAAATAGCTTGTGGGTGGGTCTAAAGCCAATGTGAACCTTTATGTGGAAAATACTGCCTATGTGGGTATGGAAACTAGCCCACTTAAACTATAATTATACCGAATATGTGCAAATAAAATCTGAAAATAACACCCATGTAGAAAGCGTATTTCCTTTATATTTCTCTGGGTATGTTCTATGTTATTCTCACAGTCTTAGGGCCGACAGAATTATATTGTATTTATATTAATAGCTTAGGCTTAAACAGTATACAAAGAAGTAAAATATCTTCTTAAAATACACTTCCAAAGTAATTGTGGAAGAAAAAAGGACATGTTACTGAAGTTAGATCAGATCTAACAGGCTGTTATAACTTGTTGATTCACTTTGCTGAGTAGGAAGTTTGGCTGGAATTACTGACTCCTTTTTTTAACAAGTCAGCAAGACATTGAAAGACAGACACTGGTGCATCGGGAAATCTATTTATGTCAATTATCATTATTTGGGGATGATATTACAACCTATTGACTAAGTCTCTATGCAGCAGCTGGCTGGAGTAATGGCGCCAAACGCAAAAAATGCTGGTAGGTTTCATCTCTGGCTTCTCCCTTCTCCCATTCCTCCTGCTGCTGGTGTTCCCGGGACCGGAAGAGGAGAGACATGGTGGAGTACTTGCCACATTGGCTCTGTTTTGCTTTTAGCTTCTCTTGCGCTGTGGGAATATTGGCAGTCTCCAACTTTATCCTCCTACAACAAAGCAAAGATGTTATTCTCTGCTTGAATGATAAAACAAGCTGCACAATATATCTAAGCAATTACAATAGTGTCAAATAGTGGCATAACCAAGCAGGAGGCGAGATGTAAATGAATAATATGTTATGAAGTGTACTATTCAGCTGAATAATGAAAAGATCTTAGAGCCATTAGCATCCATAATGGCTTGGGGTTTATGATACTTGCACCACTGAAAGGGGAATAGACCTGAATAAATGCTATTCCTTTTTCAGAAAACCTTTGTAGCTCATCCAGTGATTAATTCCATCCAAGGATTAACTCCATCTTTCGGTGAGTGGAATCTTCCTTCTCAGATTTTCTCAGATTTTGTGGAGGGTGCTGCTATCTCATTCACTGAGTCCTTAAATTACTCTCTGTTCTCTGCTGTCTGTGAAGACATCTTTACTAGACCTGCATTTTACTTTCACTGCTTCCGAAATCTTTATTTCTTATTTTAATCCGTAGCTTGTAAAAACACTTAGCACCACATAATACCAAAAGACTGATAATACAGTCATTTCACACTAATATGTATGTGTTGTTTTTTCTTTTTTTTTTTTTGATTCTGAGTTGTTCTGTCTCACAATGTCAAGAGGATTTAGGATCTTGTCTTTACTGCCTGTCCTTTTCTGATACAATAACTACTTTTGCTTGCGGGGCATGCTAAGCTCCTGCACAGGTAAACCTTGCAAGCGCCCTAGCTCCCATGTGTTTGGGAGGTGCACACTGCATGCTAAGGAAATGGTGGTTCATGGGGTGAGCACCAGTGGGCAGATTTACAAAAGGCCTTTGTATCAGGGCCCATGTCAGTCACACCGTGTCATTGGATAAAGTTGAATATTTTGCATTTTAAAAGAAATGCAGTTTGTGATTTTTGTTTATGAAAGAGCTTGAATAATTAACTAAGACTGAATTCCACACTGAAGCCTTTGAAGTCTAGATATCTTTCTAAAGACAAGAATATGGACAAAAACTTGTGATTGAACTGACAAAATGATGGCCAGGGCAAGTTTTCTGGTCTGTCTGATTCAGTAGGTGAAACTCAGTCATCCTAATGATCCTTTCTGACCTTAAAGTCTATTAATGTGTTTGTGGGTCTCACAAAATAGTATGTGGGATCAGTCAGAAGGTAAAGAGGAAGCAGAATCTAAAGGTGAATTGAGAAAAGTGGTAGCTCGTAGGAAGAAGGAAAATATGTGAGGGTGCATATGGCAGAAGGAAATTAGACAGATGCACCTAGGAGGTCTGAAACGTGGTGCAGGCAGCTTTTACATTGGGTTTGCAAATGGAGGATGGAAATGCTAGTATGGCCCGAAGGAGACAGAATGTTCCCTTTTCCCTTTATAGCCCATTCTTCCCTTGAAACACAAAAAGTTAGTGCTTAGGAGAAGAAGAAAGAATTGTGGTTGTAAAGAAAGTGTTTAAGGCAAGCACAGGGTGCTGAATACAACATGGAGGACTCCACTCAACTCTTTGAAGTCATACAGATGCTCAGTAACAGCAGTGAATCAAACCTAAGCAGAGGCAGCCTTGTCAATATTACAGTTTAAAATTCTCATGTGGTTGCTACTGGTTCCAGATGGCAATTAGATTTTGGAGCAGAGTAACAGGGCTTCTGGTTGTCCAGCAGCAACCACTGCAAGATTTTAATGGAAACTTGTATTTCTACTGAAGTAAGTATGAATTCTAGCAGCAGGAGCAACAGACCCATATTCTTTGCTAGTGTAAATTGGCAAAGCTCTGACTACTGGTGTGAACTACTGCAGTTCACACCAGCTGAGATTCTGACCTATTATAATAGATTTATACAATAACCACCTTCTTGTGCCAAAAATTTCATATTCCAGAGGTGGTAATATTGTTGGCTGACTCACGGACAAGAAAAATGAGGAAGACAAACTACAACTTGCAACAAAGAATTATTCCAAAGGTCAGTTCTTGGAAGCAAAGTAAATTCTGGCTTTCAAGAGGAAGTCAAAGGCATGGGCCAAAAAAAGACCTTTACATCTGAATTTTCTGACTTGCTTTTGGTCTTTCTTCAAAGGCAAAAAGTTAATGCATAAGCTGATATCTTCATTTCTGTTTTGTGCCCTTCATTAACAGTACCCGATTCCTGTCCAATAGCACAGTATCTGCTATGTAGCAGATGTATCATGTGTGATTCTTTCCCTCCTTCCCTCAGTAGGAAGAAGCTGTGCACAGATTGGTGTAAAAAACTTTTTTTTTTTGGTGTTTTATTATGTGTTTAGTAGAGAAATAATGGTGGAGGAGTTTCTTTTGCACTTGGAATTGAAGTTAAAGAACTATGTGGGACTTTCTGCTGTAGCAGGCTTTTCTTTCAGTCTTAGACTGGCTTCCAAGAATATCTGTCCCCCACTGATAGTTAATTCTTCTGTAGCTTCTTTCAGATAATGCCTAAAATCTAAAAGAGATTAAGATCCGAATATTGAGTAAGCTCTTCAAGATGCATTAGCTCAGAAGACTAGTCAGGAAAATGGGCAGCCTTACAGTGAGTGCCCTAAAAGCTGGATCATGCCAGTTTCATTTATACAGAGACAATGGTCCCATGAAGAGTATCTTCACCAAAGCAGGTGGAAGCAGTTAAGAAGTAACCAGTAAGTCCACAAACAACTTTGGGACCTTATTGCCACTGCAGGTACGTAAGTCCTCAACAACCATAAATCTGCAAGTGCCTATATTTCCAAAATGAAACCTCTTCTAGCACAGAAAGGAGGGGCCAGAATGATCCAAATCTTGATGGCATTAAGTGGTTTGGCACCTATCTCATCCTTAAGCCTCATCAGTATTTGCAAGAGGCCATTATTCTCACCTGAAGAGTACTTGCAGGTAGTACTTGCATCTGAATACATTTATACTTAACCATATAGTCATTTCATCCAAGAAGCAGTAGACTGACAAATCCTTTCTCAAGTGCTTTGAACCCATGTGTTGCAGAGAGGTTTCTCAACTACCAGGCAAGAGGGTCTTCTGGGATTCAAGGTCTCCTTCCAATGATGTTTTCACTTTGCCAGAATGAATATTAATTGATTCAGACACAGAGACAATGAAAAGATACCTGTCACTTATTGGATAGGGTACTTGCCAATGGGGTAAGACTATCTTAACTACAGCAGCAGCTCTGATCCAGATCTCCTCACCTTCCGCATTGAGTGACTCAGTCATCAGACTATAGAGTCATGTTCTCTCTCAGTCATTGATATTTAATATTTTAAACAACTTGGGACAGCCTTCACCAGAAGGACTGAGTACCCCACCTGCAAATATCTTACAGATGATACCAAGGACATTCTCCTGGGAATTAAGATCATTTTAGGCAGAGACGTAATGATGTGTATCTTCCACACTTAGGGAAGTGCTTAAACTGCTGATCTATTGGGAAGCAATAGAGGCTCTGTTGCCATCCCTTTCTCTGCTCACTTTCTGCGAGCGAGGGCAACACGATCACCTCCCTCCAGAGGAGGTTCAGAATTGAGCATCCTGACCGGGGATAAGAACCTTTGTCCCAAAGATACACTTTCCCTTGGTACTGGTTTCTGCTAGCTGTCAGGCTGTTTCCTCCTCAACAGAGTTTTGTGAGACCTGGTGGTAGGCACTTGAATCTACCCATGTGCTGATAAGGAGTTAGAGCCCTTAAACAGACACTGAATTTTACTAGATAAGATGCCTAAATACATGATCATATAAAGCTGGGAAAGCAGTTGCAAGAGATTTTCTCTCTCCAGTATCAGCATTATTTAACAGATTTCACACCTTTTGTTGAGCAAACAACAAAAGCTACTTATAAACATGTGAAAACTAGCTTATGCCACTCTGCTGCACTCCCACTCAAAATGATTAGGGTCTCTTAGTCCCTTAGCTTTTCCTGGACATCCTTGGTGAACCTTTCTTCCATGAACTTGAGGTAACTACTTTTGAACCTATCGCACTTTTGGTGCTACAACATACTGTGGCAACAAGTTCCACGGTTTAACTAAGTGTTGTGTATTTGTTTTTCAAATCTCCTGAGAATATTTTTGTTTTCCCAGTTCTTATTTTATAAGATGGGATGGGAAGAAGGACCTGGGACTTCACACTCATACAGACAACTTCCTCCCCATCCTGACAACACAGAGTATTCAGGATTCAAGCTATGGGCTTTTTTATGGATTTATGTATGGCATTTTATACTTTGTTTTCTGTTCCTTTCTTAGCAATTCTTAACATTCTATTTGTTTCTCTACCACTGCTGAGCACTGAGCTGACGTTTTCACTGAACTACCCACAAGGACTACCAGATCTCTTTTTGAGATGTAACAGCTAATCTAGAGCTCAAAATTAAGTATGTGCAGTTAGGTTTCTTTTTCCCATGTGTACTACTTTGTATTTATTTTTCATAAGCATTCTTATTACACCATGGTCATCTATCAGCCCTACAAATTCCCTGGCAGAATTTCTGCATCTAACGTGTGAAAAAAGTTTTATTGCTACTTTTTATGTCTTCTGCGTGTTGTTCCTTACAATCTTTTTGGCCTGCTTTATTATCAGTTACCATTTGACTTGCTAAAGTTTAGATTCTTTTCTGTTTTCCTCATTTGAGCATACACCCCACTGTCTGAAGGATTTCTTTTTATCCTTTACTGTATTCTACAGTCATGCTGCCTTTTTTGTGTGGTCCTTTAAGGTTTGGTTTCTGAGGGGTTTTTTGGATATGTAATACACAATTACTTTGAGACTTTAATAGTGTGTCTTTAAAAGTGGTATCTGCAAATTTTTATTCTTTTGGTTGCTCCTTTTAAATTCCATTTTAACAAGATTTCTCATTTTTATGTACTTCCCTTTTCTGAAATTACGATTTTTTTGCTTATGTAGGAATGTTGATTTTAAGTACTTTACAGTCATTCTTAAAAAGTGGTCCTTCATTTTGAAGCAGGTCCCGTGTATTTTTTAGGCCTAAATAAAAAAAATGCTTCCTCCCTCATGGATTAGCTTTCTACTTTTTCCAAGAAGCAGTCATTTACAGTAAGTAAAATTTTAGTCTTTCGCCTCAGATCTGGCTGTATATTTATCCTACAGGGATGCCTGAAGTATTGTTGAAGGGCTTTCTGATGGAATGGTTATACAGTAAGGCTGTCTGAAGCCATAGAAATTCCTGCATGATAAATTAAATTTTCCTTAGTATATCTCCCGCTTATTCATGCAGCTACTGCAGTGACAAATATCCCGTCCCTGTGATATGGGTTGTCACCTTCCCTCTCACTTGATTTCACTATTAGGGAATACTGTAGTTTAAAAACCATGGTTGAATAGTTCAATTAGCAATATTCATAGTTTAATCAGTCTTAGAAACCAGAGGAAAGCTCAGGTGCTTTGTCTTCAGGTCTCTCAGTTAGCGATATCTAGCTGTATCCTAAACCTGCTTTGAGACTTGCAGCTTCCTTTAGCAGCTGCTTAGAAAGGGTTCGGCAAAGTTGCCACATCATTGACTCCACCAGGGAATCATCTCTGGGCTTCAAGTTGCCATTTCGAGATCATGACATCATCTCCCGTTAAAGAGTTTTGCCATGGCTCAGGCTCCTTAACACACTAGACTCATTCAGGAACAAATAGGACTTTGCCGTGGAGTTTTTGATACAGCATGGTCCTTTCTGGCTTTTTGAAGTTCTGTCTTTATTCAGGTTTGATTGGTGATACACAATCTCAACATGTCAATCACTTCTTTACCTCCTCCATCTCCATTCCCTCCTTCTCCCACCACTGCCAGGCTCACAGTGTCCTGGAAGAAACTGGGGTAGGAAGATTGTGCACAGCCCTCAGCAAGCCCACCTGCCCGCAGCGGGGAGCGGAGGACTGGGCAGAGCTGACACCAGCTTGGCCAACCCTGCCATACTGCCATCTGGCCAATTGTATACCGTCTATACTTTGGTCTAAACCAGTCGGTAAAATAGGGAACTGCTGGCTGGCCCTGTGACCGATCAGTACTCCCATCCCTTGTCCTGGCCTACCAGCCATCAGCTGGTGTCGCTTACCAATGAACACCTGCGCTGGTGTGAGCTGTTTTGTGTACATCATATGTACAGCGCATCATGCAACATGTTTCAATGTAAGTGAGTAATTTTTGCAGCTCTCTGAGTCCTACCTATGCATTAATCCCCAATCTCCAGAACTTCAGAGGAGAGTCGGTGAACTGCTTGAGGTACAGGGCAATGTTTTCTTACTATCTTAATTGGATTGACTTTTTCCTGAAAAAACATTTTAATCAAAAGAATAGCGGGTTGTCTTTCCTCTTGCCCTATTTTCATCCCAAATTTATGACTGTAATATCAGGGGAAAAGAATGTTTATATAGCACAATGTAGAGCAGACATCACACAAATTAGTCTAAACAAAAGCACATTAATGACATATTACTTCTTTTGCATATCTGTGCTAACAGCAGTTATTAATTTTAGACCTAAGCAGACAATATCCATATTCTTGGAGTCTGCTTTACTGCATGCACTTTATTTGATACACACAACTACCAAATTTGAAAATTGCTCAGAAACTACTGCCAAATTGCAATCAAGCAGTTAAAAGAAGATGGCATAACCAATTGGGCATCTGCATCAAGGAAGATGAATGTTTTCTCTCTCTGCGTATGTATTCAAACTGTGAGGATAGCAGCTCTGTGCAAACTCTCCTGTATTCAGTTTGCAAAGGTGTTCAGAAAAAGAGCCTTGAATTTTGGTGCCCTTGGGCTGTTTGACTGATGGCTCTCTCTGCCAGCCTCTCATCTTTCAATAGCATTGCTTATAATCTCAGCTACTGCTGCCCTCCAATGTCTTATGGAAATGTTCCTTGTAGCGCAAAAGTTATTGAGGGATAGGGACAGGGAAGAAGGAGGAGAAGGGCCGTTGCTTTGAAGAGGAGGGTACTGCTGCCTCTGCATGGCTATAGCATCAGAAAAAGCTGTTTCTCTTCCCTGTTCTCAGTCCAGCAAAGCAAGGAGGCACAGACTACACTTCCAGGGTGTGAGTACTTGTCCCAAAACCAGTACAATTTCTTAAATGTGTGCACATGCTTAAAGACCCTAGTAGGACTGAGGCCGACGTGCAAGTCCTCAGCCAGTTATCATTAACTCATTGCAATTGCTGACTGAAGGCTGGATGAATAAGTTGATCGCAAGCTGTGGTAATGAAACATTGAAGCTGATTTATGTGCCTTGATGGCTTGTATTTTGCACAGTTCTCTGATATAGTTTTCTAGACTTAAATATTGTTACTCATTTTAACATACTGGGCTATTATTTTTCACTTTATTAATGATACTTTCAAACATCTGACAGATTTCAAATATAAAATAGGTCAGTGTGGTACAGTAGGACACAGGCCTGATTCTAGCTAGGTGTAAGGCTGCCTGGAGTTTCTTTGCTTTTTGTCTGAAATAATGTGCAGCGTCTGTTGTTATCAATTTATTCTGTGGAGGAGGTCTCAGAGGCAGGTATAACACACTGCCAAAACAGGTCCCTTACTTCAGCTTGCATCCCTGTGAAAAGAAGGGGTTGAATTGAAAGTGTCAAGAGAAAGCTGCTGATGAAGAGCAGGAGTCTGGTGTCCTCTACTGTGCCGCTATATAACAAGCAGTCTAGGACAGCAAGCTCTTGGTTAAGACTGGATTATCAACACTGACTTCTGACTCTTGTGCTGAAATGGTTGCCCCACCTTGAAACTGGTTATGAAAATATTTCTTTAAAAAGCCAGAGTTTATCAAACAGTACTGTAGATACCAAGAGTCACCAAAGGACTGTGGCTTGCAGGAGCGCATCCATCAGTTGCATAGGCATAATCTGGAAATTGGTAGATGGGTTCATTTCGGATTCATGGATTCATTTCTGTTGATCTGCTTATATAGGTACATCAAAATATCTAGAGAAGTTTAGAGACTTATACTGTGCCTAAAGGTCTATCTGAAAACTACCAAAAAATCCACATGTAATATCCAGAGAAACATTTTCTACTACATCATGTTCTTTGGAACTAACTATGATAATAAAACATAAAAAACATTAAAAACTTATGTAGTTTGCAATTTTTAATATATTTATTATTTGGTATTAAGACTATCCAACCCTCTTAAATCAATATATTAAGACTCATATATGGTTAAAGTTAGTCACAACTGGATTGTGATTTAACAACAGAATGAGTCATAACAATCAGATTTTATTATTTTGTCATTTTAAAACACAAATCAGGCTTATTATAATTAAAACGCTAATAATTTTCCATAGGTATGTGCCAAAGTATGGATATTAGTTAAATATTAATGGTTTACTTGTGAGTTAGGATTTTATTAAGGGTGATACTTAGGGCTGACACCTGCACTCATTTCCCAGCCACAGATTTTGGAGCTCAGAAGAAAATTAGCACAGATAGAAAAACTGAGGTACTAAATAGTGAAGAGGCTTGCCTGTGACTTTGCGGCACGTCTCAGATCCTCCTTGCCACTTTTGTGTGTGATTTAAGAGAAAACTAATTATTGGACTCTGGAGATCAGTTTCACAGGTCTCTGTGTGGAGGTCGGACCAATGAAGGGCTTTTTTATTGCACAAGAAACCAGTGACAGGAGCCAGAAGACAGCCTGAGCCCCCTGAAATGATGTGTCCTGCTTCAGGTGAGTAATAAATGAGCAGAGTAACAGCACAGACATATGATCGAAGCTCCTTACATTTTCTTTATAAAAATACAATATGCTTTCCAGGGACTTCTACACATCCTTGGCGGGACATTCAAGGATCTTGAAGTCAAGAGCCACGGTGGAGATATCCACTCAAGTAGGTGGAAGAGCAGGCCTGGGGCCATGTCACTGCCATCCTCTGCATTAGCTTGAGATATATCAAGGCCCAGTGTGGGGGTACGGCGGTTAAAGCCTTTGCCGAGCCAAGAGAGGGCTGTGTCACACCAGCACACCAAACTTTGGCCTGCCAATTGTACAGTATCTCTGGTTTAGGCACACTCATCTGCAAAAAGTAGCAGCATTAACACAGATATCATTAAAAGTATAATATGCCTATGGAGTAATATTAATGAACAAAGAGAAGCCAATGGTGGTCCACAGCTGTAGAGAGAAAAGGTGGGAGAATCAAGATTTAGGTCAGTAAAATAAACACTGTTACCATGACAGACTAATCTGATCCAAGTAACTCTTTGCTCATTTTTTTTTCTTGGCTTTTTGTAACTATGTGGAAAAATGCCAATAGTTCTGTCTCACAGTTACAAACCACCTCCCTTCCAAAATCCCTCCACAAGGGAAAGAGAGGACATTCCCTTACCTCACTGGAGGAACAATTTGTTCCATCAATAATCTTCTTTTTTTCAGTGAAAATGAATATGAATTCAGGTGCCTCCCTGAAGGCACGATATTGCTCCCTGTGAAGTTCATGATGAGCCAGGAACAAGGAGCTGATGTGACGGCACGATATTAGCCCGAGTATCAAAATGGCAGAGTTGGGTCTTTAGAGATCTGTGTAGAAATCTGTAGCCCCTGAGGAGTGCTGAGTGGCCTCAGCTTCTGAATCACCCTTTGCAGGATTAGTCCTATAATAATTTTGATGGGTATCCATTCTATTGCGATATATAGGAGTGCAGTGACCCTTAAATGTCACCATCTAACATTACATTCATTCACTCTTAATGAAACTAAAGAGGGCTTAGAGGGTTTTGTGAGCAAGGGCTGTTCACAAGAATTGCACCTTTCATTAACTGACTTCAGATAGATGAAATAAAATGAACTTTTTGAAATATTTTGATATTGGATACACTGACTTTCCTAGCAGCAAATCCCTCTGGTTCAGAGCCCAAATAAGGGCCTGCGATGATTAGGATATAAAATGAACAGTGAAATCCTGTACGCCTAATGCAAATCAAGTTTGCTGCCCTGCCAAGCAGTTTGCTTCTACACATGTAGAAGCAATGTAGTCTGTAAGTAACAGCCTACATTTAAAAAGATGAAACTATGGCAGTTTTTCAGAATGGCCTTTCAACACTGGACACCCATGTACAAAAGTGAATAGAGATAAAAAATGAAAGCTATGATATTGCTTTCAAAGGGAGAAAGGAAAATACATCAGTGAACAGGATGTGCCAGTGAGTAGGACTGAGACACACCTTTCATTTCTGCACTGCCTTTTAGATACAAGCCCTGGTGGAAGTGGGTTTGAAAGTCCAGTTCTCAGCATAGAGGTCCATCATAGAAATCTGCCACCACCAGGTCTGTAACCTGAATGGGCTCTGGATGTTCAAAATACCTCTTTGTTTCTGGAGGTAGTCATGTGCTGCCTATGGCATTTGAACACTAAAGGTCACGGGGGCAGTAAGTTAGACGGTTATTATTCATCCTGCGTGCATTTGGTGTCTAGAGGGAAGCCATCTCCTTTAGTTCTGCTTTACTCCTCAGTTACACGCAGAAAGAAGAGCGCAATAAGATATGAAACCCCCACAGAATGTGATTCTTAGAAAGTAAAAAAGATTGAATTAAAATAAAAACTCCCTTGACAGTTTTCTAAGACTCTGACATACACAACTATAAAACACACAGTATGTTAAAACCATAGCCACAATACCTTTCGTAAGGATCAGATAGAGAGCACCTGCCTAATATTAAAGGTCATGCCTAATATTAAAGGAGAGATTGTTAGTGCTGGTGAACTGAAGAAACTGTACAAGAACAGTTTATCCATGTAAAAATATAGCCTGCAGATTGCTGCCAAGGACAGCAAGACCTACTTTGATCTGGTGGGTAAGTCCTGATTACATATACTAAGAGTTACCTGGGGAAGCTATAGGTTACATATCCGACTTTTCATAACTAAAAATTGCCCAATGCAAAGCAGAAGTGTAATTTAGTCATTAAGAGATTGTTTTAGTGACTAGTTATAATAACCAGACAGGGATGACTAAGGGAATGGGCAAGCAAAGGGATGTTTCAGCAGAACAAACAATAGCAAGAAATATGATTTTAATACCTTTACAAAATCAAATGTTCATTAATGACAACTAGTTATTCCAAAATTATTAAAAGTATGGGGAATATTTTAGCCATGTGGCGCTTGCTTTTGTGAATGACCTCACTTGCTTGATACAGCGTGGAGGGGATTTCAACAGGGGGCACACATTCCCATTTCAACTGTACTCCTCTGCAGATGAATGTTTTCTTTCTGCAGACGTTCAGACAACTGAAATTCCACCTTCCTGGACAAAGCTCTTTAGTCAAAGAAAAGTTCTGTTTGTTTATCGTACACGTTCTACGAAAGGCAAGAGAGCATGAAAGACTGACTGCCTTTGAGCCTGACAGAGACACATTTTAGTGGGGAGAAGGGGCTTGGGGGAGCGCTGGAAAATACTTGGTAGGCGCAAATGGAAGGTAAGGTCCCCAAATCATGCCCATGGGTTAATAGAGGCCCCCAGAACAAGTGCTAGACATCAGGCAGTCATCAGGAGAGGCTGGCGGTTGTCCTTGCTTCCCAATCGCTCGGTTGCATTAATGGCAGCAAAGGAATATGCAAAATGCCTTCTCAGCATTGCTAGTTCAGCGTTAATCTTTGCAGGAGATGCCACAAGAACGCCTTGTCACTGAGGGAAAAGGCCCTGTGCATCATGCAAACGGAAGGGCTCTGTGCTCTGCACCAGCCTGGGAGAGGCTGCCCAGGCTCCACGCTGACCATTTTTGTGGGCTTTCTAGAGATGAATGAATATTTTTTTAAACATACCTGGGGAACAGTTCTACACTGCTTTTCTAATGAGGACAGTCGTCACTTCTTAAGCAGACAGAAAGTTTGTTGAGAGACTCCTTGCTTCATTTGTTTGTTAGTTGTGAGTTGTTTTTGCTCTCATTTTGTCTTTTTTTTTTTTTGTAAGGGGGAACTATGAGATAAAATGTAGTTCTGTATGTAGGTATGGACTGAATCGCTCAGCTGACATATATCTACGTAGCTTCATTGCCATTAGCTGTGCTAATGCTTTGGCACAAAGGGAATAGCTTCATGGACTCCGCTTTGGCCTATTACTGTCAGCACCAGTTGACTCCCAATTTCCCTGATCAGTTTTTGGGTTGAGAACAAAGAGAAAAAGAAAATGAAGATGTGTAGCACCTCATAAGGAATTCCAGGTAGCTTCACTGTTTGGCATATTCGTCTTGTCTGAACTCTCTCATACTTGTCAGGGGAAATAACTGTACAAAGCTTTTGCTGAATTTAGTGAAAATGGGTCAGTTGTATTTTGACAAATAGATTACAATCTGTCTTCCTAAGTTAGTGAATAAAAAGCCATGGACTTGAGGCTACAGCAGAAAGTACATCACTTTACTATTGCTGAGCAGAAGTAAGAAAATAGCTGTCTTATTCCTCCTTTTTGTTTTGTGAGATGTTATAGTAAACTTGTCATGCTTTCTCGAGGACTTCTTTGAAATTGGCAGGCAAATAATATTTAGTCTGTAGGTTGTCAGTTTACAGGTCACTGTTAGTAATCAAAATTTGAAATGAACTTCCCTGATGAGCACACAGAATCATCTTTCTGGTAAAAATACTTACTGTTAGGGATTCTGGAAATAATCTCTGCTAATAGCTTTAAAAATCTGCTTACTACAAGTAGTGTCAATGAGCTTTCTTTCAGGAGATGTATTTTGTCTGTCTGAGAACACAAATGGTTTGAACAGAATCATAGCACAAGTGTTTAAAAATGTGAACAAATATTCCAAGACTTCTTTTTTTTTTTCTTTTTTCTTTTTCTCTGTAGCAATTGCCCAGTCTGTCTTTCATAGATGGTGCTTAACTCTCCTTCCTTAGAGAGAAACAACACCAGGAACCTGCTGATTCTCTTCTCATAGTTCTTAGATATGTAATTTCACACATAGAGAAGAAAAATTGTGTGAAATGTTGTAACTGACATTGTCAGTCAGCAGGAAACCAGAAAAGAGATATCAAGATTGAGCTGTGAAAAGTGACAATAGTGGAGCAGTGCATTTTTATGTGATAGATAGAGCTGTAGGGCGCAGGTCATTGCAGCTTGCAAGGGGCAATCTTTGTGTTACTGATATCTCCAGGGCTGCAAAGGCTGAGCACCGCACTTGGAAAACTGACAGGCAATTTGCTAATGCCGCATTTTGAAAACAAGAAGAGGCAGCATAAATGTGAGGGCCAGAAAGCAACACACAATATATGTATTATACAGATATATTGCCCTTTTCGTTGCTTATTCTAGTAGCGTCCAATAGGTAACTGTAAAAATCTTTTTTTTCCTACCCAAAGCCATAATGAGATTTTAAATTGGAAAGTTTTACTACTGAAAACACTGGAGAATGCTAAATTACTGTTGTCTGACCAATAGCATTGCACAAATTTCAAATCAGCATGTTTTATCAGGGATTTTATGTGCACTAGAAATTAATTGCTAAAACTGAAAGGAGTAAACAGTACCTTCTCCAAAAGTACCTTCTAATTTTGGGAGCTGCTCATGGAGACCTTCCTTTGTTTCTATTGCTGAACTGAAACTTTACTAGTCTGAAAATGGGAGTTACCTTTCCTAAATCTTCTCTGCTAGATACGTGACTTGCAGTGTTTGCTTAAAAAATAAAATAAAATAAATAAAATAATAAAATAAAATAAAACAAATCATCCACCTAATTTCAAAAGGCAATACTACTGAAATTCAAAATTATTTTACAAAATTGCTCTTATTTATTTTGATTTCTTTTCAAATCTTCTTTTGGCATTTGAAAACATTGTTGATATGTTCCATTTTGTAATCTTTAGGATAAAATGTTTTGATTTTTTCCTTTCCAAATTAATTTTCATTTTAATTTTTTTAATTATAGCATGTAATGGAAAATAATTAAATTCTAAATTGACAAACTAAAAACTTTTAATCAGTGTGCAGTTTTCTTAGCATTTACCTTCACAGAGAATTTAGACATTTTCTGATTTGACATGATCTAAGTTTGGAAACCTCAGAAACATTTGGAGAATTAAATAAATTGTCCTCCAGCCAGTTTAGTGTCCAGGCCAGTCTGGACCATTTCCACAGACAGTGATGCCAAGAGGTTCTTCAGCTTCTTGTTCCAAAAGTATTCTTGTTTCTATATTGTGCTTCAGTCTGTAACCTATATCATCCCTGGCTTTGCCCACTTCAGTTTCTTCTGTATTCAATCAGTATATTAGTATAAAATTAAGACAATAGGAATAATTGCTCTTTTTTAATAATACTTCAAGTGTTTATGAACAATCATAAACATAAGGGTTATTTTCCAAATCATTTCTCATTTTTGTTGTTCTCTTCTGAGTTCTCCAATTAGTATGTATTTCTTTAATGCGGTGTTCATAACAGCATGCAGTGCTCCAACTGAGGCTTGTCAAGTGAAGTAGAGCAGAATAATTGCCTCATTTCTTTTACGTGTGACATTCTTATTAATGTGACTCAATACGGAGTATTTGCCTTATTTTGCCACAGTGTTGCATTGTTGATTCATATTCAGACCATTACTCACTGTAAATCCACATATTGCTGTTTAAGGCAACATGCTAGTACTGGCTATTCCTCAGCTACCAGCAGGAACATGCAGGAACTGCAATGAGAGTGCTAGGTGCTGTACAAAAAAAGAGAGATGTAGGACCTCTTCCTAACCAGACTGCTTAATTCTGTACTTGTATTTGACTACTGGTTTCTCAGAAGATTTAAGTATACCCCAATTGTACATGATTTTAGATTGTTGTCTCCAGTGTATAATACCTCATCATTTGTCATGTCTCTCTTCCAAAAAAATGAAGATTCACCCTTCCCTCCCATGCACATAGTCTCCAGAAGATGTAGAAAGACACACTAGAATGAGGGAAATTGTCCGTGTCCAGAGACAAACGTTACTCTAATCTTTGTAACAATAATAATAATAACAAAATATTAATTTCTACTGTTGTTCCAATAGTGTCCCAGGGTCCTAATCAGGGCCACAAGCTGTGCAAATGCAAAAAGTATGAATACAAGGACTGTGGTAAAATTGGACATTTTAAGATATTCTTTCCCTTGAAGACTCATGGGATCATTGGCATGATCACTATAACTCTGTCTGGACCTAGTTCTTCATGCCTGGTTTCTGACACTGTTTTCCTGAACTGGAAACAGTTTGGGGTTTTTTTCACTTCATAATGAGGGTCCCAGAACACAATTTGCTTCAACAATGGGCACAGAAGTCTGCTAGAAATGTCTTCTAGAAATGTGTTTAAATGGGAGCGAAGAATTTATGGGTCTCATCCTGTTGTGGGACAGAGCCAGTAAAGCATCCGTGGGGAGAGAGAGCCCTCCTGCTTGAGAGGCTGGGATGCTTTTGCTTCCCGAGTGTGCCACGTGTAAGAAGAAGAATACTGCAGATATATTAATTTATGCACATTTTTCCTCCAAAATAAGGCTGAGGCTTGTGTTCAGAGAATGAAAAGTTTGTGTGTGTGTCTTTTGACAGGTGGCATTAAATCCACCTGGTTTCATTGGCAGGATCCTTGGCAAGGTGGATTTCTCTCTCACCCATATAAGCATGTTTTTCCTTTTTACCCTACAGGCTCAGATGTAACTTCCGTGCTCAGAAAGGACGCACTCAGAAAGGGTATTAGCCAGCTTATTTCACCCTCCTGGGCTCTGGGAAGGGTGCTACTTAGACCCATGGAAGTCGTTGTGCTGGAGGAACGTTAAGAACAGTTATATAGGCCTGCCTTCAAAAATGAGATGGACTGAAATAGTTGGTGGCCTTGCTGCCCAGCTTCTAACCTCCTTCCTTGGTGGTTTTACACACAAAAAAGGCAGGGGCTGTGGCCATTTTTGTCACTGTACCCTCACTGAAAAAAAGTGCTGTTTCGCTGATATGGTTTGCAGGAATTTGGCCCATATGGCTTAAAGTAATGACTTAAACTTGGGTCTCCTGTACCCCAGGTGAGTGCCCGGAATAGAAGGCTGTCATTGTCCCTCTCCCAATGGTCTGATAAAAATTCAATTATTTCTATAAAAGTGAAGCAGCTCCAACAAAATAAACTGAACCTACAGGTCTAGGATATGGGAAACCCAGAAAGGAAGCCTTTTCCTGAAACAGGCCTCACAGGAACATAGTCTCATTCACCTCAGAGGAGTGCTGTATAGCCAGCATGCTATTTTTATTCAGTTTTAACTCTTTTTCTACCTGATTACTATGTGAAAATCCACAAAACCTTTTTTTTAAATGAAACTGGCTTGTTTTTCTAACAATCCTCATGAGAACTTTAGTGAGATGTGTGTGTATAGTCCTGGTATTGCTAATGAAAGGTATTCAGAAATAGTTCAAACTCATCCCCCAAATATGGATTGTCTTAAATGGAATTTGGGTGCTGTGTATTAGATTTTGTTGTTTAAATCTAAAGGATTTCCTTTCCTTTCTGCCTTTTCTTCTTAAAATGAAAGTTGAAGTACTTACAATATCATATGGTTCCAGGAGGTAAGGTTTGTAAAAATGCAAACTGTCATGCCGTAATATCTTGATTTGACAATATTATAAACTAGGATTTTCAAAGGGATTTGAAGGAATTCCAGGGTCAATGTCTATTGAATCACATCTGAAGATACTAAATACTTCAGATGCCTTTCAATATTCTGGACATGGAGTGATTTACCTCTACAAAGTTATGTGATTTACTGAGAAGTATAATATCAATTATCCCATCTGCTAAGTCTGGGTTATTAAACTCTGAAATGCAGGGTGCAATATTAAGAAAAATGCTCAAGATCCATGTCAAAAGCATTTGCCTGTAACTATGAATTTGACCTAGTATTCAACAATCTGTTTTATGATAGGAAAGAAAAATTGCAGATACTGGTTCATTATATTAGAAAGTGGGTTTAGACTCCTTTGAGATGACAGATCCCAATGGGAGCATTGTTGATCTAAAGATCATACAAAGACAGGAGCAGGTCCCATGCTGATGCAAATGAGCATAGTTTTCTTGACATCAGTGGACCTGCCATGATTGATTCCAGATGGAGTGATGAGGCGATACGGGTGTGCTGCACCCTACTGAAAGCCTGTTGAGAGATGCAGGCAGATCAGTATGGAGACAGCCTCACCAGAGGCAAATATGCAGTGCAACAGTGTTCCCTTCAAATGCGTGTGGAAGCAGCAGAAACTCTTGCTGCGATAGTGCAGAGACAGGCTTCGGTGAAGGGGCAAAAAACAGTCATATGCTCAGTGGCCAGAAGAGGTTTGGCAGGGAGACAATAAAGGCAATGTTAAAACATGTGGGTAGAAAAAGCACAGGCTGGAAAGCTTAGAGCTTTCAGGGCTCCACTGCTGTCAGTATCTTCAGAAAACCGCTATGTGTCTTTGCTTTTACATGTCTTCAGGTCATCACTGAGGTTTGGCTCATCAACTGGTCAAGCCTGTTTTTGTCTGGCAATAGGAAGGAGGAGAGGTGAGGCTTGCTCTGCAGATAGCCTACAGACACAACTGAGCTAGCTTTAAACTCACTAAACCCAGAACTGCCTATAGTTTAGCAACAGCAGCCTGGCATCCAGCATGCACTGCGAACCTGAGCGAAGACACACAGTAAAAATTCAGGCAGTTGGTTTCTGCTGGGCTTCATGCTGTTCTGGCTAGTGCAGTAGCTAAGCTAGTTCACTGATGCTCTCTCAAGTGTTTTTACCCTAGGTATACCTTAAAGTTTAGGTAGACCTAAGCATGACTGAAAATACTCACCAGTAGTTCATGGTTCAAGGACTGAAAATATTTAAATGTTTGTCAATGTGATTCCTCTGGAAATAAAAATAAAAGCCATTTATTGGCTCTGAAAGCCTAAAAACACTGTAGTGATATAAATCACTCCCTATTTGAAATGGCAGCATCAAAATGCAAAAACACAGGAATCATGAGGTCTTCTTCACGGACTCAGTAAAACCTGAAAATAGATGTTTTCCTCATTCTTTTTTTCTCAGTGCATTGTTTACAATGGTTAAAGACATTGCAGAGCTTTCACAGTTGAATTGGCTTCTTTTTTATACAGCTACAAACTTGCTGTAACTACAGTTCTGGCGTTATCACACATTTGCCCATTGAAAGAAAGCATAGAAAGTTGTTTTCAGAGTAACTCATTTTGCTAATATTGATACAATTGACAAGTAAACTACCCCATTAAAGCTATATTAACTAGGGCATTTCATCTCAGTTTTATTTTCCAGAGTCAACAATCCAAGCACAAGGAGACTAATGACTTAAAATGCAGCCTCCTCTGCACAGCTGATGGAGTTTTGTTCCTGGACTACCTCCTCCCCGATTCATTCAGCGTGAATGGCAGATTCCTACATAGTGTCAAGTTTCAGATCACCATAGAAACAAACTAGGAGGCAGTTTCATTAATCATTTAGAGCACAAGAAGTCTAGGTCAGTCTGATTGCAGCATATAGAGTATCATCCTAGCGCCACATGGGACTCAGTTGATTTGAATTAAAAAAGATTAAGCTGCCCCTAGGACGCTCAGCATCATCAGTTTAAGTTCTCATGTAACAGTGGTCTCTGGAGCCATATGGATTAGGAGACTGAAGCTATGCATTTATTTTTCAGGGCTCAGTGAAACATTAGATGAGTGCAGGTGTCTGAGGGGAAAAAAGGACAAAGATCACATATAGTTTTTTATACTTGTTGCTGTTCTTTTGAAACTGGAAACAATAACTCAGTTTTATTTCTCCAGTGACAGTTACCATCTTTTTTGGCGATGCAATGGTACATCTGTTACCCAGTGTTTACAATCTAGATTTATAAAAAAAATTCATACTATGAACCTTAATTTTAGCACAGAGCTGCAAGTTGTGCATAGAACAGTTTACATATATGCTGACATTTTTTTTTTTCCTGATGGGCTAAAAAATGCATGAAATGAATACTGGTGACATTTTAGTTTTACTTGAATGAAGATTTATTGCTCCCAGGAAACTGACTTACAGGCAGCTACAAATCAACTTGACTATGAAATAGTTGTATATGTAGACCACAAAATGAGCCCCCCCCCCTCCAAAGTACTCACCTTATTTATGGGTCCTTCCAGTACTTCAAAGACCTTTAGTAACTTAGTCCAGACTGTTTTATTGCTTCATAGAACTAAGACATTTCAAGGGAGAAGTTGTAGGTTACAGTATATTAGGACTCCTTCTCCCGGGCGGTTGAGAATCCCATGATGCTATATGAACTGTTGATCTAAAGCTTATTACAGCCTGACTTCCTATAGCACAATTCTTAAATCTTTTAAGTCATACAGTACTGTCTTTACTCCCAAGTACTAAAACTTAAAGCAGAACTAGCTTTCCAAAATTTAAATATTTGTGTGTAGACGTAATTAAGCTTTGCTAAAATACAGCTCACTTATTTGCACAGGATATTTATGACCAATTAATTATTTGAATTTTCAGTAATGAGTGTTTTACGCGGAAAAATCTGAGAGCTAAACCCTGTGCCACAATATCCCTCATAGAGAGAAGAGAAGTACTGTAGACCAAAGTACTCCACTGTGAGTGAAGAACCAAAAAAATAAAACCCTGTATATTTTACCCATTTACCCTTGCTGTGCCAGTTGCTTGGGCTGTGATAGTATTACCCCAGGTGAAGCCTCCTGCTACAGTACTTTTAGGGACAGGCAGATCAAGTCAATACTTTTTTTCTAATGTGCTGTCATTTTTAAATGTACCATTCTGGGGACTTCCAGAGAAGAAATGTCATTATGCTCAGGAAGCATTTTTAGATTTTCCTAGCACAGTGCAAACAGATTGATTATACCCCTGGGAAGGGGAAAGTGCATATTATCTGCACTTTACACAAGTGGAAGTTGATACGGAGTCATGCTGCACGAGTTGCCTCGGGCCATGGAGGAGAGCAGGGGCTGGAGCCTCGGCGTTCCTGTTTTCCTGCCCAGCGCTTGGGCCAGACTCCCCTAT
Source organism: Apteryx mantelli (assembly GCF_036417845.1). Lineage (NCBI taxonomy): Eukaryota > Metazoa > Chordata > Aves > Apterygiformes > Apterygidae > Apteryx > Apteryx mantelli. The sequence continues at coordinate 39,061,199 of NC_089980.1, read as the reverse complement.
TTACAGCTTTCTGTCAAATGCCCTTAAGAAGATGGAGAATACAGGAACTGAAGCTGACACAGAAAGCCCTGATGGGGCACACCAAACAATTTGCGTTAGCTAATATTTATCGAGCGCCAGCAATGCGCTGGTTGCTATGCAAACAAAAAAAGAAAGCCTGGTCCCTACGCCAAGACATTTGCACAGTCTGCTTTGAGGGTTGCCACCCAGCAGCTTCCACCTCTCCTGGCACCCGAATTTGCCAGGGTTATGAGGGGCAGTGCCGCTCTGCAAGCGCTGGGTGTTAGGCTGTGCGCCAGCACGCTCCCCAGCGAGCTGGACTTGCCAAACTGGCACAGCTCTCTGCTCTGGGGGCCGCCAGGCGTTTCAAACCAGCCTGAAGACCTGCCTTCGGACGTGGACGCAGCATACCAGGAACAGCCTCTGGCCTTGGGCACGGCTCAAAGCTTCCGAGACGGGGGAAGCGCAAACAGCCCGTCCATGCTCAGCAGGGCTGAGCCAGCGGCGTGGGACCATTCACTGCCGCTTTCGCCTCGTGAGGCGCTGTGGTATTTCTGTCAGTCAGTTGGTTTAATATTACTTCTCCTTCTCAAATGCTCTTTCTCTAACTCGGCTATATCTTCTGCAGTCACTATTCCAGCTTCCCAGTGTCCCGTGATCGGAGCCTGGAGCAGGAGGTCGCTCTCTTGTGGCTCCCACCCATCCCCTTCAGCATGTGGAAACGGGTGCCTGGCTGAGGCGACATCAAGTGCCCGTCTCCAAAGGGCACCTGGCCCCCGCAGCAGGTTGTTATGAGTCACAGCTCTGATGTGCAATTTTATAACTGTCATATGTTTGCTAGTCACCTGCTCTGCTCTCAGCTCCTCCGAGGTGATGGGGGACGCGGCTGCTGGTTTAGCAGCACAGACGGCCGCCGTGGGACCCCGAAGCTCTGCTGCTACCCGCTGCCCCGGGGCAGGAGGCCGGTTCTACACAGCCTTTCCTAGCCGGGCAGCCGTGGCAGTATTGTCTTCTAATGACCACGTAGCAAATTCAGTTGTCCTGACCTATACTGCTTACAGTTAGCCACCTGAAGACTTTTTGGTATAAAACACACACGCAGAACTTTCACATTCATTCTGCTGTGTAAACTGAACGTAAAACATTTTGACTCATTACGTTGGCTAACTTTGCCTTACCTTCCTGCTAAGTTTAGTGGCAAAAAAGTTATGTTCCTTTTTTATTGCATGTGGAGCAGAGCAGAGCTACCAGAGTGTTATCTGAATTACCTGTTATGGATCGTCTTCTGAACTGTGTACTTGTATCCAGTCTTTCTCTGTCAGGCCTAGCCACTACTAGCAATTGACGGTTTTGCTAGTGTCACTGAAGCAATAGCTTGAAGATGCTAAGGTGTCAAAGAGGATTTGAATCAAAAATGATTCAGACATTGACAAAGGTGAATCCTTTTTTCATTCCGCTATTGACCCATAGCTCTGGTTGAATTTGTGAAACTTGAAGTCAGAAGGAAAAGCATCCTTTTTCTTGTAAACTAAACATTTGATTTAGAAAAGGTGAGCTAATCAAGATGGGGACATAATTTTTAATGTCACTTTTTAAAGTGCAGTAATTTGTCTAGTCATATTACCCTGAAATATGATTGCGCATAATACATTACACAGGAGGAAACAGGTTTGGGATAGAAATGATATGTTTCTCTTCTGTGCTCAACATATGGAAATGTACTTGTATAAAAAAGGAAGGTCTAAGCTCCACCAGTGCTCACAGCCTCTTGCCAGTGGAGGAATAGCAGAAGTGTTTGGAAATTTCTTGTGATAAATGTACTAACTTGAACTTAGGTGAACACAGTTCACTCAGTTGAATTCTGTTTGGGTTACAAAAAAATATAGGTATAAAACAAATCTCCTGTCCATACGCTAACTGGTGCAAAATTCATGCTCACTTTTCCATACCCCTCTGATGGTGGCTGGTAGCAAGCTGGAAGAATTAAAGAGACTTCGTTCCTCCCACTACCGGCAGCTGTTTGGCCCTGCAGTCTTCCTGTGTAGAGCAAAGCTGCACTGATCTCTGGTATGTATGACTCATAGAAAAATAATAAAAAACTGAGACAAGAAAAGACCTAAAGAAGGCACACAGCTGATACTGGATGAGCTAGAGCAGCTCAGCTAAGATAAAAACACATGTTGTTGGAAGACACATGCAGTGGAAGTGACTGGGTAAGCTGCTTGGATGCCATCACTGCTGCAGCTCCTGCCTGCCCAGCTATCTCCACATACAGGCCTGGGGCGCTGTGTAACGCCAGTTGACCAGAATTCTTTGCAGAAAGAATTTTTCAGGTAATGCATACAAGCATATGTAAAAAAAGCTTACCTATATTAGCTGACTACAAGTAGATCAAGCTTTTCAGGAAACCTATGGGTTCCACAGATTTTTCTGGTGACTAATTTTGTTGTTATTATTTCTCAGTGGCTAATACCCTGAACCAAAATATGGAAAACCTCTTTTACTCTGGATATTTCACAAATCCAAATTCATATATTGCATGATTAGTGCCATGTCTAGTTCCAAATTGTATGTTTCATATGTGAATTTATCTTTCATTAAAGCCAAGCACATTTGGGTAGCTGTCATGTAATGTCTGGAATGTGCTGGAAACGAGAGGTCCTGACTGCTCTTTGCTCAGGAACTCCAAAGGCACCTTTCACAGGAGTCGGGGTGTTAACCCTGATATCCTGGTTAAATTCCAACATGGCTAATTATATCCCACTTACCTAAATTCTGCCATGCTTCCTCTGCTTGCCAGGAATACTTGCTGCATATCGCAGGATCTCTTCTGGGCCATTTAGAGGTTATTGTCTTCCCCATCAGAGACAGTTGTATTTAGGTAATAGCTGCACTCAGTTATCAGTTCACAAAATTTGCTGATCACCACAGGACTGCTGAATGAAAACTGCAGTCATTACTACATTGGGTTTGAGGCAAAAGAGGCCACAAGTGCCTGCAGAAGATGGGCTGTGGGAATTAAAGAGAATCTACACAGTAATGTTGCAAATGCAGTTATAGGCAGTCACTTGCAAATGATGGTAATGATCACAGTAACCGTTTCCATCATGCTCGGTTATCTGTCCCTTTGCCTGAAGGAGATTAAAAGCTGGATTAATGTGGGAGGGGATGGATAGTCGAACTCTGTGGGGGGGAAAGCGGCACAGGTGAATAACCACTGGAGATGACAGCAAAGTGCTGAAAGGAGAGAGGTAAAGTGCTGCACTTTGCAAATGCAAGACTGAATAACTTCATATAGACTATAATATGCTGAAATTGCTTGTAACGATACAGTAATTCAAGATTTTATAATAAGTGAATCTTCCTGAGGAGCTCAGGCCTAATTCTTTCATATATTAATAAATGATATTAAGAGATTATTGTAGCCATTGAAAGCAACAGTGGAATAGAACAGTGGGAAAAGACACATGTCTAAAATTTTGACTGAAGAACAAAATACCATAAATGACTTAAAATTGCAATATTGCCTCTTACTGCTTGTTTTGGAAAGGCAGTGTGCTTGTGGTGCATAAAGTAAACTAGTAAACTGTTACATAGCAGAATCTTTTCAGTTTGCTTGTAATATTTAGCTGAGAGGAAAGCAGCAGGATGTGCACGTGGTAAATTAAATGTGTGGGTGTGCACACATGTGTATGCGCATGAAAAGTTATTCTCATTCCTGTTTTTAGGAGACAGGTGCTTCTATCACAGCTAGCAACCTTCAAAAATGAGGATAAGGGCACAGGGTCTTAAATGCCTCTTCCTGACTACTGTGTCACCCCAAACAGGATGAGACTACATTAATGGAGTAGCACAAAGTGAACAAGATGACCTAGCAGATGTTACCCAGGATGTACTGTACTTTTCCTAAGATAAATAAAGCCTGCCATCTTCAGCAGTATCAACAAATCCCACATATTCTTTAGAGCATAATAAAATACAGTGTTATAGCATTCCAAATCACTATGTAATACCACACTGTATCCCATGCCATTATTTCCCCTTATTCTGTTTAATGTACATAAATATTAGTTATAGGAATATGGCATAAAATATCCAGTTATCCAGCTCTTCTTAATTGTCATAAATAGAATCTTAAAGCAAAAAAACATAAAAAACAAACTCTAATTTATTGTAATTTAAGACTTCAGATTTCAAACTTTTAAACTGTTTTTATCCAGCAGCAGAATCTCACTGAATGACTTAGAGTTCCTGTAAAAAACAACAGCAAAAGCAGAACATTCCTTCTGCAAGTACTTGTGGATTTCTCACTGTGAAACTGAAACAGAATTGGGAAAAGAGGACTCCCTGTTCATTGAAGATGACCATGGGAGAATTTATTTTTTATTGCAGATGCATTTATATATCACATAAATGAATTCAACAGTTTCACTGAGAAAATAAAGCCCTCCCTTAGGTTAACAAGTGCAGGTGCCACCTTCAGCTTGCTTAGACACATGCAACACAGGAGTGTTGAGGGCCAAATCTGTGATTTAGCCTTGCCCCAGTGGAGTCAGCTGACAGCTTCTCAGGTTTGTAGGCAAAGCAGAATTTCACCATTCCCAAAAGGAAATTCTATTTTGAAAGTAATCATTTCTGTAATGAAAGACCACTTTGCAGTAGGGCAAGCCTGAAGAGGCTGCTCCCCCCCTGCCCCAATCTAACTTCCCTTGCCCTTGAGGTCTTGTCCCCTTCCCAACAGTGGAGAGCTGGGCAAGCTAGCAGCTATTTTTCTCCTCCCCATGCATCAGTGAATAAGTAGTGGGTTGCTTCTTGATACAAGCTCTTGCCTTCAGCACTTCTAATTATCGTTTATGATGTGGTCTGGTGCTGTGTCCAGTACTTCTGTCTGCTAGTGACAAGAGCTCACAAGTCAAAGAACATGCATAATGGACATTCAAGCCAGGAAGTTCTTCCAAACCTTACCCTCAGCCCTGTAAGCCGTCCTGTATTGACTGAACCATCCATGCACTTGAAGCGCCATTAAGGTACACAGAGAGCAACATGAGGCCATAACAGTTCATGGTTTATACATGACTGCTCCTATATCTATTTTTATTTCCTATCTGATATAACTGTGTTATTATCCTTATACATTTCTAATCCTTTTTGAATCCTGCTATGCTTTTGATCATTCCTGAACTCACCTGGAAAATTGGTAATTGTCACAGTTTGACTTACTAGCAAAATATTTATCTAGGCTTTTCCAGTTATCGCCTGATATTTCCTTTGTGTAACAGAAAACATGAATGCATCTGATATTAGGGCTGTGAACTTGGGAGTAAATCTGACTTGTACAAAAACTCTGTCGTAAACGTTACTAATGACAAAATCAAGATGCTTAGAAATCATACTGTGCAATATATTGCTGAGAGTTTAAAACAATGATTCTGAAGAAGCCTTCTACATCCCAAATTTTGCATCAAGAATCAGAGGTGTATACATGCTGTTTTAAGCAAGAGCTTCCATTGTGTATCACTGTTCCTCCATATTGTAGCAAAATGTTTCTTGAGCCAGTCTTTTATGTAAGCTGAAAATCAGTATGGAACTATTAATGTAATATGAAAGCAGATGTCTGATGGGCATAGAAGAGTGAAGCATAGAAGATGGACTGGTTTTCAGTCTCATCGTATTTCTCTTATATACATTGTGAGTTGCTTCTATAATCAGAAATGTATTACCTCAATAGATTGCTTAAAAATTTATGCACGTGACATAATGCTACACTGAACTTTAAGAAGTCTGTCTTGAAGCAGGGAAGATGGAAAGTTTGGACTTTGTATTTGAAATAATTTCCTCATAATAAATTCTGCTGAACGGTGGAATCTTGATGCAAGTGGACACATACTGAACTGGACAATCAGAGTAAGACTGCTCACAACACTTGAAAATATCTATGGGTTTTGTCTTGTTTATTGGTATAGAGACAGACTGAGTGACAGTCTGTCTTCTGTCATCTTGGTCTTCCATGAGTCTCAGATCTACCATACTCAGCTGGTAAAACGTCCTTTCTTCAGCACTACAATCATTCGTCTCTCAATTTAGCTCAGGAAGACATGGTGAAATTTAAACTGGTGTTCAGTGTTTGCTTCCTTTCATTTAAGACTTCATCTTCATCAGACACTGGAATGTGATGTGTCTTCTTTTCTGCAGAGTAGATGTGTGATGATTAATGCAGCACATAATATCTATTACATCATAGCAATACACTGCCAGCGTTTTAGTGAGATTCCCTTTTCTGTATTCAGGTCCAGGACAGGATTGTCACTAGGTTGTGCTCCTCTAAGATTTAGAATGTTGTTTCAGCCCTTCACAGAAAGCCATCAGCAAAGTTTGTAATTTCTCCAAAATCTTGAGCTGGGTGTAGGATTTTGGAATGGCTCAGTATTATTTATAGTGTTTGGCTGTTTGTGATTAGGTTTATAGGAAGTTTGGCTGCAAAGTTCTGATCTGGATTTTGGTTCAGAAGTTCTGGGCTGGAGCACGCTATACTCAGCATTTGTTCATATCAACATCTGTAAAACATTTGGCATTACTTGAAATTTTTAGCCACAATTGTAAAACTAACAAAAGTCCTTCTTTCATATTTTAACTATAAGGTCGTCTATGCTGAGCGCTCATCATTGATTTAGATGTTATCTCTCTGCTAGAGATATCGTGCTGTGCTTGTTTCAAAGCCTGGATTTTCGATCCAGTAGCAATTCTCAGCTGAGAAAATTAGTCTAACCAAAGAGCTGTGCCAGAATTCAGAGGAGTTGTAGCTGATTTGCATCCAGCTGTTCTGTGCTGTTTTGTACCCATTCTCAAGCCTCTCAAATAGACCCCATGGTAGATTTCCAGCGTGTCATCATCAGCAGTGCTTTGGTATGCAAAGTGAGGCTTCTCAGTTGACACTGGAGTCTATAATAAAGATGAGGACTCCATAAATATTTTAAATGCTCTAACTGAAATGTACTAGAAAAATGTTGGGAAATAAGGGCTTCACAATATGAATTAGGTACCCATGAAAGATAGTCTTCTTGAAAGAAATGGACTAAATCCTGAGGCACTTTCCCATGCAGATATATGCATGAAGTTGTGTCAAAATGCAGTATTAGCTGAGCAAAATCCAGAGTACCATGTGTTGAAAAGGGCTTTTCAAGTGGTGCAGAGACTTCAGCCCTTGTGCTTGGAATTAAAACTTATTTCAATAGATATTTGATGGAATTATGTAAAGTCAAATATATGACAAATATACAACCATATAGCCAGTACTTAAAAGGCTTGCTGTGTCAGAAAAGTTTCAGTAATTGTCCATGAGTGCAGCATCTTTCACTATGGACTAAACTAAGGTAAAGCATCTTTTATTTGCTGTGGCTTAAAGTACATAGTCAGATATTACGATTCACTAACTTTTTAGTCTGTACCAACTCAGTCATGTGGCTGAGCCCTGAGGATGCATATCTCCTAAGCTAAACTCTACATAAGCAGGAAAGCAGTAAATTACATACATTACTTTCCCTCTAATATTGACACAACAACTATCCAATTAAAAGGACACCCAAATTACTTAGGGCTGAAAAGTCTGGTTCTTAGTTTATATATGGCAGCTCATTCTTGCATGGGATCATTCTGGTTTCCAGAACATCTCAACAGCTATGTTGCAGGATTTGTCCTATTGGCAGTTTTCACTGGGTAAAGCAGTATCGATTTTTTTTGTGTGCATGTAAAGTTTTCCAAAAAGTGATTGTCATTGGCCTGTTTCCTCTCCAGTAGAAGCCAGTCAGCAGGAGTTGCACCACTGGTTCCAGGGAACCAGAGTTCAGCTAATGGTGAGCGTCCTTGAAAATTCACCCTCTGTGCTCATGAGTAGTGGTGTGTGACTGTGCTGAGAGCTTCGGTGGCAAGCCTTTTTCCCGTGTATGGCCGTGGTGTTGTAGTTTATTGAACACTTTTCTAAACCAGGTCCAATATCGTGCCTACAAAATTAGTAATCACATTTTTGGCAAGTATTAGGTCGTACTATCTGCAAATTTCCCATAGCTGTGTTAGACCTAGATGAAATTTGCTCTTTGTTCTGGAGATTAGTTTTCACTTCTTCTTGGGCAGAGCTTCAGCTTACACATTTATCTGACACATGTCACGGCAGTCTGTCCTCCCACCTAAAAGAGGAAGCTCCTTCAAAGTTTCTTTTGTTGATCTTAGTAAAATAACATCTAAGGCTGCCTTAGATAATAAGCATGAAGGATACTTCCTGGATAGTAGGCATATTATTAGTACTAGCCTCAGCGATCTCTTTTGCTATTGTTGTAGCTTGAAGAGCCTTTGATGTCTCATGGAAGATTGTAGAGAGACCTTTTCTGCTGGTGGCTTTTGGTGACTGACCTGACTCTGGTAGATACTCTGTTAGGCTACAGTGGGTGTTTTTTGGGCTCTTTATTCCGTCTGGCTTCTGCTGATTGTTCCCATACATCAATAGATTTGTAGAAACAGACTCCCAAGCTGGCTGCCACTCACTCCTTTTCTGCACGCAGCGCAGGAAAGGCACAAGTAAGGAGAGCGCAGTGAGTGGGTGTCACTTCGCTGCCATCCTGACCAAGTAAGCACTTAGAGCAGGGTGGAAGAATGAAGCAGGGATGGGGATGGGGACCAGTTGGTACATGTTAATTATGACAGTGGTTTGAACATCAAAGAAAGGAGACATGAGAAGTAAAGATGTGAGCAGAGAGAAAAAGAGAAGGAGAAAGAGAAAAGAATAGGTGTGATGTTACAAGAGGAGGTGTTTGATAGATCTAAGGGCTTAAATTCCATGAGGTAATTATTGAAGTATAAACACTAAATCAGTCTTCATCTGCCAAACCTTCGACCATAAGAAAAAGGAAGATACATCAATGGAATTATAGGATCTAACTCCATAGGGTATAGACTATAGCTGTACAGTTCTGGGCCCTAAGTTTGTCTTTGAACAGTTTGATAGCAAAGCATGAATCAAAACTGTTGCTGTGAATGTGCTGTGGGTTTCTTGTGTCTGCCACTGAAGGGGAGAGCTGTTACTGATTACTGACTACATTGATTGTATTTCGGGGCTGGACTCATGTGGGCTCAGTCCTCTTTTTTAGCTCTGAAGCCAACTAACTGTATGATAAGCCAGCTTTTACCCTCCAGGGAAGACCTCCAGGAGTATATTCATATGCCTGGTCTCTGCTGAAGGGGAGAGGAAGGCTCTTCTGCCCTCCTCCCCTATCCCAACCCCCTTCTCCTTCACTTTTCCAGCATCAGAATCAAAGCCAGGCTCCATCTACACTTTATTCTTACAGTGATCTTTGTATCACCATTGTCTGATTAACAAAATGATTTGTAAAGATTTTGTTTTACCTTTGATCTTGCAAAACAAGGGTAGCTTTAAACAAAGCCAGATACTTTAAAGACCACCACATGTTTTTAATAGTATTTTCTACTTTGTGTCATAACTGGAATGAACAAGATATGAACAGTATTCCTATTATCACCATATTTCACTGTTATCGCATTTGCTAATATTTCCTAGTTAAAAAATATTGGCAGCTATTATGTAGCTGATGTTGTAACTAAATATCTTCTGCTAACTCCATCATTAGAGCCTGTTCCAAAGCCTATTGAAACTGCTAGAAAGTCACTCTCCAACTTCAGACAGTGTTGGATCTGAATCATAAAAAGGGAAATGGTATGCTCAGGAGGTTTCCCACCTTTCAGATCCCATTCCTCTGCTCCCTCCAGCTATGCAAACGCTCTCCCCACACTGCCAAGCACAGTGTGGTTTGGATGCTGTATGCACATATGTGAACATGATGGGTTTATGGGTGTATTTTTGCTGACAAAAATTATGGGAGGAAGAGAGGGGAAGTACTTGGTTTTAGATTTGAAGTTACATTTTTGAATTGATCTTGTAAATAGAGTGCTGGAGAAGTTAAAAATAAAAGTGCTTTCATTTCTTTGTATCTGAAAAATATATGGACTGAAACTGTAGGGAGGAAAAAGGATGAAGTCATGGATACTTTAGTTTCCCTTTCTCCCCATTAGTGCCATGCTCTTTCAGTTACATAATGGGAGAGAGGCTGAGCTAGTGCACAAAGCGCTCTTCCACTTCATAACCATGCAGCTGCATCCTGCCCCAATAACTAATCTCATTTATGTCCTTTTCAGAAGAAGGCCTGCCCTGGGTGACAGTTATCATTGGTTAATTTTGGCACAATGTGATTAAAAGCAGACTGATATAAATCACTGAACATCATGGCTTATGAAAATGCAAGTGGAGGTAGCACCCCAATCACAGCACTGTCATGAGAGATGCTGAGTCAGATGTTGATCTAATGATAGAAATCTAATAATGGACTTTGTGTATCCTCTGGAGCTTGAAATCCTAATGTTTCTTTTCAGCCAAATATCTCCATGTGCAATATATAATGAACATTTTAGAGGTTCAGAAGCTGGTTTAATGGGTTGTCTTGACTTATAGCTGAATACCCCAGGAGGAGATTTGGGAACAAGACCTGCTGGAGCACCTGAGGGTAGAACACCTCGGAGGTGCTCTGGGCAGGATAGGTACCTAGGTGTCTCAGGTGCTCTGAATCTTACTTTAATGTGTAAAGTAGCCTATGTGAGTATGTGGTGTCATATATGGGCATGAACAAGGAGAGTATCTGTAGTCAGGAGAGCTGGATGTGTATGTGTAAACCTAGTGTAAGTAAAACTGTAACCAGACTCTTCCTGCACCTCATCTCATTTGCCTGAGAAGAGAGATCATGTTCACTGAAAATAGGGACTGTAGGACAAAGCCATTTTTTTAACATCAGCAAAGAGGTGATAGGATGGATTCCTTTCAAGTTAAATGTTAGTGTCCCGAGTCCAAGCTCACTTTGGGCACTGTATGGCTTAAAATGTGAGACTGTCCTGGCCAGTGAGTGCCCATGGATAATTGCTGCTGACTGAGGACGAGCACGGTGGCACCCGAGCCAGCATCCTGCCCTCCACTTATACTTAACACACTCTCACCTCCTCTGAGATGTCTCATCTGACACAGGAGTGACACAAAAGGCAATTAGGGAGGGAGGAAATTCTGGTCCACTGCATCTAACTGTGATATAGCAGTTATCCATATGCCACCACTATAGATTTTGACAGCAAATTGGTCACTGGGCTTTGCAGTCAGTAAGAGAATGATAGAAAAGCAACTGCCTGGTCAATTGATTGAATAAGAGAACACTATAAAGACAGTCATCTGCTTCTGTTAAATGGATGGCATAAAAACAAAAGGCTCAGAGAGAATTTATGCCCAGAAATAATGTCTTTTTTTCTTGGGAAAAACTCTCCACCTCTGGCAGAGGCGCTTTGCACCTTGTATATGCAGACTAACTTATGTAAATTCTTTAACAAAAAAAACAAAGAGAGGAGACTATTTCTGTAGTTTGCTTGAGGCTTGTGCCTGAACAGTCTCTAAGGGACTGACAGTATCTTGATGAGAAAAAAAATTGATATGGGGACACATTTTTATTTCTTTATAGGTAAATCTGCAAGTCACACATTCAGAATCTGGCAGCTTGAATGTGAAGAAATCCATTAGTATATACAAGTGAGAGAAGAAGAAAGGGAGAAACAGAGGGAGAGAGAGAGAGAGAGAAAGGGAGCATGAACTAATGAGAACATAACTGCTTGGCCAGTTATTCTCCATAGTGGAAATACAGAGGAAAATGCCTCTGCCCAAAGATTACGTCCTTGTATTCTATGACATGGCTTTTCTTCACCAGTAGAACAAAATTTTCCTGAAAATCCTTTTTCTTTTCCTATCAGAAAGTATGTTCTGGAGAATCTGTGCTGACTTCATTACATTGATTTTACAGCAGAAAAGATAGCAAAGCTTGAGCGAGGAGGAGGGTTAAGGAGTAGTTATTTCAAAATAAAAAAAACTTGTTTTTTACCTTAAAATAGGGTTTCATTCTACAAAATATGTTTTAATTTTTAAGAGCCTCAACAAGACGACAACAAAGCAGTCAACCAAAAAAAATCAATTTTTGGCACAGCTTTTACCAAGCATTTCATGCTCTGCTTTAACCATGGAAGTGTATAAGTAAAACATTAAGCTAGAACCTGCTTCCATTCAGTAGAGAACCCAGGACAGAGTGGTGGTTCCCTAGAGCAACCTTCACTCACACTGGACTCCACACTATGTACCATTTAATGCCCAACACACACATTTGTGTGTGTGCAGTCAAGGCTTGTGTAGAGTCACAGCTTTACAAAGTTTGGACTTTTGTGCAGTGTACTTCTTTCTTTGATGAATAGCATATGGTGCCAATATTTATCAGAGCCTGTGCATATAAAACAAATAATTGGAATTAACTTTGTACATGTTTATCTAATGACAGAAGAAAAGCTGATGTGATCTGCTGGTGGAAGAGAGGCTTATGACTGTGCCGTTCACAGGGGAAAAAAAGCACAATATCTCTATGTTATATTCATCACCTTCACAGATGTAATGACTTTTCCATGCACGTGCTGCTGCTAAAATTGCCATTAAAAGAACTCAATGGATGGTATCAAATTCTTCTACTATTGGGATAACCTTGTTCAAACAAAGCGAGATATTTCACACAATATTTCTGAAGCCGTACCCTAGATGGAAGAGACGTCAAAAAAAGAATGAGAAAGGCTGAGACTAGACAATGAACTGTTCTCAAAACCAGGATGTCCAAGTCACTCATTTAATGTATGATGCTGTTCTGTTTGTCTTCATCCCCCAGTCATCAGTGAAAATATTGCACATTCCTCAAAATGCAACAGTGTGGCACATAGCTGGTGCCGCACTGTGACTGCAATACAGGACATTTCCAACAGTGCCAACTACGTCATGTGTCTCTTCAATACAGGCACTTGTGGGACAGCAAAATAGTTGCTAGATAATACCAGTTGCTTTTGCCTTTTAAAAACTCACTTGTGCTACAAAGAAGTTGCTCCAATTGCCTGAATGTTGTCATTTAGGAAACAATATGCATCTCAGATCCCACATATGTGATAATGATTTTGAAAACGCAACAATCACTGCAACCAAAGCATTTGCATCTGTTAAAAGCACAGCTTGCTCTTTCACTTGAGTCAAAGCTGCTGGCACAGAATTCAAAGCACTGGATTGGCAGCCCTATCAGGAAGCAAGTGCAGCATAAAGCTATAATATCTGTCTTCATTAGCTTTTGTTATCTAAAAAATTCCAAATGCTTTGGATAGCATAAGGTGCCACACAACTGTGGAAGCTGTTGGGCAGCAGCTTGACAGCCATATGCTTACATCTATAAAGTGTGCTTACCACCTTCTTTAACTAAATGTTTTCTCCCAGCAGCTGTGGCAAAAGTAGTGAGCCTGAACAATTCCCATACAACTGAAATGCAGCTGAAGGCACTGGGTTCTCTGCCACAAGTACTCTGGTAACTTAAAGATTTTCAGAAGGACCAAAGCAACTTAAGCACCTAAAGCCACGTTTATGCTTGCTTGTGTTGCAAAAATTGTATTGCAAAGTTTACCAATCTAACATTAAGCCAGAATGCTATGGAGTCATGCCCAGATACTGGTGCAGCCTGAAAGTAATCCTGCCAGGTCAGCTCAGCACGATGCTGAAGCAGCCATCCTCCTTCCTGTGCTGATGCTAACACGTGCGGGGCAGCGGGGCTCTGCACTGCTGGTGGGGTTGGCTGGCTCATATTACTCTGCACCTGTCTTGCACTAAGATCTACTGAAATCTCAGTTTTTGCCTCCTTAGTCACCTATCATAGAAGATTTGGAGATTATGTGCAACTGCAAATGGAGTTCAAGCTGCGCTGGGAGGAGGCCTGTGTCTCTAGCTATGAGGATGACAGGAATACAGGCATGGTGAGAACACTTTTTTTTGGAAAGGACAAGCAAATATCTCCATGCCACAATGCTTGAGATTTGTTTTATATGCTACCATATCATGTTCCGTGTAATAAAAAATGTCCAGACCTCATACAAACGAAATGACCTCAGTCATCATTTTCTCACAATTGCTATTGAAAGTTTGATTAACCATTAGATGCTCCCCTGACACAGACAAAGTCTTTGAGTTCCCATCTTTCTGAAGTTGCAGTGCATTAAAATAAACCTCTTCTGTCCGGTAGCTGGAGCATGTAGAGCATAAAGATCCTCACCATACTTTCAGCCATGACCTCATGGCAAAGACCATACACAACAGTAAGCTTCCTAAGGATTTCCACTCTAAAACTGGACTTGTTCTGTCCTTCCCACTCACTTGTGTTTGTTAATGCTTCATAGGAAACAATTACTGCTCTATTTTTCATTTTCTACAGACACTGCTTGGAATATCTTGGTGCTCGGAGCTGAGGAAAAGGTAAAGATAGTTCTTCCTCATGGTTGTTCCTCTTCTCCTCTAATATTGGCACCAGGCTGGTTATTGCCTTGTGGTGATTAGAAGAGGTTACTACAGCACATGTGATCCAGAAGGACTATTCACCAGCAGAGGTGTCTGGGATGCAAGGGTACATTCTCCCTCCTCACCTGAAATATTTCATAAGGTATTTGGAAACAAGTTTGTACCTTTAGAGTTTGACCTTTCACAAGTGAAATAACAGAGAGAAATCTGTCCAGACACTTTTTATTGCAACAGTCATAGTATGACTTTCATTGTTAATCTCTCTCCAGCTGTGACAATTTTTAGTCCTATTCCAGATAACACAGTGGCCCTTCACTGCACAGTAGGATAAGGAAGTGACTGGTGCATGGCTCCAGTTGCCTCTAGCAGCTCTCCTCCAGTGTATGCTAGATTTCTTAATCCCCTCAGAGCTAATTTGAAGCCCCTTTGGGTTACATCTATTAAAAAAAATCACTCCTATGGCTCCTATAGGGCAAAATTTAGTCCCTCAGAGCCTCTGATCAGTTGTTCAACAAAACCAGAATCTCCCTCAGTGTCTAAATTTGCCCCAGTGTTGTGTCCTTGTTCTGCTGTTGAGCCCTGACAGTGGTCAGTGTCTAGGTCCTGTATGGACCAGTCTTCTACCCAGATGTCCTGCCCTTTCCCACAATATCCAGGCGGAGGAGGAAGGCAACCTTCTGATCTTTGCTTTACTGGTCTCTTCAGTATTTAAGCATTTATTTGGACAACCCGAAGAGCAGGACTGAGAGCAACCCGCAGTAGCAACCCAGAGTCTGATATTTGGGATATTCACCTGCATGATGGAAGGCAGTGCAGTTTCAAGCATCCTAGAGTGCCAACAGCTGGCATGACTACCCTGACCGCTGAGCTCCTGGGTACGAAAGGGCACTTTTCTTCATGCATTGCGTGCAAAGGGCCTGACTTGGGCACTGGGATCTGTTTTAGAGCTGTGAACCTTGAGGAGAGGAAAGCACATCTCTACAGTCTGGAATAAAGCACCTAAATCCCTGAAAGAGCCTAGTTTAGACATGCCCTCCACTGCAGTTTCCCTTAGATAGCTTAGGGATCCCTTCCCAGCCAGGATGCTGGTTCATGTATATCTTTCCTTAGGTGCCAGTTTCTCCTTGGGTGTTCTATATGAATGGTATAGAAATTATTTCAGTTAAACTTAATTCCTTATATCACAGATAAGGTTATTTCTAACACACTGCGTAGGAAGAGATCTCACACAAAAATGAAAGACTTGACAAAGTATATTTTAATATATTTGGGGCTGACTTAAAAAAAACAGCAACTATAAATCTATCTAATAGCAATTCATAGTAGTAATGCAACTTTATTGTTTTTCAGCTATTTGGAGATTGAATTGGGCTTTCAACAATCTGATAACTTGAGCAAACAACACTAAACTAGTCTTAGCCTCCCACCCCTCCTTCTTTAAATAAAGCTCAACTTGTAATATGGAATGTAGATTGTTTTGACTGTTAAACCATTCCAAACTCAAAACCCACTCATCATTAATGTGTTGAAAGAAGAATATATTTCAATAGTGCGGCAGACTCTTTGAGTACAGTAGAGCAGCAGTCTTCAATCAACTAGACTTTCTTTCCAGAAACAGAAAATGAAAGCATAAGTGCCGTATACATTTTTAAATGATTTATCTAAATTCAAAGAACTAACTTTTTTGTGACGGATTATAAGTGTTTATATGAATGGCTATGAATAACAGGTTTCTTTTGCATTTCAAAATGATATATAACAATGTTCCATGCAAAGACCTTCTATTTACACATCTGTTCAGCACCTGCCCATAATTACTCACTTAGTTTTTATTATTGGGCTTGTCACCATATTAATGTAGCTGTACATTTAAATTGATTGTAATTGCAAATTTCCTGAAAAAGCTTGGTTTCTGCAAGTATTTAATTAAACTGATATTCTAAATTAAAAATAATTATGTAACTGTACTCCACTACAATAACACATGCATGTCTCTCTATGTAGAAAATGGGTATTTCGCATAATTCATACAATATGTGGATTAATATTGTATAATTAAACGTCAGTTTTGACTAGTATAGGAGGAATAATTAACTTCAGTATTTAGAAATCTGACATATTTCAATTAAGCAAGCAATTTGTCACAAACTACATAAATCAACTTATCAAGGAACAAGTTAATAATGATTATAATAAATAAAAATTGCAAAAAATAAGCCTGCTCCTTCTTGTGGCATAATTTTGCTTGAGTAAATGTTTTTTACACAAAGCCTTCCATTTCTAGGTCATGAGGTCATATCTAGTACAGGTACTTCTAAAATCTGTGTCTATCTAATGTCTACTTGGAGGCCTGTGAAATAGCTGGTAGCCTCTACTGAGCAGGTCTCTGATGCACAAATAAACTCCATGACGTGCCCTCAAAGCCATTTTGGCCTTTGGATAGATCAGGAGAGGAGTTGGCCCCAGCTGGAGGACCTGAAGAGCCACATCGCCACAAGTGTGTCACAGGAAGATGGAACACACACTAAACTCACCTTTTGGAGTACATCTGTTCCTGGTGGTAAGGCCATGGACATCAACAACCTGGAAACTGCACTTTTGCATCATTAAGTAGCCATTGAGGCAGAGCTGTTATATATCAGCATGGTGATGCAAAGATATCTGTAGAAAATGAATTTCCGTTCATGGGAAAACAAAGAGATTTTGAGAGGAAAACTTCATATTAGTGGTTGCAAATGCATCCAAAAATTCTACAGTTCTTCACCTGAGGGTCATTCAAGTATTGTGAGTGTGAGTTTTAGGAGCAATAGCCCAAAATATGCTCCCCAGAAGCCTCAAAATCATTTTGTCTTTCCATGGGCCTCCTGCAGCGTGGATCCACGTGAGCCACAGCCCTGGAAGCCTGGGGCACCCATGGAGGCCAGCACACCCATCTCAGGCAGCCTGGGAGGGAAAGGTAGTAGAACGGGTTGAAAAATAGATTTGGTCGCATGCCTGTTGGATTTCTTTCAACAGACTCATCAAATTCACAGCTTTTCTACAGATCACTTAGTTTCCATGAGCGAGCCTTTCTGCTGGAAAATTTCCAGAATGTTTGCTCTGATACTGCTCATGCTTATCTGAGAGTAAACTGCAGAATGTGTTTTCCACAATGGCAGAGCTAATCCATTCAGAAACACTAATGCCAATGAACATATATCCACTGAATAGCGAAGTTATGATCTGTATTTTGAACTCTCATAATTCAAAGAAAATATGAAACAGGTTTTTGATCTGATCCACTACGGCAGTAAGAACTGAGTGTGAAATACTGCTCCAAGTTCTGCTCCAAACCATTCGAAGACTAGTGGTTCCTCTTAAGATTTTGTCTGAACTCTTACCTACAATTTTTTCGGTATTCATCAGCTTCATATTTTTCAGCATGAGGTTGGGATATATAGCAAACAGTCGTGCTTCCTAGGCAATATACATCCAGAGGATCAGCTCTGATCTCAGTCTCATTTTCTGAGAACGTTACTGAGGATAATGGACCAGCAGAAAAACAAGTTTAAATGCTATTTAAATGATCACCATTTGGCATCAAAGGAAATGGATGCAGAAATTTATATTTTGTATCATTGTTTGCCTTGATCCCTTGTGTACATCCATAGAAAAGCTCCACTGAAACTCAGAAAGATAAATATATGATGGTAGGTTCATGACCTAAGTTTCCAGGAGAGTATCTAGAGCATCACTGACGGATATGCCAAAGTTACAGTGAGGGAAGGGAAACATGTTGAGAGAGTTGGCTTTCCAACATGGAGGATCACCTTCTTTCACTTTCCTCACTGGCATTCTTCAGCATTTCTCCACGTGCAACATCAAGCTGATAAGGAGCAGAATAATCCATTTCTTTGCCCTGTCTGTCAGTTGCTTGACTTCCTTAAACTATTAAGTTCTTCAGACATATGTAAGTTTGCAAGTTTGTTTTGGGAGCCTAATTCTAAAACAAGATCCTAATGCCCCAAAATATATTGTGTCTCCAGCTTGCCTTACTCACCTTTGAAAATACACTGTTCCATTTTCCTTCAGGCCGCATCTGGAGTACTGCGTCCAGTTCTGGGCTCCCCAGTACAAGAGGGATGTGGCACTACTAGAGCAAGTCCAGCGAAGGGCTACAAAGATGATTAGGGGACTGGAGCATCTCTGTTATGAGGAGAGACTGAGAGAGCTGGGCCTGTTTAGCCTGGAGAAGAGAAGGCTGAGAGGAGATCTTATCAACGTGTACAAGTATCTGAAGGGAGGGTGTCGAGAGGATGGGACCAGACTCTTTTCAGTGGTGCCGAGCGACAGGACGCGAGGCAACGGGCACAAACTGAAACACAGAAAGTTCCATCTGAACATGAGGAAAAACTTTTTCACTGTGAGGGTGACAGAGCACTGGAACAGGTTGCCCAGAGAGGTGGTGGAGTTTCCTTCTCTGGAGATATTCAAAACACGCCTGGATGCAATCCTGTGCAATGTGCTCTAGGTGACCCTGCTTGAGCAGGGGGATTGGACTAGATGATCTCCCGAGGTCCCTTCCAACCTCAGCAACTCTGTGATTCTGTGATTCTGTGATTCTATTTTGTTACCTAATAGCCAACTTGAATTAGAAAACATTTTCTTTCTTTGTCTGGAAGGTGCATCTTAAAAACTACTGTCCTGAATTGAAGTGAAAATTGCTACATGTGCAGGGATGATATTTGTTCTGGCATTCTCTGTTGTCCACATATTCACATTAGGATAATTTTTCCTATTTCTCCATTGCCATATACTTGGCAGGTACAGCAATATAGACAGTAGCATAGTTAATCAACCCAATCCTTTGGAGTGAGACTGAAGGGAGACCTTTGTTGTGCAAATCTAGTAGTGACAGAAAACCCCGTGCTTCTCTTTGCCAATAAGAACTGGTTGGAAATTGAGTGAATTGGAAATAATAGCTATAAATATGCTTATGAATTACTGGTTTGATCCCACAAAGCATTTTTATTAACATCCAAATTTAAAAAGTGTTCGAAGTTCAACACAAGCTTAAAATGAAGCATATGATTAAATCTATATTCTCTTTGGGAGGCATTACTAAAAGTCTGCTTTTCAATATAATGCCTATTACAGTGCCAGGGGAGCTTATGCTCTGAACCAAGGGACAGAGGGCTTTCTGTAAGGCCAGAGAAGCACTTCACCTTTATCTGCAGTAAAGATCATAGGGATATAAGGTGGCTGTCTTCTGCAAATGGAAATGATGGATCTGCTTCTTATCCGTCATTCCAAGTTTATGCAACTGAGGACTATAGATCCTTTCTCTTGCTGCTTTTACCTTCCACTCAGCATTGCCAGAAAAGTGTGATAACTCATTGTAACCTATGCTTTAGGCAACTATCAGATCAACCAACCACTCTAATCAGAGGATTGCAAATACTGGAAACTAAAGCAATGTCTTGCAGAATGTATATCTCTGTGTCTCTTGGAAGTAAATATTTGCTTGAGTAGAAGTGATCTCAGAGCATACTGTGACTATAACCATGGCTCAGTTTCTCTTTCTCATGATCCCACATCGTCTGGATCCTATTCAAGGAGTTTTGAGTAATGGGAAATTGTGCAAGTTCACATTTCTACATGGTAAACTTCTTCTCTAAGGTATACCTATGAGGTAGGAGATGATCTGGACAGGCTTCTGAAAGCTCAAAGCCCTTGCGATAAGAGCATATAGCATTTTTATAGTATTAAAACCAAAACAACTTCATCCAAAGGAGCTATAAACACTGAATAGCTGCCTGTACAAGAGAAATTTTTGTCTCTCCATCCACATCAGCTCTGCTCCTCCAGCCACATTTCTCCTCCTTCTGAACTTTTTCCCCAGGCACGACTGCCAAGGAGTGGGACTGCAGTTGGTATCCTTTCTTCCTCATCTGGGCTGGGGCAAAAGAGAGGGAGCAGACACAGCTCTGGGGTTTTCACCTTCTCTCTCCCTTCCTTGGCCAGGGGTTACAGAAAAAGAGATGGGAAGGGAAATGCTCCATTGCTTGCCTCTAGCCAGAAAAGAGGAAGAAAGTGCTCTAAGTGGGATTTCCATTGCAAGGAGCGTGGTGTTAGGTAGCAGAGGAGGGGGGAAGAAGGCTGCTGCTTCCTGTGGTCCCCTGTGGGCTGTGCCACAAGAGGTGGGTGAAGGATGGGCAGCCAAGGAGAGTCCCTTCTCTGTCATCCCCTCCAACACACATCTCTTAGGATTGCACTGAAACAATGATTTGAAGTGCTACCAGGGACAGCCCAGAGACTCTGTCCTCTTTGGTCTTATGAAAGTAGCATTGTGCGAGTTCCCCATAGCTTCAAACAGAAACAGCATGCCTCTTCCCTTTAAAAAGACAGCCAAACATGTCTCTGAATCAGGCTGCAGTAATGAACACCTCCTTCCAACACTCCTGCTTCCTTTATGGAGAAGAATATATGCCTACTCATTAGACTAAACGCATAGTTTTAAGGATCCTCTCAACACACGTCTCTGATAGAAATAATCTCTCTCTTATGTATGTCTCATGCATTTTCCATTTGGATGCGACCAATGACTTGTATAGGTATGGTCAGAATATAAAATGCATGTTCATTCATGTAGACCTGTCCAGCTCTGCTTAGTGCAAAGCCAGATACATGGAGCACAGGTAATATAATGCCACCTTTACTCTTCCCAAGCACTATTGTTGGTTGGAAGCCAGTCTGACCCCAGAGCTGAAAGAGCAGCCTCAGAGCTTCCACCAGTCATTTGGGATTGCCCATGATCCCAAGAAGTAGTTTTGGCTCCTGGGGATTGCTAGGCTGTGTTAGGACTGTTCAGAGGGCATCCTGTCCCTGGCATGGAGCCCCATGGAGCTGGTTACGCTCAGTTAGTGTCCCCTTCATGCCTTTCTCATGGCACTGAGAATCTAACAATATGCATGTTTTGGGGGGGGGGTTTAAATGTCATGATACAATGTATCCAAAGCCAAGGGGAAATTTGGTTAATGTTTTGCTGTTTGATAAATAACTATCTTTTTTTTTAGTATAACTTGTCAGCACACTATAGATTTCATGAGCATTTGAGTGTCTGTGTATGTGTATATGTTTGAATGTGTTGGACTAAAAATATAACCCTTTAGATGTGAAGAATGGGAGGGTGTGGGGCTATGTATCTCTGTGAGATCTTGGCAAGCAAATTTCCCCATTTCTGTACGTTATACCTTGAAATCCTGTGAGAGCTTAATTAAGATTAATGGAGAAACAAAAAGCTGGGGAAAAGCAGAGAGGCATAAAAATAGAAATGCTAACACTAGAAAATATTAGATCTCCATGAATGTTCTTGGAATACACTTTTTCAAAAGAGCAAATCAAAATATTACTCTGGGACTTGCAAAAGTCTTCAGAGTGTAATATATTAAAAAGGCTGTGATTCTCTGATAAAATAATGAGTTTTACTTGACTTTTACCTTTCTGCAGCACTGAAATCAGTAGCCTATAAATAATCCAGCTTTCCCCCATTCATCTCTTATCCCAACAGTCTCCAAAACGGGAACCACATGGCTAATGTTCAGAGGAAGCGATGGTGGAGCAGAGGTCCTGAGCACTTTGGTACCCACTAATGTCCCTTCCTACAGCTGTTGTACTTGGCATGTTCATGCAGTTTAGTGCAGAGTGGGCAGTAAGAGCTTAGAGGGATTTTTCCATGAGGCTGTGGATGTATCATGCTCTGTCAGGAATTTGCTTAAAACCGGATTGTGCAATATGGCTCTAATTGTGTTTTAATTCCACCCTGAGTCATGACACTATAAAGAGAAAAAAGAAAAACAAAAGCTAATCAGTTTTTAAAAAACAAGGCTTCAACTTCAAATTCTGCAATGAACTCTTCATAAATATTTCATAAATGAATGTAGTCACTCTTGGACAAAATAAAGGCGTGCCTTAACTGTCTATTTCTATGACTTAGCTTGTGTGGTTTTTACAATTTTTTTTTTTTGAAGATAATTGCAAACCCCTGACACATTTGTACCCTTGAGTTATTGATATTCTTCAGTTTAAGCCAGAGGAGCAAAGTTTAGGTTAGGGAACACTTAGTGAGACTGCTTGTCAGGATTTTAAGCAAAAAGCTCATAACAACTTTGTTTCTTCATACAGGTCTCAAAATCTTTACAGAAATAGATGTTTAAATTAATGAAATCTACACAACCCATGGCCAAGTGAGGAAGAAACTGTCAGTAAATTATCTCTAGCACATGGAAGGGAAAAAATCCTGCTATGTTATTGCAAGGGTACACTAAGGGCTCTGAAGAGAATGTAAGAAGCTGATATTTCCTATCCCAATATACCTCTTGAGTCTGACTTAACAACTAGTCAAATTCCATTTTATTGCTCTTTTGAGTGGTCTGGGGTGCTGCTAACAACACAGCTGCAAAAAAAAGTAACTACTATTCTAGATTCATCTTCAGGTACCTGCCTTTTCTGTACATTGTTACGGTGGAATAAGATGGCTAAACACTTTTAATAATATTGCATTACAAGCCAGGTGTACACTTTGCTGAGGAAGTGCATTGCCATCATGTCCTCCCAAATGCTCCAGATGAAGTCCAAACCTCGGCTGGGTGCTGCAGGCACACTGCTATCCTTCCTCAGGTTCTGCTGCTCCCCATACTCTGCCACAGAAACACAGAATTGATCTCTTCTTGAGATACCAAGGATATGATTGTAAGGACATGTTCAAATGAAAATTGACACTAGATCATATGATTTGATGAAAGTCTGCGATTTCGTGCAGGTAAACAGAGGTTTTGAAGCTAATTGCAATGCACCTATAAATTACTTAGAAACACCTCTGCATTTGCACAGAGCAATCTTTAAAAACTACAAATTGAGTGCCTATAAGCTACCATCTATGAACTTTGATACCATTATATGCCAAATGATTTTAATCTTTTAAGTCACGGTGGTATAGACAAATATTGGAATGGGTTATTTATTTATTTCTTAATCCTGAGAGATTACAGAAGTCATTCAAGGCATTGGTAAAAGTTCCTGGAGAAGAATCGTGTGAATATAAAGACAGAGAGAGAGAGAGAGAGAGAGAGACAGCCACTCCATGCCCAGTGCCAGTGAAAGTTCCCCTCGTGTCCCAACGAGCATGTCCCAGACTTACACCCAAAGGGCATCTTTGATGAACGGTGGAAAAGGCCCCACTCTCTTCGGGACAGGCTCCATGCCTCTGGCAGCTGAGGGACCTGGGGCACTCCCTTCCCCAGGAGCAGGATCCAGCCCCTAGGCCTGCTGCCAGCAAAGCTGACAGCGGTTTTTTTACCAGGTGTCTGATGCCTCTTGTCTAAAGATAAAATTCTCCTGGAAGACAAGATTTATGCACCACTGATGCTTTCAAAGTATGGACGGACAGATCTGTGAGTGAGAACGGCTTGCAACCTAAAAACTGGCTTAAAGCAGTTTGACGGTTGGGAATATAGTTAAGAACTCAATATCTATTCAATTTTTGATTATTGTTAACCTGGGGTGATACAGGTTTGCAAAGCTGATGCAAAATAAAAGGGTCCTCCACACGTAACTGTTTCCAGAACCGTTTAGTCTTCCCAGCAGAAGGATCTTTGCTACT
This sequence comes from Apteryx mantelli, assembly GCF_036417845.1. Taxonomy (NCBI): domain Eukaryota; kingdom Metazoa; phylum Chordata; class Aves; order Apterygiformes; family Apterygidae; genus Apteryx; species Apteryx mantelli. Next base: position 39,037,107 of record NC_089980.1, on the reverse strand, counting down.
GTTGTCTTTTTGTACAGGCAGTATTCCTAACATGGTTTGCACTGCAGTCCACAAGCCTTGCTAGTACTTTGAAACATTAGTTGTATGAGAAATGCCAGGCCTGGCAATGTGGTGATATAATACAGTAGTAAAGCAAATTCTGTACGATGTTCAGTAGGAAAGAATTTTTATTTTATGAAGATTTGTATTTAATGTATTTTTTTCTTAAAAGCAAAGACACTGTACTACCCATAATAAATCATTCTTGGCACTCATTAATAACTTTGTTACCCATTTCCACCCTCTCTGTTTCTAAATTATGGAAACAAGTTTTGGAGAGCAGTGTGAGGCAGCTCAGTGCTCCAGCATTCTGCTGTGAATCCAGAGCATTTCATTAAACCTAAACCTCCTCTTGCACAATTTCCAAAAAAGCTAGAAATACTTTCATGGCAACAAAATACAAGAGGCTGTCTTTGTCTATAAAATTCTAAACGCACACATGCATACACACACATATTTTCCTTCCTGATTTTCTCTGCCTGTGTCAGAGTTAGGCAGGAATACTATAGCACTTAGTACTTGCTGATGTAGAAATGACTGCCAAATGAACGGTTTATACTGGAATATCTCATTATTTATATAAGTATGCTACAATATGGACATTTAACTTAGTTCTCATTCCAAACCCGTGACAAGGCATTTTGACACCTTTAAGAAACGTTTCACATATGGTAAGATGAAGCATTCAAAACTGTAAAAGGAAAAAAAATAGATGACTCAAATTAAAACAGAGGTTTTTAAACAATCAGAGGAAATACTTCAAGCTTTTAATAATATGTTCTAGCCATTTAGTGTGTAATAATTTTAATGACAGATGAATATTTCTGGGGACGATGGATAGTACAGTAGGTTCACATGCTGGCTCTTTTCACTCTCAGAAGAAGGGCAAAATTTTACATGTGTTAACGAAAATGTCTTTTTGGATATGAAGAGTGAAAGCTTTCACAGGAAGGTCTGATGCATCATGGGGCTGCTGCAGATCTGAACATGACTGAATCCAGGCCAGAAGAGCCCAATAACTGAGACAGTGCTGTGATATAGCCATGTAGGGATTTTGCAGGGCACCTGCACTCCCCCAGTCTGTCTCTCACCAGCTTGTAGCCTTTCATTTCATGAAGAAAATAGTCCTGTTCATTCCCCACTCGATGTAAAAACACCATTTTAGCTAAAAAACATCTCTGTCATAAAACATTTTAATTAAATCAAACTGCTTGTGTAACACAGCTGACTGGAAAGTAGCACCAAAACTTGATTTATGGTATAGGCTGTGTGTGGAAGCATTTGGTTTCAAAGTTGACCAGCTATATGAGCACTTTCTATACAAAGTGTGGGTTTGAGCCATGAAGTCTGAGTTTGGAAACACAGCTCTCTGGCTACTACCAAGATTTGGGGTGCTCCTGCTGAGCACTTTGGGTGGCCTGTTTGCCAGGGACGCTCAAATGATATATGACACCTACAGCATAGATTGCACATTGGTGCTCCAACTCTTGGGTGACTGCAAAGGCTGATAAGATTAAATGTATGGTTATTTTCCACTACTGGGTGAAAGCCTGCCATGAATCCTTTGGACACCTGCTTGCTTAACTTACAGAAACCTAAGGTATGGCTTGAAAATAAGCATGACTTCAGCATACAACAGAAGCACTTAGTGACATGATGAGCTCTTTGACCGTGGTACTGCAACAGGATAGTAATATATTGCTAAAGGATGGCAGCAAGCAAGTGAACATATGTGGAGAGAGAGCCCTAAACTGCAGCCAGATGGTTCTTCCAAAGCACCCTGCCTTGTGTGTTACTCCTAAGGTTAACAGCAGTTGCCTGCAGAATTTGCCACTGAGATGAAAATACAAAGAGATGCCTGAGTAGTGTAGTTCTCATCTGGGCCTGGAATGGCCTGCTCTTGGTGTGCAGGATGGAGGTGGACCCTAAGGGCCACAGAGTTATATATGTATATATAAATATATAGAGAGGGAGAGGGAAAATATACAGATATCTTACAGGTATCATATGTATCAGAGTAGAAGTATTATCCGGCTAGAAACAAACAATGCACAATAGATAAAGCAATAAAAACTACCACTAAGACAGATTTAAAAGATCCAAAAGGTGAGGAGTCTATAATTTATTTTGTTTAAATTTTAAAAAATGAATAATTGACAAACTCTTTTGAAAAACAAAGGTTTTTGGCCAACCTGAATATTACTCAGTGTTACCAAAACAAACATGAAATACTGTCAGTTGTAACTTCTAGAGCAGCAGTGCTGAAACTTTTTAGAGCCCCTCTTTTTCTTTTCTTTACTTATTTGGGTGTCTTCCAGCTCTTGTGGGCTCACATTCCCCTGCTCTCTGGCCTGCTCCTCGCCCCTTCATTGCAACCACAAACCACTCCCAAGACCCTAAGTGTGAGAATCAATATTATCTTCCAAGAGCAACATAAGATGAAGAAGGGGAAAGACAAAGGCTGGACAATTTTCCCGAGCCTTTTTGTGTTTTGTCCTTTGTGCCCCTTTGAAGAGCACAGCACCCTGTGGCACAACCAGCCACCAGCACTGCAGCCTTGCAAGACCCTCGCTGCACATCAAGAACTACCGGCGTCAGACACAGGTGTCTTTCAACAAAGGCCAGTAGAGCTGCTTAGAGCAGGCTCCAAATTTTAAAGTAATCTAGAATCTGTAAGAAGGAGAGTTGTACTTTTTCCAAGACGGCTCATGAGCGTTGCAAGCCAGCTAGTTTGTTACCAGACTGATATGTTAATGCAGTCAATGAATGCTCATGCTAAATGGAAAATAAAAAGAGACTACCCTGTATTTTATGAAACAAAGCACAAGTGAGGCAGTCTTTAAATCTTTCACCAGATAATTTCTCTCTCATAATGTGCTCTTTCTATCCACTAATTTGACAGTGTGTTCTTTTAAATATAGGTATCTGATAGATGTCCCTGTGTAAGTTCATCTGGCTGACAAAACAAGACAGCAATATCTAAAGACAATGTTTGGCACATGTACAAACACAATCAGTCTCTCCCATTTATCTTGAGATTGCATGCAAAGAACTCTGCATGCAACCAGAGTACTACATCTCTTCTATTTTCTAATGTTGAAAGATTTAAAAAGTGTAATCCACATTAAGTTTCTACATTTCACCAGCCAAGGTTGACTAAAAAGTCTGTGCTTTTAGACGATAACTGTGCTATTCATTGTTGCTATTAACTCTGTGCAACTGTATTTTTTTTACTCTTACTTATGGAATTCTTGAAACTGCTTTGCCAAATCATATGTGACGTTTAATTCATATAACTTTCCTTTTCTCCTACTTCTTAAATGAAGCAGTTGAAGTTAAATCTTGAAATGGAATCTCATATATCCACTTTGACTGCTAAAGACTAAACCATAAAACAGAGATCTGAGCAAAGTTAAAGTTGTTTATTTGAAAAATGTTTGGGTTGTTCTCGATGCAGCTAAATCAGGTACAATGTTTCTAGTATTTACGACAAGATCTATACGTTGTGTTCAGAGAGCACTAACTGCTTAATGATGCATGTTTTAGGTGTTCAGTCATCCACAAACAATGATATATTTACGTCTTCAAATGGTGTTCTCATCAGCTGCAAATAGGACCAACTTTGGCCAGCATCAGAGCACTGTGGCCACCAGCATGCTTTGGGACGCAATACCCTGAGTTCAGAAGCAGCGCACTTCCTTGGGGCTTTGAATCACGTCAGGGAAGGCTGGTGCCCTTTAGTATGTAAAACTAAAATTGTAATGATTTGGGTCAAATAAACTTCACAAGCACTTGAAATTGGAGTAGCAGTCTTGTACTATTCTGGCCAAACTCCACATAATTTTGTTGTGTCCCGCTATATGTCTGATTGGTTGTGATATCACTCCTCACTTTCTCTTTTATTCATTTATCGGTTACCACAGAATGGATAAAATCAGCAATGATTTCTATGCCACCCCCTCTCCCTGGCAGAGTCCTACTGGGCAAGGTTTTGAGCTGACCTCTTGCAAAAAAGCACCTTCAGAATATAGTATGTGTCGATATTTTAGCCTGCTTATTCTATCTGCAACATAAAGACTTCCAGTAGTTACTGAGAGATGTTGTTTAATCTCTAATCCCTTCTTCCCAGCAAGCCACAACGTACACCCAAGAGAAAAGGAAAAATTTCTGGTGAGCTTATTCTTTTTCATCTTGTTTTAGAATCAGTCAGGAATGGAGAAGAGGTAAACATGTACATATGTTTGTTTTGGGGTTTACTTAAACTGAGGAGCTGATGGTATGAAGAAATATTAAATTTATTCTGAGCAGAGTTTACTTTTGCTCTGGAACATTGAAGAGAGCAACGTTGCAGCCCTGTGGAAACACCTTAGGGAGTGTAAAAACACCTGGCTAGATGCATGGTCTCCTTTCTTAGTGTGCTGAATCACCCTTCTCAGGAACTTCTTTAGAGGCCTAATATGGCAATCTGTCATTCACAGGAAGGAGCACAAGGAGCATAAAATGCTGTTACTGGAATTTATCAAGAGCAGCTTCCATAATCTGTTACACTGTAAAAATGTTCACATTTTAGTGTGCCAAGGGAGTTCTAGAATTGATACCTTCAGCAAATAGGAAGCACATGGCATATTAAGCTTGTTCTCTCCAGTCCACAATTTAGTTTTAGAAGATACACACGAACAGAAAATCCACACGCCAACTGCCCAGGTTAAAGAAGCAAGGCCTTTTCTTATGTAACAGAAGAGGGGCATCACATAAAGCAAATGGACTTGGCAGCTTTCCTTTGCTCCTTTTTGTTGGCAAGGTTAGTTGGCAAAGAGACCCAGAAAGTAAGGTGATCAATCAGTGATCATCTGTCCATGAAAAAACACACAGTGTCAGAGTGAAGCAAGCAGTAGGGGATTTCATGGGCAAGGTTGTTTGGCCTTTGTCAAATAAGAGGTCAGCTCAGATCTTCATGTTGGTTGTGACTGGCCTTTAGGTCCATGAATTTGAGGCAGGTTAGGAGAACATCAACGACATGCTGGACGGCCACTTTGCTAGGAAGAGATTAATCCATCCTTGAGCACAAGTGTAAACTCCAGAGTTCAGAATGGATTTAGTCTCCTGAAGGTTTGTGTGTTTTTGACCCAGATGTCTCAATCCAGACTAATCTTTATACCTTGACATGATGAAACTTTTTTTGCAAAGTAGTCAATATTTTGGTCAGCTATGGAAAAGGGGAAGTATCAGTAGGAGGCATTACTATGTCTGAATTCAATGCATCCCTCTGCTTGTTTGCACTGATGTATGAAGCCTTTCTGGGTGAGTACACATGTTATGAAGACGATATCTGTGTTGGGCCCAACTCTGCAAGGAGCTCAAACACAGATACAGAGGAATGTAGGAATCCAGTTCCCACTGGCCCTGATGGCTTTTGGTGGTGGTTCTCCCATTTGTAATGGCATCGTGTTTCTGCAGAAAAAAAGGACTCATTTTTGTTGCAGGTGGATACAAATGGTTAGTAGTTTGTGTATGGGAAGTGGTTGCTCTTTCCCCCGTGCATGCTGTTGTAGATTTTAACTAGCAGATAGTTAATCACTTATTCTCTCTACTACGCAGATACTAGATTAACATAATGCATGTCAGAGGGGGGTGTTAAGAGAGAACTAAATGCAAAGAACTTCTGTATTATATATCCACTTCTGCAAAAATGGATACTGCAACACCTACTATTTCCTGCTGCCTTTCTCAGACAAGCTGTTTTGAGGTATACAGGCCTTCTTCACTGACCTTCACTAGAGTTCATTTTGCCCCAATTGTACAAAATCATCTGAGTCTTCAAATGAAAGTATTTCAGAAAATCTAATTAGTAGCCTCACCTTTCTACCAAAGTTTTCAACAAGCTTGGCGGCAAAAAAGGACTTTAACTTACATTCAGATAAAGAGTATATTCTGTATAATAGAAGCCTTCTTCCAGTGTCTGTATATTCTGTATAATAGAAGCTTTCTTCCAGTGTCTGTTTGCTAGCTCTAAATGTTCAGAAGCTCCACCACCACAGAGAGTGTTTTTCCAACTCTGCTGCATCATTTGTCAAACAGACCTGATGCAGGCATATTCAGAGCACTTCACTTCAGCAAAATTCCCATTGATTTATTGTGAAAATGCAAAGAAGAATTAGGCCATCTTTGCAAAAGATAAAGACTATATATATGTGTGGGAGTGTGTGTACATTATAGATATTATATATGTATACCCACATATATATATATATAAATATATATCACACACACACACACATACATAGAAATCTTTTTTTTTCCTGGCTGAGAAGTTATTGACTTAAATGGGAGTTTTACAAAGAATGCAAACTTGAACTCTTGTGAGTATTTACCTTGGGTCTCAGCTCTGAGTTTTTCCCTGATTTCAACCTCCTCTTTCTCTCCCTCATTTTAAAATAGCCTCTCATAAATTACTGAGAATATTAGGCACACCAAGCTGATCATTAACAAGTCTCCTCAGATTTAGCTGTTTTCTCATTGAAAAAAGAAAATTCATACCTACATTTGCACTCCTTCCTGTCTCTGTTATGAATCTAAATTGTCTATCTAAATGGTCAAATCCAGTGCTGCTGGTTTCTAGTGCAGTAAATATTGGAGAGCCTCAGTCAAAAAGTTCCACCCATCATGCAAACTTCTATTCATTATTATTGCTAAATTGCAGGGGTTTATTATATAGCTTATTATTAAAAGATAGGATTACTCAAGCGCTAACTTATAATGGAAGTTTGAAGGGAAAAGGAGGCCAAGGATGTACAGTCATGTGGTTGCTATGGTTTGTTATAAATGAAATAGGAAGGTTCTGTTGATTATTACAGAAATCCTTATCCTCCCTATTTTGTACACTAATGAAACATTTTTAGAAAGAAATATTGAGAGTTCTGTACATAATACAGATTTCATAAAACTATAAATTCTTGGCACGCTAGTTAGATATATTTAACTTATGTGTGCCTAATCTGTATTTTTACAGGATTTCTCTATCCAAGAGTTCTGCTAGCTATAGATTGCTTCCACACAGAAACACACACATCTGGGTGTTAGCATCTGTGCAAGATTTGATTGGTTGCATATTTGCCTATGAATTTTCAGATGTGGACAAAAAAATCCTATTTCTTGAGGGCTATATAAGGAAATAATTCAAATCTTAACATGACATCATATTATTCAGCAGCAGAGAATCAGCCTGTATCACCACATAGTACACAGTAACTAGCTCTTTATTTAACATATGGCTGGAAAAGTGCCTGCTTCATCAAACTCTACATATAATGATCATCTAAACATTGCTGCTTCTATAATGCCTTGGAAAAGTTCCCTTTATATGCAAAATGACTGAGCAAGGATCACATTACGAGTCTCCAGAGATCAAAATAAGGCTTTTCAAATGAAGAATGATGTACATCTCCTTTAATGTTGAAGGTTACATACTATTGAACATATCTCAACACCTTTACAGTCTTGAAAAAGTAGCCGAAAGGAAATATACACCAGGAACAAGATCTTGCACTTTTTTGGTGCTTTCGGAGTACTCTAAAAGACATAACCAAAGTGATGAATGCTCATCTTCTTGTCCCCAAGGAATCGAATCATTTAGGAGTCATAATTAGTAATAATGTGAGTAGTCTTCCTAAAATGCCTGCCTGGCATTGAAGCCAAAAGTGTTTGTGCATTGTTCAGGAACAGTTCATCCTTGCGAAAATATTACTCTTGTAATCTAGCCAAGATCTGTGCTGTCCTCAATCTGCCACTCAGTGTGCCAGCTGCCTAATCTGAAGATGCCTGAGGGAGGGTCTTCAGCACTACTGAAAGAATTCAAAGTTTTGCTTCCCCTTCTACTTGTTCTTTCATGCCAAATCCTAATTCCTCCTACTCTTTCAACTTATTCAGATTTCCAGTCCAAAGCTTGCAGAACTGTCGGGATTCTCTCCATTAATGTCTGTGGGTTTGAGGTATATCCCCTACTACACAGCTGGGAGATAGGGTTTTTTGGCAAGAGGCTTTTCCATTTTCTGGATATATGCTATGAGGCTAATGGTTAATGATGCTGAACACAAAGGATTTAACAGGATGGGAAAGGGGTCCATGGATGTTCACAAAATTCTGTTAGAGGTAGATCTCTCATTCAGCGTAAAGACTTTGGTCAAGTGAGGTTGAAAAACCTAGCCCAAATCCTCATGAATGTCAGGCAAAACATGAACCCCCTAATTACCTAAAAACAGTCAATGTGCGTTAGGTTTATTTTGCATGTTTCTATCCTGGGGTTGGCTGTCGCTTATTGATCCAGTAGGGATTTGTTGAACCTTCTTCAGCTGGAGGAAAACTCACATCTTTTGCCTTTAAATATGATTGTGCGCAGATAGAAAGAGCTCCTGGGCTCCTTCTTCCCTGTCTGTGGCCCAAGGCCACAGAGGACTTGGAGGTGATCACAATCATTCTCTTGCTCCTTCCTAGCAGAAGCCTTCATCCATCATGTAGCCTCGTCATACTCTTGGCAGCTGTGCCAAAACTGGAGATGTCTTATGGACAAAATTCTTCCTCTTCCATCCTTCCAGGAGTCTCTCACCTAGCTGAAGACTTCCAGAGATCCCTGTACTCATCTTGTGCTGGCTTCCAGCAATCCCAGGATCTTTTGTGATAGTAACAGCCTCCTCTGGGATGTTGCTGTGACTTTGTTTTGTTCTTTTGTTTTGCAGTCTTTGCTTATTCTTTTCACTGTCACTCTTTAAACTAATGGCCCCATCTCTGTTTTCTCCAGACAAAGGTCTCAAAAAGCAGTTTGGTGGGATAAGAAAACCATCTTCAGGTACAACCCTCTCCTTGCTGAATTCATACCCTCACACACCTCTGCTAGCCACAACTCTGGCACCCTGTTTGGCACTGAATACTTTTCCTTCCCCTATGTGCAATAAACATTCCCATTACACTATAGCTTCCACATCATAACTCATGTAACTCACCCAATTACACCTCTTGTCGCTATTTCTTCTCTTTTTGGAAATCGAAGCTCACTTCTTTATGATCACTGCAAGGCCCAGTTCCCAGACTTCTTCAATGTGTGCCAAAAGCTGCTGCCAACCTCCTTCCACTTGAAAATAAACGTGAACACATCACCCTCTTCCACAACTGTATTAGTTTCAGAATGCTGTTCAGGAAAAAAATCCCTTTTGTTCTGTAAAATTCTTCCTGGGATTTGTCCAGTTTATCTCATCGTCTTTTCCTTTCTCCTACTACCACTCATATGTGACCGAAGGAAACAGGTTCTTATAAATGAGGACTGTGTTACTGTGATGTGGTTATCCTACTGTTTAAGAAAGGGTTTAAATTTAAACAACTAATAATCTCAATTTTTCCCAGAAGTAAAATTAAACAAAAGCTAATTAAAACAACTACCCCATACATAAATAAATGTAAATATATGTATTTTCTTTATTGTTTTCTAGCTCTACAAGGTACCAGATGCACACAAATTGAGAGGTGGATTCACAAGAATCCCATGCTTTGCGACAGTCTGTCACTCAGTGAACTCTTTAGCCTTAGGCCAAATATCTGGGCTTCTTCAGCAACTTGTATGGAGAATGAAACAACTAGAAATGGGACTTAAGCACTGAAAAAGCCCTGTAATAGAAGGATGGAGAAGTACAGAGTGTCAACAAGAAGGTGGAAAATTAGATCCCTTCTTGCAAAGACACTTAAACTGTGTCCCTGTTACTAAGTAAAACATGGCTGGGAACTGTTCTCTGGCCCTGAGGGGAGTGCCAGTTGTTCCTGGGTCTCTTTGGGTCCCAAGTGGTGCCTCTGTGGTCCAAAAAGTTAACTATTTTTTGTGGGGTTTTAGTTCTGGGCATCATAGATAATGTAAAGGCTACACTGTAGACTGTTCAAGTGATATTTTTCATAACATGAAGCCAAGTGAGAGTGGGGACTGAGGACATGGAAGGGTACTTGGGAGCACAAAAACTTCTGGGTTGGTGTTGGAGGACTGGGACAGTGTAGGATGGAAGGAGCCAAAGCAGGTGCAGCCTAGTGCGGGCTGCAGGGATGTGTGACACCCTCGAGCATTGTCTTAGAGACAGCACAGCCAAAAGTGTGCCTGGGATCATGCTAACAGTGTGCTTGAGCTCCTGTCCCCTCCCTGCACCATTTAGCAGCAGTGTTTGCTGCCCTCCGCAGCTACTCCAGAGAAGAGATGCACCCTCACGCACCTAGACATGTGCACATCCTTTTTTTCCCCAATAGCCTCGTCATGAGGGCATGCATGCAAGATATGCAGACCTGATTTGAAGCTCCTACTTGAACTCAGATTTCCTGTACCCCACTAGAAATCTTCTTGACCAGTAAGTTACAGAGACTTAATCTTGCCCACTGAAGTGGCTTAACTGCCTGTAAATAATTCAGCATTCACTGGTCTGAGCATTTCTGCATCCTAAATAAGCAATGGAGTCAATCCTACTCTAGCCATAAAGACCCTTTTTGTAAGGAGGATAAAAACGATGACAAAAATAAAAATAAAAATAAAGGATAAAATGAAATGGGATACTGGTTCTGTTTAAATTATATGGTTTTCCTGGGAATTAAAAGGTCACAGTGCACTTGAGCTGATTTAAGGACCTAGGTGATAAAGGGGAGAAGACATCAAAGGACAGAGGCAGAATTAATCCAAGGAAGAAGAGGATGAAATACTTCACAGAAGAAAAATAGAGTGTTGCCACAAAATCAGAAATAGCAATTTTTCCCCTGGAAAGTGTATCAGCTCTAAACTGCTGTTAAATTATCTGAACTATATAAATGTTGACACATCTTTTCCTTTAGTCTTAAACTGCATGCAGATCTGTTGAGAGAATTGCAGGCCATGGCAAATAAACTAAATTACACCTCCTAATTTCTGCAACTAATTTGATGTTAATATTTATTCCAAAATTCTTGTGAGCTAAAACAAACTGAGCATATTCTGAAACTTTATGAAGTTTCTCATACACCTAGTAATTATTTTGGTTTCAATTAATACATCTTGATTGTTTTTTTTTAATTATTCCCAACAGCAAATTATAGAATTTATTTCAAAGGAAAAAAAGAAAACAAACCAAAACAGATTCCAGGTAAATTAGTGTTCTTAAACACTAACATCTCTGTGTGTATGATGTGCTTATGATACATTGCATTGCCTCAGTCCTACCGGATTTAAACGATGACTGTGTTTATAGGCATACTTTACTCCACAGACTGGAAGAACTTACGCAAGGTCTTTCTATAGTGGAAAAAAAACATTTCTGCATATCCATGCGTACTCTTTGCTCCCTGACTCTCGACGAGGATATCTTTGTCTAGAGCCTGCTGTATAAAGGGAACTTCGGTTGTTTTAAGGATGTCTCTTGCCGTGCAGTGGAGGCAGAAGAGGGTGGGACCCCCCAAAACCCTCTTGTGCAAGTATGCTCCAGGAAGAGAGTGTCAGCTCTGCTCGCTGGTAGGTAGGACAGGATAGGAGGTCGCAGTTACGAAGAAGACCAAGGATTTCTTGTCATGATGATGAGCTAGGTGAGCCCCCTTTGGCAGTACTCGAGGGAGGGGACGTTTTATCAAGCTGACTATTTCTCTGGAAGAATAGGGGATATTAAGGATGGAGCCTCGTTTTCTCTCGGCAGCGATCGCTGCTGAGTATTAGAGCCCTCTAGTGAGATTTCTAGGAGCGGGTCTGCCCCCCCCGGCGCCAGCGGCCCCCCCGCGGGGTCTCGTTTCAGGGGCACGGGGGAGCCCAGACCTCCGCACCCCGCCGCCGTGGGGTCCCACTCGCGGGAGCCTGCCCGGCCCTCGCCCCACGCCGGGCCATGAGGCGGGAGCGCCCCGCGGGCGGGCATCGCCTACCCACCGTGCAGGGGGCCGGCAGGGCGATGGCCAAGACCCTGAAGATGTCAGCTGCCTGGGGAGGAAGGGAGGGGAGAAGGAGAGGAAGAGCAGTTGGTTCCTAAAAATACTCCACGGCTAAATCCCCATAAGCCAGGGATGGAGATGGTAACAAAAATGCCTTGAATCGGTAGGAACAGTGAACAATCTTCGTGCTTTCCTCATCATCTTGGAATAATCAGTGGAATTAACTGAGGTCGAGGAAACAGGCTCTTGGGTTAGTTGTGGGAGGCTGTGAGAATAGGGGGCAGCCATTAAAAGAAACCTGATCGCTATTCATCAACTCGGAAGAGGGGAAAGGAGAAGGGGAAAAAAAAGACCTTCGTGGCTCGAGCTCATACCAACCTGGTGTATCTCTGATCAAGAAGATCCCTGGAAACAAGAAGTTTACAAATATTGTCAAATTGATGCTTGTAGTGTGATTTAAGTTGTCAATCCCGCAGAAGCCCACCAGAACTTTGGATTCAGTGCCCGGCATTTCTGGCTAGTTACTGCCAATCCCCTAAGGCAGAATCCTTATTTTAACCATATGTGCCTTTCGTTGTTGTTGTTGTTGTCTTGTCTGTGAGCTGCCGAGAGTCCCCTTCTGCCGGCGGTACTGAGGCGGTGCCGCAGTTGCGGTCCGCGGAGCCGGCTCGGGCCAGAGCGGGGCAGGGTTGGGGCCTCCTTGGGGTGGGTGTCACCTCCCTAAAATGCAGCCTGTCTCTCTGTCTTTGGTCCAGGGGGGGGGCAGGGGGACCCCAATAAATATCGATGCTGAGGGGAACGGCCGGGACGGTGCTGGTACTAGGGAGCAAGTGAAAAAAGCTCTGAACCTGCGCATTCACCTCCAGCCCGAGATTGGGAGGGGAAAATATGAAGCTAATCAGGATGACCACATGAACCCGGGGGGTTATCGGGCTGCGGGGGGAGCGCGGAGGTTACGCCGCCTGGTGCGCAGGGCGCAGCGCCGCTCTCCGCGGGTCCCGTTTCACGGCGAGGCGGGTGGGAGAGCAGGGCAGCAAAGCTCACCGAGGCCCGACCAGACAGTCACGCTGCACCGGGCCCCCGTCTCCTAATTAATACATCTCTTTCGAAAATGTTATTGGAGCATCTCAGGTTCAGGCGCCCGTTCTCGCTCGGAAACGTCTCCGCACTGGGAAGGACCCGCCGAGCTGCCGGCGCAGAAACCGGAGCAGCAAAGTCAGCGGAGGCCCCCGGCGGGCTCATCCTCTCCGGCAGAGCCCCAGCTCGGCCCCGCGCTGCCCCCCAAAGCCTCCCGCGACCCATCCGCCGCCCCCGCCGCCGCCCCGCAGCCCAACAGCGTTTTCTTTCAAGCGGGGTTTGTTAGCATAATCGAGTTACCCGCTACATATCTGAAATCCTTGGCGGGTCCCCTTGAGGAACGGAGCGCTGCACGCAGCGAAAGCTTTGAATTATTCCTCTAGCCCCAAATCACGGAACAACAAGCTATTGTTGTTCCTCTTAATTTAGTTATTCTCAGTCATCGTCGGACATGTTTTCATTTTCAGATCGGAGCAGGGTCTTAACAGTCCCTCTACGTGCCATCTGTGATGGGGTGGACCCGGGCTTTCAGCAAAAAGCAAAGATAAATAAATAAATGAATAAATAACGGGGGAGGGAGGGGGGGAGACGTCGCCGTTCCCAGGCGGCAAAATATCTCCGTGAAGCCCGAACGTGCTCTGACCGCTTGAAGGGATCGGGTCCCTGCAGCGCCAAATGGATCGGCCCGGGGCGCCGCGGGACACCGGAGACCCCTCACGACCTGGGGCGAAGGGGGGCGAGGGAGGGCAGGTAGGCCCGGGATCCTGGCAAAGGTCGTCACGATTCATAAGAGAGAAAGCAGGAGTAGCAGGTTAATCGCTTTCGCCCACTTTAAAGTTCGTTGCTTTTAAAGGGAAACCATAGTGGCCACCCCAAAAGAAAAGAAAAAGGGAAAAAGGAAAGAAATAAACGATAGCAGGGAGTTGTCCGAGAGTTGCATGCACTTCCTGCAATCCCTGCCACGGTAACGGGCATCTGTGGGGAAGATGTGCTGCTTTCTGGCATGCGGAGATCGAAGGGTTTATCTTTTGTTCGCTGCTACTAGCGATAAAAGGGTCCATCGGACAGCCTGCTTCGCTCTGTCCTTCCCATACAGAAAGCTAAGGGTGCGTATTAAGACTTTAATGTGTCTTTAGTCTTTTGGAAGTTTGCGACGGGACGTCAATAGCGATTCCTCTCCTCTGCCTCCTGCCTCTCTCGTAGAGGGCATGTCCCAAGCATCGTGAGTGGCAATTGCGTCTATGTAAAAATGGCGTAAAAACGCCGTGCAGGAGTTTGGGTGAATCGGTTACTGTCTTTAATAGAAATACTGCAGGCCTCCAACCTCGTGTACGGATTGCCGTCTAGAAGGAGAGGGTCGAGGCAGAGCTGAGAGGGAGATTTTCAGTTAGCTGCAGCGTTATCTTGGCACTCATTTAAGGACACAAATTAGTTACCTGCAATAAAAGGCTCCTAGGAGGTGATACGATCGGGCGCCCCCCACCCTCCCCTTCCCTCAGACAATCTTTGCCCTGGTTAATAAAAGGAGCATTAGGTTAAAAACAACCTTTTATTTCACCCGTATTTCACAGCGTTGGCACTGGCGGTCGGCAATGGCTGCGCGGGGCGTTAGGTGCCCTGAGCGAGCCCGGGCTCAGCCGCCCCAGGGGCCCGCGGCCGGGCGCGGCCGGGGCTGCCGGCGCCGGGGGCGGCGCGGGGGCGGCGTGGCCGGACAAGCTCCGACCCGACCAGATAAAGTCCTTACCCGCCGCTGCACGGAGAGACCGACAGCGGCAGGTAAAAAAAAATCCCGTCGGTTTGGGGCAAATGTTTTCAGGCGATTCGTGCCTCTTACTGTGAAATACAATTGCAATGAAAGAGCTCTTTCGCAAGTGTCTAAAGAGCTCCTGGCCCGATCATTTGATTCCCTCGCAACTCACTACAACTTGACTCGCTCCATGCCGTGGCTTTGCAGATAGTATTGGCTATCTCTTTTAGCACGCACAGGAAATTTTTTCCCCCGAAAGCTAAACGCTGTTATATAGAATTTGGATCCAGATGTCACTAATTTGCAGTTGCGCTTGGAAGCAAGCTGATACACGGTACTCAACAACAGGCTAGCCCTGCGTTTTCCTAGCAATCTGGAAAGTGAACTGGCATTACATGCAAACTGCTGTCTGGCTAACGCAGCTCAAAGTGAAAGCGCCTGTGGAGGGTTTTCCGTTTAGATTTCGTACTCACATTTTAGGGCGCTAAAGAAGAGACTTTCTCGGATCTAGTAAGTCCATCAACAGGTTTTGCCATCTCCTTTCTGGTTAGGCTGAACAGCTGCTCCGATTCAGATTCAACTGCTGCGGTTACGAGATTTAAGGAGAGGAAGCGGAGTCAGGTATATCGCTAATAAACCTGCAGCGACCGAGAGTGGAAGCAGGGAGGCGGGGAGGGGGAGCCGAGACCTCACCAGCTCTTTTGTCTTTCGCGCTGTTCTAACGCGGAACAGAGGGAGCGGGGCTATATTCTCCTTTTAGAAATGCACGCGGTGTGTGTGCAGAGGGTCGGGGTGGGAGTGGGGCTTGTGCCTCTCTCGCCGTCTCTGTTCCGAATAACATGTGCAGTGGCTCGATACTCCCATCCCGTGAGAGTCTGGTACAGCTACAGTTGCAAACCGCCCAGCCGCTTAGGTTGACTAGGAAGCGTTCAGATTGGGATGCTTTCGTTTAAAAAAACACAGTTTGAAACTCGCAGAAATCGGCCAGCATCAAGCGGCCGAGTGCTCATTTTGTAAAAGGAGGGAGGAAAAATTATGAAAACGGGCTTAGAAACTCGTCATCAGCATTCCCGAATTTGTTTTAAACGAATTTGAGCTGTCTCTCCATTGCCCTGCAAAGGAAGCCTCTATTTTGCGTTCCCGGGCGAGCCAAAGCGGGAGCTGCCCGCTTTCCATCGCTTCTTTATTGCAACATTCAGGGATAGCTCGGACAGGTAGGAGGAAACGGAGCGTAGTCCGCCCGGGAATACACAGAGAGATGCGGTAGATACGCATCGGTGTCCGGACATGCTCGGAGCTGGACGCGGGCTGCTCCGCTTCCTCCCACCCTCCTCCTCCTCTTCCTCCTCCTCCTCCTCCCTTCCTCCCTCTGCCCCGGCACTTCGCCCCGCCGCAGCCCTGGCGCGGCTCCTCGCCGGGAGCCGCCGCCGCCGGCCTCGCCATCCCCGGGGCGGCCGCCGCGCCCGTCCGGCCCGGCCAAGGGCGCCGAGGTCCGGCTGCGAGGGGCAGCGGCAGCCCGGGCTCCCGTGGCGCTACCCGCGGCCTCGCTTGCGTCCCTGACGCGCGGGGCACGCTTTCAAAAAAGAACTGTGCCAGGAACGCACAGCTGCAGGGACCTCTCATGTCAGCGCTGCAAATGGCGAGGAAAGGGCTCGGGGGATTCCCAGAAAAAAAAAAAAAAAAAAAAAAAGGAGCATTAAAGGCCGTGAAACTGCCCTGATTTGGGGCCGGGAGACACGTATTGTGGTGAGGAGCATCCGAGGGAGCTCCCAATCCGCCTTTCACTTGGACGAGAGGCAGCGCTTGCAGCCGCTCCCGAGTTACTAGCCCCCCGCGCATCGTGCGCACTCTTTTCAGAGGGGACTTTAGATATCTAATCGCCCCTTGCTCAGCTATTCGTATCACCCGTTCATGGTCCTCCGACGGACACCCGTCTCCCAGCCTGCATGATCTCTCTCCCTTGTCTTTCACTTTGTGTAGACCGAGAGGGACGGGGAAGGATAAGGGTCCCTGTCCCGCAGAGTCAGTAAACCAAAAATGTGGTGCGTAATGGGCGCACGGGGCTGATAAGTGCCCGCTTACTCATGCGGAGTGTCCCCGGCTTTCACACGCTTCACACCCCGACACGCTGGAGCCGAAACCAGGTCTCGGCTTTCAGTGATCAATAACGCGATCGCACCGCGGAGCGGAGCGCGCTGGGGCGCAGCTAGCGATTAATTCAGAGGCAATCACTCTCCCGTCCTTAATGCTCATGCCTCTTCCCAGCTCCGGCCCGCCGGGCAGGTACGATCAGCGCGTAATGGGATCCCGGGTCACAAACAAGGTCTCTATTGTACATGAGAGGCCCCTTCCCATAAAACTTTCTGACAGTTTTTACTGGGAGTGCTGGGGGGGGGGGGGGGGCGTTAAAGAAGCGCGTTAAGAAAGAAACTTTCCGCAAGGGCCCAGGTTTCCTCCCCACTTCAGCCGCGGGTGCCGGGGGCGGCGGAGACCGCGGCCCGGGAGCGGCGGGGCGGCGGGGCCCGGATGGGGCGGCTCCGGCTCCGGCCCCGGCTCTGGCCCCGCCGCACCGCGGAGCCCCGCGGCGAGAGGCACGGGCCACGGCTCCGCGCTGAGCCGCCCCCCTCTCCCGATGGGTGTCTGCATCGTCAATCACGGTGGAAATTTCTCCCTCGTTCGCTAATATCTCAGCTCGCAGGGCCGCCTCTAAGTGGATCTGAGCAATCTGTCAGCCCAGCCGGGGAGCCACCTCAAAACAGATCGGGTTACCCCTGATTGACAGCGTCACCATGGCAAATAATTTGACTAAAACTATTGTCTTCTCCTGGCAGTCCCCGGGTCAGATAACTGGACCAATCACAGCGCGGATAATCACTTTTCATGCCAGCTTAGAATAATATTATTAAAAAAAAAAAGGAGAGAGAGAGAAAGAAAGGGGGGAAAACTCAGAGAGGGAGAGGAGAGAGGGAGCAGGACTTTACCACTATATTATGTTGGATCTTTCGGCGGAGGGGGGTGGGGGGGAAGCAGGGAGATCCCAAGCCGGCGGCCGAGGGGGGTGGGGGTGGGAGAGCCGCGGCCGCTGTGAGCGCTGCAGATAGGAGACAAAAGAGGCACAAAGTTACTCTCGCAACTCGGACTTACAAAAAGGAGGCGGACGGGGGAAAAAAACTTTCCACGCTCGGGCTTTCGATCGTTTCTTTTTTTCTCTTTTTTCCTGGGCTTTTCCTTTTTTTCCTCGTCCCCGGCTACGCCGCCCGCGGCCGCTGCCCGGCCGGGCGCCGCCGATGGCCGCGACCCCCCGCGCCCGGCCGTGACGCCCGCTCGCCGCGGGCCGGGGCCGCAGGGCGCCGCTGCCGCTGCCGCCGCCGCCGCCGCTGCCGCCGCTGCCGCCGCCCCGGGGCCGGGGCCGGGGCCGGGGCCCGGGCCGGCCCCACATGCCGGGCGCTGCCCGCCGCCCCGCGCCGCTCCCCTCTATGCGGCCGCCCGCGGCGCCGCAGCGGCTCTAGGGTGCGCGGCGGAGCAGGGCTCACCATGTCGATGCTCCCGACTTTTGGCTTCACCCAAGAGCAAGTGGCCTGCGTCTGCGAGGTGCTCCAGCAAGGCGGCAATATCGAGCGGCTGGGGCGGTTCCTCTGGTCCCTCCCTGCGTGCGAGCACCTCCACAAAAACGAGAGCGTCCTCAAGGCCAAGGCCGTGGTGGCTTTCCACCGGGGCAACTTCCGCGAGCTCTACAAGATCCTGGAGAGCCACCAGTTCTCGGCGCACAACCACCCCAAGCTGCAGCAGCTCTGGCTCAAGGCGCACTACATCGAGGCGGAGAAGCTGCGGGGGCGACCCCTAGGGGCGGTGGGCAAGTACCGGGTGCGCCGCAAGTTCCCGCTGCCCCGCTCCATCTGGGACGGCGAGGAGACCAGCTACTGCTTCAAGGAGAAGAGCCGCAGCGTGCTCCGCGAGTGGTACGCCCACAACCCCTACCCGTCCCCCCGCGAGAAGCGGGAGCTGGCCGAGGCCACCGGCCTCACCACCACCCAGGTCAGCAACTGGTTCAAGAACCGCCGCCAGCGGGACCGGGCCGCCGAGGCCAAGGAAAGGTACGGGTAAGCGCCCCTCGGACGCCCCCGCCGCCTCTGCCAGGGCTTCCCCCCGCGCCGGGAAGTCCAGGTCCTCGCCGGCAGCGGGTCGCCGCCGGGGCCGCCCCCGAGGGCAGCCCGCGGGCCGCGGGCCCCGCCGCCACCTGGGCCCAGGGGGAGGCTCGGGGGGGCCGGGGGACCGCGGGGCCGGGGGCCGCCGGCTCGGGCCGCTGGGGCGGGGGCAGGAGGAGGAAAGGAGAAGAGCCGGCTCCGCGGAGAGCCGGTGAAAAACAATAGGAAAGAAACTCCCCGGGCCGCTTTCCCTCCGCCGAGCCATCACTTCCGAGGCAATTAGCGCGGGGGCAGCTCCTTTCGCCCGCGGCGCCTGTCACGGCCAAGTGCGACGGCCGCTGACACCCGCCGCCAGCCGCCGGGCCCGGGCCCGAGCGCCGCGCACGCCGGGCTGCGGGGCGCCTCGGCGGCGCCGGCGCTGCCCCGGAGCGGGGCCCGGGGGGGCGGCGGCGGGGCCCGGGCGGGCGGCGGGGCCGTCGAGCCGCCGCCGGGCGCGGCCGGCGGGGCGGCGGCAGCCCCCGGCGCGGCCGCGGTGCCCGGTCCCCGGGCGCAAGGTGAGGGCCGGGGCTCCGCGGGGCCGGCGCGGCCCGCACACGTCGTGGCGCGTCCTTGAAGGCTGCCCCCGTGCAGAAAGGGAATGGCAGGGGGCTAAGCAGGAACAAATTGGTCTGAGCGCTGTAAATAGCGGCTAGTAAAATTGCTCTTAACCTCAGCTCCCGGCGTGAAGCAGGAGACCTCGGCAAGGATTGAACGGGGCAATCTTTTACTTTGCTCATTAAAATGCAGTTGGTATTCGGTGCCCAGCGAGGTGCTCATGAATGCACGTTAAGATATGTGTGTTCTTACACCAGGCGTGATTCCGAGACTGTGTTTTCCTCGTTAAATGGAGTGAAGGGACTATTAATTGCTGGGCAGAGGTTAATGCCTACATACTCGCGTAGTCGGGGTGACTTATCCGTCAGCAGTCCCTCTGCCTTAAGAAGACTGCTCGAAGAAGTAAAAAAGGCATACTCCAAATCCATAGTGTCTACTTCCCAGCTCGCTGAATTACCCCGTCCATACGGATTTAATCGTATGGCCTGCGTGGTTAATTAACAGATCGGAAATCTCCTGTAGATCCGTGCCTTGGAGGAGACTCCTTTTTTCGTTTCTACCGAATGTGTTTTGGGAACGGAGGGCGCCACGGCCGCGCTCTCCGCGCAGCTGCGCTGCTCGGCAGGTTCGGGTTCTGCACAGATTTGCTCCACACATTTCCCAGAACAGTGTTAGCGCTTTAATTTTCTTTCAAATCCCCGTAAGTGTTGGTTTTACGAGATGTTAGAGATCCTTTTTATTGCTGATAGCAGGGACTCACCTTCAAATATCCAAAGGAAATGAAGGTTACACTTATTCCATTCTTTTTTTTTCCCCCGAGGAATTAAATTTTAAAGGTCTCCAGAGACAAATAAGGTTTTTGACATTGAAAAAAATACACTCAACCTAATATTACACTCCAGGCTTTGGAAAACAGGTTGTTCATGGGATTGCCATTCACTCAAGCCACTTGTTCAAACAGAGCTTTCTTTTCTATTTTTATTTTTTTGGCACTGTCTCCGGCCACATCCCACAGCCCTTATTGAGGAAAAAAATGTCAGCGCAATGGCTTCACTTCTCTCGAGCGAGTTCTGCAGAATCGGGCCCCTCTGCCGGATAGTATGTTTGAAAGCTTCCCTGGAGTTGAAATACCTTCAGCATGTCAGGCAGGGCCACGGCTCTAAGGGCTATGTCTAAAGACTGAATTATTCTTGACGGGACGGTGGCCCCCACCCCATTTTGCCCCTCTCATTTCAAAATAATAACCGAAAGGGCTTGGCAAGGCTCCAGCGATTTCTCGGTATTCACCCGGTGCTGATTTTTGACATACTGTCCCGCTTCCCAAGCCGTGGCTCCCCGCAAGCCGCCTTCGAGGGGGCGGTCCCCACGGCGCCCTTCGCGCCGGCCTCGCCCCGGGCAGGGACGGAGGGGCAGGAGCCCCTGTGCTGGGCATTTCCCCGGAGGGCTCAGGAAGTAAGCGAGTTAACTCTCTTTGCTCGCCTCCTTTTCCATATTGGGCTGTGTTTTGGGTTTTAAGCTTCGGGCGAGGGGAAAAAAGTCCGGTTACTTAAGCGAGAGCGAGACTTGCCCGTCCGAGGCGAGTGCGCGGGGCTGCGCGGCTGCGCAGAGCAGCCCTGCGCGCAACCCGCTTCTCTTCGGCCTTCCCAAGAGAAATCCCGGCTGAACTTCTGTTCAGCTCCGGGAGCCGTTTTCAAGTTAAAAAATCTTTTTTTTTTTTTTTTTTTGGTCTTCCTCCCCCTCTTTCCCTCCCTCCCCACGCTCTGCAAATGCTTTGCAATAGATGGACGCAGAAAAGGACGTTTTGGCAAAGTGACACTTTCCGCTGGGCTAGTGGGAGACTCTGTTTACAAGCTCGGCGGACCTTAGACCTCTGTGCCAGATGAAGAGGCCTTGGAGATTTGCAGAGTTTGTAAACCTACTGTTTTCACACTGCTCTCCTTCCCCGGGAGCGAGCGTCCTGCCGCCGCCGCCGCCGCCGCCCGCTCCCGCGCTGCGCGCCGCGCTGCGGAGCGGCGGCCCCACGGTGATCTCGCTCCCTCTTTTGTATTTCCTCTAGGGAAAACAACGAGAATTCCAACTCCAACAGCCACAACCCGCTCTCGGCGTCTATGAACGGGAATAAGACAGTTTTGGGGAGCTCGGAGGACGAGAAGACGCCGTCAGGGACCCCGGATCACCCCTCCTCCAGCCCCGCGCTGCTGCTCGGCACCAACCC
Organism: Apteryx mantelli; assembly: GCF_036417845.1. NCBI lineage: Eukaryota > Metazoa > Chordata > Aves > Apterygiformes > Apterygidae > Apteryx > Apteryx mantelli. The sequence goes on along the minus strand of NC_089980.1, from coordinate 39,015,386 downwards.
TGGCCTGCAGCCCCTGCACGGCCTGGGCCACCCCCCGGGTCCCAGCGCCATCCCTGTGCCCAGCGCCGACCCCATGCACCACCACAGCTTGCAGGACTCCATCCTCAACCCCATGTCATCCAACCTGGTCGATCTGGGCTCTTAAAAGCGCGTACACGCTCCCTCCCTCGCACCAGCCCTCCTTTACTCTCTATCTCTTTCTGCCTCTCTCCTATTTTTTTTTTCCCCTTAATGTTACCAGAGACTTTGTAAGCGATGGCAGACTCCTTGGTGGCTGCGTTGTGCCTTTTGGCAGGCAGGCTGGCTGTAGGTTTGGAAGGTACCGGACTCGACTGTGTGCAGTAATGTCGTGACAAAGCCTTAAGGGTTGTTTAAAGCTGTTTTCAGGCGTGTATGGACCGTTGGATAGGACCTGTGATTTTAACGGCAGGCTCTAACGTGGTTCTGCGTAGCAGCTCTTTCCAGCCTTAACTCCACGCATTTCTCGGTATTTTTGTTCGATCGGTGCGGTCTGTGTGTGAAGAGGCACATTGTATCTTTTTTTCGGGGTGGGGAGGAAAGGGGAGCGTAAGGCCGCTGTTCACACGCCTGTTGGGAAGTTACGCATCGCTCGCGGTACTCTGTTGTAGTTATGTATCCGTGGCAGGTGTACGATGTACAAGTTCAACTAAGAATACAAAAGTTGTAGTCAAGTTATAGCAGCAACACGCGCTCTAGGCAGACTCTGTAACCTCCTTTAGCTGATGCTATGCAGAGAGACGGCTTCTTTGGCCTTGTCCATGTGGTGCTTTTGCCATTTGCTGGGTGGGAAAGGAAATGATGGCCCGACTCTGGCCCGAGTGGAAGGCAATGGCAGATTCTCCCCTCGGCGTGTAACGCGGGCAGGAGCGGGCTTAAAAAAAATAAGGAATTGCTGCTCAACTTTAGACCTAAACGACAGTATCAACCGCAAATCACTCGACCTTAGTTTTGTTTATTGTTTATATTATGTGAATACATTCTTTGGAAAATATTTCTGCTTTTATTTTATAATAAAATTTAGAAATCTAACTCGGCGTGCGATTGCTTCACTCGCCTCCGAGGCGCTTTGGGGCTCAGCCCGGCCCGCCAGCAGCGCCAGGCGACCGCCGGGGCCCCGGCAGCGCCCCCGCCGGGGGCTCCCCCCGCGCCGCCGCGGTCGCGAGCGGGCGCCGCCCCTCACCGCCGCGTCGGGCCGCCGGAGGAGAGGCGAGGCGAGGCGAGGCGAAGGGGCAGGAAACGCGGCGCGGGCCCTCGGGGTGGTCGCCCACCTTCTCCCCCAGGAGTACGGAGGCGCTCGCCCCCACGTCCGGGCAGGCCCCGGGATGCCCGGCGGTGCCGCACTAGCCGCGGCCCGCGGCCCGGCGCGCAGCTGTGCGCGGCCGCGCAGGGGCGGGGGCTCCGGCCCTGCTTCAGGGGCGCGCCGCAGCCGGACTTCCAGCGCCTGTGAGGCTCACACCGGGAACTGGGGTTTTTCTTTTCTTTTTTTTTTTTTTTTTGGTAAGCACAGGGTGATGGTAGAGACAGGCACACTGCTCGCAAGCTTGCTTCTTTAAAACATAAGAGCTAAGGCCGATTTCTTTACGGAGATGGGTAGAGTCGAAAGCCAAGCGAGATAGCGCCTTTTGCTTCCCCAGTCTGCGGCTGCACGGCATTTCGCCCAAGGATGCCTGCGCCTTCGCTACCAACTCCGTGCTAGATCCGAGTGTAATATGTGGTATGCGTAAAATGTTCCTAGAATATGGCAACGGTTTGTGTGTGTGTGTGCGGTTTTTCCCCCCTAAAGTGAATTTCTTCTGAAAAATAAACCGGGAAAACGATATGGCTTCAAGCGGGGAAGAAATATGTATAGATCAGCAAAGATCGTGTCCAGGTTTCAGACGCTGACTGAAATTTCAATCAGTAGGAGTTCTGTGTGGGCAATGTCCTAATTTGATATAATCTGGAGCTGGATTAGCGCCTAAATGCGTTTGTGGGTGTGCGCTAAAAGCACATTTCTCTGAGGGCCCCATTAACGTGTACAGAAGCGAGGGTGTGCATTTCGGTAAGGGTGAGGATCGGCCTCGAAAAAGGTGTCCCTTGCCCGTGGTTATAAACTTAGTGATCTCGTTGTGTTGGGGTGCGGCAAGTAAACAAAATGTCAGTAAATTATAGAGGAGACACTACTTAGGTAATGCAGTGTATTCAGCTTTACGTTTCTCCTGGTTCCACTCTTTGGGGTAACTTCTCAGCAGCAGAGATGATATTTCTGTTGATTCGCCTGTGGGTACTAATGAGTGTGTGCGTGCATGCATTAAAGTCTGAATAGCAGATTCTGTAATTTCCGTTGATGGGCACCTAGTAATTTTAACTATGAATTTTAATCCTTTGAAAATAAACATTTCTCAAGTGTAGGAACCACTGCTTCCTAGGACTACAGAAGATTCCTGCTCCCTGTAAAATAACACATGCAGCAGTACAATTCTACAAAGAATGAATTAACAGACTAGTTAATTATATTGTATTTTTAGTGATAGAAATAAGTTTGGGATCAGCGAAGAAAAACAGAATGACTGGGTTAATAAAACATGGCCTCGAAACCGAAATAAAGCCTTAAGGCTTTGCCCGCTGGAGAAAAAAAAATAAAAATAAAAAATTAGGGAAAGACTAAAGCCAAGATGGGGATCATTTAAAGAGGCAGTATGAAAACAGGATGGGGTTTACGTGGTTAATAAAAGGTCATATTGCACAGAGGAGGCAGAATTCCATCGGGGAAAGTAAATGAATGGCTGACAGGGTGAGAAAGGCCCTTTGAAAACGAGGGGCGATGAAAACCCCTGCAATTTGCAGAGAGGATCGCTTATAAACGGAGAAAGGAAGACAACGCGAGTCACTGAAGTCAATTAAAGGGGGCTAGAAACAGAAATCATGCAGTTAAAAAAAAATAACAGAAAGAAAAAGGAAAAAAAAATGGACGTCAATCTGGCATTAAGGACACATGCAGCTTAAAGCCAAGATGATGGGAGGTGTATAATGCAATCTGAAAACCCGTACATGTTAGGACTCATTTTATCAGACTGTACTTGCCTTAGTAATGATGTTTGGTAAATTAGCCCAAATCCCCCCGATTTTCCACGCACAAAAAACGTTCCCGATAGAGGAATATGCCGAAAGTGACGTGACTAATCCTTGGTTTTAAACAGATTAGTTATGATTCAGTAGCATTAGGTTACTTGGGGCATATCTCATCTCAGGGTTGTTTGTTTGCAGGGTACCCGCGAAGGTTTCGGTGCGTCCCGATCCGGCAGGCTGTGTAGGGACACCTAAAAACGCCCCCTGGCTACCCCAGCACTGGGGGGGGAGGGGGGGCGGGGGGAGCAAACCCCACAGCTGAGCCCCTCGAGCGCTGCATGGCTTTATGAAACCCTGGCTTTTAAGGGCAAAGAAAATATATTGGGGCGCCCTGGCAAAGCTCCCCCTGCGAAGACCCGCGTCCCCATGGGCAGCGACGGGGCAGATGTGGGGCTGCCCCGAGGGGTGCCCTCGCCGGGGGCGGCGATGGGCGCCGGCGGCCCGGCCCGGCCCGCCTGCCCGGGGCTGCCTCGCCGCCGGGGTGGCTAGCTACACCGGCCACCTCCATCGCCACGGTACGGCCCTCCCCCGGCGATAACACTTACCTAGGGGCAAAATCGTCCTCTCTTTCTCCTGTACGTGTGTGTTTATACACACATATACACATATATATGTGTGTAATATATGTGTGTGCATGTGTGTGTGTGTGTGCGTGTGTGATATTTGCCCTCAAACTAAAATCTTATCAAATTACATAATTAATGCAGCAGTTGCAGCCCCCGGAATTATTGCTAGAGTCATTTCTTTAGATAGCAGAGCGCTGAATATTCACGGTGTACTAGAGCAGGTTTGTTCTGCCGGGAAACCCTGCACTTCATTACCTGACAGCTAACTTCCCGAGTGCTGCGAGAGGAACTGCACGTTTGACCCAGAAAACAGTACTGGCGATCGTGCCGGGGCGCGGTTCGTCACCCCGCAGGGGAAATGCTGATGGACGTGAAGGGCGACAGTCCGGACAGACCCCTGCAGGTGTGGCACAGACCCCGAAGGGGACCGAGTCGCTTTGTTGGGGACAGGGGGCGAGTTTTTGGGGGTAGGAGCCATCCCCGCGAGTCAGGGAGCCAGAGCTCAAGCCCAGAGCCTGCTATCCGTCTGGTTAAACGCTTTCCCTTCGCAAAGCCCTGGCAGGGCCACCTATGCTTGGGGTGAGCTGGGCCCTCTGGGAAACGCAGTGGAGCCTCATCTACCAGAGGCTGCGTTGCTGCATTTTCCTTCAGATAATTCAAGCCCTTCTACAGATGATCGACACGGGAGAAGTCGGCTGCTTGGCATATTTCTCGTGGACTACCCCGGATAAAGCTTCTTTCCCTCTCCTCCTCCCCCCGCAGCCCCCCGGCTCATTTTGGGCCGGTCTGAAGCCTCAGTCTGCCTTTGAGGGGTCTGTTACAGCCCCGGAGTGAAAAGGCTTGCAAGTGACACTGCCTGCGCAGAGATGTTTGTGTAAGGCACTCGGGCTCCTGTTACCAGACCCGGAAATAAAATCTATTGCCTTCTTTAGGAGAAACAAATGCAGCCCGGTATGAGCAGGCTCTTGCCTTGAACAAACCCTCACTTGAGCATGACAAATAATGCAGGGGGATCGCGATGAAAACACCGGCCACTGCCCCTCACTGCAGAGCTCTTTAACTTCCTCTGCTTAGTGAATCAAAATGCTGCGGCTCAGGCAGCCAAGAAAAATACACTGAAGGGAACTTTCAGTGCTTCAGCACACAAGGAAAAGGTGAGGGTTTTGTCTGAAGGAGAGTAGCTCTGGGGCTTGGAAAAACACGTATTTAAACTCAGGAGCACGGCTGAGCGATCAGCTTCTTCCCATTTTGTTCAGCGGAGCGGGGCTAAAAGGAGAGTCTTCCCCTTTCTGCACGGGGGGAAGAGGCTCCCTGAGCGGGGAAAAGGTCCATCTTGTTCCCATTTAAGCAAATGGACGGCTTTTCTGTTTGCTTGCTATTTTGTCTCCGAGTGAGAACTCTTAACCTCTAGCACTAAATATTAAATGCGCTAAATATTAAATCGAGTGCCGGTGTGCTGAAGAGCCAAGTCTCGCCCTCTCCCCACTGGTGGGAGTGATCGGCCCCGTCTGCGCAGGACGAGCGGGAATGCAGAGTGGGGGCCGCTGGGTTTGCTTTGCTTCAAAGCAGAGAGATACTCGCTGTTGTGAACCCTGCCTATAGTCCTACAAAAAAAGAAGACTCGTTTTTTAAAAACAGACAGACGCACGGAAACAGATTGGGGCTTTACCAAGAGTCTGTGACGGTTTTTCAGTGGAAAACGGAGAGGATAAGTGGGAGCTAAGGTGGACAGGTAAAATGTTACATCAGCAAACAGTGCTGCTAAGGGAAGGGGGGAGAGGGAAATCAGTTGGAAAGATGAAAATCGCACATGTGCTTCTGATGACCCCATTAGATGTGAAGTCCTCCAGGAAATACATATTTGAAACAGCCAGGAAAAACAAACATGCCTTTTATAGACTTGCCTGTCCTGCCATGAAAAATGCAAACCTCGATATGGTGTGTGTGTATCTAGGAGGTGGGAGGGAGGAAGAGGGAATAGATTTTGTAAAGAAGCCGATGAAAGCTACCTTCATCAGGAATATTCATTTGCACTGCTCTGCTCTCCAGAATTGGGAAAACCGAGGCAGTAGCTAAAAGTACCGCGTGGGAGCCGGACAGCTGAATCTGGAAAGTAATTGTCGATAGCTCGTCTGAGTGTCAACATCGGCAAGACTGGCTGGCAACAGGGAGGAAGAAAAAAAAACGGGGAAAGAGGTGTGAAGAAGTGGGGGTTTATAAAACCCTTAGTTTGCTGTGGAGTTGGACAAACTCCATAAATCATGCCGAAGAGCGATTTCTAGTCATGCCGGAGTTTGGGTCTGGGCAGAGCTGCAGGACGGGATTAGACACCCCCATCCCGCTTTTCCAAAGCGCAGTTTTAGAGGCATTTGTGCTGGGGGGCCTGGGCGGGGGGGAGATCAGAAACTTAATCCGAGAGCATTTTAGAAGTAAAAGCATGGTTGTGTCTCCTCTCGCCCTCCCATCATCCTGCCCACGGAGCCGGACAGAGAGGTCCGGCTAAAGGGAGGGCAGGCAGGATCCAAGTGAGCATTTGCTCCCCCCTCGCCTCTCCACACCGCTGCCCCGAGAGCCCCCCGGGCCACGACTTGCCGCCGGCTGGTGCCTCTGCAGAGCCCGGCGCTGTTGCAGCCCCCGTAGGTGTCCCGGGGCAGGACGCTGCCCTGGCACCTTTGCTGCGGGGACACTCACTGCCTCGCCTCGCGTTAGCTTCAGCAAAACGATGCGTTTAATCGAAGAGGCTGAGCACGGTCCCCCGCTGCCGCCGGAGGTCTGTGTGCCCGAGGAAAGCACTCCCAAAGCGGGAGCCGGCGGCAGCCCGAGAGGGGCCCAGCCGGCAGCCTGCGAGCAGGGCGAGCCGGGTCCCTCGTGGATTTGGCCCTGGCGCAGCGAAACCGCGGCTCCTGGGCCCGGGGCTGCCTGTGCCGCCGCGGCCCGACCCGCCCCGTCGCAGGAAAGCGGGTGCTGGCTGCTTCCCACCGGCGGGGGACACGTGGCGAGCAGGAGGACTTTGCTCCTTGCAGCTATTCCTCCTGCTGACCGCTGCCAAAGCCGGAGCAGCGGGGCAGAGACGCGGCGCCCCAGGTCCCGGCGCACCCAGCGGGCGCAAGGGGCCACTCGAGCCGGCTGGCAGTGCCCAGGCGGCTGCGGAGCAAGGGCCGAGTGGGTTTCGCTCCGTATCCCGAGATATTCAGTTACACACGAGCCCCGCAGCTGCTGCATGCGACGATACGCAGAGTGGAGCCTGCAATGATACGTACTAGTCGGCTCGCAAGGCTGCGGCTGGCGCTTGGGAAGGGAGGGGATATTAAAAACTTAAGAAACATCTTGGGACACTGCTCTTAAAACCGTGTCGAGTGCACACCCAACAACAACAACTGGAAAGTCAGGACGGTTTGGAAACCTCCCGGATTCAAATGGAAAGAGACGCGCGCGCCGGCGGGGCAGGGAGGCGCCGGCGGCGCTGCGCGGGGCGCGGAGCTGCGCGGAGAGCGGGCTGCGGGCGGGCCCGGCCCTGCGCCGCTCACCCCGCTGCCCTCCGAAGGGAGGAGGCCGGAGACGTTCGACCCCACCTCCCCCACGATTTTAACAGAAACCGGGGCGGTCGGAGGGACGGAGGAGCGGGAGGCGGAGCGGGCCCCCTCCGAGCTCTGCTGCTTCGGGTGCGCGCAAGGGAGGCCTCTGTCCCCCTGCGGGGGCCGAGGAAATTTCAGAGCTGCCTCCGGCTTAGGTGCTGTGGATCCCCCACTGTGCAACGACTCTGCTGGGTTGTATCGAGATGGAGAAGTCCGCAGATCCTGTTCGTCTTCGAAGGGGCATTTCGCCGGGCAAGGTCGGCCCAGCGAAAGCGACGGTGTGTCCCCTCCCGGCCCGGCCCGGCCCGGCCCCCAGCTATTATTTTGAGATCCGATCCTCGTTTCTGCCAGTCTCTGAGCTGCTGTCCCTGGGGGGGATCCCCGGAGGTGCAGTGGGGCCGGTCCTCTGTCTCATAATTACTCCAAATCGGGTGTTCATTACGTCGGCTAGTACCGGGCGATGGCAAATAAAGCCCCCTTCAAGATATTCACCCAGGCACTGCTTCCGTCACCACTAATTGAAAACAAAACTCCCGAGCCTGGAGAGGACCGCACGTCGAGGCCACAGGCATCGGTGGCACAGGCCCTCGGCGGCCCCCCGGGGGCGGCCCCGAGGGCTGCCGTGCGGGGGCCGGTGCGAGGGCGGCCCTGCAAGCGCCGCGCCGGGCCCGCACGGCCGCAGCCCGCGGTGCCGGCCCGACGGCCGGGGTGCCCCAGTGCCCCCCCGGGCGCCGCGCGGGTTGCGGGCGCTAGCCCCGCGGCGGGTGTCTCTAAAAACGGCGGCGACGGGTTACGGCGTTAATGCAAGTCAAGGCTGAAGCCCGCTAACTGCCCGCTCGGTTGGCATGCGCTGCCATTTCGATGGTATCTAGCCGTTGGAGGCGTTTTATGGCTGGGGGAAATCTAATCCGGTGAAGAGAAAGGAAGAGAATACTGTTGGCATTGAATGAATTCCGTGTGGTAATCTTTGGGCAAATGTATGGGTTTCGATGCCAAAGCAAAGTGTTTTCTCGTCGGGTCTGCTCATACTCTGAAGGGAGGCGAAGACACCATTTGAGAAATCCAGCTGGTTGCAAATCATACATTTAATCTCTCAGCTGGAATGATTTAATGGATCAGTATCGAGTAACAGTCCTGGAAAAGTAGCCTCCTAAAAAAACAGAGATAAATCCTGATCGAATAATAGTAAATGAAAACCGTGGATTACAGTGACTGCAAGACAGTATTTTCTTTGCAGTCCTCGAAAGATGCCGCCTCAGATGGGCCGGTCGAGCCGAAAAAAACCCACGTGTCATTTGGGTGGCTGCAGGCGCAGCCCCCTGCAGACGGCGGAGCCCCCTCCGAGCCCCCTGGGGCAGGCTGCCCTCTCTTCCCGTGTCCTGGGCACTTTTGGAAACGGCCTCTCCGCCGGGCGGGGAGCAAAGACACAAACTCTCCCTCCGGCAGGCAGCGACGGCGCTGCGCTGCGCTGCGCTGCGCCGCCGAGCCCGAGGCGGGTGCGCGCCCGGCGGGGGGCACCCGGGGGGGGCTCCGGGGGGCACCAGGGGCCGCGGCCACGGCGGCGGCCTTAGCGAGAGGGACCCGTACGGCTCGGTTCGGGCCAGGGGTCTCGCTGGTTTTTTTTTTTTCCTTCTTCTGTGGGGATCACGCAGAGGCAGAGGAAGGAACTGCTGCGCTGGGAAAAGTGGCGTTTTCTCCCGAAATGTGCTTAAACTAGTCGAGAATAGGAAAGAAAACCCTTTGACCCTCTTCTCTTCTTTTGGGGCGTGTTAGAGACAGAAGCGGCTGCGGCGCGTTGTGCAAGGGGGGTCGGGGAGATGGGGAGAGACGGGGGCAGCCGGCCGCCAAGCCGCTGCGGCAGCCGCTGCCGGTGGGTCCAGCGGGGCCGGCGGGCGGAAGGGTGCCCGGGGCCCCCCTCGGCAGCCGGGGCTCCGGGGCTTTCCTAGACCTCCCGTTGCCCCGGGGGCCGTACCTTTGAAGGGGGTCTAGCGGTTTGGATAGAGCCGCCCTGAAGCGCGGGATCCCTGCTGCGAGCTAGAGCGCCTGACCCGCCTGCCCCGGCGGCGGGGGAGCTCACCGCCGCCTGGTTAAAGCGCTCCCTCGGGGCGCAGGTGCCTCCCTTCCCCTGCGGGCGCCGGCGGCGGGGGGGGCCCTAAACCACCCATCCCTCCAGCCGCCGCCGCCGCCGCTGCCGCTCGGGCCCGGGGGCGGCCGAAATGCTGAACCTCGGCTGCCGCGGGTGCCTGTGTCCCCGCGCGTCCCAGGCTCCTCCGGCCCGTCGGGGCGGACCGAGCCGGGCCGGGCCCCGGTGCCGGCGGGCTCAGCCCCTGCCGTGCGCGGCTGCCGCCCCCCGCCCCCTTTCCCCGCGGCAGCACGGCGGGGCGAGCGGGACCTGGACGGGGCTGCGCCTTCCCATGCCGCAGTGGCGTACTTTATTTAATTTTCTTTCACCAAAAGCCACCCTCTTAGCAGTTCAAAGGAGCATGAGTTATAGGGGGAGACGTGGGTTGGATCTGCCGTTTCGAGGGCGTTTCGTGTTACCAACGGCAAGCCACTGTCGGAGAGCGTCTCTGCAGCCGGTCTGAACGGCGCGTACCCCTCGGAGGAAACGCAAATGTGCTTCACTTGCTTTTACTCGGAGCGAAGGGAAAAAGTCAGACAGAAAGCCTTGAAGAGGCGACGGAGGAGTCAAAGGGCGGTATTGGGTCCACTCCCACTCCGGTTCGCTCCCAGCCCATCTACGTATTTTCCCTCTCCGGGCAAAGCGTTTCTACCTCTAAATAACGCTGCCCCCCGGTTAGCCCGCGGGCGGCCCACGCCGGGGACCTCCCGCTTCTCCTGCCCGGCGGCTGCCCGGGGCGCCGCTGCCGAGCAGGGCGGCAGCGAGCGGCGGGAAGGGCCCTGCTGCGGCGGGCTGGCCGGGCTCAGCACCAGCGCCCTTGTAAGGGCTGCAATGCAGAGCGCAAGGGCGAGCGGGGGCAGCGCAGCCCCAGCACATTTTTGTCATTAAATGTACTCGCGTTGTAATAGTTGTTCGTATTTACAGGGCATTCTTGAACACAAACCACGTGCTGGAATCGTCCGTAGATGAATCTGGAGGCAGTGAAAAATTGCACTTCCCAAGGACAGCTGTGGCATCACGGGCAGCTCAGGTCAAAATCAGTTTAGTGTGGTGTTACCTATTTATAGACAGACGGAAAATCTAAATAAAGTTAAAGAAACGGGCCATCAAAAAAATCTCAGAAAGTGTTGTGAACTTCAACCTAAAAAATTTTTGTCTTAGGTCAGCTTAAAAGTTTTGTTCACATCACTGTGTGTTTTTTTTTTTTCAATCTGAGCATCTTCTCAAAAATGTTATTGTATATTAATATAAATTTAAAATGATCATTTCAAAAGTTCCCCCCCAAAATCTTCAAAAATTTAAATGCTTTTACAATGTTTTTAAATAGAAAGGTTTTTGACATTGTCAATTCTTTCTCAGATTTTATAGACTTTGACAAAGGGGCGTTTTCTTCTTTTTACATATTAATTAATATTTTTCAAATTATCTTCAAATTAATTCAGCATTAATTACTGAAAAAAAGCCCAGCCAGCTCTGTCTGCTTAAATCAGAGCTACAGTGAGCTTACTTTCATAAGAAAAGCTAAATAAAATAGTTATTCTGAAGAACAAATATATGCTCAAGTGCACAAACCAGAAAACAGTTTATCTTAATTTTAAAGGACACAAAGGTGCTCTTTAGCATGTAGCCTTCGATCTATACAATCTTTTGGTTATCTTTTATATTAAGTGACTTTTTCTAACTATCACACATAAGCAGATATGTGTAAAATTCATATTTATGTACAGTATGCTTTAAACATAGGTTCATGGGTATTTAATGTTATTAACTAATGTATAGCTACAGAAATTCAAATAAATTATTTACAAAGCATTTGAAAAGAATTTGTGACTTCTTCTTGCAATTTTTTTTTTTTTTTTTTTTTTTTTTTTTGTCTAAGAGCAAAAGCCTGGCCCTGTTCTTTTTGAAGATGGTGGCAAAGTTCCCTTCTACACCCTAAGGATCCGTGAAGTCAGTCAGGGTTTTTCCATGGACTTTGGATCAAGCCCATAGAATGAGTCAATTTAAGAATTGATTACTTCTCTGTCATAGAAAGGCACATTGCATTTGCTTAGATAACTTCATCTCGAGGATTTTTCCACTCCCATATTCTAGGATCTTAAATAAGGAAACTCTTTAGTCAAAGTTTCCCCGAAATGAGCCCAGTTATCCCTGTTCCTGCCAGCCTTACACCTCCCGTTTAGGACTTGGTTTAGGTGGCACAAAGAGCAAACTGGTTTCTACACTCTTTCTTGTAAACCTATTTTTCTCTTTGTCCCTGTTTTCCTTCCAAGCTGTCTTCCCCATAATCCTCCAGCAAATGTGTCCTTTTTGGTGCGACAGGGTGACAGGAGAAAGGAGGCCCAGGGAATCGGAGGTAAATGCAACGGCAGCACCAGGCACAGGGATGACATGGAAAGAAAGGAGACACTAACAAAACTGAAATGGGTGACAACTTCAGTGCTGTGCCTCACCCTGGCTTCCCCTGTCTTGCCATCTCCCCTGTCAGTCATTTTAATTTAAATACTGTTTTCTTTCTAATTTCAAGGGTATTTTTTTATCTCTGTACACCTTTATGTGTCCCTCCTTGTCCCTAACACATGAACCCCTCCTTCTGCCCCTCGCTGCTCCTCCAGACTCCCTGCAGAGCTCTCCACTCTCCCTCAGGATTGCTCTCACCTCCACCCCCTATTTCTAGCCCTAACTGCCCCATTTCCCTCACCCCTCACCCTCCCTTTTCTGAGCCTGCGTAAAGATAAGTGTTTTTATATGAGTAGGAAGGGCTTTACCGCCCTCTCTACTAGTTGTAGGAAACTCACCTTGTCACTCACCACTCACTAGAATCAAAGGGTCACAGTCACTGCAGAAAAGCAAGCTGTTTGGGTAGATTATGGTAAAACAAACAAACAAACAAACAAACAACCAGCTGGCCCTGGCACGATGATCATCTGCTATAAGGAAGATCCCCCGAGGATAGCAGTGAATGCACCCCTGCTGCCAGTGCAGGACAGGGACAGGTGCTCCGGGAGGGCGACGGGGCCCACCCTGCCGCCTGGCAGCCCCTAGGTGTGGCCGTGCACCCTGGCAACTGGGGCACGTTGGTATCCACGGTTAGTACCTTGCTCACCCTGCTCAGCCAGGATCAGGAAGGGGTAAAGGTGAGCCCCTCGCCACATTTCGAGTTCGCCTTTAGTCTACATTACGTGTAGTTTGGCTGGATCCCAGAGCCCACCTGTGAATCTTCAGATCACATCTGTGTTTGATTACAGCTGTTGGGAGCATCTGTCTGCGTCTATCTGGGCATTATGAAGGACTCTCGGAGGCCTGCTCTGTTATGTCATGCAGAAATGAAACTGCGTCAGCTAGCCAGAGCTGCTGCACAGCTAGTGACCCAGGAATCAGCCGAGGAGATACTGAGCGTGCGGCAGAGCTGCCGCGCTGCGGCAGAGGGCCCTGGGTGCCAAGGCGCAATGGGAACATGCAGGTGCGAATGGGCAGCGGAGGTTTATTTACCCATGGCAGCCCCATGGACCCACTGCCACCAGAGCTCACTGACAACTCACCTGTGAAAGCCGTTTGCATTCCTCTGTGTAAAGGAGAGAGACTTGCGTAATTTGTGTTTCCTCATTTCTTGGGTATAGGAGCATGCCAATTCCTTCCCTCCCAGCAGTGAATAATGTTGACTCTTGAGTAGGTGGGAAGAGTTTGTACAAAGTTTGTGTGTATTTCTCAAATATGGACCTGGAAACCTGTGTGCTCAGAGTGGCTGCTGGTCCCAGGGTTTCTTGCTCAGGTGTAAACCACCAGCACTGTAGCCTGCAGCTAGAGCAGCTGTATTTGCCAGGGGAGGCTGGAGGGGAAGCAGTGAGGACAGAAGCCAGTTAGAGCTGTAAGAGTAAAGTAGCCAGGTTTATATTTACTACATATTAGTAACTAATTTTGCCTTTTAACCTTGTGGCAACTGTATGTAGTCTCCGAGTACACTAAGCCAAAGATACAATTGCCGCTTTGCACACAAACAGATCACTGAAGTTGACATTTATCTAGTCAATTTTCTTCTGTCATTTACAAATATACAAGTTTTATTCAATATAAAAAACTGTTTTTATAAAAACTGTTTCAATTAAAAACAGCAAAGAGTTCTACTGGTGGAAAGCAAAGCTGCCTTGTTTCTGTGACTGTACTGAAATGCTGGATTTGCCAATGCAGTGTTTCTTTATGAAAACAGGATCTCAAAGAGCATGCTTTAAAAAAGAGGAGTTATGTGTTCCTGGGATCCCACAACCAACTCCTCACAACAGATGAGTGTGCTGATTTGACCCTCCATTACTCAGTGTACATCAGCCGGAAGAGCTACCAGTCTAATCTGTGTGCATCAAGATACTGGTAAGTCTAAAAGCATCCCATAAGTAAAGAGAATCATAACCATTTTACAGCTGAACAATCTGAGGCAGGGAACCAGCTAACAAGCCTGGAAGTCCCGTTATAAGTGTTTATAATACAGTATTAACCAAAACCCCTTTAAAACTCATTTTTAGAACAAATCTCTCAGGTAAAGGAGCTTTATAAACTCCCTGATCATCTGAGAAAGACAGATACGAGTGAAGCTGTCATAACCGGTTTTATAGTGTCCTGGACTAAGTCTAGCTGCCTTAACCTGTATGTGTCAACAGAAGTGTAAACTCCTCCATTAGGGTAGTGTTGCCCGTGATCTCTGAAGAGTGTTGCTATTGATTAAACAGTCTTTCTCACACTGAAAAGCCATAAACCTATATATTGCCTTTCATTATCATCAGCATCCTCTATCACAGTACAGTAACAGTGCAGGTTCTGTAATCTGATAGGACATAAAGTAGCACATGGTAAACATTATGACAGAGCCGGATCTCTCAGAATTATTGACCATGTTATCAAAGAAGTGGTGGTCATGATGAAGTTTTACTTGCAAAATACTGTTAGTAAATCAATTATAAGCTATATGATGATAAAATCATGCAGGTGATATATGTGATCAGTAAAAAATGCTCATTTCCTTTTATAAACTGATAGACATATTTCTCTTGTAAATAAATACAGGGTTAAGGGGGAACAACATTTTGCCACTTTGGTTTTATTGTATGTAATTCTCAGATTAAGAGTTCCCTGTCATAAACTTATACCTTACCTTTCAGTGTCATCAGTGACAGAATAGTCCACCTCCAAAATAAGACAGAAGGTACCCATAAGGTAAGGTATAATGAGCTGTAGGAAAAATAGTGTCCAGAGCTTGGATTTATGAGTCCTGTTGGCATTGCCTTGAGAATTGTCTAGGTGTCCATTTTGTGCATTTAGGATGGCATTTTACATTTTCCTGTCTTTCCCTTGCTAGGGAAAAGACCCACGCATCCTGATTTGTCCCACCCACAGGAGCAGTTCTCCCTCCTTAACATTTATCCCCTTAAATGTATCTTACATTTTATGCAGTATTATATATAAAAAACTAACTCTTTCCTGTTAAACCTCAGATTGTTTCTGTTGGTCTTCCCTGAAGTTTCTCCAGTGTGTGTCTCACTTTCTGCAATATCGCCCTGAACTTAATGTAATGTGGCAGTGGAGGAGGATCACACAAGAGCTATTATATCTGTACTCTATGACATGAACAAATACATAGATCAGCTATCACACCCTGGACTGGCGTAGCAATGCAATAAAAGGGCATATGCAGCCTAGCATTCACCAGCATGCCCTTTTTCACTGTCCATTAAGTATTTTTTTCATAAATATCTTTATGTAGCATTTTTTCCCATCAAAAAAGTCTCATATTACTCGTTTGTGCCGTTTTAATCTCTCTCGATTCCTTTGTCTCATTCTCAGTTCAGCAGCATTTCCTAATCCAATATCATTTGAAAGTGTCAGTGATGTGTATTGTATTCCCTCTTTCTGATTGTTCATGAAGATGTCAAAGATGATGTCAGATACTGCTCTCTCTAAATACTCTTTTCTTAACTTGACACACTGCCATTTAACATTATGGTTTTTTTCAGTCATTCAGGCCCTTTTCCAGCTTCATGCATGCTCTGAGGAATTTAAAATCAATTTCCAGGTAAGATTTTGGTATGAAATGATCTAATAAAATCCATATATAGTTACTGTGCCTCTTTCATCATCTAGTTTTGTGATTACACAGGAAAATGAAAGATTAATTTTCCATGTCAGGATTCTTTCTTGATAGCCCTGTTGCAATCAGTCTGCACGTGCAAAATAGGTCCAATGCTTCCCTGAAGCGATGAGTTTATTGCACATGTGGTATAACGTAATAACCCATTTCTAGTCCCAGGTGTGAGGAGCTGCCAGGAAGGATAATGGCAATGACAGAACGTTCTCAGGTGGGATAATTCATGTAGCACACTCCTAGTCACTCTTTTTGTCTCTTGGAGCAACTTGAATCTAAGCAAGGAGCAGCCCTTACACTGAATGAATTGGTTTGCCAGGGAACACTCCTATCACTATTTTTCCTAGAGGCCCTCAGCATTTTCCCCTCACATAGGCAGAAGACCCTTAGAGTTTCTATGACAGGGTTTGGACTGGATACATGTTTGTAGCAGGCTGGATACAGCCAGCAAGATAAGCCAGAGGTGGAGCATCCCTGCTGTGGTCAAAACTAAGAGGAACTCTTAGTAACAATCATTTTCTATCTGAAAATAAAGTACTACTTAATCAAGAAAAGTCAACTTCTTGGGGAAATAAGGAAACGAATTATTGATGAGATCTGTATTAATTATTTTTATCTTTATCTTTTATCTCAGCCTGTTCCTCCCAACATCAGTGTGGTTAAACCATGTGGTTCATCTCTTAATGTACTGATCTCAAAATGAAGTGGCTCTTTAACATCCAGTTTAGAATAGGTTGCATGAAGCCCTCCAGTCACCATTCCGCAAGAGAGAAGTGGACAACCTTTTTGAGAAAGAGAGGAGCTCAAAAGAAACTCGAGTTGCACAGAAGGTTCTGGATTGGTAGCACGAGTGGGGTGTTCCCCATTCCCTACAAAATAAAGATCACAAAGACAGTGGTCAGAGCAAGACTCTCACCTGTTTTTCTCCTACCTGCAAGAACTATCTTTAGAAGCACAGTCAGCACCATCTGAGAAGCATGAAGTGGTCAGCACAGCATCTTGGACAGCTCACAAAATAAGGGGCAAAGCCTGAGGTAAGATGAGTACCCCGCTTAAGAGCACTTCCAAGATCTAACCCATCCGGAGTAATTACAAATCACAGTTTAGAAAGAAGGGAGAAGAGCTGATGGCAGGCAAGGTACCTGTGGAAGACTCTGATGGAGCTCTGGGGTTATGAAATCCAGGCATCAACAGCAAAATAAACCAAATCTTTTACTGGGTTAAATACAGAGGTGTCACAAAGGAGGAACAGACTCTGACCAAAATACTAGAACAAAATGTTCTCCACTTGTATCAGGGACTATTCTTTGCTCTATTAACACCAGTTCACCTTTCCTTTACTCTCTCCCCACCTTTTACCCAAACACAATTTGATTTTTTCATCCTCTGTCAAAAACAGCAATCCACTTACCAAGATGACAGGTCAGACCAGTCAATATCCCCCTTTATGTGCCTCTTCTGTCTTTTGTGTGGCTGGCCTGGCTTCGTACCTCAGTTTGAGAGGATCTATGCCATCTAGCACTGGATTCTGGATTTTGGACCCCATTCTCCACTTCTCCAAGCATGCTAACAAGGGCCAAATGGATCAGTCTCCAAACCCCTGTTAGTCTGGAAACCTGTAGCTGTGGCATTGCTCCCCAGTGTATTTACTTACAAGCCAGTTGTGGTGCTGCCCTAGGTGACTCATGCACTCCCAGCTTTTCTCAGGCTGGTGTCCTGTGTGCCTGGTGCTGTTGCATTGTTTCCGGCCGTAGCTTTGGGAACAGAGAACCACTCTCGGCTTCCTCACGCTGACTGGAGCATGCTGCCCATTCAGTAGCTTTAGCATTGTCTCCTCCAGGACACCTGTCCATGTCATTGTTTTCTTTTTCCTGTTTGGTTCCTTTAACAACCTCTTCAGAGCCCATGAAATGAAATCGCACACATGGGTGTGAAGAGCATTCATAAAAAATAAATAATGCAAATATTTGCCATTCCGCCAATCTGTTGCCCCGAAGTAAGCGCTCTCCTAACTCGCCCCTTCCCCCAGACCTCAGGGCTAGAGGCATTCCTTCGCACCTCCCTTTTCCCCGGCCAGCCACGCAGCCATCTCCAGCGCCCTCCCTCCCGCCGGGCCCCGGCCCCGCGCCGCCAACGGCCGGGCTACTAACGGCCGGGCTGCCAACGGCCGGGGCTGCCAACGGCCGGGCAGCCAACGGCCGGGCCGGGCCGCGGCTCCCCTGGAGGCGGGCTGCGGGCTCGGCCCCGCCCGCGGCCCTCAGTCGCGCCGAGCCGGCCGGCGACAGCGGCTGCCGCGCGCAGCAGCGGCAGCGGCAGCGGCAGCGGCAGCGGCAGCGGCAGCGCGGGCGGGGGCGGGGGCGGAGGGGCGCCGCCCGCCCAGGCTGAGCCCGCGGCGCCACCTGCTGGCGCGGCGGCGGCTGCCGCGCTGGCGGCGGGGCTTCGCGAGCGGGCGCCTCGCGGCCGCCGTCGCCGGGCGCGGCGCGAGGCGGCCGGAGCGACCGTTACTGCCCTGGCGGGAAGCGCCGTTGCCCACTCGCCGCGGTGCCTCGGCGTTGTATAACGCTAAAAATAGCGCAGCGGCAGCATTCCGGTTTCGCACTTGCTATTCTGACAAATTAGCTTTTCCTGGAGAAATGTCTGGTATAATCCTATAGTAGTTTATATTTCACATTTTCTGGGTAAATAGTGTGGGAACGAGGCTGCCATTATAAATGGTGCTGCTTTGCCCTAGCAAGTAAGTCGCTTTAATCTACGAGAAAATGGAAGTCCATATTCTGCATCTTTGTAACTGTAATGACCATAATGAGGGCCATACATTTCTGGATGTATCCTAACAACATCTTGGCATGAGTCGTAGCAAGATAATTGGAGAATCACTGCACATTTGACACTACTTTAAAGACTTCAAGAGAAGAAGAAGTATTTCTGATTTATTTCCAAGCACTATTAAAGGCGCTAATGAGCTAATGAGAGTTTCTCACTTTTAGGGAGAGATGACTGAGGGAACTAATGATTGGTAGTATTTTAAAGAAAAGAAACTTTGCAATTCCCATTCTCCTTGTCTGTTAATAAAGGCCATCTTTTACCGTATAGTGATACTTAATGACACTTGAAGATTCATTAAAATGTAATGAAGGTTGAAAACACTCAGCTCCTCTGTTACTTAGACACAGCAGCATTTATAGTAGAGGAGCTTCTGCTATGAAGGCCTCAGGCTTGTACACTTCACAAGTCCGTGTCTCGGGTGGTTCTCGATAGCAGCAGTGAGAGGCATAAAAAAGATGAAAGGGGCCTGGTTCTCATTTCACCTTCTCCAGCTTTGTCATTGCTGATTCAATTAACTTCAGTGGAGTGACTGTTTATTTAAACCAACATGAAAGAGAAACCAGGCCTAGCAATTTTTCTGGTCCAGTAGTAAGAAATAAGCCCATTATAATGGGGGGGGGAGGGCAGGAAATGCTGGGGAATAAGACCCTGTGCAGGCACTGCAGACCTACCTACACCACAGTGTTGGGGCCCTTAAGGTTGCCCTGTGTGTGTAGACACAGCGGCAACCGTGGGACAGGGAGGAAGTGAGGGGACTGGGAACAGAAGCTAGGACAGTGCAGAACACAGCCAATTTTCGCAAGTAAGAAGAGTAAGGATCTTCCGATCTAGCTAGGTGGCAACATTCGGATTTGTTCTTTAAAGCAAGTTGTTCTTAGGAACATAGGCATAGGCACACTGTATCAGATTTAGCACACACCCAGTCCTGTGTGCTGCCTTGGACACTGACTCATTCCAGGTGCTGCAGAGAAAGGTATAAAAACCCTGTTATATCCACACCCTGCAAATAGGTGCCCTATTTCTACTAGTTAGGCAGTGGCTAGACTCCCAAGGTAAGGGATTTATTCTAATCCATTATAGTAACTATGCATGTTCCCGAGAGCTATATTGCTATCTAATCCTATCTGAGATTTGTAGCTATGGCTCTAATTTCTCTAGTTTACTTGTGAGAGTCTAAGAAAATATGAGTTCAGACCATTTGTCCACATTCTTTTCAGCCTGCTTCACTAGCTTCCCACCAACAATATCAAATACTTTTTCCCTTGCTCATTGGAGTGCTGGATTCTCATTCTATCACCCAGTTTCAATCCAGTGGGTGATGGTTCACATTGCACACTGTGGTCTTAAAAGCAGAAACAGATGCTGTTCATGTATATTTCATTGAGCCGACCTGTTACGCAAACCCAGGCAGTGACTGATAAAGCTTGCAAATTCCTTTGTGGATTCACGATGTGCCCTACATTCTGCTGCCATGCTGGCATACGCATCTCAGCTGT
The DNA here is from genome assembly GCF_036417845.1 of Apteryx mantelli. NCBI lineage: Eukaryota > Metazoa > Chordata > Aves > Apterygiformes > Apterygidae > Apteryx > Apteryx mantelli. The sequence continues at coordinate 38,995,542 of NC_089980.1, read as the reverse complement.
TCAGGTTAAAGTAGCTTCTGCTTGTACCTGGCAAATGTGACAACTGTTAAAATATTTCATGTTATCTGTTGAAGTCACATGTTCCTTCTTTCCAAATGAGCTGATGCAGCTATGCTTTTAATTTTTTAAAATAATCCATTACCTGCTTAACTGATTAGGTGTTGACATTGATTTCACTTGAGCATGTTGAGGGGTTCTTGTCAGACCTTGTTAAGCCAGAAATGCTTCTGCCCCACTCATACATGACAGCAACCTGATTTTCTAACTTAATGGCATTGGCTTTATCAGGAGTGCATTTGCCTTCATTAATCTGTTGAATCAGAACTCTATAGCACTTGGCAGAAACTCTAGCAGGGAGCATTTCTCTTTTACTGTAGTGATATATAGGTCAGTCATATAAGACAGTATTTAGCCTCCACTGGGACAGGTACAATGGCATGAAGCCAGCCACTGAAGTTTGCTTTTATAGGCAATCTAGGTAGTGCTGGGTGCCCTGTATCCAGAATTCTTAGGACCTTAAATCTAGATTCACAAAGGTGACAAATGTCTAGCACCATCCTTCCATTAGAGCTAAATACTTCAAAATATATCTCAGTGGTATTTGGCCATAGGAACTTCAAGCAATTACTTTCTTCAAGATCAGTCTCATTTCCTATAAAGAATTACGGTAATGTCTTGTTTTCTTTGTTCGTAATTCCTTTCCTAAGGCTTAAATTGTCAGGGTCCTATGAGATTTCTCCTCAGGCATGAGTTTCCCTCACCCCTTTTCAATGAAACACAACTTTTTAACTACAAAACTAGCCCAAGCGATGGATCTATGAAATTAGCTTAAATCCATCATGGAGGATCTGCTGTTCTCTCTTGTCTCTCATGCCAGCACCTCCTGCTCTCCTGACCACATGCCCGCATACTTTGAGCCCAGCCCAGTTCACAGGGAAGAGTGGTCATGCTACAGCTGTGCTATATTTTTTTGACTCAGCACCTTTAATGGAACAATAAGGGCTAATCAAAAGTATATAAAAGGCACCTTATTAGTAGATGTACAGAAATGAAATGAAATGAAACCAGTGAAACTATAGTAGATTCCAGGTCACAAAACCCACAAACAAAAACCCCAGACAATATGGTCCAATGGTCAGGACACTGCGGGGCTGGGTCTGTAAAACCTTGGATCTGATTTTAGAACAGCTGAACATTCATAGTTCTCACTAGATTCAAATAAGAGCAGATAAGACACAAAAACTTCACATTTGAACAGAGCAACGTGAAACCTCACTCAGAAATGTTGCAGTCTCAATTGGCGTGAATGCAGGATGCTAGTCTGTAAAGTCTTGAACCTCTCTTGCCACAAAAGCAAAAGAAAGAAACGTGTTCTTCTGGGGAGCTAATGTCTCCAAGATGTATTTTCTTCTGTAGGCTGTGAAAGCCTGAACAGAGGTACAGACTGAAGTAAATATTTGCTGTCTCTCTTTCAGTACTCTGTGTTTTTCCTTCCATCTTGTGGCCAACAGTTTTGTATCTTTGTTGGGAGGAGAAGTCTCTTTAGAGCTGATGCCTGTGTTACATCGTGCATTAATTAGAGAAGCATTTGACTAGGAGGTGAGGTGAGCTTTGTAACTCAGCACCAATCTAAGTCCAAGACTGAGGTATCACGTGACAACACTATTGTCAGTGACATGGGACTGAGAGGGAGTTCAGAACAACCTAAGATATGTCACCTCAAGACAGCTAACCTTACTGCAGTATAAATATTTCTGTCATTCTGACTAGTTAAAAAAATGTAGGTCTAGGTTCTTTGAACTAGATCCTGATAATCAAGCTCAGGGATCTATTTAAGTCCCGGAGAACAACGCAGGATGCCTGCTTTGCGGTACCACCAAACACTCAGGGCACTTTTGTGATGTGCGTCAAAGCACCCTGTCAGGCTCTGTATACCCTAAGGGAGCAGAAAAAGGGCAAAAAAGAAAGGGACACAGAAGAGTGAAGGGGAAGGTCAGGCTCTGTCCCTTCCCAGCTGAGTGTTCTGCCTTTAGTGCAGGGCTACCCTTGCTCTTGCTGTCTTTTCTGGCCTTGTGACTTTTGCATTCCTGGCTGTGTGGCAATCCAACTTCAACAGGAGGGAGGAATGTAGCTGTAGTATGAAAGCCTCATAACCTGGAGGTAGACTCTGGGATATAGACTCACATCTCTTTAACATGCAAATGTCCTGGAGATGTTTCACTTCTGAGCACATGCCCTTACGTAAGATCTAACATTTTGTCTACCACCTTCTTGGTGCTGACATCCCTTTTGGCCCATAATCTCAGCAAAGTATTCTACTTCCCAAATGAATGAAGGCACCTGCTGCCCTGAAGTACGAAGAGTTTTCAGATATTCTCCCCCCATGCATCTAGCATGTCTTGTAATTTGACTCTTGACATTTCCCACACAACACACCAGCTTTCTGGATTGCCATTTGGAGACTCTTGCCTCCCTCCATTAACAGTACATTTGGCCTATCTGACTCATTTAGATGGACATTTAGAACTGACATCACCGTGCTGGAGCTAAAGTGGGCTGTAGCTGAGTGTAGCTGTACTAGGCTGCTGCATTAGGCATTTTGGATCTGGCCATTTGTACAAATTTATTTTGTTAGTTTATCTCCCTTAGGATCAACTATCACCTTACCTTTTTCTTGGAAGATAATGCTCAACCAGTACAAGTAAAAATATTTCAAATTGTCCATGTATTCTAGCTCACCACAATAATTCCAAATCATGGCCCAAATTTACCATGAATACATACTTGTAGTACCTGTTGTGTTCAGTGACATTATACTGTGGTATTTTCACAGGAAGTCTATGAAAAGGCTTTCTTTAGGTGAAGGGATAAAGGTCTGGAAAGTCACCCTCTCAGAGATGTCTTCGTAAATCCTAAATGATGAAAAGTCTTTCAGAAATATGAGCCCTTTACAAAGATGAAAGTTTGCCAGACAATGTTTATCTCATTTTCAGGAGACTATGACCAGTGAACAGCAAGGAGGTGGAAGCAGAATAGCCTTGTGATTAACACTTAGCAGACCTTGTTCACTTCCTAGCCCTGTCTCTTATTTCCATACCTCTCAGCCAGTCCAAAAGAAGTAACTGGACGTGTCTGCAATACGCTGATCTGTACAACAGCCTTTTTGTCTGGGAGTTCCTGATGGCTGCTGGACATCCAGAAATCTAGTAGATTCCTAGTGGAATCTAGATAGGGCAGAAGGTATCTTTAAAAGCAGTACAGTCCTATCCAAAATGACAGAATTGGCAGGTCTGTATTTCTTGTGTAACTACATGCATATTACTGAATGTCTTCTATGCTTCCAGTTCTAAAATTTATGAAGTAGGGACAATAATCCTTGCTTTGTCCTTTCTACTCAGGTTAAACACTCTCTCAGAAGACAGCAATATATAACACCTACTATGCAGAGTCCTGATCCCATTTGGGACCTCTAGATGGTACTGTAATATAATAATATAGTAAACTGACAGATGGATACTTCTGAAAAAATTGCCAGTTTGCAGGAAAATGCCACAAAAGGAGTAGTTGGGTTAGCAAAGTTCCAGCTTCCATGACTGGATCCACTATGTACAAAACATATGCAATGAACAAGCATGGCCAGGAGCTTTGTTCAGCAGACTTATCTGGTGGAAAGTCTGAACTAGTGCTAACCTTTTTGTATCTTACAAATGCACCCTCTGTACCTATCATTTAAATACCTTCCAGGTAAAAAACAACCGACCATAGAAAACAGTCTCCTATTATAGAAGTCAATGCATATCCAATGGGTGACACAAAAGTCTATTTTCCCTCTGCGTTGCTATGGGTTTTCTGTGGCAGTCCCTTTGAACAAAGCTAACTGTCAGCAGGAGGCTATCACACCCTCCTCCAGAATTTCTGAAGAAGGAATGTCAGAGATTCAAAATCCTTGAAAAGGGAACACCCCTGTCAAGTGAAGGCTTTGAAGTGACACTAAACATATTTATAATTACAGATGGGGCAGTATAGTATGCACAAGGAATAAAGACATGCAGCGTGTCCTACGGGCATGGCAGGAGAGGTGACATGCATCATGAAGCCTTGTTAAACTGCTCACTGGGGCTGAGGAAACATGAGGCTGGTGCTTCCTATCACTTTTCATGTCACAATGCAATCCTTTTGCTTTTAGGAGTATGCACACTTCACATGCACTATTGATATACCTTAAATACATGACATAACTTTTAAGCCTGCCTCAAAAAGGTAATACAATCTCATTCACATACCTGACAAACACCAAAAAGGACACAAGGCAAATTTTTAGGTAGCTCAGCTCAGTGTGCTCCCCTGAGAGGCCTGAACTCAGGCAAACAGGCCTCTGGAGGCTCTCTTGGAAGGAGTCAGAGCCTTGTTGCCATTTGCCTGGGAGGCTTGGAGGAAAAAGCAAAGCCAAGAACAGCCAGAATGTATACATTTTTATTTAGAGATCCTGTTGTCTCCCTCCCTTGTGTGTGCACATATGCATGCAAGCGTGATTATGATCTCAGAATGAAAGTAATTTATTAAAGCAGTTGGTTGTTTTCCTAGTAGAAAAACATGTGTACGCACACACACACACACACACACACACACATATATAAAAAAAATATATATATATACTTGTACGTAGAAGTTTTCCATGTATCAAACTCTTCCGCACTTAATCTGTTATTCAGTAAAATGCTTGGATGGTATTTCTTATTGCATAGGAGGTCTGAGCGAGCCTCCTGACGCAGTCAGAGGCCTCTGACCTCTGTGGGAGAACAGTGGTTTACCTCTACAGCAAATGTGGCATTAGGTACATGACTCCACACCCAATGGGTAGGTAGCTCCCTACTTATATGCTCAAAACTCAATGTGAAAACACATATGAATGTCTTTCCAGATGACAACTTTTTTCCATGACACCAGGTAACTCTGCGAGAAAACACTGAGTTACAGTTTCTGACCAAACTGAGTCCTGGCTATACTGTGGTGAGTAAACAGAACTATATATTGCATTAAAATCACAGCATTTGCCTCACTGTCGTATCTGCCTGTGGCACTTGCAGTGATTTTCCTTTCCTAAGAATGGAAGTTGCAAATAGAGAGATTTAGCTTCAGCAGGTGACACACACCTTTAAATCATGCTTTCCTAAATCATTTTGTCCTGAGGGAGAGCAGACATGAGGCCTGGAAGTGCTGCATTTCCTGTGTGAATCTGATTACAGAATCACTTCATGGATGAAGTGTCCATCTGAACTATACATCAACCACTGCTAAACAATAGATGGCAAGAATCCCTGACATCCTGCTACTTCTCGTTTGTGTCTCAAACATTCCTCTGTACCCATAGAGTTTAATTGGCCTTGCTCTTTGTATTTTGCCTGCCAGTTTTGATCAAGCCCATATAAAGAAGGATGCATGTTTAAACTACCACAGCATGAGTAATTTGAATCAAATACAGGTTTGCATTAAGGCTTTGGTATATTATTTGATGCTAAACTTATTCTAAATCTTCAGGACTGCCATTATGAGGTGGGATGCCACATCCTGGTTAGAACAGTGATTGAATCTGAATGCAAATCATCTTTTATATAGCAATGCTTTCCTCTCCTTGCATGTGCACATGGAATGTGTTTTATTTCAGGGCTCACTCAAGCTACAGGTTTTTCTAGTCAGTACATTGCACTCTCATATGACCCATTTCCAATAAAAGTAGGGCCAGACCATGACCTTCTTCCTCACTTTCCTCTCCTTATGTAACAGCCACTCTGAGTAAGTTTATGTTGTCTTCTAAGTGCTTTTCGAGACAGTGCTTCTGATCAGATAAGCAGCCCATCTACACTGCTTGCTCTCAGGAGCAGGTAGATTTTATGAGCAATTAGCTGATATGTGGAAATAATATCCTTTCTCCTGAAAGAAATACCCTGTTCTTCCCTAAGGAATAGTTAAGCATGGGTTAGCCCTACACGCTCAAGGGAGATTGGCCTAGTCACCTCCACGGCCTTTTGGCAGTGTTATGTGACAGACTGTGCAAAGAAGCTCAGCATTCCTCAGAAAGAGCCTTCTGACACCTACATTAAGGGCAGAAGGAATTTGCAGGTGCCTGAGCGCGAGCTCCATACAACTGTACAGATATGAAGCTAGGTCTCAGGAACAATATGGGATTCAAGATATTTCTACAACTAGACAGCTGAGGCACAGGGCACGCAGCAGCTAAGTTAGAGGTTCAGTGGCATGGGCACAGATGTCATCCATGTATGTATGTATGAAAACATACACTGGCCTTTTTCACAGCACAACAAAATAAACTGCCAGGAGGTGAGTCTAGACTGCCCTGCTCCCTAGCTATGTTTGCATTCTGGGGAAATTTGGATAGCTCCTTTTGTACTCTGCTCCAGAGGATATCTGTATAAAGCAGCACCAACCACTATTTACAGGAATTTTTTTCATCTGGGATATTTTATTGCATCTGGGTGAGCTAGAGGACTGAAGGACCAGTCAAAATGTTTACAGAATAGATGCAGTGAGTAGATTCTTCCACTTGAGGAAATAAGAGTTACAGTCTGCCCAAAGGAAGTCATCAAAGTACTACTTCAGGTCTTTGGCAGAGGCAAAACATGACTGTCTGACATGATTATTTCACAACTTTTAACTGCATGGTGTACATGCATGTAACATAATGCAACTCAGACTTGCCATCAGTTAGTAAGAAGGTGTAGAACAGGCAAGATCTAGATGATGTTTCACAGATCTGCTTAGTCCTTTGGAGATGGGCATGCACAAATGCCCCTGAAGGATTTTCCCAGTCAGTTTCTGTGGTGAAAATATCCATATCAAAACTTCACTCTCATAAGCAGTTTACCACATATGACAAATTTGCCATCCTTTTTGGGGTATACTTCTCTCTTATTTTTATATTGTATGTACTGCATGCACCCCAAAAGGGAAAACAACATCTGTGTGAACCACTCCTAGGAAGTCTAGCATTTCAAGCAACTGTTTAGTGAAAAGTGATCTGGTTTTAAAGCCATTTTTTTCTACAGTTTCATACTATATAACCTTCCTTATTATATAATCACATTTTATTTTATTTTTAAATAAAACTACTATTGAACATTTATTACAAACATTGCTATTTCTAACATATTGGCATCTTATTAACAAAATTCTGAAAAGCATCTAATTCTACTTTGAAATATCCACAACTTATTTTTATTAAAATAAGTCTGAAGTTTTAATCAGCCCTAAAATGGGTCTATTTAAGTGTAATAAAACTGCTTTCAAAGTATTTGAAGTAAAAATCTCAGGCATGAAGGTTTGTTCTTGCTGTCATTCACTGCAGTCCTACGATGTCTGACATTGCTTATCTCTCTGATCAGAAGCAAACATCTGGTTCCCTTATTTGGGATGATGCAGAAATGATAGGAGATTATCAAGCTACTTTGTACCTTAGGATCACTCACTTTGATATTTTACTCTGACTGTTTTCTTGTTCAAACTGATATATCCATAGCACTATATTTTCAGGTGGTGAATACTGGAAGACCATTTTATTATCAACTTAGCTGTGGGCTGCTCCCACCTTCTCTCTCACCCTTGCCAGGTGTTCCACCTGCCTCCCTGCATCAGCACTAGTTTTTTGCATCACCCAATGAGTCTGAGTGGCTCACTGATCCAACTGAAACTGATCCTTCAAAAACAACAAAAAATTACCTTTCTGCTGAATATATTTTCATGACCAGTAAAACTAATGCAAAAATGGAGAAAGATGGGGGAAGAAGCAGCCTGCAATTAAATTGTCCTAAGATGATCACAGAACTGACTACTTGTAGTGAGTAAAGCTTCACCTATTTATAGGTGTTGAGAATATATACACATACACAGGTGTATATATGTGAAGTGCTTTCTCTACATAATTCCCGTAATCACATTTCCTCATGAGGTTCCTGCTTCATTTTGGCTAATATCTAAATCATGTGTCCTTTTTTTTTTTTTTTTCTGAAATCCCTGCCCTTCTTTGTCAGATGTCTGTGCATCTCATTACTGGCTGTATTTCTCTAATATGAAAATGCTGCATTCCCATAAGTAAAACTAGAGGAGTGATTTATGCATTTTTCTGCATGAAAAGGCCCCTTGTGTGCTCCACATTTAAAGGCAGAACAAAGCAGATCCCTCCGAACATTTGTTTTCCTTTTAGCAGTTATTGCCATAAAAAGAGGTCAGAATGAAATGAAACAACCTAATGTTTTGTCCCTTGTCCAGCTCTGGTGCCTGATCTGGTTTCAGCTGAAATAATTATGGGTCTCTCTCTGAATACATGAGAAGGGACTCTGTCCTCTTAAGGATTACAGCTAGCTCGGTGGTTTCCACAACTTTGGACCTACTGGTCATAGTCCACCAAGCCAGCCATGAGTACACTTTGCTTTTTAACACTTTCTGCAGCTCCACGTGCACTCATGATGGCCTCATGGACCACCCATAGTTTCTGCACTGCAGCAGTGGAGCCACTGGAATAAGTAACTTCACAATCACACCCCATAATAAATAGATCTCTTTGGCCAGGAGCTCCAGCACAGTTGAGTTAAGTCAGATGTGCTCATCTTTAGGCATTTCAGGAGCAGTCTGAGGGGAGCTGTGGCTGGTTTCATTGTCTGGTTTTGTTCCTAGCTGAAAAGCAAAGCCAAAAGGCAAATAGTTTTCCTAAATAGTATTATATGATTTCTAGAAATTAAAATGGCAACTCGGAATATATTAGGTAAGTGCTGGCCCTGTGCACCTGAATGTCTGGTCTGTGAGAAACACAGTGACTGGGAAAGAGTAATTGATAAACCTGCTTGAAATTTGCTCTTTGGTCACAGAGCAAACACCGTAAGAAGCATCTCCCTGCCACACCAGGATGCCTCCAGCCCATCTGAAGAGTCTGCACGTGGGAGTCTGATGTCAGTCTGGCTTTCTGCTTTCTCAAGTCCTCACTATTTAGATAGAAGTGACATGCGCAGAGGTGCTGGTGGGAGTGGTGGTTTGACAAGGTAACAACTTGTCCCCTTCTGAGAAACCAGTAACTTACTTCACCCAACACTACATAAGCCCAGCTGCATTTGGTACCACCACAGCCAAGGGCATCTGACTCAGTCACCTGACAGCGAACTGTAATGAACATTTAAGAGTGTAAGAGGTAGGGCAGGCATATATTGCTCTTCTCCCTTGTATACCTATTCACCTCTAGCAGTAAGTAGCTAAGGGAATTCCTGAACTGGATGTTGCATCCAGATCATCATTTTTAAAAGCTTCCAGCTGGCCTATCCTCCATGAGGACATTTAATCTTTTTTAGACTCCATTTGTGGTTCTACCCTCTACCGTGTCCTGCAGCAATGAGTTCCACAGTTCAATTGTGTGTTGTGTGAAAAAGGACTTTCATCAACTGGTTTTATATTTGACAGTTATTTTCATTGAATGTCTCCATGTTCTTGTGTTGTTAGAAATAAAGCAAACATATACCCCTTTCACCTTCTCTGTGCCCTTCATCATTTTACAGGCCTTAAATCCACCTGAAGAGTTCTCTTTTAAACAGGCACCATTATCTACATCTCAATAGTCTTTTTAGTCTCTCTGTGCATTTTTTAGTTAAACTACATCCTTTTTTGGTATGGAGAAGGGTCAGAACTACATGCAATATTTGACATGCAAGTGAATCTGAATTCAAAACCCAGGCATAATGATATTTTCTGTTTTGTTCTCTACTCTTTTCCTAATAGCTACGTTCCTAGTTTTGGTTTCGCCTCACATGAAATGTCTCCTGCTTCTACTAAGCTGATGGTGAAAATTCTGATCTGGTTTCCATGAAGGCAGGATTGAACCCCTGGTCCAGGGCTGATCCAGTAGTCCTCTACTAATCTCCTAAGTTATCAGGCCACCTATCAGGATACTATTGTTGAGCCTTTTGTTCATCTGGGGAGTAGGTCTGCATGGATTCCATGACAGATCAATGACTCTAGGCTTCTCTTGAGAGAAAGGGCATAACTTATCATTGCTAATGGTTTGTTTCTGTATTGATTTTCTTACCTCCTCCTGACATGCAGCTCTGCTTATGAGGCAGCATTCTCAGAACTATCCCCAATAAAAAACACATTATTTCCAAACAGAACTGAGTATGATGCACATAACCTTTTTTAGATCCTTCTGATCAGGTGAGATTATTTTTGGCTGTGTTTTGCCTGTGTTCTGAACAACTGAAAAACTGTCAGTAGATGCTAGTGTAGTTCTTATGTGTAATGCTGTAAGCAAGGGAGTAAGGTCAGAACATTCACCCTGTTTTCCACAGTCAGGTGGTTTTGCCCACACTAGCAATCTCCTGAAATTTGAAATAACTGAACTCCAAAGACTAGCACTCACATGATGAGAACTGCAAGGTTCATTTTGAAAATCTGTTTCTGTCTCTCACCACACCAGAAATAAAAGAGAAAATCTGTCTCGCTCAGACACATTCTTACATCTCAGAAAACTCAAGGATTAAAAAGAACATGCTTCCAAAGCAGGTGTGCATTTGAGCTTTGTGTGTGGGATCTCTAGGAAGGTGATACTGGGGTTGGCATTCTAGTTCTGCCAAAGTCAGTGACACAATTCCCAGAAACTTCATCAAAATCACAGTTTTACCCAAGGGCTTTACCAGCTCTTTGCTAAGCAACTGTTACTGTATTTATGGACAGTTAGAAGATGTATGATGTCAAGTGCTAAGCTTTTCAGGTAATTTCTGGTTGACCTCCACACAGATGTGTATAGGAAATGTCACAGTTGAGGCACAGTCTTTGATTGTTGCATTTGGGTTAGCCATTTGGTATATGAAGACGGAAGATAAAAAGAATTGATATTTTTTAGGTCCCAACTTTGTTCCCTAGAGATGTAGATTTCAAGGGGATTGCTTCTATGAGCAAAATTACACACATACATACATCACTGCAGGATCAGCACCTAAATTTGTGCGTTTCTTCTCACAGAGCAATTACTTTTCATGTTTTATTTTAACAATGTTAGCTCCCAATTCAATTAACATCACCACTATTTTCTCTTGACAATTTCATGGCAAGTCTATAGGGATCCCATTAAAATGTCATTATATTGCTGCTGTGTTGTAAGACTTCAGTGGGAAAACAATTTCACTGCAAGTCTACAGAGATCTTGTTATGAAGCTGTTAGAATGTGAAATGCAAATGGCATCAATTATTACAATGCGAGCCTGTGGAGTCCCAATCCTGATGTCATCATGATGTGAAGTTAAAAAGAAAAACTGTTTCAGTTTGCATGTATGGAGACGCCAGAATGATGAGAGAATTAAGGGAGAAAGGGAACTGGAGAAAGGGGCTTAAGGCTTATTAATACATTGTTATAACAATGTGGGACAATAAATAGAATTCATAGATCATATATTATAGTCACCATATGATCTTGTTGGCCCTGATCCTGAGAGCCTTCCATATATACAGTCCTCCGATCCCATATGCAGAGAGTTTGCAAAACTAGATCATAATGTCGTGGGATATTTTTAGACCCCTGGAAGGGAAGGATCCATTCTTCTAATGCTCACATATTCTGAGCAGAAAGTAGTTTCCCACAGCTGAAGCTTACACTGAAGTGTGCACCATATAAGTACCCCTTAAATCCTTGGTAAGTGTAATCATGTCTGCATGATTCTCTAGAAATAATTAGAAGAATGGGATCACCAAGCCCAGAGGGTGGATCCCCACTGTGTGCTAAGGGCGGCTCCAAAACTGCCTTGATACCAGACTCATCAGTCATGCAGACAGCAAACCTGCAAAAGGGAGCTCATATTCAGCTATGGAGCATATCTGACACTAGTCAACTCAGCACAAGTACAGAGGGGCACTTGGCTCCCTGGATGCTGCCTGCATGGAAGTTGTCTTGATGTTCATTTGGTTGGCAGTAGGTAGCAGAGCTCATAGTGTTCATGTCTACCCTAAAAAAAACTATTTTTGAGTGTGGGAGAGAAGGCCACAGGGTCTCTGTGAATGAGATTCAGAAATTGTTGATCACTCAGTGTTGGGTTATTGCTAGCTGGATGAGTGAAGACTGCAGGATTAGTCCCAAAGGCAAGAGTTGTTGCTATTTAAGGAGGTGGAGTTGTCACCAAGGGAACACACAGAAGCACTATGAATATGCGGAAAATGTGACTGAGTTCAGGGTCTAAAATGCATCTTACCATGTGTGACAGCGTGCTCCTTCCCCACCGCGATGTGCTCTCTCCCCCTCAACCTGACCTTCCTGTAAACAGCACATAGGCAGGGGCTAATTGAGCATGCGCCAACTAAGACCTGTTTAGCACGCAAATATGATGATAAGTCAATCATCTCCCCCCGGCCATAAATAGGGGGCAGCCCAGAGCCCATTGAGCTCTCCTGCACGGCAGCAGGCTGCACTGCAGAACCTCCTCTTGAGCAGGGACGCCTCTCAAGGTTACTCCTCGAGGTTGAGAGATTCCGTACCTGCAACAGATCCTCAGTAAGTGATTAATAGCATGCTGAAACTTTGCAAACTTTGTGAAACTTTGCTAAGTTATATCTCTGATTGATTGTGCACATAATCCCCTAGACATAAACCACTGACCAAGTCTGAGACTAGGACTGGATCCAGCCGCACCCAGGCTCCTCTCAGAAGGAGTTTGGAAAGCAAGGGGGTCCTTTCTGAACCTCGTGACTCAATGGGAGAGTCTCCTTTGCACTTGTATCTGACCCTGTCCTCCATGCAGTAAATAACTGAGTGAATCTTGCCAATCGAACCTCGTTAAATCACTTATTTACGGTTGAACTTTGTTAAGTTGCTATCTTACTGCAATAAACATAGTGCTGCTTCTCTCTTATGAGTGAAGTGCATCACTCATCCGCGACACCATGATATGCCAAGGGTAGAGATTTGGGAGCCTTCATCTCCATAGCCCCTTTGTGCATATATGCTGCCCTCCATTTACAAAAGGTTTAGACAACATAAAACAGAGGTGATGGTTAAATGTTGTAAGCTCCAAAAAGTGCTGAACTTTAAAGCTTCAGGCTTCCAGTCAATCCATTTGGACTTTGGTCATTGCAGACTCTTCTAGTCAATTATATGCTATAGAAGAATATTCATTTGCCAGTACAGGCCAAGGATGTTGATGGCTGGTTATAGTGTGACATAGCGTGTCATAGTGTGACAGTTGCCTACTCTACTATCACAAACAATGTAATCTGTCTGAAAGGACAGATCTGTCTGATAGGACAGGTAATCTCCCCAGGTTCTCATCACACATGAATGTTTGCTTTGCAAGTGAAATGTCAACATGGTCAGAATCACCTTTTACCAGTTCTGGAACCATCAGGAGCCTCCATACATGTGCAGGAACACATGACTGAACTAGAAATGGGATTTTCTTATAGTTTTTTTCTTTCCTTCACAAAGCCAGTGCAGATAAGCCAGCTTGGACTGTTCATAATTCTGTACTCCTGTGGGTAAATCAAAAACCTTCAGAGACATGGGACTCCTGAATAGCAAGATCTCAGGAAAAGTCTTGGATTTAGGAACTCTCCTAGGAGAGTTGATCTGACCATATTTGATGTGCCAGTCTGTCTGCCTACATGTATTTATGATGGCACTTCACAGAAAACTCTCAGCACCAGCAGGACCACGTACTGCCATATTGCTTTCAACACGAAAAGGCTGAGTTAAAGGAACTGTAATTGCCTTATGTTTCTTAACATCTGCTCAATGAACCAAGTTTCCAACTTCATTTACCCTTGCTCTGAATCCAGTTATCCTCTGCAAGCAGAAACTCTTTTTTTTCTTTTTTTTTTTTTTTGAAAGAACTGCCTTGATATGGACCTGATTTGATTTTGGCAGTTACCGGAACAATTTCTACCTCACTTCAACACAATGTTGGTATCATCTATCTGCAGAATTCCCTTCCAGAACTATTATAAAGGAATAGCAGTATGGAGAGTGGGTGGATTAATGTTCCTTTTAACTTAAAGTATGAAAAAGGAAGTACTTTGGTAACACCTTAACATCCTTCTGCTACTATGGTCAAATCTTTGGCCAGGCTATGGTACATTACACAAAACGCTACATATTAGCAGTGCTCAGAAATCTGTTTGCAGCTCACCCATATGGGGAGCATTGAACAAGAATATCTGGGGGAGCTTTGTCCTCACACTGTGCCGCTAAGCTGTACTGGAGCTAGTCAGTGACATGACTGGAAGACTAGAAGATTTTTACATTTTCTTCTCTGAGCTAGGCAACAAATGTATGATATCCTTTGCTATTATAATGATAGTCTCCCCAGCTGAGCAGCTGCTGCAGTCCATGGCAGCTGTTGGACCTGTGAATTACTCCCAAGAATAACATCCTGGGGGTAACCCATGTTGTTCATCTGCGGATAGACAGAGCTCAAGGAGATCTGCATCCTGGCTTTCTTCTTTCTGCATTCAAATAATACAGACTTATTGAAACACCCTTAATCTGAATAATTAGAACAGAAAATGAATGGGAACAACCTCACTCATAGAATTTCTCTCTCTCCTGCCTCTGTGCTCCCAGACGTCCTATGTGAACAGCCTCTTCTGTAGTATTTTGCTATTTCTGGATCTGCTCCAAGACAGAAAGCAGAAGAGCACCAACACTGCTCTGGACATAGCAGAGTTAAAAAGCAAAACCCATGAAAAGCAAAACCCAAAAGGCAGCCTGAATTTGGTCTGAAGCTCATTTAGATTACTAGGTGTTATTTAATCCAAATCAGTTCACCCACCTCCTCCCCCATTTAGCTACAATGTTTATTTTGCACAGGAATTAATAGGGATGATAAATAATAGCTCTTTGCAAAACATTTACCAGTGAACTGGCATCCCAAATTTGCATAGCCCAGAGCTGGTATTATAAGTTCAGCTTTAGCAAACATGCCTGCAGCAGCAGGTGACTTGTTGAGCCTATGTTAAATTCAGCAAGCACCAATGGCTATAATGAAAGACAGAGAAAAGACCAGGTAAGAGGTGAGCTGGCCCTGGATAACTGGTTGCCAGCAGTTGCTTTTGCTGCAGAATAGAAGAAACAAGCCCAGAGGCCGTAGGAGGGCCAGGGAGGGCAGGAGGGCAGGAGGCAGGAGAAGGAGGACGGAGCTTTGGCAAAGGCAGGAGGTGGAACGGACATACTGAGCGAAACACTTATTGCAGAGAGGGTATTATTTGTAGGGAGCATATGCACTTATTGTACAGAGGATAATACTCCAGACACTTCCCTGCCCACAGGGGTGGTTATCCATGTTTTTCTGCTGCTAAATACCTCCTTTCTCTCTCCTCTCTCCCCTGGCTTCATGTGCACCACGTTCTCCTGAGTCTGTTGGCTGGGACAACAGTGCAGTCCCACCCATATCCACTCATACATGAGAAGGGATGGGGAGGAAGAGACATTGCCAGACTGGAGATCCTGCCCCAGAACTGTGCCACACTCCTTGTTACAACCCCAGCACTGCCTGTTTCCTCCCAAGTTCAGACCACTGCAGCAGATTCAGTATGGGCCCACTGGGACTAGATGGCAGATTCTGTGCTCTCCTGCAATGCTACAAGGCTCAACTTTAAAACAAGTGGTTTGTCAGTATTTTCCTGCTAGCATTTGGCTTTTCTCTTGGCTTTGCTCCTCACTGCTGTTAACTGTCCTGACAAATGAAAGTCATTCTGAAACTATGTGGCTTTGTAATTATTATCTTTGGTAAATGTTTTGAAAGCTAAAGAGTTGCTGTTTGCTCCCTCATAAGCTGGAAATGCCTGCCAGAAGTTCAATTTAACTGTCAACACCCCTGCTCAAGAACTTAAATATTTTGCAGTCTGTCTTTATAGTTACATATATTAGCATGTTCTGCTTTCTGTAGGATAGACAACTGGTTGCTAGTAAGAATGTATTCCTGTTTAGTCATGTTCCTTTATTTAAGGCTGATGTTGAGCTAGTTTTCATCTCTCTGTGTTAGTATTCTTGTCAGAAATAGGTTTTCCAAGTTCACTGCTGAGTATAGCCCTTCAGGGTCCCAGTGCTTCAAAAAAACAGGTCCAGGAGAACTTTGTGACTGACATTGCTACCAGCTTTTTGAAGTTGAAATGGTAACGCTTGGAAAAAAATTCTTATGGATCCCTCCCACTTCCGGGAACACCTACACGCACAGATATGAACAAACTCAGTGAGTTCAGGGGGAGCGCTTGTGAGCACTAAGTCAGACACACGGGTAAGTAGTTGAAAGAACATCCATTCTCAGGAAGTTCAACGGATTTGTGCAGCTTGTGTCAAATGAGTTCACTGCGGTGTTTCATGGCAATGGAAAGCAAACAGCATATTCTGTTCTATGGAACTCAGCCAAACTATATTCTCTATTAACAGGAATTTTGTCCCTGGGGCACTTTTGAAAATCCGCCTAAGGCTTAGATCTCCAAGCAGATGCTTGGCTCCCATAGACTTCAGCTGGAATTAAGTACCTGCATGGCCTTGAGAATCTGGGTCTCAGAGAGATTTTCAGAAATGCTGATGCACCTAATTGCCATTAGTTTCACAAGAGAAATTGAATCTGTATCTTTAGGCACCAGAAAACTGAACAAATTCTATCCCTCCTCACTCCTTTGCATTCTCTGCCCTTATAAGGAGTAGGAATAGGAATTATTTGTTGTGGGATACAATCAAACCTCATTGGTTTTGGCTGTTTTTAAAGGAGGCTAAATGGAATTTAGTATACACATCTTTAAAATATAATGGGAGCTGGGCATCTGATGCTTGTTACAAGGTATCCCTGCAATAGCCTGTTAACTCTATGTAAAGTGCCCCTTCATTAAGTACCTTGTACATTCCTAAGTGACTGTCTCTCACCCTGGCTGGAGAGTTTTCAACCACAGTCTGCTTTCCAGGGGTGGAGGTGGGAGGAGGAATAGCGATGTTAACAAGAGCCAGATAGAGTGAGCATGCCCTAAAATGCCGTGCTGAAGAAAGCTTGGACATGACCACAGCTCCTTGGGTGGGGAAAGGCAGAGTGGCAACTCTCTGCTCTGGGGGGGCTCTGGGGGGCTGAAACAGTGTTTGTGCAGGTGCAAAGGTGAGGTCAAGGAGAAGGTCAGGCCTGTGCTTGGGCTGCACTTTTCACAACAGCCAGCTGTATGCAGGGTTGATCAGAATGAGACTTAAAGGGCAGCACTCTCAAACATGGGTGCCAAAGGAGTGGTCTTGAGCCCTTGATTTTTTTTAAAAAAGAAAGTTATTTAAGCATTGAGATCTTACTCTTTTTGAGGAAAAGCAGGTGCCTAGCTGATTGCTCATACAGGTTAAGGCCTCTCTTTCGTACTGTGGCCCAAAAGGAAATAGTCTGATTTTCAGGGTACTGTTGAGCTCCTCTGGAGCTCACATTACTTCTTATACATAAATCTAGGTGTCTCCCTTTGGTATCTGGCTCTTTAAGTTCTGTGTGAGAATTCAATTAAAAAATAAATGTTCATTGTTCAAAGATGTTTCTCTGGATGGGACCAGCAAATTCATTAATAAATGTCACAGAATAGAACTATGTCTGCTGATACAATCCCTGGAATGATGAGCTATTAATTAGGCTGTTTGTTTCACATGTCACCACCTAATCTGTTACGCTAGATCCCTCTACATTTTCTAATAAAAATAAAGCTGCTTTTATTTTAATTTGGGGCTTTGTCATATGAGGAATTGGGTTTGCATTCTTTGCTGGTTTTTATGAGGGTGTGTGTGTCAGGAACCAATATATTAATGAGATCTCAAGAGCAAAAAACTCTTTAACATGGAAGAGAAATAATCTCCTACGCAGAACAGAGTGCACTGAAGCACAAGTAGGGCAGACTGCATGGTGGTAAGTACAAGCAGCTGGTCAGAGTGGTGGGAGTGGACTCATAGACAAAGTGGAGCTATATGGGGAGAAGAGATTCGTTTAGCTTTAAAAAGTGCCTGATGTGCCAAAACAGCCCAAATGATAGGGTTTCCCTAATCACTATGAATAAAATTCATGCCAGTGCTGAAAGCCTCATTGCTCTAGCACCTTTAACCCATGTAGATTAAATCGGGGTCCAATGAAAGCTCAGGGGAGTTGCACTTCTGATACTGCTTTTGCGCAATCCCTCTGTAGCGGTGTAGATTTCAGCTCACAGCCACTCCTGTGTAGTGCTAGTGCCAAAAAGTAAAGTTAGAACTGAAGTCTTCAGCAGGCTACTTAAAATGTGAATTGTTGGGCAATGGAGAAAATAATCCCACAGTTCAGATGTACAGTTAGGATATGCTTATGAATGTGCTTGAAACTTGATTCATCAGAGAGCAGTAACACCTGAGCCTAATTTTTAGAAGTGTCAGGGAACATTGTCACTAGGGTCACTAGGGCAATCTAAGAGAATGCAGCAGCACGTGGAGCAGGAAATTAAGAATGTAGGCATTTGCCCTGCCAAAATAAAAAGCTGGATCTGGAAAACAGAGAGATCCAGTGGTCAGAATATCACTGCAAGAATAACATTGCCCACAGAGGACCATCCTGGCAGAGGCAGCAAAAATATTCCTGATATGTAGAATGCTGTTCTGGAAAGTGGTATAAGGAACATTTGATGGCTTTTTGCTATGAATGGAAGAATAGCAGCAAATGAGCAGAAAGACCGGGAGATTTGGCAACTGAAATGTAGTTTCTCAACATCCAGTTAAGAGGGTAGCAAACAGGAAGACTGAGGTGGCCTGAAAAGGCTATGAAAGGCCTATGAAAGGCTATTTAAATCTATTTTAATCACCATGTAGGTGGTACTGAACGAGGAATCCTTCCACCGGCAAAAGAGGTGGTTCTGGTGACCAGATCAGGATCACTGGTTTCTGTTTACAGTCTAGCTTCTGGCTCACTAAATGGCCCTGGGAAGCCCATTCATCTTCTAGTGCTGCACCAAGCCTCAGCATCACGCCCCAGTCCCCAGCAGGGACAAGGAAGGCCTGAAATGCAAAGGACTCAGCACGAGTATGATGTGAAGTGGCTGAGCCAGCTTGCAAAGAGGCTACTTGAGTGACCTCTGCCTTAAGGACACACTGCAAGCCCTGTATGCCTGTGCAGCCTCCTCACTCCCCATCACAGCTAGTTGCAATCCTGTTCACACGCGTTAGTAGTCTTTTCACGGGTTGGGGTGGGGAGAAATGACTTCAGATCTTCAAGATAATAAACATACTTCACATTTGGCAAATGAAACCTTCTCATGTGTGAAATAATGCTGTTCATTTTCTTAGGAATATACCAGGTTTCTATAAATTCAAGTTCAAAAGGCAATTTAATGTCCTTCATTATATTTTACCACATTGAAGCCATCTTGGCACAAGACCACAATGAAATGGAAATTGTCCCTACAAATGTGTTTCAACAGAGAGCTCTCCCATGGTAGGCGGAGTGAGTGCCACAGCTGAGAGTCCTGTGTCATTCCCTTCACTCACCTGAGAGGAGACACCACGTGTCAGCCCTAGCTGCAGTATGGTGCAGTAAGTATTATAGGAGGTAAGTATCATTGCTGACCAATTTGCAATTTGTGCTTGCAACAGACATGCATAAGAGATGAAAAATAAGTGCAAGATTTTTTTGTAACACTGAAATTATACAGCTAAGTATCTCAGTACGTGACCTCCTCTGTCTTGCACAGCCAGGAGAAGTATATTGCAGTGGGACATGTCAGCAGAGGAGGGCTAGAGTTTCCTTGGTCCAGTTCTCCACTGCTACTTGCCCACAGAAAATCTGTACACATATTTATATCTGAAGTAAAGAGATCTGGATATACAGAAGGATCTTCTGAAAAGCAAAAATTACTGAAGTTTCTATTTCAACAGCACTCATAACATTTTGCAATTTTACACACTGTGAATATGCATGCACGTATTTTGGGGAGGGAGGAAGAGAGAGAAGGGAAACACAGAGAAGTAACAGAAATAGAGAGGGAGACAGTTTCTTGTTCATACCTGGTCCATGTATTGAGAGATCTATAAGCTAAATTATTTGGATTTTTTTCATCTAACTCCAGTCTGTGTTCCCATGCTGATCTTGTCTGCTCAGTAAACAAAAAATAGCAGGGCAACTTTAAATTTGGGAAGCCATTAATTAAATCCATTAGGAGAAAGTTCCCAAGCCTGCCATACAGCCCTCCCCCTCCAGAAATGCTTCAGAAGGGATGTCTGTGTGACTTTCATCTGCCCAGCTAATTTCTCTGTCTCTCAGGATAACCCTTGCTGAGGGACCCTCTCCTTGCACAGTTCTTCAAGATACTCAGCTGAAAGGCATCAGAGAAGTGACAAATGTCAGTGTCATTCCTGTTGGCAAGTGTAACTTTGGAAGATCCCTTCCTAGTCTCACACTGGCAGTATGTGCCTTTGTCTCACATACACACATATGCACAACTCTGACTTCTGCTTGGTTCTCCAGGGGAGAGAGATGCTGAAATGCCTTGTTCCAAATGCACACTTTTGTACTGTATACTTAACAATACTCAGTCACCAATAGAGCCTGTGTTGTCACATTTTGGACACTAAGCAACCTGAGAAAGGAAGATGTTAGACAGCAAAAGTATTCAGCGCTGTGGAAAGAGTTTCACCTCCACCTCCAGAACCTGCAGGCTGGGTAAAGAGGCCGGAATCAATATCACATGCATCAAAAAAAGCTATGAATCTGGCTTTTGGGGAGAATTCCCTTTTCACGGGAGCCAAGGAAGACTCCCACTGTCCCTGGAGCTAGTGTCTGTTCGAAAGCCAGATCATTCTTCCATGCTCCCTCTCCTGCCTCCTGGGGATTACATAGCGCTTGTATGCTTTTTTCATTACACAGGTCTGTTAACATATCAGAGGATGGTACAGCCAGCTTGGAAGCACCTTGGCACACTGCAGTGACATGTTCAGAGCCGCCCTGTTTGTTAGTAGCACACTGGGAGTAGCCTCAAGCTTGGGAGCTCACAAACAGGGAGGCTGTCCAGAATACAAGGAGCTATCCTTCATCATCTCTTCCTTCCTTCCAATTTAAACATGAAAGAATATAAATTTCAGTGTCCCTCAAGGATTTCCTTTTATCCTTTCTCAAGTCATAAGGGATAAAAAGTGTGGGCACATAATGTCAGATGATGCCAGGATCAACGGGTGACCAGCCTTCCATGTAAATCAGATTTGCACATCAGTTCCCAAATGTGATTTAACAACTGATTTCATAATCCCAAGTTTAAAATTTTGCCTTACAGCTCTTGTGCTTCCTTCTACCTTAGCAATGTGGCAGCAAGGATATTACCTTAATGAAGTGTAGTAACAAATTCTTAGCTTAAGTAGCAATAGAGCTAAGTCTGAAATCTTGCCAGAACACAAGCAAAGCCTCATGAGGCCTCATGCCAGTCTCCATGCCAACAAAACATTTGAACAAAATTTCCTAAATGTTGACATCTCTACTCAAACTTTGTAACACGATGTGGTTGAAAAGGCCTCAAGCATCAGCGGACAGATAGGGTTCAACATTCAGCCAGTAAGTGTTCACACTTACATCCCACTGTCTGCAGCCTGCAGACCCCAGGACACTTGTTCCAGTTGAACATTCAGCAGCTGCATGACTGCAAACAGCTGTGCTCCTCTGAAGCCACTTCACAGCTGGAGAGGGAGATGCATTATTTCTTGATGCATCCAGAGCCACAGAGTGCAAGTGTAGTCAAGACTTTCACTGTATGAATTCACAGGAACTGTCTTCATTGTATCTAGATAGTTCGTAATTATTCTTTGAAGTGTTCCTTGCCAAACCCTGGCCAAACTATTAACTACTCTCTTGTCAACCCAGTGGAGCTCCCCAGATTGAAGTCCTGTAATTAAATGGATGAAACTTCCAGAATTCATGGATGGAAAAGAAGTACATCCTATTTGTGACTTCTTGGCAGTAAGGCACATATGTGAGATAGCATGAAATATGACACTACCGAATGGTCCATTTCCTGTCTTAGATAATCATCTGTCTGTAGACAACAAAAGAGGAAGAATAACTGTCTAGCCATTGAATTGTTTAACAGTAGCTGTAACTGCTGTCTTGATTCTCGCCCTGACATGGTCTCCTCACTTTCCTGCTCCCACTGACAGTGACACCATGGCAACTTGTCTCTTGAGTAAATAGATTCATCAGTCTGCATATGTCTGAATGTATTAATTTAGAGAGATCACTAATCCATCCCAAACTGAAACTGTGATTCCATACAAAAGGTTAATGCACTGCTTTTACATAGTGTAATGAGTAAGTTGAACTTGCATGTTATCACTCACTGTTTAAATACAATAACACCTCACGATTACACACTGCCTTTCATACTAGAACTTCAAAGCATTTTTTCAGTCACCAGTGTAATCCCACAATGCACCAGCAAAGTGAGTTGGCAGATACAGTTTTACTCTTTTTTAGGTAGGTAAATGGACATAGAGAAAACTCAAACATGGGTGCCCAATGTGGCTTATTTTCAAAGATGCCAACTCCTTACAGCTGCCATTGTTTTAGGATTGCTACATACCTCTGAACTTCAGATAACATTTATTGAAATGAATAATTAAGCAAATAATGAAGTCAACAAAATGTGAATAAAGAAGACAGTGTATGAATATATTTTCCTTTCCTTTTTGTGATCCTTTAGACCTCATAACTTGTTTTAAACACATAGGGAAGAGGAATGAAAGGCCAGGGTTTGTGGGTTATTTTGCCAGAAGGAATGGTTTGTGTTCCTTAACAAAGACACCTAATTTTTAGTGAAAGCTGAAAAGCGGAAGAGAATTCCATACTACTGATATTATATATCCCCTTGTTTGTGCACACTGGCCCATCTCCAAATCAAAGTGTGTGGAAAACATATGACTGCTATTGAATATGTGCCTAAATCAAATTTGCAGTGTTTTTGCTTGCCAAGCACATGCCTCCAGTGAGGTTAGATACCATATGTTAGGTAGAAAACAGGTTGCAGTTTTACTACCTACCTTTCCAGGTGCAGGATGATCTTGCCAAACTAAGTGATATCCCATTGCAAAGAATCTCATAACCTTCTGCTTTATTGCAGGGCCCAAAGTCCATCCTAAGACCTGCAGAATGCTTGAGCAAAGCAGCCACCTATCTCTTTGAAAGCTGTTTGTGCCCAGCTCCATGCACAGGTACTAGAAAACACAATGCTTTTGTTCAAAATACACACACAGAAAATGAGTGTGTGCCAATCTTCCCAGTGTAAGCAGAGAGGGAAATGAAGATGGGTAAAGCCCAGGGTCTTTCCCTCATCTGAACTTAAGAAAACCACATTTTGCAGAAGAGGTTGTTAGAGAAGACATCAGGAGCCAGCATGCACCCTGCACTTCAAGGCATCAGTTCACTTTGCAACAGCATTGAAAATTTCAAACCATATTTTTGTTCCTTGGTGGCAAAAAACCAAATCTTTTAGAGCAGAGTCTGGGCTGCAGATTGAAGTTGTGTCTTGCTGTTCAGGCCTCCAGGCATGAAAAAGAGCCTGGTCCAGCTGCCAGGTTCTAAGGAAAGGGTCTTGAATATGCTTTTGCACTTTTGTGTGAGACCAGAAAGGAAGAATAGCCACAGAACAGCTGTCATTTTGTTTAGAAATACAGAGTCTTCTCACATAAACGATTAAGAGTGGCTGTAGTGAATCAGAGCAAAGAGATCAAACTCCCATAACTACAGTCCAATAACTTGCTGGTCATAGACTTCCTGAGCCAAAATAATTTGTATTTAGTGGGCCTCGATGGAATTCTCTTTTGTTAATTTGTCCTGTCTCTTCTTGAATCAAGGTCAACTTTCAACATCCACAGCATCCTAAGGCAGAGAGTTTCTACAGTTTACAGACAGGTTGCATAAGGGACTACTTTCTTCTTTTTGCTTTGAATCTTCCACCTGACAGTTTTATTTGATGGGACCTTATTCTTGTTTTGGAAGAACTGACAAACAGTGGGTCCTTATTCACCCTTTCCAGCACCTTTGTTTTTGTAGCATGTATTATATCTCCTCACCCCAAGTCACCTCTTTTCTGAGCTAAAGGGTCCTAGCCTACCTAGTTGTTTCTTGTACAATGCTATTCCGTACACTTGACCATCCTTGTCACCCTTCTCTGAAGGTTTTCCAGCTCTGCTTTTAGAGCTGAGGGGCCCCAATGCACAGTATTCATGGCAAAGATACACTGTCGATTTAGGCCATCACCTTATATGGCAAGTTAAGATTGTTCTGTGCCCATACGCATCACTTCACATTGTTTAGATTGAATTTTATCTGCTGTCTCACTGCAGCATTACTTTACCTGTAGTACATGAAAGAGTGTGACAGTTGTCAGTCTATGGAGGTTCATGGCAAGTAGAAGAATGTGCTGAGCAGGCAAACATAGCATCACCTAGTACACTAAGTACACTAAGAAAACAGGACTGGGGGACTCGGACCTCCAGCAATACTGGATTTCCAGATCAAAAAATTTTGCACAAGCACAGAAACTGAGTTTGTATAGCAAGCTAAGTATGAGGGATAATTGTAAGAGAATTATAGTAAAGATTGTTTTTATTGTCCGTTTAGGAGAAAAAGATGGAAAAGCCCACCTAAAACACTGCCTGACCATTGGAATAGATTATAATGTCTGACAAATACTTTCAACTCTTACTTAACAGAGATGATCACTCTGGCATTCACTTGCAGCTTTGAAGGCTTTGTAAGTTGGGGGCACAGAGCTGAGAAGTCAGGGTCACCTAGACTCATACATGGTAAATTTGATGTCACTCATGCACCTCACCTGGCATTATTTGCCTCCACATCCAGCCTCATTGCAGGCACCCAGGAGTGAATATCCAGATACCACAGCTCTGATCCAGTCTTAGTTAAAAACATTTATTTATCATTTACAATCAAAAACCGATCAAAGACTGATGTTACTGTTTAGCTAGAGTTGTCTTAATCATCTCCAGCACAAACACTAGGCCAGACTTCCTTCTCAAGAGGTCCTGTGTTCTCAGTGCTTAACCTCGGTCGATCTTCTCAGAAGCTCAAATGCTTGAACTGGTCTTTTGGGATTTATCTGCTGGCAATCTGTGAAAGAGTTTGAAGAAGCAAAATCTTACAAAAAGGCCAAGTTTCTCCCTTCTAGAGTTGCTTGCTGAAATGCTGTCAGTAGAGCAATCTTCCCTGGAGGATCCTGGCAACCAAGTGAGTCTTCACAGAGTTTTTACAGATGTTGTCTCATGTCCAGTCACAGCTGTCTTCTCCCACCGCCGTAACTCCCTTTGTTGCCTGGGACTCTCCATTACAGCTTATGAAAAAGAAGGAAAGGGAGACACAGCTGAACTGTCTGGGAAAGGGCCACAACAATGACAGAAGTCAGTTAAAGGAAAACAGGTAGCCAGACAGACAGACAAATGGAAAACGTAGACATCAGGGCCCAATGGAAAGCAAGAAGGGACAATGATCAACCTATAAGCAATCATGGAAAAAGGTAGAGAATTGCAAAAAGAATCATGTTATATTCCAGGACCATGATTATCCCAAGATAACAGGGATCTAGCCTGGGATTAGCCTTTTGATGCAGGAAGCAATATCTGTTGTATAACTTCACCAGCTCCAAAGATGCTCTAGATGTACACATCATAGAAGAAATATGTTGACCAAATTGTTGCACCTATACTACTAGATGTACTGATAGCCACTTGTGGGCTAATGGATAATAGATCAAGTCAATTCTAGATGGATGTAAAGCCCTCTGAAATCTAATCACAGAAACACTGGTGACCAACAATAATAGAGAGCTAATAGATATCCTCATAAGGAGGACAAAAAACCAACATAAAGCAGAGTCAGCAGAGCCCTGGAAAAGTGTGATTAAAGATGGGTTGGATTCAGTGTAACCAATTTAAGGCCAGTGTGCAAAGATGAGCAACCCATGAAATGGGAGAAGCTTTCTCATTTTACATGCATATAACTGACACTCTGGAATACTGTCCATTGCTGGACAGCAGGGCATGCAAAGCATAAATCTGATTGCCATATGACACTATATTAATGTGAAACCATCACTTTCATCTTTGCCCAGGATGCTAACGCAATACAAAAATACAAAATGCAATCTGAAGTTAAAAATAAACTCCGTGGTGAAGCCCATGGAACGCCTTCTAACACAAGCCAGGCTGAAAGGAGCAATAGCCACAGAAGGAGACATAGTGATACAACTACAGCTGGCTGTTTTCCCTTTATGGTGTGTCTCTGTTTGACTCATTGGTCTACCTGAACACAGGGAGGAAGACATCAGATCGGATGGGAGGAGAATGCAGTCCAGTGACACTGGAGCATAACAATTCACCCTCCCATTAGCACAGAAAAAATGGGCAGGAGAATCAAAACTCTGCTTCCCCTGATGCTACAGCTTAGTAGGAGTATGACAAGACAGAGAAACAGTATAACTAAATGAGCAGCACCCTAAAAGAACTTCTTCAGGCAGCCACACAAGTAAGCAGGTTTGGTACCCATCAAATCCTTTTGTAAAGCAATGGCAAAAGGCAGGAGTCCAAGCTTCATTAGAACAGAGATCACACAAGAAAGATGGAGACCTGACCATGGAGAAAGAAAACTGCGGATAGCTCCAAGAGAAAAGGAGATAGATGGCTGGCTCACACAAGGAAGTAAACCCAAGGTCTTGGGTAGGAAAGCTGGAAGAAACAAGGTGAATGTGCAACAAAACAAACCAGCATGATGTAAGCCAAGAGAAGGAAGGCAATGACCACATGGAAGCAAGGTCCACACTGTCAGCAATAACATAAGCAACAGGAGACTGGTTCAGAGAAGGAGTATCAGTCATACTAATCTATGACTGTTTGCTGGTAAAAGAACATCTTGCTACGACATAGACTCTTAAGTCACACACTGAGCAATATGTTCACCATTTGACAGGGTGTCTCGTACTGCCATGCAGTCACACCTGTATCACACCCATTTGCAGTGCACTGATCTTTCTTTTGCTCCATGATGCTATGGGGCACAACCAGATACCACCCAGTTGTGCCTGATGAATGGAGTCCTGGAACCACAATGTAAGGAAATCAGGGCACTGTGCTGCATCTGGAACTGTGCAGAGGAACCCTGCTAAAAGCTTCAATCCATGGCAGCAACCTCCTTCTTTGGCTGCTCCCTGAGCAGCATGAGGATGGCCCATGCAATCCTTTTTTGTTATTGCCAGTTAAGCAGTACATGGACAATGCAGATCATTTGTCCAGTGGGCAAAAATGTCTTACATGAGCAGTGAATTTCTGCTGTGTTCCCTGTTATAGGCTCTAGCCACTCTCTAGGCCTTCATTTTGGTACCAATACCTCTTTGTATACAAAATGCACATGCAAAGATAAATTTAACACCCAGTCAAGGGCAACTGAAAATTAGTTCCCAATTTTAGTAGCATGTTCAAAGGACTTTTGTCTCCTGATTTATAGCAAGTTGGGTTAAAACTCCTTAAATGCTATAAACTAATTTTAAAAGACAGTCTTCCTCTGGGCACCATCAGAGCAGTGGAAACAACTACAGAAAATACAGAGGAATCAGGTATCACTTGTAAGAAAGTAACTAGGGATGTAGTATTCCATTACACAGGATGCATTTGTACCGTTTTAGCTTGCACAGATGGAAATATAGTTCAATGTTTCAACATCATTTGTCTTTCACATGTTAAAATATTGATAAGTGCTGCACAGGATAATGCCCCTATGGTTTCAAGTAGTAACTGGAGCATGATGTTTATTGAAGTGAAATACAGCAAAGCCTTTAATAAGTATTTAAAATTCTGGAAATCACTCTCGATGCTGTCATAGATTATTTATCTTCAACTAATCTTTGTTGATATCTTGCAGTTTGTGAAAGTATTAAAATAGAATTCATCTTCTGATGAACTCAAATGCTTCTGTGATACAAGAAGCTTAATAGACAAAAATAAAAGTGCTTCCTATTTGGAAACTAAAATGATACGCTCATATGTGGAATAATAAAATTCAGTAAAGAAAAGTAATGCTACATAAAATAGGCTTAAATAGGCCATAGACTGTCTATTCTAAATATTTATGGCCCTTTATGCTGCAGCAAGAATATTTGAAAGCCATAAAACACTGGATCATCCAGATTGCTCAACAAGGTCTAACTTGTATCATGTCAAAGCTTCAGTTCTAAAATGCACAATATTTCCTACACCGCTTATGATTGCTGCTAAGACAAGATTAGCCAAAATAGAAGCCAGTAGGGGCCAGAAAAGATGTCACTTCAATATATTTGAAGGGAAGATGGTCCTTGGAGCATTTTCTAAAAGTGCATATCAGAGGGCTAGGACTGGCATTCATTCAGAATCCATCTTTCCAGTCTGCAGCATCAAATTTAGCACAGATATGTTTTGGTCCCTTATGAGACCAAGGCTTTATTTTATGCTTCTCATTGGTACAAGCATGGAAAAATCAGAGAAGTAGGTAGTTCACCAGATATTGTTCAGGTGAATGAACTGAAAAATATTTAAAGTCCTCTGAATGCAATTTGGAGGAGAGAGGCAAAAAAGTTTTCAGACACTTGAGCAACTACATGTCAGGGTACACAGCTCTGCAAGGAATTTAGAGACTTGGCTCCTGAACAGGTGATACTTTAGCATGTATTGTTTAACCACATCTTCTACAGCTCAAGACTGCCAGCTCAAGACTATGTAGGCCAGATCCATGCAGGAAGCCCAAGTAGTTCGCAAGTAGATGTTCAGTATGAGTAGGGTTTGCAGCTTACATGTGAAAGTTTACAGCAAAACTTCTCCTTACCTAACCATGATAATTTTAAAGACCAAGGAGCATTATTACATGGTAAACAGGATATTTTTTCCTCTTTTTGAAACAAAGTAATAGGAAAAATAAATCCCATTGATTCTATTGTGCTTTATCTGATTGTGGGAAATCTCAGTTTAGATAGTATATTACTTAAAGAGTTCTTAAGATCTCAATAATCCTGCTCTGAATACTATTTAAATTAAATGCAGGTTCCCATGGTTCACAATTTATACACATATTTTAGCACATGAATCATATTAAGAGTGATTAGTTTCAATGTAAATGATTATTTTGTAGAGCAATCTGTCTCCTATTCTTCTATCCACCACTTTATTATCTGGCAATTAGAGCTGGTAAAAAATTGTTTTAATTGTCAATTTAAAAAATGGTTGCTGAAATTTGCAAAGAAAATTCTTCGGAACATTTCATTTCTAAACATTGAAGTGTTTCCCTTTGGTTTTATTTAGATTAATAGAATAGAAAACTTGAAATTATTAAGTCAAAAGAAAGCCTTACCAGCATGGAGCATTCCAGCCTTACTGAAATGGGATATTTTAGTAGGTCATGTAGATATTCCTGAGTATCTAAAATTTCAGAATTTTGCCTTTTTCTTGTCTTGACAGAAAAGATTACAATGTTAATATTT
This sequence comes from Apteryx mantelli, assembly GCF_036417845.1. Taxonomy (NCBI): domain Eukaryota; kingdom Metazoa; phylum Chordata; class Aves; order Apterygiformes; family Apterygidae; genus Apteryx; species Apteryx mantelli. The sequence goes on along the minus strand of NC_089980.1, from coordinate 38,966,037 downwards.
CCACAGAATAAAATCCCACAGTTTTGAAATCTTCTAATTATGCCAAACAGTAAGCATTGATTGACTTAAAAGTACTACTTATATGCTAGTATAAGTACTGCAAAAGTACTGCAAACCATCTCGGAAAAAAGAATTGTATTACGATGAACTAGTGATGCAGCAAGGTGTTCAGGCTACTTATTAAGTTTCACAGTGTCATATGCTGAACATTAGTTAAAACAACAATAACATTCTTTTTTCCCTTGGACTTTTCAGAATCCTTCACAATGTCTTCACTTATACAGGTTTCTGGATCATCCTCTTAAATAATCTCTTATTTAATAAAAGCTAGCGAACTGTCTCAATACAAAGCCAATTGCTATGATTTCTGAATCATTCATATATGTAATTGTAAAATGACACAAGCCTTTCTTATCCACCCCAAATCAAGCTGAGAAATTTCCTCAGCTGTGTTTTCTGTCCAGAGACTATGCCTGCATCTCAAGCACAGAGGACCCATATGATCATATGCTGTACTACCCAAAAATAACTATGCAGAGAGGCATTTAACCAGAGATATCATATAACATTTTCTATGGCCATCTGTTCAACCTATGAGGCACAGGTATTTTAGAGCAACACACAAGCTAAATGCACACAGCTAGTGTACGCTGCAGTACAACTCTATATCATAATGTGTTAGTGCATTTTGTAAGTGAAAGTGACTATCGGATTAAAAAACAAACGATCACGTGTCACCACAGGCATGTGTACATTACATTGGCAAAACAGCATGCCCAGCAAGTATGATTCACTGATTTTCAGTGGTCCTGCTTACTACTTTTAAATATGATGTTCTGTTTATATGATGATATTGTTCACATATGCTGAGAGAGAATCTCTGCTGACATTCAAACTCAAACTATCAGCGATAAAAGAAAAGCAGGTGCCAGGTATCTTCCCAGGGTGGCTAGTAAGACCAAAGTCACTTTTAAGAGCCAATAGCTGTTGCAGCTGCTTCCTACAGGTACAACTCGTACCAGGTTGCTTAATCATAAACAAGTAACAAAAAGACAGAGGGACGTTCAGAGATCTTTGGAGAAAGGAGCAGTCTCTGCCAATCCATAAAGGCCTTCTTCAGTGCCTCGCATCACAGCACTCCTCTGCTCGTGTCTTATTGAAGTTATTTGTCAAAACAGACAGAGTATGTATAGACAGAGGGGTTTCACCAGAGCATGCATGTTTCATGGCATATTGTAAATACCAGGTGGTTTTACTTTAAAAATCCACCATTTAAAGATATGAATTATAAATCTTTAAATATCCTTAAAGGGACTTGCAGCATGCAAAGGACAATGGTACTCTCTTGGATAGTCAAGAAATCAAGGCCGAACAGGAATTCGTAGGTTGGTGCTTTGATTGGCTGTATGATGTTAGGCACGGCATTTCCTGTCTGAGGCTCAGTTTCCTTGCATGGAGACCACACTGTTCAGCTTTGGCTCTCTGGAATAAGGCACAGGCGATCTCAACTCAGCATTGCAGCACTTACTTTGCTGATGTCCTCCCACTGAGTGGCATTTCCAACTCCAGGTTCTTAAACTCTGTTAAAAGGAGATACCCGGTATTAAAGACTTCAGAAGCCAGTACATTGAGCTGGGAGTTGCCTAAACCAGTCAAGCAGAATTACAGAAAGAGGAGGTAAGGCAACTCAGAAAGGCTACCACAAAAACCTATCCCCAAAGATAAACCATACGGCATTAAAGATATTAGGACTTAGATAAGCTACTCTGCATTGTAGAGAAGTGGCTGGCCCAGCTGGCACTGTCAAGCAGGAGTCCTTTCCTTAAATTAGATTTTTCTCACACAATAAAAGATATTTTCTACAGTTAACAGTGGCTATACCCTCCCTGGTTGGGAATAAAAATCAAACCCCAGGTCTCCCACATCCCAGGAGAGCAGGGAGGTGGCAGCATTTTTAAGAGGCTAAATCAATGTCTGCAGGTGCGCTCTGGAAAGGGATCCTTGACTTGAGGCACCTGCTGGGCCTGAAGCCCAAAGCGGCTCCAGGCTCTCAGAATATGGGTGGTTGCTATACACTGAGTATCTGCAATGTAGGTGCTATGGAGGCTTTACTGCAGGGATCTCAGAGACCTGGGAGACTTACTGGCTCCCTGGTTTAGCTCAAGCCTCAGTAAAATTAATCCCTCCATGGATCTAATCCAGACAATCTACAGGTGGAAATGTTAAGTGTCTCTCTCTCTCCATTTCTCTTAACACACATTGTCCAAAGAAGCTGTTTGCATATATGGTATGCATTTCATGGGACAGAATTACTAGATGGTGCCATTATTTCAAATCAGTAGTCATTTAAAAATAAAGAGATAATAGTGTGAGATGACACCTCAGGGAAAATGCTTCTGCTATGAAAACAGAATACTATAGAGAAAGCATTAACAAAATAGGGACTAAGCCACACTGCTGTAGTATGGCACATCTCCTGCCATGTTTTGGGGATGGAGTTCAGACAGGGACTGAAAAGGGAAAAGGGAATAGGGAAAAGCTGGGAGATAGCTGCCTTTAAACATGACAATGATATACAACATCTAAACCATGCTTTTCTGCAAATCAAATGGTTGTTCTACATTGCTCATGTTATTAGAATCTATCGGCACCAAAAATATAACATATCCATCCCTCCTGGTAGAGGTAAGAATCACCTTACACCTAGAGCTGGAGTCTGCAAAGCCACATACGTATGCTTAGCTGCAGGGAGTGAGCGTAGCTCCACTGGAGAAAGGCAGAATTATTCCCTGCGCTTAAAGTGAACGGGGTGGCGACCTCGCAGTGCTATTGGCGACGTTATCAAGGCTCTTCCTATTTAGCTTCTTATCCGTTTGTTTGCCGTAGACCTTTTCTTCTCTCCTGTGAAAACAGAAAAAAGTTTCAAGGATGAAGAAATCGCTCACAGTTGTCTGACCAGTAGATGGCAGCATGAACACGCTGAAAATGCTTTCATCGCCCACCCGTTTGGTCTGATAAGTGGTACAACTTTAAATGGATTCAATATTTGTCTTTCGTATTTGGAGAGTGAAAAGTATATGTGACAATTAGAGGGTAATGCAATATTACAGTGTAAATAAGAGAGTGAAATGACTGTGTAACCACTGAACAGTTTCCCGATTTAATTTGTTTGTACTGACCAAACTTCTTTGCAATTGCAAACTCTCCTCTGAGGGACTTGAACAGAGGGATGGAGATCCGATTCCTGACAGTCACCAGAGTTATTTTGGAAATTTCCTCGGGCCTCCTTCTATGTAATGCTTTCTGTGCTAAGTAGAGATGAACTAACACTGCTCTTAGGATGAAAAGTCAAAGTAATCAGTAAGTGAAAAAATATTTCCCTTTACATTTACCGGGCTATCATGATCGTATTTCTCCTCCATAAGGGTTCCTAAGCTCTGCTACAGGGTGCTACAGGCACTTCTGAAAAAGTAGTTATAGTGGGGAATGAAAAGCAAGTATGTGCATATACAAGTATGAAAATTTCTTTTTCAAAGGGAGCCCGGGTCTGGACTGACTCACCATGTATTAAAATAATTAAGAAGATGGAATGCAACAGCTATAGAAAACTGCCAAAAAAGCAAGCATAAAATCTAAGCATCCGGGAGGCAGCTGGGCTTCCTAATTATTGGCACATATATTTATATATAAATATTTTGCCAGGCGTGATTTGGCTTAAGAGTTCCTGTGAAGTGACCTTTTGCTTTCCTTTGTTTTGTGTCTGTACACATGTCCTAGATAGATACACGGAGAGAGAGAGACAGAGACACACAGAGACAGAGATAAATAAACGGATTTCACACAGCTCTCCAAAATCCCAAACCTTGCCTAAATTAAATGTAGAGGGATATGAAGCGAGGCATAAGTGCAAGCACAGATTTCAGAACTGTGAAAATATGTCAGCAGAGCATCATTTCTTGGTTCAGGCTGATAATCACTCCCTGCTCTCATTATAAGATCAGAAGGGCCATCTGTCCTCTCTGGAAAATTTGGAGCTCAGATACAGTGAGCACCCTTGTTAGAAAATGACCCTCCAACTCTATGTAATCACAAGCACTTGCAGCCCTGGGAGCCGCATGCAGCCAGGGAGGAACAGATTGGTCCCAGATCAGTATTGATTACGTATAGATTTGTGTTTTACTTTGTGTTTTATTTTGGTGCGAGGGTTTGGGATTGATTTTTTTTTTTTTTTTTTTTGGAGGGAAGAGGTTGTTGGGTTCCCTCCTGCATTTTCCATCCGATCTCCTTCAGTTCTTCAGACTTTTCTCTCCCCTCTCGAGATGTACCTTTAGCACGTTGCATGAGACCGAGGAATATTTGGATTGGGTATTGAGAGAAGTAAGCGTCAGCCTGAACAATACAGCTCGGGAAGCTGTTTCCTGATGCACAATCCATAGTTGTCTACAGTGAGCTGTTTCCCCTCTGCTGCAAGGTAATTCTCGGAGTGAGCGACTGACTCATTCACAACCGCAGCAGAGAGCTGTAAAAATGAAGGATTCTTGAACATTTGCTCAGGACCTGCAGATTAAAAAAAAAAAAAAAAGTCTTAGCGACTTCACTAATATAAGACAAAGTCATTAGCCGAAGGGGGAAATCTTGTCAAAGGAGCGTGAGCTACGTTTCTCCTCTGACCCAGATTCAGTGACAAATTTTGCCCCCTCCCCCTCCCCCGAAAAATACAGTTTCCAGTCAAGGAGAAACCTTGGTCATCGTATGGGCAGGAGCAGGGTGAATGAACTCTTTTTCGGAGAAGAGTCCTCGCAGAACTAATTCATCCGGGACCATTCTTGTGCAGATCAATGCGTATTGTATTGCTAATAGCAGAACAAAGATTACAAATAGGACGGACAGTTTCAGGACATCAGGACCCTGGGAAGTCGCAGGTGGGAGGTATCCGACTTTGGAGCTTCGTCGCCTCTAAAGACTCGGTGTAGGAGAGGGTTTCCAGGAAGTACTTTGTTATTACCCGGACGGTAGCGGCTCCTCCTCGTTGTGAGACAAGGATGTTTAATACTGGCCGCGGAGCGAGGCGGCGTGTGAAGGCGCCCGACGCCGGGGCAGGGCTCGGGGCTCCCGGCTGCTCAGGGCTCCGAGGTGCCGGGGGGCGATGCCCCGGCGACAGGGGGCCGGGGGGGCCGGCCGGGTGGTCGGGGCCCGCCGCCTCGCCGCGGCCCCCGCGGCTGCAGGGCGGCCCCCGGCACAGCGCGGAGGGGGCTGCCGGTCATGAAGCAACATTTGCAAAACTTAGCCGACTCAGCCCCGGCGTCAGGGCAGCCTGCAAGGCAGGGCGCTCGCACAGCCCAGTAACCGCCCCCCCGTTAGTCACCGTGGGGCGGAGCCCCCCGCCCCCGGCTGCAGAGTGGACAGTGGCCGGGCCCACGCGGGGCGAGACTTATCAGGCACTCCGAGACCGCTTTGCTTTGCCACTGCCATCCCTCAAACGTCTACGTTCAACAAGCAGAACAAAGCCAGATCCAAACCCAGCAAAGCCCAGGTAACTCACACTGCAAATGACGGCTGGCATAAGCACGGGTGCGCTTCTGGATAATCAAAATAATGTCTTAGTTCATGCCAAATAGCTCTCTCTATTCAGCAGCTAAATTATTTCAAGTGTTGTTTTGTTTTTCTAAAGGACTCCAAATCTACCTCATTTTTCACCTACCTCTCCTTCTTTCCGTAATTTCCCTTTCTGAAGAAAGCTTGCATGTGTTTGTACGTAACTCGGATACATTGTAGCGAAAGAGAGGGAGAGAAAGTGAGTGCAATACATAAAAACTAAAATGCAAGGTAGCCTCAAATACATGAGTAATGTGTTCTCACAGAATATTTCTACATCTGGTAGGCTAGGTATCTGGCTCTGTGTCTATTTACCTCTGTGTACTCCTATGTAAGAAACCCTGTAAAATCGTTTTACATATGTCTGTATGTGTATATATATGTGTGTATATACAGGCAGATAGATAGATTGCCCTCACGTAATCTCCCCACGTCTATCTATCTGGGAGGATTAGTTATCTCTGTATCTATTGAGAATTAACAAGGGCGAGAGATTATGTATCAATCTACGGACAACGGATATGAATATGAAACCCTATATACATAGGTAAAGCGAATTCAGTGAGCCACTCAGCTGAACAGCTCTTCTTTAGGGCTGTTTTGTCTTATCCCTGCAAAGCCTTTCGACAGTTTCCTCCGAGTGCCTCCACCGGGGGATAGGGAGGAGAGACTCGGCGTTGCACACCCCTGCTTTTCACATCCAAAGTCTACAGAAAATGACATATGTCACCGCCGTGCCTGTACTTTGCTGGAAATTGGCAGCTTCCCCCCACCCCGACACACACACTTTTTGTTCGAGGCAAAATAAACATTTCAGAGGAGTTGGGGAAGGGTGTTATGCAAAAAAGAGGAGAGACGGAGGGAGGGCAGCGCTCGGAGGGGAGGGGGGCTGCGGCCGGGGGCTGCGGAGGCCGGCGGGAGCGGAGGGACGAGAGAGGGGGCTGCGGGGCCCGGGGGAGGCGGGAGGCGCCGGGGGGCGGCGGGGCCGAGGCGGCGGCCAGCGGCGGTGCTCCACTGAGGTCTCCCCGCGCTTCACAAGCGCCTGCCAAGGACCTTATTTTGCGGCAGAAACTCTCTTGAGCGCAGACAATGGAGCGGGATGTTTACTGAGCGCGGGGAAGACGATTAGCAATTCACGGGGAGAGATGTGTCACCCAAATGTCAGGGGGAAGCTAACATGACATCTGTTTCAATGGCTCCGTGCTAATAAACTCCCCTCGAAGGGCGTCTTTGTGGGGACGCCAAAGATTATTTACAGCGTGAGCCGGTTTCCGAGCGGCGCCCCGCTCGCCGGGCTGCGGCGCCGGAGGTGGCGGCGAGGAGCGCGCCGGGCCGCGGCGCCGCGCACCAGCTCGCCCCCACCGCCCCGCACCGCCGGCGGCGCCCGCCCCCGCGGGCAGCCCACCCGGCCCGGCCCGGCCCGGTCCCCCGGCCGCCGGGGCCCGGCAGGCCGCGGGCCTCGCCGCGCCCGGCCGGGGGGCCTGCGCCGCCCCGTGGGGGCGGGCACCGCCGGGGCCGCGCCGGGCGCGCCCCCGCCCCGGCTCCGGCTGCAGTTCTGCCGCCCCGCGCCGTCCTCCCTCCGCCGGCCGGCTCTCCTCGCCGTCCTCCGGAGCCGGGGCCGGCCCTGCCGCCTGCCCCCCGACGGCCCCTCTGCGCCCTCCCGCAGCCGCCGGGGCGCCGCTGCCCTCGGACCGGCGGCCCCGCTGCCGTGGGGGCCTTCGTGGACTCCGCGCAGCCTTAGCCCGGGACCCCGGCCGGGCACCGCTGGTTTCCTTCCGACGGCGCGGCGGTGGCCGTGCCAGCTCAACTGCCCCGCCAAGCGCCGCGGCCGCTGCCCCCCCGGCGGCGCCCCAAGCAGAGCAGGCGGCGCCCCGACGGCACGGCTGGGGAGCTGCGCGGGCGCGCAGGCAGCGCGGAGCCCGCGGGGCGCCGGGGAGGGAGCTCAGCCGGCTTCGCAGGCACGGCCGCGGCCCTAGCAAGAAACGGGCATTATTTTGGATAATTATCCCCTTAGCGGAGCAGTCAAATTCGGATAAATCATGCGGGTTTTTTTCTCCTGCTTGCCTAGGAGTGGAGCGGGACAGTTCCTGCCTTTGAAGGGAGAGTGTAGGAAGGGTCAGCGGGTCCCAGCCAACATGCCGCAGGGGATAAATGCGCACCTTTACAGTTAGTCTTCCGCTTAGCCTCGCCTAGCGGGCCGGGGATCCCCAGTCCTGGGCAAAAACACACTCCACGGGGCGCCCAAGTGCGCGCTGAAGTCACAGGGCGCAAACTCTTCTGCGGCTCACCTTCCCCACGCTCTGCAAACAGGTTAGGAGCAAACACACACGCGCGCGCGCAGAGGCACAAAGGCGAGATGAAGTTCCTTGACACTGGGAAGCAGAAAGGCCCCAGAACAGCGGCCAGATTTACACCAAATGCCACATTCTGTGTTATTTAACAAGACACGCTACAGTAAAACACGTAAGTAGACAAACCGGGAGAATCCATTTAGAACGGTTAACACAGTCTGACTCGCTCAAAAGCACACAGTAGGGGAAGACAGTTTAATTTCCCTCAAATCCATCCGAAGATTTTATGTTCAGGTTGTTGTTTAGATGGTATGAAAGGGTTCTTCAAAAGGGAGGAAGAGAGGAAAACCTTTCACGTCTCTGGCTATTGGTCTATATTCTTGCACCTCTTTGGTTTTCCTACTCTGTAATGCCGCATTGCAGAAAAAATGGAAAATACGCCACTGCGCTTGTAATACGTATGTGTGTACAAAGAGAAAAATATGTTCATGTGTTTCTGTGTATGTCGGTGTATATCTGTAGAGAGAATAGATATTGCACCTTTTTAAGATAGGTAGATAGAGTGAGTGAGCCAAACCAAAAAGTTTTTACTCAGGCAAAATTCCCATTGAATTTAATATCAGGTTACTGCAAACCTGTCTTCGGTACTTATTAATCGTCTAGATAAATACATTAATGGACAGCGGGAATGAAAATAGGCTCAGTACAGTCTGTCGTCCTTTCAAGGGCGACGAAAATATGGCACTGACACCAGGTCTGAAAGCAACAGTGTGCTCCATAACCTGGAGAGAGGGAGGAGGTGGGCTGGGAAGTGGGTTGGTAAGAAGAAAATTGCCACTGTCAGTAAAACTAAATGTAATTTCAGGTGCCCCGCTCCTGAGATGAGTAAATAAACAATGGCTCTTCTTTATTTCATTCTGTCTCCAGGGCTATTGTATTTCAAAAGAAATGGCTAGGGCAGATGAGTGCCAACTCTGCACGTGCAAACTGACCCGGGAGACAAAGGCACCAAAGGCGAGGGACTGCCGCGAGTCAGACTGGTGGGGCTGGAGCCGCCACCTCCGCCACCCCACGGGCAGGGGCGCGGAGCCGCCGTCGGGGGTCGCGCTTCCCGAGCCCTTGCCGGGCCTCGGGCGCAGGGGCTGCAGACCGCCGCCCCTCTCCTGGAAAGCGGCACACATCTCCACGATTTGTTAGAAACCTCGAGGTGCAGCTCCCCTTCCTCGGGCATCGACGTGAGCGCCACGGGTTTCCCAGAGGAAGCGCAGCAGCCCGCTGCCCGGGCGTGGGGGGCGGCTGGCCTGCGAGGGGCAGGCTGTGCCAAACCCGAGCCTCCGTGTGCACCTGCGTGCACTGTCTGTACCCTTCACTGCTCTACAGCCGCCCTGCGTGTGCATGCGTGTGAGTGTGCGCGCGTGTGGTTTTCTGTGGGAGCGCGAGAGGACCAGCCACCGCAGGGACCGGTGCCCAGGCTGCTCGCTCCTCACGTTTCCCTGCGCGCGTTACCGCGGGTGCGGAGCGCCCTGCGCGGGGCGGCGGCGCCGGGCGCGACGGGGCGGCGAGCGCGGCCGGGGGGCGCTGCGGGAGCCCCCCCGCCCCCTCCCGTGCACTCGCCCATTTATTTCCAGTTGTTGGGAGCCTGGTAAACAAAATGCTCGCGCCATCTCCCCGCGCAGATAAGGCAGGAAGTGGCTTTCTTTAATAATATGATTGAAATGTTAGGGGTATGATGCCTCCTCGTTAGTAATATTGGCTTTGCATGCAGAGCACAATCCCATCCCTCTAGACTGCTTAGCCAAAACAGAGCGTAAACTCTGTAATTAGTAACGTGTTCCATCATTAAAGAGCCCTGCTGAGAATTTCTATTTAATAATGGTCTTAAATTAGTTATGATGGTAAATACTCATCTGGAAATTCAACATCTAAAACCATCTACAATCTGGAAATGCTCCAGTGTTGCTGTAATCTCCTGTAACGCAGAAATGACTATCACATTCAGCCATCGCATTAGAAATTCGCTTTTCCGTTTGGTCCACGAATATACAGTATGGATGTGTTAATTAGGTTAACCCGTACACTGTCTGCTTTACAAATATTTAGAAATAAACAATAAAAGCTCCTTTTTAATACGATACAGCCGGGGGAGGGGGGAGGATATGACTCTTGCAGTTGGAAAGTCTTTTGTTTTCAGATAAGGTGGAACTACAGTGTACTCGGGCCTAAGAGTTCACCAGCGCGCGCGCACACACACACACACACACACACACACACACAAACTGCTTCGGCCGCGCTCAGGAGCCCTCCGCAACACGCGGCGGAATACTGCATTTATTGCTTGCGTTCCCACTAAGGCAGATCAATTCATAACACGCTCTTTCTTTTTTTCCTTTTCTTTTTTTTTTCAGCTGAAAGCAGCTCATTCTTTTTATGCAATGTCCGCAGCAATACGCCAGGGCTTGGCACCAGCAGTCCTTCGAAGAACACGGTTTTAAAAGCAGTCAAACGAGGGGCAGGTGAAAGACGGCGAAAGAGTAAATAAATAAATAAAACTGGCTTCCCCCTGGCTGAAAGTGGAATAAAAGTTTCACAGATAGACTGTAATTCAGGTATAAATAAGTCATTCAGGTACACTTAACCCCCACTGGGGATATAAAGGAAAGTTATTCGTAATAACAATCGAAAATCAGTAACTGAGATAGTTGGGGGTTATGGTAGGAGGGAAGTGAAGGGAGGAAAGAATAATTCTGTATTTACCTAAACGTCTAAACGTTTATCCTCTCTTGCACTAACCTTTCATGTTTAATGAATGAATCTGCATTGCAGGGTTTTTTTTCTTTTTTTTTCCCCCTCCATGTGCCGGCTAGTTTTAAATCTGCAAGCACCAAAAAGAGGCCGTGATCCCATCTGCCTATGATTCCAAATTAAAGTTCAAACGGACGGCTTACACACTGCTGATCCTGTATCATAGCCCCTTGCGACCCTTCAATTACTATTTAATAGAATTACAGTGTAAAATCCCAATAGTCTTAAAGAATGTTTTATCACAGACTGGAGAGAATATACAGACACCTCCAGCGTTATTGAACTATATTACTGACCTATTTAGATATTAAAGAGGAATATTTAGTGTTCTACAAGATATTACAAGAGCTACTTTAATCTTGAGATGGGAAAGCATGTAGATGTCTGTGTCTACGTGTGTGGACATATATGTGTGTGTCTGTGTCTGTATGCATTAAATACACAAGCTCAAGCCCATCAGCGTAGGCATACAGCCACACTGTGTGTGGACATGGGTGCTCATACATGTATGTATGTACACACACCCACACAAACACACGAACTCATCAAGGCAAGTTTGGAAATCAATGTATTCCAGTAAACTGACATGCTACTTTATTGTTGCCAGATATTGCTGGAGAGATTATTCCAGTAGGAAAGCGATTTTTCCTCCACTCATTGAAAAATACTCTTTAATTGACCTTATTATTAAATGAACTTCCCTTAATGATGTTTCTATGGGGACAAAAAAGCAAATATTTGCAGTAGAGCTAAACCTCCCTCTAATAGCTAGGACTGGAATTAAAGTCAGTCGTATTCTGGCTTTGGATATTGCAAATCTTGACTTCCAGCGTAGTTTTCTTCTTTCTTTAGACCTGTTCCGCAAAGGACCTGCCTGCCATACGGAGAGCTGGTCCTGCCACTTCGTCTCCATTACAGCGAAGCGATTCTAACCACACACTTCCAGATATTTACATCTAACCTTCATTATTTCATTACTCTTTTGCATCTTTCTTCTCTTGTAGTTCCCGAGGTGCCGAATCGCTTTGAAGCCTACTGTTCTGAAAACACCTTTCTTCAAAATAAAAAAGAATAGCACCGAAAACAAAACATAACAGAAGTCCCTCCCCCTAGACGCAGAAACACAAATCCCTTTAGTATCATTTAATCATAGCTATGTCCCTACAGCCCCTGCCCTTTGTTATTACCGTGCCAGAAAAGAATATTTAGTGTGATCGTCGGTAATATCCCCGGTGCTTTTTTCCCCAACTCTTTCTCTCTCCCCTCCTTCGCCTCCTTGCTTTCTCCATCCCTGGGTCATTTTGCAACTGGATGTTTTGGTTCATTTCCCCCCCTTCCTTTTTTTTTTTTTTTTTTTAACCATTTACAAACTTCTGTATCTTAGGGGTCTCGACAGGGAGGTGATGCTGCTGCAGGCCGCGGGTGCCCATTACATTTTGGACTCGCGTGTGCGTGTGTTTGTCTGCACGCCCGTGTGCGTGTGTGTGTGCGCTCTGGAAAAAAGGCAATGTTTGTCTATCCTCTGCCTACACGCGGGATCCAGGCCAGTGCGATGTGGAGCTCAATAAGAAACTGCATGAATAAACACGAATAGAAAGTTGTGCTCAGCTAACCGAAGAAATCAGAGCAATACCAGGGCACCAACGTCCGCACTTCTTTTCACTTTGGGCCGGGGCTGTAACCTCATCTGGGTATGCTAAAAATTAAGGGCAACAGGCAAGCAGACTCGAGTCCCTCTAAAAGGCAGCTGTAATTGATCGGGGAGACGGAGCTATAGATTATCGGCGGCCTCGCCGAGCCCGGCGCGCACAAAGGCCGCGGGCCGCGCTCGGAGCTGCGGGGGCCCGGGGGGGGCCAGTGCCCCGAAAACGGGAGTTCCCCCGGGAAAGAGGCAGCGCCAGGGCGGGGAGGGCCGGGCTGGGCAGCCGCCCCCCGATCCGGCCGGTCTCCCGCCCCGACGGCGCGGCGCGGCGCGGTGCTGTGCCCACCGGGGCCGGCAGCGGCGAGGGGGCCGCGGCCGCGCCGCGCCGGCGGCTCCCGCGGAGGCACCGCGGCGAGCTGCAGCGCGGCCGCCATCTGCCTCCTGGCCTAGGGCTTTCGCCTAAATATTGATCAGCCGCACTTCAGCTTCCGAGTAATTTCATCTTAATCAACAGTCAAGCTTGTCACGGATAATAAACTAATACTGGAGAGGGCCTGTCGATAATGATCGGCCCGGGGAAGGTAAGAGCCGGGCCCTCCAGTTTGGCCATTTTCGATAGGCCCTATCTTTCCAGGGCAGATGGACTTAGTGGGTGAGAAGGCTTAAACGCAGATTTTCATAGATTTACACCTCAATCAGCCATTCAGGTTTTTAATGCAAATCCTAAAACAACATCATTTATGCATTAGGGAAGCCAGCTTTGAAGCAGCGCATCGTTACTTGCACCATTTCCACCCCAAACCGAAGAGACCCCGGCGTGCCCCGCGGACGCCGCCGCCCTCGGAGCGCGCAGCCTGCGCGTCCCAGCCCCGCGCGGGCGCATGTGTCGCGCAAAGGCCGCGGGGCTGCAGGGGGAGCCGGCGGCCCCGCGTGGGCCCTTCCCCGGGCCAGGCCGCAGCTCTGCGCGGTGTCGCCAGCCGCGGCCCCCCGGGAAAACGCGAGGGGAGCCAGGCCCGGCCGCGGCGGCTCGATGGGAGGGACGGGGCAGCCCGGAGCAGGCGCGCCCGGCCGGGAGCGCTGCCCGCAGCGGGCGCGAGTCTACGGGCCATCCCCGGCCTCCTCTAGCTGCCGTGACACGACGGGGCGATCTTCCGGAGGCTTAATCGGGGGGGTGGAAAGTACAAAGCTATCGGTAAAGGGAAGAAAGGAGCGCTGGACTAAGGGAAATTATTGCTGCCGGCTCGACGCCTTCTAGCTGCAGCTTCGAGACGCGAAATGAAGGAAGGAAAAGAAAATAAAAGAAAAAAAACCCCCAAACTTTCACGCCTTTGAATCTTTTGAGATATTCAATCCCGTTAAAAATAAAGCAGGATCAGAAAGACACTCCTCCGAGTGAGGAGCAAAAATATTGCACTTAAAAATAATGTACCACCACGGGAGATCACCTCCCTACCGAAAATTGGGGGTGACTCTAGGGGCCGGGATTTTTTCCCCCTTCGAGCAAGGCCTCTGCTCCTTTGCTGCCAAAGGGAGAGAAGGAGCAGAACTAGCTGCAGCGCCAGACTCGTGCGAGGGTGTCGATCATTTGGGAGCCTTTTATCCCCTCCTGGATAATTTTTCTCTCCTCGAAATGCTGCATAGGGGGAGGGGGAGAACTAAGCCCATAATATGAGCCCCTTCTCCCATCCAAACGATACACGGGAGTGCTACTGTTTTTTCCCCCTTCCTCATCAATTCCCATCCAAGGCCAGTTTGGCACACCAGGGCGTTATTTTCTTTTAAATCCCATCCCCTTCCGTGCTCGCGACGGGGCAGTGAACTTAACAACCCCGGCGCTACCTGGGGAGGGGGGAGAGCTCCCCGGGCAGCCGCTCGCTCGGCCGAGCCCGCGCCGTCGGCGAGGGGAACCGAACCGGTGGCGGGCGCCGCGCGGGCCCCCGCGGAGGGCAGAGGGCGGACGGCGGGGAGCCGCCGCGGGGGAGCCCCGGACCCCGGGGGAGAAACTCCCGCGGGGCTCGGCGGGGGCCTCACGGGAAACGCTTTCCCCCCCCGCTTTCCTCCCGCGGCCGGGAGGGTCTCACGGGGGAAACACGTCCCCTCCGCGCTCGCTGCAAGGCCGCTGCGCGCGTACCCGCGGGATTTCCTCGGGGACGAGAAAGGTATTGAAATATACGCACATTTCAGCGTATTCCTTAAAATAATCCCTTCGTGGCCTAGCATGAGATTTCACACCCTCGGGGGTTCCCCCGTGCTCCCCAGGTAGCCTCTCGGGACGGGAGGGTGCAAGGGGAAGCCCGGGCGCTTCCTCAGGCTTTCTCTAAACCTAGCCTGGACTTCCCAGCGGAGGGGAGGGGGGAAGAGGGAGAGAGGGCTCAGCCAGCACAAAGGTAGATCGGAAGTCCAAATTAGTTTGGGAATGGTCAAGAAATTCCAGGCACGTTTCTCCCTAAAATCGTGGTAAGTTTCAAAATTGTGTTTTCAAGTAAAAACAGGTTTAGAATTTACCTCTCGTTAATTCATGGCTGAATAATCTGCCTAGGGCAAAGCAAAAGTTTAATGCAAAAAAAAAAAAAAGAAAAGAAAAGAAAGATGCTGAAACACTGTTAGTCATGCAAATAAAGGCTTCTTTCAGCACATTACAATACACTGCGGGTTCGAGGGGAGGAGCTGCAGCCTGATTAGGGCGAGGAGTTTATGTTTTTGTTTTCATTTAAAGCTACAAAACAAATCCCGAAATGTCTTAAACGCTCTCTGGAGACACCCCGTCCTGCAAACAGGAGGCCCGGGCCCTCCCTTGCGCTCCGCGTTCACAACAAAAGTACCGGGGGGCAGGCGGGGGCCTGCGGCGCGGGAGGGCGGCGGAGCGGGCACCGCAGCGCCCCGCGCGCCCTCGCGGAGAGCGGCCCGCGCCCGCGCACGGCCGCCGCCGCCTCCCGCGCCCTCGCCGCCCCGGCGCCCGCGGGGCTTCCCTGCCCGTCGGCGGCTCCGCGCCCCGCGGCCGCCTGCGCTGGGGCCGCCCCGCGCGCTGCGCGCCCTGCGCGCCCTGCGCTGCGCTGCGCTGCGCTGCGCTGCGCGCCCCGCGGGCCGGCCGCCTGCGCGGGGCAGGGCGCGGGGCGGCGCGCCCACAGAGAGGGCGCGCGTCTTCGTAGCGGACAAAAACACCAACATCGCGGAATAGATAAGAAAATGGAATACTGTATTTGATTTAGAAAGTTTGTACATATAGATAAACACGCAGTTAAGGAAACAATAGTTTAAGCGTCCTACGTGGAGTTTAAGAAGAGACCCCCCAAAGCTGCTATGAAATACTCAAAATAGCTTTTGCATAAGATAACTACAGTCGCACCCTAAGCTTTTTTTTTCTTTTTCTTTTTTTTTTCTATCGCTGAGGTCCCTTTTGAAAACCTAGCACGTCAGATCTTGACAGCTAAGTTTGTGCAAGGAACACCGAGTCAAGGAAAATAAAAAGGAGAGAGAGAGAAAGGGTGGGAGGGAGATAGACGGGGGGGAGAAAGAAAGAAAGAATAGAGCAAATATCATATACAAGCATTTCTACACATATATTACAAACTGGGAAAATGACCGCATCATTAAGATATACATAATTCATATAAAATTTTGAAATAAAAATAAAAATCTGTTACAGTCATAACTATTCTTTTTCCACATTTATAACCAGTACCCACACAGGCAGTGACAGAAGTGTAGAAAAAAAGGTGCTTACGAATAAAATGATTGTCTGCTGAACAAAAAAACAGAAAATTGCATCTTGGCTGGACCATCACTTGGACTTAAAAAAAAAAAACAGAGAGAAAGGGAAAGGGAGAGAGAGAGAGAGAGAGAGAGAGGACCAACAAAAAGGCGATAAACATTTGTTATTTCCCTCTTCAAGGAGTTCCTTTTTAAATTTTTTTTATTTTTGCTTTTTGTACAAATTCGATCGGAGTTTGTGTTTGTTTGTTTGCTTTCCTTTACTATAGAGAATATTTTTTCCCAGATACAAATTTAATCATCATCATCATGCAAGTGGGTGAAATGCGTCCATGGAAAAGCGCAAAGGAGAAATCGTGCTTGTCCTAAAAAGAATACAATTGTCACTTTTGCTTGGTTATTTTTCCTTTTTTTCCTTTTTATATATATAATAATTATTATTCCCCCCCCCTCCCCGCAACAGCACCAGCGTTTGTGACTGTTGAAGTTTTAGCTCCATCTCTTGGTGGTGGCGTTGGCTGCCGGTGGCGGTGGCGGATCCTCTGATCCCTGGCTGTTTGTTTGCTATTCTGGCTGGGTCGGGTTTGGCCTTTCCTTCCCTCCTCGCTGTGTGTGTGCGTGCGTGCGTGCGGGTGTCCTGATCCTAGGTTGCCTCGTTTTGTTCTGCTCGGGTCGGGGAGAGGGTGCTTGGCTGTCTGGGGCTGGACTTGTGTTTGTTTGTTTGTTTGTTTCCGATATCATACATCACATTCCGAGTCGCTGGAGGTTACCGAGAGGATGGAGGTGCCCGTCTCGGCTCTTTCTGTCAGGCTGGAGACGCTGGTGGTCGGGCTGGCCGCCGTGGACGGGGACTCGGCCGCGCCGTGCGCCGGGCAGCCGGGCTCGGCCAGGGCCCGCATGCCGCTCTGTCCTATCGCCTGGTGCTGGAGCCTGCAGCGCGCCGGGAGACAAAACACAGCACAGCCCCGCTGAGAGCGCCCGCCGCGCCGCGCCGCGCCGCGCCGCCCGGGCCCGGGCCCGCCGAGCCCCGCCGAGCCCCGCCGAGCCCCGCCGCCGCCGCCGCCGCCGCCGCCGCCGCCGCCGCGCGCAGCCGCCCGCCCGCCGATCCGCGCCGATCCGCGCCGATCCGCGCAGCCGCCCGCCCGCCCGCCCGCCGAGGTGGCGGCGCGCACGGCGGCGCCCAGCGCGGCGACCGGCGGCGTCTCGGCGGCCGCTGCCCTGCGGCCCGCGCAGCCCGCCGAGCCCCTTCCCCTTCCCCGCATCCGTCCCTGCTGCCGCCGCGGAGCCCCGGGAGCCGCCGGCCTGGTGGGAAAGAGGACGGTGCTTGCGAGCTGCCCAAGCGCAGCCGCCGCGCAGCGCTGCAAAGCCCCCTCCGAGCGGGAGAGGACTGCGCGGGTCCCGGCTCGGCTGCCCTGCCGAAGACGTATTGGAACGTTTTCCGGTGGACAGAGATTTACCTCGGGCTCTGCGGCGGGACTGGGGGAAGCTACTGGCCCAGGGACGCGACGCTACGGATGAGATAAAAAAGGACGATTGTGGAGCACAGCATTTCTCTCCGCTCTAAATCTAAGTCCCTTTTCCGTTTGAAAGCCAAAATAAGATTTAAAGTGCTTGTCCTTTCAGTGTCAACACTTGAGGGTGTATTGTTGCGGTACATTTTTTAAAAGAGGCGATAAATAATTTTCAATTTCACTATCGTGTTGTGAATATTCCTCTGTACCCGCTTATTCTGCTCAAAACTCAGCGTAAGCATAATTCAGACATTAGGGGAAGGGGCTAATAGTCCTGGACTGAACAGCCAGACACAACCTATAGCACCTAACACTGCCACTGTGAATCAAAATACACTCCTCTCCGAACTGATTCTCAACACGGTATTTTCTATTTCACTGCCCACGACGAGCAGAAAAATGTAGCCATTTTATTCTACATTTCTCATTATTTTAAGCTGTCTAATTTCAGCGTCTTTGATTTTTCTCCTATTTACAATTCCGGGTGCATTCATCTGCTGTCAACAGCGTTGAGTCAACAAAAGCATCCGTAGGCAACTTCTGTTTATTTACAGTCCTAAGCTGATCTGCTTTCCATTTAATGGAAATTAAATGGCGAGGCACTTTTAGGTTGCATTTCTCCTACAGAATCTTGAATCAATGCTATAATTAGGAGGAATTTGGGAGACATAATTTAAAAGAAAAAGAAGTTTTGTTTACACACTTCCAGTGGTAGCCAAACTTAAATTAAAATTAAAACAGTTCGTCAGGCGGGATTAAGGGCCTATTTTCAATTGCAAAATAACTTTTACGGAGGATGGCGAGAAAAAAAAAAAGGAGAGAGGCTCGCTTTTACCACGGCAAATCAGAAATTAAAAAAAAAAACACCGAGAGACGTATAAATGAATGCAAGTGCAAATGCACAGGGAGCACACGACCGCAGGGCCGGGTCGCCATGTGGTGTAAACAGAGGGACGGGGACGGGAAAAGAGAGCTTTCCCGACCTCCGGGAGCCTTTTCTCCATTTTTCCTGCCGAGACAAGGGGTCCGGGGGATGAGGGGGTGCGCTCGCACCCCGGTGCGTGCAGAGGGACACGAAAAATTGCAGGGGGGCTGCCCGCTCCGCACAGCCCCGCTCGCAACCGCACCGCCGGGCGCGGGTCTGCGGCGGCGGGGAGCCGCGCCAGAGCCGCGCAAACCCCGCGGAAGCAAAAGCAAACCCGAACCGCGCCGGCCGCCGGCTCCGGGGGTCGCAGGACGCGGCCCCCGGCGGAGGGAAGGGAGAGCCGGGCTCTGGCCCGCGGGGAGCCGCTGGCTCCGAGCCGCACACACACACACAACCACACAACCACACACCCCCCCCGCCGAGGTGCCCGCGGCCCGGGCGCGCCCAGCCCTGCCCGCGCCCCGGGAGCCCCTGGACACCGGCGCAGGGCTCGGGCCGCGCCGGGAAACTTTGGCCCGCGCCCGGCCCTGCCGCACCGCTGCGCTGCCGCGGAGAGCTGCGCCCGGCAAGGGGCACCGCCTGCCCTCGGCCGCCGCGATGAAGGGGAGGAGGAGGAGGAGGAGGAGGAGGAAAAGGGCAGGCAAACGCGCACTCCCGGCTCGGCGGCCGCGCCGCCGCTCCCCGCCGCTCCCGCTGCCCCAGCGGGGCCCCGCGGCCCCCACTGACCTGTTTTTAGCCGCCGCTGCTCTGTCTCTTTGCCTTCGGTTTTTGAACCAGTTGCCTACTTGCGTGGGGGTGAGCCCCGTGGCCTGAGCCAGTTCCCTTTTCTTGCTGGGGTTGGGGTAAGGGTCCTGCAGGTACCACTCCCTCAGGAGGCTGCGAGTCCTCTCCTTGAAGCAGTGCGTCTTCTGCTCTCCATCCCAAATGGTCCTGGGCAGCGGAAACTTCTTCCTCACCCTGTATTTATCAACCGGCCCGAGCGGGCGACCCCTTAGCTTCTCGGCCTCCTGGTAGTGCGCTTCTAGCCACATGGCCTGCAACTTGCCGTGAGACTCCTTGGTGAATTTGTGGTTCTCCAGGATGTGGTAGAGGTCTCGGAAGTTGCCCGTGTGGAAGGCGACCACGGCCCGGGCCCGCAGGATGGACTCGTGCTTGTTGATGGCCTCGCATGCCCCCGGCGCCACCGGCAGCGACCAGAGGAACCTCCCCAGCCTCTCTATGTCTCCGGTCTCCTCCAGCGTCTCGCAGACGCTGGCCACTTGCTCCGGGGAGAAGTTGAGTGTGGGCAGCTGAAACATTGACAACTCTTCGTGGGGTGCCCGGGAGCTGCCGCCTCCGCCGCCGCCGGCCCCGGGGCTGCAGCCCGAGCCGCTGCCGCTGCCGCCGCCGCCGCCGCCGCCGCTGGCGAGAAGGAGGGAGCGGTTGTGCGGGTCGGCGGCGAAGTTTGGCAGGAAGAAATGGGTGGGATAAAGCTCTAGCGGGGACCTGAACACCATGGGATGACCGGGGAGAGGGGGAGATAAATCAAGGAGAAAAGAAAGAAAGGGAGGAAGAAGGGAGGAAAGGGCACACGCACCGCGCACGCATCCACACCCGCACACGCACACACAGCCACATAGAGGCACGGGGGCACACACACACACACACACACGCTTACACACACACACACACACGCACACGCACGCACACTCACACTCACACTCACACACACCCGGCCCCGCGCCGCCGCCGAGTCAGGATTCAGTGATTCAACAGCAATCGCCCTAATGACAACAGCCTCATAATATCTCCCCTAAATCCACAGTGAGTGCAGCACTGAAACATTTTGTTTCGCTTTTCTATTGGTCTCCCGAGTGTCGTTGTGGCGTTGCCATGGCACCCCCTGCCAATCACTGTCAGGCCTGCCAATCATTACTGAGTACGTAAGAAAGGTTTTTACCACTTCGCCCAAATGCACGGGGGGGAGGGAAGCAGGGTGGTTGGTGGAAAAGCGTGTTTTTTTTTTTTTTAATCTTTGCAACTCCTAATCTCAGCACTTCCCCTTCTCCCTGTCTCTCCCCCCTCCCTCTTCACACCCCTCCTAAATAAGGGATCAAATAATGCGAAAAGCAGTGTGCACATATTTGTTGAATGGGATGAGCAATTAGAGGGTGGAATATTATTGTGATCTTAACGAGTCTCGTTAAAGCTAAAGGAGATATGGGGGGAAAGTAAATGGGCCAGGCTGGGATACACGTTCGGATAAAGGGCTCCTAACTGAGACAATTTACACATGATTTGCACGTAGTTTCACTTCATTCTGCCTATCTGAGCACTAATAGTGCCGGGGAAGAAAAGAAAGATGAGATCATTAGACCCATCCTCATGCCGGTGACCCTCCCAGAAGCGAGCACATACAGTACAGCCTGGGTTTCGCCCCGGCTCCCGCTCCCCTCCGCGGAAGGAGGTACCTGCCGGGCGCGGAGCTGCGCGGGGCTGCGCGGGGCGCCGCGCAGGGCGCAGCGGGGCCGCCCAGCCCCGGCCGCTCCCGCCGCCCCGGCCCCGCGCCGCTTCCGCTTCCCTCTCCCTGCTCTTTCCCCTTTCCGCTGTGTTTTTCCCTCCTCCTCCCCCTCGCTTCACCTCCCGTCGCCCCTTTCTTTCCTCCGAGCCCGGGGACCTGCGGAGCCGGGTCTCACCCCGGCGCGGCCCGGCGCGGCCCGCGCTTCCCCGGCCGCTGCGGCCCGGCGCCTCCCTCGCCGGCCGAGGGGCGAAGGGGGGCGAGCGGCAGCGGTCTAAACCCACGCTTAGTTTCCTTTTTTTTTTTTTTTTAATTGGGAGCAAAGAAAATCTATGTGGTGTTTGGGGTCCATCTCTCAGTAAGAACTAGCGAGGTCGCCAGACCTTGCTACCGCGCAACTATATTTATTATTAGGTATGTTGCTTTTAAGAAGATTTAATCAGCATCTTGAGCTGGTAACTCTTTTGTTTAGTTTCTGTAGCTATGGAAGTGTGATTTACAGAGATTTGTACGGGTCATGGACATCTTTCCAGACTTACTGTGTATATTTAGACAGGACTTTGCTTGGTGTTAAAAAGTGTATATTTTGAATAGGTTCACACACAGTAGCAAACAATACCGACATTGTAAAGGCATGTACAACGAGTATTGAAACGCAGCATCCAGACTTCAACTAATCTGCCCTCAATAAAGCTGAAATAATTATCCTAAGCCGCCTTTCTAGAAGAAAAATCATTGAGGAATTCAAAACTTTTTTAAAGATCTTTTCTGCATTCCGATGGAGATCGAGGGGTGAGGCTTGGAGTCCAAACTACTTTTAGACATCAATGGAGGGAAGAAGGGGGGGGAAGAGAGATATTACAATTAAAATGTGGAAACATAGCGTGACTTGCCCTATCCGAAGGATAATAATAATACTGCTATGGGTGGTAGTAGTTCTTTAGCTGGGCTCCAAACTGGTTGTGATCCTTTCACAGCGCACTCCTCGTGAAATAATTCCAAGTGGCAGATGAATAGGTCCAGTTGGAAGAGCTGCTGGACTGGAAGAAGCTCGCTGTATTACACATTCATCTGATTTCCACTAAACTGTCATCGGTGTGCTACATTGGTTCGTATTCGTAATGGAAATAACTAGTCCTCTTAATTTTTAGTGATCTGCTTAAAAACTTCTGTTAACAGACTTGGGGGAAAGGTTGTTTTTTTTTTTTTTTTTTTCCTTCCCTCCCTCCCTGGCTCATATTTCCCGTTGCACAGCTAAGGAGGGAAAGAGACAGCTCAGCCCCAATACAAATCGACTTGGAGGTATTAATTGGACAACAATATGTTTAGTCAAAGATTTTAATACACACACACACGAAATCTTTTTCTTTGTAATCCTTTCCTTTTATATAAAGGATTAGAGAGGGGAGGGTGGAGGAATTCCTGCGGGAGTTTCTTAATATTTGATTCCATTTTTTGTCAAGCTGCAAATGAAACTACGGTAATGTATATTTATAGAATCAAATCCATATGGGCCTTCCCTTTTTTTTTTTTTTTTTTTAATAATGTCCCAGACAGACGATCATACTCTGGTCATTTGTTTATAGGTTGCTTCCCTCTATTAGAATTCCTGATGAAGTTTGTAAAGCTTCAAAATATGTAGAGAGCAGCTTCTATTTCTTTCTTTCTTTCTTTCTTTCTTTCTTTCTTTCTTTCTTTCTTTCTTTCCCACAAACGTACAAACTGCGCTTCTGCGGAAAATGTTTCTTTCAAAATGCGTGCTCTGGAGGGAATTTCAGTGCATGAGTACCCTGCGTGTGTGTGTGTGTGTGTGTGTGTGTGTGTGTGCATGGGTGTGCGTGTGCCTGTGTGTTTAAAGCCAAACAAACCCACAACCCCGATGTGCCTATCAGCTAATATCAGGGTCTCAATAACGTTCCGCTCCTCTCTCTCTGCACATGGACCTCCAGCCGCAGAGTGCCCGCAGCCGCCAGCTCCCGCAGGGGCGAAGCCAGCAGCCGAAGCGCGTGAGCTGGCCCGGGCGGCCGGAGCGGTGCCGGCGGCGGCGCGGGTGTGGGCGCGGGCGCGGGAGCGGGAGCGGCTCGGGAGCGGCTCCTGCCGGTGCCGGTGCCGGTGCCGGTGCCGGTGCCGGTGCCTCGGCGCTGTCCTCCGCCCGCCAGCGAGGGACGCGCTCCCGTGTCCCGAAATGTACAAGCAGATAATTGCCGGCGCTCCAGCTTTGTGTGAGGAGGCCAGGGTGCAAATGGCTTTTAATGACTGCAGCTGCTGGCTGCAAACTGTCAATGGGATCGGCTAATGCCGAGCCCGGACCCGGCGGGCGCCGCGCCGCAGCCGGGCGGGCGCGGGCGCGGGCGGCAGCCCCCGGCGCGGAGCCGAGCGCGGAGCCGGGCGAGGGCGGCGGCAGCCGGAGCACGCCGGCGGAGGCGGCGGGGAGACACTGCCCTCTCGGCCGGGGAAATCCTTTCCGGATCCTGTAAGTTTCTTCTCGGCACGCTCAGGTCCCGCGGGGAGGCTCCCGGGGCCGCGCAGCCCTGCGCGCCCCCCGGCCCTCTCCCGCCGCCGCGCGCGGGGCTTGGGAGGTCCGGGCAATGACAGGCGGGATCCACCTCGCTGCTGATAGCCATCTTCTCCGGGCCGGGGAAATCTGCGGTCCCTTTCCAGGCAATCTTACTTGATCCCACATGATTCATTGTTTTTTCTGCTAGAATGACATGTGGCTCTGCAGGGCAGGGGAGGAAAAAAAAACCATACCAAAAAAAAAAGACTCCCCCTAAATAAACCAGGACAAGCCTGTGTTCTTTTCTGAAGGGAGCCCTGCGAAGTTGTGCGTGTGTGTGTGTGCGTGTGCGTGTGTGTCTGGCTGCCAACCTGGAGGACTTTTCCGGGGAGAGGAAGGGAAGCAGAGAGGGAAGCTCTTTTATTTCACTGCTTGTTTTGATGGTAGCTCCCAGGAGGCTGCGATTTTCTGCTGCCTAGTTAGTGCCCCTTAATCCTGACTCGGGAGTGACTCAGGCGACGCTTGCGAGGGCTGATTATTTTTTGTCGGGGGAGGCCGGGGCGCAGACGGGGCTGGGGCGTAGCGGTGCGCCCGCCGCGGTACCGGCGAGCGGGAAACGCGGCACCGCGGCGGCGGCGTGGGCAGAGGCGAGGGTGGAGGCAGGGAGAGGCGAGGACAGGTAAAGGAGAGCCCGTCGCCTTCGTCCCTTTTTTTATTACGATATAATTGATTTTTTTGCTATTCTTCAGTGGCAAGTGCTGACAATTTTGTACAGCTGCCGTCTTTAAAAACACACCTCTCCTGCTCCTTCCTTCCCTCTCTTTCTCTCTCTTTCTTTCTCTCCTTCTCTTTTTCCAGTCACGATTTCTCAGGATAAATAAATGTGCTTTTGATGGGTATGTAAGATCTGGCCCATTCGGCTCCCGTAATTCAATCCTGTTGATGCAATGCTCGCTGTACAGGTTGTGCTAAGAAACATGCGGGAAAAGTGATTTTTTAACCGTTTGGATTGGTCTAAGAAGCCGAGGGGGTATTTTATTACTGGTCCAAAACAATGTTCCAGCTCTTAGGTTAAACTTTTAGGATTCCCCTTCCCTCCTTATTTTTGCGTAAACACAGCGGCTGGAGAAGGGAAACGTGAGATACTTTTTTTTTTTTTTTTTTTTTTTTTTTTTGCAAGGAGGGAGAAAAGGAGTCCAGCTCGCCTCCGTGGAGAGGTGCCGAGTTGGGAAGAAGCAAACTTTCCCGACGAGGCGATGGATCTTCAGCCGCCCGGTCGCTTCCCCACCATCCCCCTGGATTTGATCGCAGCTCCCGAAAGTCGAAAGTTACCTGCTCTGCAGCAGAAGCAGCCGTGCAGTCGCTTGCTCCTGAATTAAACACAACTCTTAATGATGTAGCATTATCAACAAGGGACACTTGATTGACTGATCTAGGTATGATATATGTGCTGGGCGTCTAAATTAAATATTAAGTGAAATACTTAGCTCTAATTAGAAATCGTAACCTAGCAATGAAAACTTGAAGAAACAAATTGCAGGGGGAGGGAGGGGGACAGCCTTTAAACGCGGCAGTGAGGAAAGTAGCGGTGATGTGTACAGAGGCTGACATATTCGAAACAACCAGCAACTTTGAAATGATTGACGTATCATTAAAGCCATCAGGCTGACTGTAATAATTCTTTTTTAAAAAGGCATGGGACCTCATAGACGAGTTATTTATTTATCAGCGTATTAAACCCGAGAAAAATATAATTAGAACGGGGGGGGGGGAAGAAGGGGAGGTGGGGGGAAATCTGCCGAAGATTTTAACAAACAAACGTACAGGAAAAAAGCGACCCTCGAGCCCGCGGCTTATCTGGGAGATGGAGTTGTCAGGGCTAGATGCCTTCTCCCCCGAGTGTGCCTTCCCAAGGTAAACAACCACACAGTTGCCTCAACTTTCTCCTTTAATGCAAAGTTCCTGGTGCGACGGAAAATTTGAATATTTTATCAGTCTCTTGTAGTGACCCTCATTAGGTGGGCATCCTGCTAAGGCCCTGGCGTTACAAGAAAGCTGCCCAATCGGAGCATTTGCACGCCTTGTTAGCGATGGTTAATGAAGCTTCCCCATGCACTCAAAGAAAGGCCCCCTCGATGTAGATTTACCTTATGTCAACTCGTTACTTCTAATGAATCGCATCAAAATGCTTCCCTGAATGGGGCTGAGGCGCCCAGGACCGGACCCCCTCCCCACCCCGGCGGAGCCCACCGCTGCCTCCGCACTCGCCTGCCCGGGCGCTCGGCCGTGCCGGCCGGCGGGGCGGCCGGAACCGAGGCGACAGGGCGCATTTGGCCGGAGGGGCGGCGGCAGAAGGGGCAGGGGCAGAGCGGGAAGTGCTGTCCGGGGCCGCCGCCGCGCGGAGCCGGGCCGGGCCGGGCCGGGCCGGGCCGGGCCGGGGGGCGCATCCCGCAGGCGACGGCGGCCCCCGGCCCCATCGCCCCCGGCCCCGCGGCGGCGGGCTCCCGGGCAGCGCAGCGGGCGGCGGGGCTCGGCCGCCGGCAGGTAGACATTTGCTCCTCGCCTATAATTTCCAGCCTTCGCTGCCCCCCCCCCCAAACTCCCCTCCGCCCCGTCCCCCCGGGCTAGCATTTTAAAATCAATTAGTATTTTCAATTCTTGAGGTGAATTATTCAAACAAATGTTTGGAAGACCCTGAGGGAGAATTTGGCCATGACAAAAGGTTTGATTAGCTTTATTTCCCCCCAAAAGCAACAAAGGCGCAGGGCTGCGAGAACAATCCGCTACAACAGGGCATGTTCAGTTAAATGAAAGTCATTAGCTTCGCCGTGAAAGCACTACCTTTAAAATCAGATGGGGCGGGCGGGAAGGGGGAGTACTCTGATAATTATGGCAGGAGGATTTAACCCCCCCCCCCCTTTTAAACACAAAGCCTTCCAAAAAGAAGAAGGAAGGGGGGGGAACACTTCACCCTTTGGAAATTTGTGCTCAGTCTAAACAATAGGAAGCCCATAATGCAGATTATAACACTCACTGACTCGAATCCATTATCTGCCCTCCACACTGTCTATATATTGATTTCCATATACTTTCTATTGCTCTCAATGACTGAGCAGAGCTCCAGTTAAGAGCCCGCGACACACAGGAGCGCTGCTTGAACTACCTCTCACCATTACAAGCCGGAGTTGGCTGTAAACACGAAATGCTCCCGCTTCCCCCGTGTAGCTGTGAACAAACACACACCACACAAACAGCTCGAGCGCGGGCGGTCGCGCCGGGCGCCGCCGCGGGGGCAGCCCGGTGCCCCCAGCGCAGCCGCCCGGGCGCAGCCGCCCCGCGGCCGCCGCCTCTCTTGCGCCCTCGCGGAGCGCCGCCGGCGTCGGCCAAAGGCGCGCAGGGGCGCGCGCGGGGCCGCGAGGGAGCGCGCGCCGCCCCGGCGCCCGCGGCGCGGAGGCAGCGCCCGGCGGCGCGCAGCGCGGGCGCGCCCGGCCTGGGGCCCCGCGGCCGCCCGCGCCCCCCGGGCCGCGCCGGGGACGGCGGTCGCGCCTCCGGCTCCGAGACCCGGCAGAGAGGAACTTTTTCAAGGCAGGACCCTCCGGACGGTAAGCTGGATATTTGGGTTACGATCGCTTCCTCACGGGCGCCTTCAGTGTGCATGTGTGTGTGTGTGGGTGGGGGGGAGATCTCAGCTCTAAGTGACCATAAAAGAGAGAGAAGAAACCAGCCCAGCCGGAGCAGAACCTCGTGTTTTAAAAGTTTGCTCTTCGCCTCTAATTCTTACGAGGAAGCAAGCTGCGAACAACGCAGCAGAGAGCAGGGGCCCGGAGGGCTTGAGCCCCAAGAGCGCATTTGAGGTGTCCCTTTCTGGGTTTAATCCTCCCATCCAGCGCACTGCTCCGGGCAAAAAGTAGTAAGGTAGCTAGAGGGTTAAAGTGCCCGAAGAGAAGCAGAAATTTGGAAATGAGAGTGTGTTTGGGGGAAGGGGGAATAAAGCGGTAATTCTTCTGCTCTGCAGCCCCCCAAATAATCCACTGCGAATCTGGATGGAGTGGGAAGATCCAGGACAGTGTGTTAAACGTTTAGATCCCCTCCCTTCGATGTCTTTATTGAAGATTGTTCATTTGTTTCGAGGCAGTGCACTGGTCTGATAAGTCCTCCCCAGCTAATACGTTAAAGTTTAAATACCAGCAGGTGCAAATTTGCTCTACTTAAGGCTATAAAAATAATGCAGAAATTCAAGAGTACAAGAAGCTGGCCTATTGTGATTTCTAAAAGGGAAATTGCACTATACATAACCAACTATTTACCAAAAAAAAAAAAAACCCCACAAACCCCCCTGAAAGTGTTAAATTCTTCTTAATGATGCCGAAGGTGAAGTTGTTTCATATTGGACAAAATGGGAATTATTCTTTGTCATGTAAATTAGCGTTCACTTGACCTCAGGTTAAAGGATAATGTTCATTCGCTGTTCGCACTAAAACTTATTTAAAGCAGAGAACTGAAGAATCATTTCACAAAATCCGAGTGATAAAGTGAAAAGGATTTAGAGATCTTAATTCAAAAAACAAGAGTTAGGAACATCGGTAATGCTGAAAAATTCCAGGATTAAGAGCTTTTTTTAAAAAAAATAAAGTTATGCTCCTTGGATTTCATGAAAAATGTGTATATAATTTCGCATAACAAGATTAAAAGAAAGGAAAAGATATGAATCAAAGGAGCTATAGATACGCAAAAGACCTCCAAGTAACAATTACTCTAATACATATTTTAAAATAGGAAAAGAAATGAAAAGATATTTAACAATTGTGTAAAACAGAAATGAAGGTTTGATAAAGAAGATGCAGCTTGCGGTGCTGTTTCATTCGATAAATATACTTTTGGCGTGCAGTGACAGGATATGTTATTTTGACACAAAATGAAAGCGTTACTGCAGATATAGAGACGTAGATATATATATATGAAGACAGCTGTATACACTTATTTATAAATTAGTAGGTGCACGTGGAGTGAAATCTGAGTTTCTGTACTTTCCAAAGCAAAGCTGAAAAATATTCCGTAGGTGAAGCGCTGGACTGAGATAGGTTTAATATTCAAGTGCTGGAGATTATTGGAAATCAAATAAAAATTCGACACGCATTGACCCATCAGAGGATTTAGCGGTGAGGAGGGAGAGATTTTCCAGGGCTTTTGTCGCTAATGTTTCAATGCTAGGCGCTAACTTTAAGAAAGTGTCAGTAGAATAACAAATTGAGGGCATGAAAGGCCATGGAGAGAAAGCAAGCAAGGATGCTCTTGACTTCTTAGCAGTTGCTTAGAAAGGATCTCGAGCTTAATATGGGGACTCAATCAGCGGAGAGCACAAAGCTGGGAAAAGGGGGAGAAAAAAAGTTGGGCTCAGCACGTGCAGTTTGGTCAAGTCGCTTGACTGAGCACTGAATGAGAAACTCCGCGGCGCGGAGCTCCTCCGCCGCAGCGCCGGGCGCCGCCAGCCCCGCCGGCGAGCAGACCCCGCCGGATCGGGCCGGGCCGGGCCGGGCCGGGCCGGGCCGGGCCGAGCCGAGCCGAGCCGGGCCGGGCCGGGCCGCAGCGCGGCTCCCCGCCGGGGGCACCCGGCCGCGCCGCGCACATTGCGCCCGGGCGCGGGCGGGGGCCGGCGCGCAGCAACCCGCCTGGCTCGGGACAGGCGCGGAGGTCCCGCGTGTTGCACATGTACCCAGCTATCGAGACCGCTATCTAGCTGGATAACCGAACAGAGTTTAACTTGCCCCTTTACCAGAGCAGCAGCAGCAGCAGATTTTGTTAAAAGGCTCCGTTATCAAGCTCGGTCTTTCCTTAAGAAACAGCCGGTTTTAAAGCCCAGCTGTAAAGATTTTTAACAGCTTAGCGAATATCACAGATAAGGAAAATCTGGAAGATGCTACTAGGACATCAGACCTTAATGGGCTTCTTCAGCGGTGAAGGGAACTTCATTCTGTTCCCGGTGCGTATTATACTGCAGACAGAATTCGATATATACGCTATTTAATCTTGCTCTGTGACAGAGCTGTTTAAGTGTATACCATGCCTACATTCTTTGTATCAAGACCAAAAGGATGCATTGTTGAAAGAAAACTATTCAAAATCTTTCATCTGATAGAAACGATCCAGCAACTGTGAGGCAGCTACAGCACAATGGTTCTGTCTACATAATAGGTATCTCATAAAAATACAGTGTGTCATTGCAACAAAAAAGTTAAAAGTCTTAAATGTATCCATCTTATATATTGCATGCAGTCAATAATATTCTAACCTTGCCTGCATCCCGCCATTAAATGGTACATGGCACTTTAAAATCGAGGGCATTGTGATTGAAATCCTAGTCTCTAGCAGAGAAAGAGAGGAGTAAGGTAAGTTAAGCGAGGACCATTACAGATGTAATGACCTCAGGGTAAATATTCATTAGGAAGAGGAGATTCCTCCTTCTAATACCTAGTCTATTTTCTTTGGAATGCAATATCACAGAGCCTAATGTATTATCAAGACCCACGATTTAAAAAGAGATTATTTCCAAGTGTGTTGGGTCGAGTTTGGAGGATATTTTTCCAGATACTTTCCTCAAGTGGGACGAAAATGACAAGAACAGTTACAAAAAAACCCCACCTTGCTCATTTTATTCGGGCGACTGGAGAAGGTTGTTCCTTGCTTAGCCCCCGAAATGAGAGAAGAGTGCACATTTAAACAGCGCGGTTAGCAGCCCTGCCTCTCTCCCTTCCCTTGGTAGGTGCACTTAGCCGGTGAAAAGGGAGACTACACACGACCACGGGAGACTGAGTTTTCCTCCTGAACTGCACTTCTCTTTCTGAAGAACAGGAGCTCCGACCTCTAAACCAACTGAGACTGGCATTTAAAGTAGCTGAGAACAGCGCTGCCGTGTCTTAATAGGGTCACATAGGAGATTTGAGCCTTTTGATTTGCAGACACAAGGAATAACTCCCTCGGAGCCCTTGTACCTTTTTTTCCCTAATAAAATAAAAAGAAAGCGGGGTATATTCCCCCCCCGACACCCACCCAAAAAAAGAAGGGGGGGAGGGAGCGGATCGGCACGTCTGGCTGTGCCCAAGCTGCCCAGCGCCGGCGGCCGGCGGGGGCGGCGCTGGGGCCGCGGAGCCCCGCGGAGCCCGCGCAGGGCAGAGGCGGCCGCGGCCGCGCAGGGCCCGCTGCCGCGGGGCCCCCGGGGAGCGCCTCTCGGCTGCGAAACCCCACGACAAGTGCTGCTCTCGCCCCCCGGCGCCGTGCTAACGCGGGGAGCCGTCGGGCCCCTCGGGGGGGGCGGTTTGACAGTTTTGCACAGCTCTGAGTTCAGACGGGTCGAACTCTCGACGGCTCCGCAAAACAAAAGTACTTTCGGATCCCCCCGCGCCGTGGGATGCTCGTTGCAATACTGACCCCTGCTCGGGGACCCTCAAGGTGCCCCCTACCCCGGGGAAGGGGGCGGCGGGCCCCATCCCGCCGCCCCCGGCCCCGCGGCCCGAGCAGCGCCGGCGCCCCCGGCCCCTCTCGCCAGCCCGGGGCGGGGGTGGGAAAGCGCCAGGAGCCCTCGGCCCTTCCCCCGCTCCTGCTGGGGGGGCTGCCAGCAGGAAAGCAAGGAAACCGCCCCCCAGACCCTCGGTGTAAACTCATTTCCCAAGCAGTGGATCTGCTCTGGGCTGAATTCTCGGCTCCCCCGGCTCGTACTGAAACCTGCTAGTTAACCAGCGGCGCCGTTATGTCTTTTTCTTTTTTCTTTTTTCTTTTCTTTTTTTTTTTTTTGGTAACATGAGAAAATCCCCAAACTTTTGCAGGTGGACATAGGTGGACGAAGCAACACCACGATCCCGACAGGGGCACAGAGAAATCAGCCTCTCTCCTCCCTGCGTCCGCAGGTCCGGTGCCGTCCTATAGGTTCAAGTGCCCCTAAGGATTTGGGAACAAAGGCAGCCCAGCCCAGCTCCGCCACGCACAAATCTCCATTGTAATGCCGAGCTTCTCCTTTTTTTCTTTCTTTCTTTTTTTTTTTTTTTAACTTTGCCCTGTTTTCCAGCCTGCAGTTACTGAAGGTCAGATGGAGAGGTCATGGCTCTGCATCCCCTATAAATAGATTTTGATATTTAGACAGCTATTCCTACTCAATATTATTAACGTACAGGATAGTGGCGAGAGATACCGTTTGCACCGAACCTGTTATTCACGAGTGAGCAGCATCTGCCGAATACAATTCTCGTCTTTTTGCCCTGTTTGGTCATAGCGCAATCAATAGGGCGAAGGACGTCTTGAGGCTGGGGTGGGGACAGGGAGATGGTTGCAAGTACAGTGTGGAAACTGTAAAAGGGCTGCAGAGAGCTGAAGTCAACCGCCAGGTAGGCACAGACCAGTTACAAGTGGGCAGAGGACTAATTCAAGAGAGTCTAGCAGAAAGCTGCCAGGCAGAACAGCGCTGGGTTTATTCTGGAGCTTCTGACACTTTGCTTTAAAACACGGTAAGTGTTGTTGAGCTGGAAAGGTCTCTCTCCCCCCGCACATACACAGCCCGATCTCCCCCGTTTCTCACTTTAAAAATCGCGGGCTCCAGGTAGATCCAAACTGGAGATTCAGAGTTCACCACTAGACCGTTTATTGTTCACAGGGCATTCAGGGGAAGAGAAGGTCTTCAGCTGTGGGTAGTATTTTGAGGGAGCAATAGGAATTTTTGCTTCCATTCTGCAGAGCATCCTCTCCTCCGTTTGACCCCAAATCCTCCTTTGCCTTTCGCCACATGCAGCGCGGAGAGGCTTTTACACTCTCTAGCGTTCCTGGGTGCCTGGACTTTTATCTGTGGTGCGATTAAATTGAAATTCACGCCTGGGACTCCAGTGGAGGCTTTAAAGCAAACAAACACGCGCGCCGGGTACCCGCCGGAATGTGCTTAGAGGAGCTGGCAAATTCCCTGGAAGCTGCGTCTCCTGGTGAAGTCCCTGTGCGCGGTGTCCCCCGAGTCCCTGTGCCCAGCCCGGCGGCGCGGGGCCGGGGCCGGGGGTGCCCGGCTCGGTGACACCCTGGCGAGCCCTCCCCGGGACGGGAGCACCGGGGCCGGCCTCAAAACCCCGCTTGTCCCCCGTGTGCGGCTTTGCTGGCCCAAACGTGGTTCCTACGCCTCCTGCAAAGCAAACCCCCCATGTCGCTGGCGAGTCCGCAGCACCAAGATTGTTCTAATTAAGATCTCTTGTAGCACGGCGGAAAAACGCACTAGCTCGTCCTTCTGTGTTTGCAGCCACTTACCTGGCCTGGGGGTTGAAGGAGCCAGCTTTTTGCTTGCTCGTGAACTTTGTGGTAGCCTGAGGAAGGGGAGGGAGGAGGGGAGAGAGGCAGTGAATGGTTTAATTTAATCAATAAAGTGTCTAAGAGAGTTGGCGAGATTTGATTCTCTCCCTTCGCTCGTTTGACTCAACCTCTAAGGTCCACGTGTAACATCTGGTAGTTGTGCGTGCGTGTGTATACTGGAAGGGGGGGGGGGGTTCCTTATTTTCAGGAAAGGGATTATTGCCAGGAAAGAGGCACAAAGGAGGCAATTTTAGGATGGTCCGACTTCCTAAAGCTTTCCGGTCTTAAAGCCAGCCCGAACAGCAACGAAACAAACTTTCGGCCAAACTTTGTTGAAGCTTTGGATGCACCAGCGCGTTTCCCTGCTCCGCCGGGGACCCGCCGGCTCTGCTCGGGCAGGGAAACGGAGCCGCGCGAAGCCACGCGAGTCCGTATCGCTGCTTGTGGTCGGCTCGGCTCGGCTCGGCTCGGCTCGGCCGGCCGCGGGGGCAGGTCCGTGGGCGGCGGGGCGCGGGTGGGAGCGAGCGCGGCGCAGCCCCTGCTGGGGCGCTCAGCCCCGGTCACCGCGCCGGGACTGCGGGGAGAGGGTTTTATCCGCTTCGCTTCGCTTCGCTTCGCTTCCCTTCCCCGGGGTTTCTTTGGCTTGAGGTGTTTCTTAGGGCGAAGCATTGCGGAAGTCGTCCTCGTAAGTGAAATCGGAGTTTTTGTGAAGTGCGGTCCCCATATATTTTTAACCACAGTGATTACTAAATTAATAGCAGGCCCTAAGACAGATGTCAAAACGTCTTGAAAATGTTTATCTGTGAATAATTGAGAAGGTGGTAAGACGCATTATCTGATTGTATAATGAAATATGTATGAGGAACAGCTGTTTGCAATAGTCACCTCCCGTCGTTTCATTAGCCTAGAGCCTCCTCTTTAAAGAAGTGCTTCCCCGAAGTTGGCCAGTCAGCGTCAGCCACTTCCGCCGCCGGCCGCGGCCGAGCCGCGCCCGCGGGAGCCGCAGCGGGACGGGGAGCGCGGCCGGGCCGGGCCGGGCCGGGCCATGGGCTCTGCCCGCGGCACCTCTCACCGGCGGTCCGCTCCGAGGACAGGGGGCGGATGGGGCTCGAAGACGCCTCTCTGGGCAGTGTCAAGCTGAAGACGGTGCCCCAGGGGGAAGGATGCGGGATGCTCACCTCGGCAGCCCAAGCAAACAGCCATTCAAGGTTTCATGCCGAACAGCAGCATCCTCGTCTGCTTAGTGTTGACATAAACTTCCAGACCTCGAGCATATGCTATTGCACAGCGTTGTTTATGTGTGGTACCAGATGTTGCTTTGCATCCTATTGTCTGGAGACAATGTTTAGTTCAGGTTAAAATATCTTTACTTAAACTGCTCAGTTGGCCATTGTGTGAGCATTAGTGAAGTGTCATGGAGAGGTGATGGGAAGTCCGGGGAGGTTAGCTCTCCGAGCGTGGCCAGGAGGTCCCTGGTTCATGGTGGGGTTACAGCCACCCCTGTCATCTTTTGTTTTCCCTCCTCAGAGAACCCTTGTCCTTCCTCTAAAAGGATGTGCCCCGCTCTCTTTCCCTTCGGAGCTTTCTCCACCGGTGTCATGAAACGGCCCGATGTTTGTTTTTCTAGTTCCCCTAAATCTCCCGAAAGAGGAAAGCAAAGCGCATTTTTGCGTCACCGCCACCCCGGGCCGGGCCGGGCCGGGCCGGGCGGGGAGGCCCCACGCCCTGCCCGGGGGCTGCCGGCGCCGGGGGAAGCCAGCCCCGGCCGCAGAGCTCACGCTCCAGCCGGGGCCGCGGCCCCTGCCCCGGAGCCCGGCGCGTCCCCGCGGCGGCGGCGGCGGCGGCGGAGGGGGCGGTGGGCGCCGGGGCCGCGGGGAGCAGGAGCGGCGCGCCCGGAGCCTTTTCTTCCCTTTCAGCCAGCAGCCTGGGCCAGCCGCAGCGGCTGACCCGTGGCAAGACTTTTGCTCCGGGACAGAGAGAGGGGGAAAAAGCTATAGACTTTAATCCGATTTCTCCCCAGACACTTCTGGTATGTTGTTGTTATGCATCTATACGGAGATCACTATTTATAAATGAGCGCGTACGGTCAGTCGCAAAGACTTTAAGAACCTGGATTTGTGTCATTAAGTTGAGGGCGGGGTAGAGTGACTTAGCAGGGGACGGAGGTGCCGGAGAGCCCCGGCGGCGGCCCCGGCCCCGGCCCCGGCCCCGGCCCCGGCCCCGGCGGCGCAGCTCGCCCCGCTCCCTGCCCTCGCAGCCCCGGCTCGCACAATGGAGGCGCATTTTCCTGCCGACGAGGTGATCCGCAACGCGCGGAGGCTGTGTGAGACCAGCGCCGGTAGCCGCGGTTTTATAGGTCGAGATAAACCCGACCCCCTCTGCTCCCTGACATTTGTAAAGCCACTTCAGGATGCAGTTAACATCTCTCTAAATGCCCGAATTAAACAAAAACCCACCTCGTGTATTTCAGCGTTGAGAGCAGAGCTTTTGCAAAGCAATGCACTATGTAAAGTAAATGTATTTGTGTTATTCCTCGCGTTTTTGCTTGCGCATAATCCCTTATGCCTTTTATTATAATCCTACACATTACAGTTAATCTGTAATGATACTGCTTCAGAGGGACCTGTTGCACACAGTGATGGTAATTTGTAACCTTGGTAACAGTTTTAAATAAAGATTATAACAATGATGTCAACTGTTTTTATTCACCATACCGTAAATGGGGTCTCGACATTATTATGTCTGTAGAGGACAGAGTTTAAGAAACAGTTACGAGGTTCCACTTTACTTATTATAATGCGAGCTATCACATTTTAGCTTGTCCTTAGTAAACATGATCATGTTTCTAAATAGTATAAAGATTTCAAACTGCTGAGGACTCCGTAAACTTTAATTTTCTGAATGAGGGGGATATTATTATGAATTAGGGTTATCAGGATCCAAGTACCCTTACCAAGAACATTTTCGTCTTCCAGAGAAATATCTCAG
The DNA here is from genome assembly GCF_036417845.1 of Apteryx mantelli. Lineage (NCBI taxonomy): Eukaryota > Metazoa > Chordata > Aves > Apterygiformes > Apterygidae > Apteryx > Apteryx mantelli. Next base: position 38,930,263 of record NC_089980.1, on the reverse strand, counting down.
AATAAGCACTACTTAGAAACCCTAATGAATAATGCTAACACTGAGTCTACCATTAGCTTTCTGCACAAGCTCTACCCTCTATTAAAGCTAACATAAAATTCTCACAAGCTGAAAGCAAAATTAAACGTAATTGCTTTTATTTACCTATTGCTTTTATATCATTAAAATATTTTTAGCCACATTTATTAAATAGCATTCACTTCGATTATTACCTGCCATATCTATTAATCCATTTTTTGTGTATTAAGTACACCAGCTTTAGCTATTAAAATATGTATATATACATATGTATAATAACATATAATGTATTTGCCAAGATAAGTTTCAGTTCCCATTAACAAAAATATTCTTGTGGAAGATGCTATGAAGCGTATTTTTCATGCACACTTATTAATAATCACAGTTGTCAAGAATTAGATATGCACAGATTGCAAATGCAAAGGAAATATTAGATGCAAAATGAAATATACAGTAGAATTGAAGCGTAACCATTTTTCCTCCTTAAAATAAAAAATTTACAGAGTGAAAAACCGAACTATTAAGCTTACTTAAAAGATGGCTTTGTTGGTTTAATTATACTGTAGTTATTTTATAAATATGTTTCAAAGGAAGCTTGCCATATTGAATGTCAATGAAGCCTGTAAAGAAAAGACTTACAAAAGCTAATGCATACCAAATACAAAATTTTAGTCATTAGCATTCCTATTTATTACAAACTAAAGGAACCTATTAACAGACAAGAATTTCTATTTAGCTAGCATTACAATGTTTAGCCATTAAAATAAAAAAAGACAAAAAAATGATTTTCTCCCCACTTAGAACTGCATGTTCTTTTTTGCTTAGAAAGACAAATGTATCAAAAAACCTGATAAGAGAAACTATGATTCTTCATTATTACTGGCTATATCAAACCAAATCCTGCACTTTTTTTTATTTAAGCAAAACTTTTGCTCTTTCTGAAGAGGAGGATTTGTCTGATTAAGGGCTTCAGACAGTTCGCACGCATCTTAACAGCTGAATTTGGGGGACTTCCAACTATGGCAGAACATAGGTTGGCTTTGGACTGATGACGGCCTACGGGGTCAAGCCTGGAGGCTGCAGGGCCTCATCCAAAGGCAGTGGGTGCTTTCCTCTTGCACTTGGTAGTTTGGATCATGTTCAGGATGTGGATAGCCCCCATCACGCTAGCACCGAGGGAGGAAGGACTAGACCATTCAACAAGTTAGGCAGGCTGCTACCCAGAAGTTTATTTTCAGTATTTGTCACAAAACCAGCATATTTATTCATGCACTGCCTAGTTATTCAAGAATTTCACTAATACCTCTGAGCCTAGCATTTACACTTTTCAAAAACTTGCAGGAAAATATACTTTTGCTTCTTTCAAAGATAAGTGTGTACACCTGTAACACGTATCAGAGCTTCTTAAAAACATTAAGCATATTACTATATAATATATATTATATATCACATACAAAAGGCAAATAATTTTTCCTGTGTTTTTCATTGAACTGCAGACTTTTATATAAAAGCAGAGGCTTTTGGGGGCATTTATATTTATGACAAGGTAGCAAACCGACACATCTTTTCTCCCTTATTGCATCTGACACAGTCCTTGTCTCCTGAACTTGTGAGTATCATCAGCTCCTAGAGACTCAGTTGTGTCTATTCAAATTGTCAGAGAAATTCAAAACAAGACCAAAGAAGCAGCACAACTGCTACAGAGCTTCTGTATGACGGATGCTGTCAAACGCCTATTTTGCCTCAAAGATTACTTCAATTTTCAAAGAATTGGGGGAGGAGGGGTGGGAAGTGGTTCAGGAAAGTTCATGCAATGCTGAGCACAACCCATCGGTTTAATCTTTGTTTTCTGGTTTTCATTGTTCATTTATAAAAGAGGCTTTAAATTTAATTTAATAAAGGGTTCAATTTGACTAAAAAGGATCACCTTTGATTTTGATCTTATGAGAACAGAATGAAGAATCTTACAAAGAAAATGCTCTGTATAAACATCCTGCCCAAGAAAGGAAGGTTCGCCCTTACTCCATCTACAGGATCTGTGAGTACAAGAAATTTGTTCTGCTCAAAGGTTTAAACTCTTAGGCTTTATGATGTCTTTGTAAGGACTGCTTGCTTACAGCTTTTACGTGAACATATGAGAAGTTTAACTGAAACAGTTCCATGATCAACGTATCTTAGAAGGTAGAAAATGTTTTGAATATGGGAGTCCCTGTACGACCCCAGCTCTGTGATCCATGTTGCTGCTTTTCACTAATGAAAACAAAACTGATCTGAAATTTGCATGAGTGAGATGTCTGGGGATAACAGTCTCATGAAATGAAAATGATGCAGGCTGTCTCTGATTTTACTGAGATAAATGAGAATTTGGGAAGAAGAATCTCATGGAAAATTAAATATAAAAGCAGTTAGAGTTTCTGAAATTTTAAGAACCCTCACTTCTCCTTGGAGGTGTTTTTGGAGTCAAAGATCACTTCCCTCTACTATCAATGAACAGTAATGGCTCAAGAGGCTGCAAACAGACAACCCAGATTAAAAATAAGCCTGAAGGAATCTTGATGTTGTCTCTCAAGTGTTGTAACTTTCACAGTGAGAGTTTTTTCCAGGTCAGCATGTCTATAAACCAAAATGAAGCTGATCCATAGATCTACAAATCAGGTGCTCCCGGAGAGAAAGGACACGTCTTGAAGGTCCTTCACTTACGCTTAGATGGTATGCTAGATAGCCACTCTCAGAAGTTTTCCGACAGAGGAGTTTTCTTTTGCAACAATGTCGCTGCCTACCAAAACCAAATTGATTTCTCTGTAAGCCCTGTTGCTAGAGTGGTAAATATATCTAAAGGAGAAATAGTAAAAATGTAATTGAATGAATTCCAGATGAAGTTCAGACAAAAAAAAGAGCAGTCCTATGGAAGAAAAAGTGGTGTGATGAATCATTCCTTTGTTCCAACTGTCCCTTTAATACAAAGTATAATACAAGTGTTTGAACAAAAAAGCTTAAATCACTGCATTCGCAGCAATACTTTCTCTTTTTCACTTTAAACCATCCATAGTCTTTTGTAGCAATATACAGTATGCAACAGAGCAATTTTGGAAAGATTCATCTATCAAGTCTAACAACTTTCTGGTGTAACTTCAGAAAGGTTTATTGCTTATTCATGTGGAAGTGAGTACACCCAACTCGTTTTGCCTGGTTTTGCTACTTTTGCTGGTTTGCGAGGCTGTTCTGGTAGCTGCAAATGGCTTCTCAAGTGACATTTGTTGACATTCAGTGGCGTATATTTATCAGTATTCTTCACCCTGCTTCTATACATGAAATTCATTTTATTTTGTTCTTCATAGCAACCTCCTTTTCTGTGTCCATGCCCTAAAAATGATAAATGGCAAAGTGGCGTATTTCCCTAGCTGCACTAAAATGTCACTGTGAAAAATCTTTAATGGACTAAGTGTAGCTTTTCAGGTTATAACTTGTCAAGTTACGGAGAAATTCTAGAGTTTCTCCTTAATCCACAGTTCTTTGGAACCACACAACTGCAGGCAGAGACTAATTATAAGTTACACCAGTCAGAGCAAGACAAAAATAAATGAAGTAGAAACCATTTGATAGAGACTAATTTTATACTTGCTTTCTGTCTTTGTGCTTTGTTACCTGATTTCCTCTATTTAGGCTAATGCTAAATGTGCCTTACTGTTTATGTATTAATATGTGTGTATGCCAAGACCTATGTTATTTTAAAGACGTTGCTTGTAACTAGAACACTGAATTTATTTATACTACTCTTACAACTAGGGGTGCCAAGAGAAACTGGAACTCCTTTGTGCTGACCAAAGTAATGATATACATTAAGGAACATTCTCTGATGGCACCTGTGATTAAAATGAACAATAACTGAAAAGGGATAGGTGAGAGGAAATACATCATTCCCCTTTTATAGATCAAGTGCTAAAATAGTGGAAGAATGACTGACTTAGACTCTAAGGCAGACTCAGAAATGCAATGTCCTTGCCCTGGACTCAGTGGTCTAGAAGACTATTCTGCTTTTACGTTTCCATTCTTTCTTAGAAGTCCGCAATCATCTTTTCGAGTACAATACTCAGGCCCACAAAACACATGAGTAAGAAGAAGCAGCTTTAAAAAGCATTTATCCCAAATCTGACCACAGATGCTAGTTAGGAGTCACTTTTCCTTAGTCTTCTTTACCTTTACCCTGAACAGTTAGAAGAAATATCTTAGCTCTTTAGAGCTGCTTTCCCTTTCTATGATCCTAAAGCACCATCTTCAGATTTTCCCTCATTTAAGAGCCAGAGAGTGCAAAAGGAATGAAATAATAGAGCCAAGAGGAACATTTGTTTTGCAGTGAGTGGTGAATGGTGCATTTTATCGGACAAAGCATCATTTTTTTTGGATGCTGAGGGACAATAGCACCAGCTTAGTTCTTCCTATGAAGTAGGAAGAGGCTGAAATTATTTTTACTTGATTCCCCCACTCCTTGTGCATCTGTGGTGTTTTCTTTACCAATGAGAACAAGAGGTCATAAGCCCTGGCGCACTGTGCAGCGTAAAATACTTGACTTCTTATCGAGAGCCAGGGTACAAGTGCTTCTGGGTAGAATCTGTTTTTCTCCTCTCCCATTCTCTACACCAACTTTTACCCTATTATAGACATGCTATTGCAAGGCCTGTGCACTCTTATAACCATACCAGTTCTACAGGGGCCACATTTCACCCTTAGGATTTAAATGATGCTGATACTGTGTGATGACTTCTTGCAAAGATGGAACTTTAAATCACTGTGTCTACAAAATATATCCATTGGGGAAACACCTCTTTTCTGATTAACCTTAAAATCATGTCAACCTTAGGAAAAAGTATGTTGTCAGTTCATCAGCTTTCCCAATAAACATTTTCAAGGCTTATTTACTGTGTATGCCTAGATCAGCCAATATTTTGCATTGGAGCAGAGTTCAGATCTCGTTTTATTTCTGAAGCAAAGTTACACAGAAAAGAAACCTCTTTCATTAGAATAATTGATACCAATAGTGGAAGGAAGGTTTTTGAATACAAAAGAGGACTTATTTCTGCAAGCTTTTTTTTTCCCCCCCTCCCAGTTAAAACACTTGTTCTAAAAGAAAATACTACTTCTTCCTACAGTCCTCATCTTACCCTCGGACCAACTACAACAGCAGTAGTATTAACATACTTTGGTATGTGTGTATATACATATGTGTGTGTGTATATATATATATATGTATGTATGTACGTATGTATTATATATATATACCTGTCCTGCAGGTGTGGTTAAAATAAACTTGCAGTGTCTTTGAGAGGAAATCAAGACACTTTCTCCTCGCTAAGAGGAACAAAAATTCAGCTGCTGACCGGAGTCAGAGCGTGGCTCTGAGAGTTCAGCTTTTACTGCTCTGACACTGCACTCACCTGCAGGAAGCACAGGCAGCTGCCTGTTCCCTATGCACACGGCCAGTGTAACCTGGATTTTATATTTCTTCAGAGACAAGCACACGAAGCTCTCTGGGTCTGAGAAAGCAAATCAGCATCTTGCCTTCGTGCTGAAGTTGCCAGTGGTCCACCTATTTTAGAGCGTGGCATTATAAGGACTCCAGCTATTCTCATTTATTTAGTTCGCCTGTTGATGGCCTTTCAAATACAACCGGCTTCTGGGTGCTCAAGCGCCACAGGGGATGGTTTGGCTTTGAGAAAAGACAGGGAAAAAATGGAAATAAAGCAGTTTCCTAAAAGGCTTATTTATAAGAAACATTGCCATCTGTGGCTCTTTTTTCCCATGGAGAACACGATTTATCCTGATGTTTGACATGTATGAAGATACAACCACTGTCTTTTGCCAGCATCAAAAGGAAGCCTATATTCAAAGATCTACAGTCCATGTTGCAGGCAGAGATTATCAGCTACTTCAGATTAAGCACATATAATATCACTGGGACCAAACTGGATATTGTATTACCATCCTTTTTAATCAACCTTTTTATTCGTGTTTATAACTGTATGTCTAATAGTTTGCTTGAAAAGCAAAACATTAAAATGAAAACAATGCACATCTTTCCCACTGAAGTGGTGTACCTGATAATTAAATTCAAATACTTTTTTCTTAATGAAATTTTAGAAAAGAGTCAAAATTACAGTAGAAAAAGAAAGGTTCAGTCTGACCTTTTCAAGAGCACTTGGCTGGGGCCTAATTTTGCTCCAGTTCATTGGGAACAGAGCTCAGACAACACTATAGTGCAGAGTAATTTCACCCTTAAGCAGGGGCAGATTTCCTGATGATCATTTAAGGGAGAGGTAGCCCCTTCCCTGCCTCCTTCCCCAGGCTGCAGAACAACACCGTGGCCAGGCCTCTGTGCAACCCCCCATAGACATTACAGGCACAGTCGTCTCCGCATAAATCCCTTTGAGGATCTGGGCATGAGCGTTTTGGAAAATCCCACCCACATGGGACACCCATAGGTCAAACAAAAAATAGCATAAGCTATTAGGTAAAGCTATAGCTTATAAAAAGTTATCCACAAGAAAGGTACACAGGTTAGTGCTGCTCCAGGGCATCCTTAAAGCACACTTCAGCAAGTTACGAAGTTATCTTTGGAAAGCAATCATACCAGGTTGTCAGCCCTATAAGGGCAGATTTAGGTATCTCTGACATGTCAGTTGTCTTCTTTCCCACTTTATTGTGGCTATGATATTTCAGCAAGAGGTAATTGCTGTTATTCCATCAACTGAAAATCCACAGAACTTTCCTCTGTAAGCGTTTCTTCAGTGCGTACCCTGGGTATTTCCCCATCACAGTACTGCATCTCTGAATTCATCTATGTGTTTGCTTAACTCTCACTCACAGGTCAGTGCTTGTTTGTCTGCAGTTTTTCTTTTTTTAATCTCAATTTACAGAGCATAAGCTTCACAGGCAAAACCTTTTTCCACAAAAGGCTCCATTGTTTTTATACTAGCCGTATCATTTAAAAGGAGTAGATTATTTTTGTATCTCAGAAAGTAATACAGGTCATCCTCCTCCCTCAAAAGGTTGGTGTCTTTGTAGAGAAGTGGACTAATCTAGTGGTTTTGCTAGTAATTTGTACTGTTGATGATGCATTTTTGTTGCAACTTCTTTCAAAGTTTGACTCACTTCTCTGTATATTCACCTGGAATACTGCTTTGCAAATTGGACTCATGATTTCTTCTAGCTAAATCTAAAGCAAACAATTACAAAATGGAAACTTGTGGAATGAGCAAAGATAGCTCCCAGAGAACGAAGTCTTAATTTGACTACAAGGTGAGCACAGCAACAATGACAATGACAGACAGCAGATTGCATCCTGATTTTAGCTATGCCACGGCAAAGCCACAACAACTGCAGCACCTTAACCCTAACCCCAGGTTCTCAGCTGTGTGCGCAGCAGCAGCATTTTGTAGACAGAGGCTAGATAGAGAATAGGGCGCAATCCAGCAGAAATCTTTAGCATAAGTGATATGATATTTCTCATAGTCCTACCTTGCATAAAAAATACCCTTTGGAGACAGTTGCTGTTTTGGCAAATGAAATTTTGCATATTCTTTAAAGATGCCACTCACATAGGATATTCATACTCTGTTGTAAAGTAACTATTTGAATTGAATATGATTTGGCTGCTTTCTGGGTAAGAAATGCAGGCTATTTTAGGCTGGCAATTAGCAAGAGGAGCTGAAGTGGGGCTTAGGAAGGGGAGAAAATATATCTTCCATTCAGCGCTGTCATTACTGTAGTGTTCTATGCTCCTAGCAACTTTCGCTGGAAGATAGTGGAGATCTGCTTCATAACAGCAAATCTGTTTCATAAAAACAAATTATTTCTAGAGTGTTTCTCTCTTCAGAGTGTTTCACCAAAATTAACACTGAGAAGCTGCTACTGCTGTAATCACATCACTTTTTGAAACTCCCCTGTTTATTTCCTCTCATGATGGTGTACCAAAACTTACTAAAACTCAATACCACTTCCATCCTATTTCTATGCTTTAATTTCCTCTGCTTTTTCCACTGTACTCCATTTCTATTCTCTTTGCTTTGCTTATTCAATTTTTCCTTCTGCCCACACCTGCCTCCTCCCATCTCCTTCCTGAAGCTTGGGACAGCCTGTTTGTGCTTGTTGCCAGAAGGCCCTACCACTGCTCTTTAGAATCACTTTTGAAAATAACTTCATCATTAACTCACGTCAAGTGTTTGGTCATGATTTACTCTGAAGTTGTTTGTCTCTGTTCAGTTGTAAGTATCTTGCAAGAGAAAATATTTCTGATCTCACCATTATGGTTTGTGGCGTTCAGAGTAGAACAGAGTGAGACCAAGTTAACCCACCCCACGAAACTTTTCAAAATTTCACTAATGCTCGAGTTTTTTACTGTAACAAATCCAAGTGATTTTAGATTTTTTGTTTTTGAAAAAGCAAAAAGAAGAGACAGCACATCATCTCACCTGGCATACAGGTTACTCAGGTTCAAATTCCTGACCTGTTGTCTTCCTAACTGCAGATGACTGTGCCAATGCACCCACAGACTGACGGTTATCCTGGGTTAAGTTGCACTCCACAGCTCCTGCTAGAGATGATCTACTTCCTACAGGAACATACTCTTTGGAGTTGTTATTTGAATTTAGGTCACCACATATGAGATGAGCATCTTACAATTGCACTGTAGAATTGCATGGAAACCAAGCTGCACCATCTAATGAAAATTCATTTCACTGAAAAATTCCCAATCAACTCTAATTTGGAAACCTCAGCTGACCTGCAACCACTGTGAGACATGTATAGTAAGAGACAGATCTTGCTGTGAAGGGCTGGCTTGTTAGAGAGAGGAAGGCTGAGAAGAACAGCAGAATGGAAAGGTGAAATGAGTCACTCAGAATCATGCAACAGGTCTGTGGCAGTTTTAGGTCTTCCCAGGCCCAGCCCTTGCTACCTCTCACATCCTGAGCTTACAAACACTTGTGGGTTATACTTTCCCTCGCCATCTTTCCACTAGCTGGACTGTTCTTGCATGTGGAGTAATGCACTGGTGCACAAGTTCAGCAGTTTTGAACTTTCTTGGTCAGGATGAGACATCATGTACATATATAGCACCACCAAAAACTCTGAGGTGATAGATAACATGCATGTCATGGTAAGGTGATAGAAAGGTAGACTGTGCTGTTCCAGAACAGAAAAAGGGACAAACAAAAATCAAATATTGTTTAAATTAAAGCGTGTCAACTGCTCTGAGTGAGGTAAGAAGTATCATTCATGTTTTACAGATAGGAAAATCTAACATAAAGTGACCCATCTGAGTCTATACAGGTTGTTAAGCCAATGCCATGGTTAGAATGTGACTCCATGTTTAAAATGGTAACTTTTCCCTTTAGAAGCTTCCCTGTGTCCCTGAGACTATAAAAATTTTTATTCCAAAATTTTTATTCCAAGAGTGACCTTTTTCATATAGTCTTGTGCTGATTTGTAGAAACAAATTAGAGACAGCTCATGGTATTTTACAAACAGTGTAACAGTGTATTTTGTATGTTTTTCCCAAGAGCTTTCTGAAACTAAAATTTCTCTTTGAGGACAGCTGGTCCATGCCCGTGAGGAGAAAGATGGTTATGGTAAGGCTGAGGTTAATGATTTTAATTTGCAGTTTTTGTGGGAATATAATTTTGCTTCTGTAGAAATTTCTGTCACTCTATTGTTTTAAGAAAAGCAAAGATACTTAAATAAGGCTTTACATTTTATTATCCCAAAACACATTTAATTTCATTTTACTAGATAATGTTGGCATGCTAATAAAATAATTGTTATTTCAAACATGCTTTGTGAACTTGAACAGCAAAGTGAAGTTTGTATATTTAATCAAATCTATTCAGTAATGCTAGTGAAAGATGCAGCAGTGTTTTCCATTAATATTTGCTTGACTTTTGAAATGCATGTACATTGGCCAAGTTCTCATCCTTGTGGGTCCACTTTCTATGATTGTCCAGCAGTTGAATTATTTTTCATATGAATGCTTGCAGAAAGTTAAAAAGGCAAAAAACCACAAGGTCACATGGGCAACTATTCTTGCTGGAAGAGCTTTTACAGACATCTGTTCCAGGGGCAAAAAAATCCATGCAGCCTATCAGGCCATGAGTTGTAAGGTGGGTCATAGGCCAATTGTAATTTCCAGAACTATATAGTGTTTTCTCAGGAATATTTGGATGTATTCAAAAATGGCTTCCATTTCTCATTTTTGCCCCTTATGTAACACATGGTCCTTCTATGTGAGATCGTGACTTTTGATGCTTGCCTATTTCCATTAGACAGTTTCCAAAGGCAAAAAACGTAATTATAAGAAAAATCTCCACAGTACTACGGGGCTTGAGAACTGGATAGGGGATCGTGAGGTGAAAACTGCATATGGACAGGCAGTGATGGAGGTGTGGGAAACCTTGCCATATGAATGGGGACTGGAGCTGTGGGAAGCAGTGGAGAGGCTGGGGGGACATTTGAAGAGACAGCGCAGAGTGAAGGTATGAAATGAAAGGAACTGAAGGAGAACCACGTGGAGGACACAGGAGCAGAACAGGAGATTGTGGCGAAGGTGAAGAGCCTGTGAGGGAGACCAAGGATGAGCCAAATGACCCTACAAGGCTCCCTGTTGCTTTTAGCACGGATAACCAGAGTTAACGCTCCAGGAAGAAGCCTGAAGGGAATCTGCAGGATGTTCTTTCAGTGTGTGTATATATATATATATATATATATATATATATATATATATATATATATCACTAAAATCTATACATTTTCTTTAAGCAACTTTCTCCTCTAATTACTGTTCAGGGGATCTAGCCAGAAAAAGACAATCTCTGATGGACTTTTGGTGGTAGCTTGGCCGGCAGGAAGGAAGTGACGGCAGCTTTCCAGAGTCCATGTATGTTGTTTTTGCTGTTTGTACCAGGAGCGACCTTGAGCCCTGACACCTCTGGGAGGATTTGCTGTCCTCAGGGAGTGCGAGTAAGAATGGACTCCAAGGGGGAGATCTGAAGGCTCTCTCTAGGAGGCAAAGATGCAAATGTGGATATTCTCATTTATAAGCTGACATTTTTATTAAGCCTTTGCTAAATGGTGTAGATTTAGTACTGCTAATAGTAGAAAAAGACATAGAAAAGAAAATATAAAGTCTCCTAAGAGTCAGTGTTGTTATATACTTGCTCAAATTATCTTAGCTGGAAATCTCATTTGAGATAAGATATTCTCCTTTTCAGTGCTGTGGCTCCTGTTAGGTAATTATAGAAATAGGAATATGATGATTTTACTCTTAACAAACCTGCCGTTCTAAAATGCAATCCAACAGTTGCACCATATTTAAAAATGCTGTAGAATTGCTGATGGAAGAATGATATTCTTATTATGACATAATGAATATCAAATAAACTTATTTAATACAGGAATTTACTATTCCCAATATGTTTATTTTCAACCTCTACGCTGTATTCAAAATGTTTTGTGTAGCATCTCTGCTCTGAAATCTCCCGGGCAAAGTTACATGGATCTACTTTTTCCAGGGGAAAGTGGCAGCTGAACAAAACCTGTTCTTTCAACCAAGCAGCAAAGCAATAGTATACAGCCAAATCCAGTAGTCCTTGTGCTGTAAATCCACATCAGTTCAACTAAAACCAAACATTTGTGAATACTAAATTCACATTAGCATATCTGAGAGTAGAAGTGGGCCTTCCTTTTTGAACTCTCTGGAGTCGGAACTGAAAAAAAGTAGCAGGGTTTAACCTTTAAAGTTTCCGCTGACCTCTGAACAGCCCTTTGGCTCATAACTGCCCTCGTTAATCTGAAGCCACTTGCAAACATTTTAAAAAAAAAAAAAAAAAAAAAAAAGAATGCTAGTTAAGTATACCTCACACACATTGTAGACCAAGTCAACAATTCAAAAGTTTGGCTCTTGTTCATGATGTCTTTATCACCTTTTTAAGTGATGTTCATCTCGGTGAGCAAATTATTATTGCATCAACACAAGCAATGCTTTGTGTCAAAGTACATTACTTCTGTTATTTCCAGATATAGATCTAAATTCTATGAGGTACAAACCAGAGGTTGATCAAGACTTAATTTTTGCAGAAGTCCTGTACTAATATGGAGCCAATTAAAGTCTAATCAAACCTATGAAGAACAGATATTTTAATGCCGCTTTCCAGCAGAGGTGAGTAGCAAATCTTCCATCAAAATTCCAACCTAATCAGACCATTAATTTTTCTTCAGCTGTTGTTTCTTTCACACTATTCACATGGCTGCTTTGCATGCAGTGTCTCTCACATACTCTCCCCATACATATCTTCACTTTGGTCTATTCAATCCAAACTACAGGTGCAAATGACATAAAATGAACCAACAATTTCTCTTGGACAACATTTCACTGCTCACATAGTCGAAAGGATTTAATTAACATTAGAAACATCTACTGCTTGGTGCAAATAAAGTAGTCTAAAATTGACATTTGGTATTTCCTCTTTTAGTTCACACAATGATAGCAAAGTATCTTGCCATTCACATGGAAATTTGCCTTCTAAGTGCCTCTATCCTTAATGGAAAAAATGTCATGGGTAGAACACAAATTTATGAGAGGATGTATGTTTAAGAAGCAACTGCTATACCACAGTGGATGTTCATCACTCAGAGCAAGCATTTTCCTGCTGGAATGTCACAGCAACACAGATACTTCGCACACTCATGCACCATCCCTTACATTCAAGCTGATTCTTTATGCACAGAAGTACTGCACTTGGAAACAGAGAAAAATTTCTGATAAATAATTTTGCATCAAAATATCAAATTCCAAAAATTACTCATACAACCTAATGCAGCACTCTGGCAGTGTAGGTGTGAGAAGAGCCATTGTAGATTTTAAGTGAATGACTTGTTTCCCTTCATAGTTTTGCCAGGTCTTGACATAGTAAAGACATTGATTCTCATGGGCTTTTAAAAAGATAGAGTGTTCATACATGGAGAGCAGACACTGAAAGATCTAGTGAAATAGCTGGTGAAAAGTATTTGGATTTTATGTTGGATACTTATTTATTTAACAATTTGGTGAAACAAAGTGCTTTACTGTATTTTTAACATCTCATCTCCTGCTGTGACATTTTGGAAGATGACTAAATCTCTGGACAAGTTTCAGATCTGTAAAAATTGGCAATTGTTAGGACAGGGCATTCAGTGAACAAGTGAATTAATATCTTGAAGTCCTTTATTGTGTGTCCCTGTATCGCTGCTTCAGTTAAATGTCAGGAACATAAGCATTTAAGAATATTACTTTAAATTCAAAATCCCTTGAAAGGACTCAGATTGAATTTGCAAATCTAATCAAGAGTAAAATGTGCGCCTTGGATTATGTGTTGCTTTTTGGAAGGTTTTGACAAACACATTTAGAAAATACTTTTCCATGACTGAAACGATTAACATAGATCTCAGTTATCTACAACTTAAAACAGAGTCAGTTCAGTTCTTGGTGAACAACTTATTTCCATCATGACAAGCACTAGCTGATGCTCTGACTTGTAGATTAGCATTGGAGGCTAACTGTTGAAGGCTAAAGTGCTGCTGTGTTACTTGTGTGAGTAATCTTACTAGCAACAAGAAAATATAGGAATGGATGACTTGTGAAAGGGTCAGGAATGAGAAAATAATCTTAACTGCCTTCTCATGTCTAAAGATGATCCATGCAGCTATTTCAGATGGACCTCTTGTGTGATGCTACCAACGTCTTCAATAAAGACAAGGCCTCCATCCTTACATCTCCTCTCAGGGGTACCAAAATCACCCCAGCTTTTCAATATATATTCAAATGTGCACACTTGGAGAAGTATTGGGTACATATTCAAATCAATTTGAAATGTTTTCCTCTTAATTTCTGGAATGCTGGTGCCAAAATAACAAGTATAACGATACACAGTAAGCCACTTGCCTCAGTATGTAGGACCAAAAATTACTTATTGAAGAAATTCAGTACAAATTAGGACCATGGAACATTATTTGTTCCCAAAGGGTGACCCTGCCATTAATGGATAATATATATCAGAAATAATATATGATTAATTTTTTGATCCAAGTAGCCAAATCCTACCACTGAACTATGCTCAAATTTGCTACTGATGTTAACAAGACTTGCAGATATGCAAGGATGGCAGTGTTGGGCTTACTAACAAAACACCACAAGATAAAAACACTGTAATTTACCAACATCACTTAGCCAGATAGGACTGCCTGATAATAGCAGAAGTTTCACTTTACCGGAACAGCATGGTTAGCTCTCTGCAGAGGCCACTGATCAAATCATCTGCCTGTTCATCTAGGCCAGGCAAATTTCAGAAACAAAAAAAAGATTATTACCCTTTGCAATGCACCAGTTCTTAGTGCATTATGGGAAGATTGCACTGATTGTGAGAGAACTGCATCCATCAAAAACATGTTGTTTCACGCTCCGTGACATACTTGATGTAATAGGAATGGGACAGAGAGAAGAAATTTGGTTGTTGCGGTTATGAAATTCAGAGTCTGGTTATACAGCCTGATGATGACATGGACCTCTGTTGTCACTTGGCAGTGATTATGCAGTCACCCTATTAACTAATAATTATGGATGGGTTAATATTACATGAAGTTGCACTCTATCTAAAAAGAAAATGAGTACTGGCTTGTCAAGGACTCAGATAAAAGGTATTTTGATTTCCCTCACCTTAGTGCTGGATGTCATTGTTGATCTGTTATGATTTTAGCTTCAACGGATAAAACAATAGGAGGGCCAAAGGCTGGTGCTCCTTCCCACAGCATTCTGGGACTGATACCATGTGTGCAAGATGACTTACAAGAGGTAAGGAGGGTTAGAAATACACTAAGGCAATGTGAAAAACAGAAAATTCAATCTTTTTAGGTTAAACCTTGGGAAAATAGCTGCTACCTTTTTGTCATATAAATATTCACAAATAATAAAAAAACTATGAAAAGGGGCTGACAGTCTTCTTTTTACCTCCTGGTTTAATTTAAACATATCTCCAAATCTCCCTCTGCCCTTACAGTTCCTTATAATGTCAATAGCAAGACTTCTGGTGACTTCAGTGAGAGCAACATTGGACTTTCTTTAGCACTAGCTAATAGCAGAACACATTTTATCACCTGATCGAAAATGGGTAGTCAAACTATGCTGCCATGTTTTCTATATAAATAGCAGAAACAACCAAAATGATCATATAAAACTGTGCCTGATGGGGAAAAAATCTCTCTGTTAGCAGCTTCTACTACCTTGCTTGAGAGCTAATCGCATTTTACATAACAGAGTAGAAGCTCCTCACATCCTCCTGAAATCTTAACACTTTGGCATAACAACAGGTAGCATTTTGGACCAGATTTGCCAAGAAATTCAGATGCCAAAGTGCTGAGGTGTTGTAGTACCTAAAACATTTAGGTCCTGATCTCCACAGTACTAGCTGCTGTTGCGAGTTTGTCATTTGGGGCCCAGGTAAATAGCCATAGACCCACAAGAACAAGGGCCAGTGGAGGCAGAGCCCCGGCAAGGTCTGACCAGGCAGTTTTGTGCCTGGTCCCAGCACCCAGGCTGTTTGTGTGTATTCTCTCACTCCTGATTCACAGCCCCAAACCATCTCCTGAAGGAAGGTACCTAACCCTTTTCTTCAAGGACTTCAAGAACTGGGCAGGTGTTCTCTTCAAGAGCCTGTTGCAAGGGAAGCACACCTCCTAATTCCTCTAGCTCCTTCTCACCTGCCCCTGTCCCTATCCAGCAGTTCATTATGAAGCTAAGATGGAAAAGACACAGATGCAAATCCTGCCTCTGTACAAGGAGATTCAACCTCTCACCCAAGACTGTGCTAACTATTGTCAGCTACTGCTGTTCAAACCATCCCTTTTCCATGGATTCACTGCGGCTAGAGAGCAACAGCCCGTCTGACTCCTTAGACTATTGGAGAAGACACTTTTGGTGGAGATGTGGGTTTGAAAGCTTCAGGCAGAAAAAGGAATTGGAGCCTGAAACACACATGCCCTGGGGAAATGCCAGCGGAGAGACCAGTGCAAAGAGCAACATCACCACATTTTGACAGAAAGCAATACCCAGCAGTGCTCTTATGTTGACCCTGATCTGAGAAGTGCAATCTGAGAATAATGTTTTTAGGTCAGCCCCTATGAGGTGGACATACCTCATGATGTGCATGACATATATGAGTGGTGTAGAGTGAGGCGTGAGAAAGGAAGAGATGCCCTGCCCTGTAAAATGGGAGGCTCCTTTTGATCTGCTTGGTAACAAGTACCCCAGGAATATTAAGGAGCTTTATCATACTTAAGTCTTTGGTACACCTACGCCTTATGTCAGCTTCTGCACAGATGAAGAACATAAAATTTGCTGTACAAATAACAGATACCTACAACACTGAGGGTCGATAACCAGTTTCTCTCTTATCCTATGCCTCTCTGAAAAAGAATAAAGAAAAGGAAAAACAAGCAAAAGCCCTGCATTTTGGCAGTGCTAGAAGACTTGAATTTGTATGCTTAGAAACATTAAAACCCAAGTACATTCCAGGGAAATGGCTTCAGGAGACAGCATTCAGTACATAAAAAGCTACACAAGTAAACTTTAAACATGGAAGCACCAGATCTTAAAGCTATGAATTTAAAACTGCAAAGTGCACAGAAATAAAACCCTTACGGAGACACTAAAATGTCTAATTCATTATTATTTCAAAAAAGATTAAAAAATAATTTCTTAACATTAAAGCACAATCAACCACTGAAGAAATTATTTAAACTTTCCATAAGAAAAAAAACACACCCTAAAATGCTGCAAGGGTATTGATGGCTATTAAATATTTACTTTTCTCTCTAGCTCACACTAGAAAGAGTAATTTGTATTTGGCAGAAACTGGCTGCAATTACATTAGTCAATCCAAAAGCCCAACTTGCTCATACAAAATGCAAACAAATTAGTTAAAATGGTCTAATTAGCAGACTGTAAAAATGCAAAGCAAGGCTGGCATAAAAATGTGTGCTAGGCAAGTATACTTTTACAAAATAAACAGAAAGGCAAATACAAAATAGTCTAATAAATCCTAAGCAAAGAACCATAATGTAAAACTGAATATTCAGATAATATGTATTTTAAATAAAAGTTTGTATGGGCTAGTTAAACATTTTCTTACAACCCACATTAGTTCACAAAAATCTGATTGTTACTGTAGCTGAAGTTCTAATGGGATTTCAGTTCAGTGCTGTGGAGCCATGTAAGGCCAGGTTACATATTCCTTTTTATGTGGGTATACACACAAACATAACTCCTAGTGAAGTCAACTGGAGGGCAAAATAGTTTTGGAAAATGCAAGGATTATAGGATGGGACCTATGGAAGAAAAGTCAAACCATTTCTTAACAAGTTAGGTATTTGTTTTTGTTTCCACAATTGAGATAAATAATTGGAAGTATATGGAAACATGTGGAAACAGTTAAGGTAAATGATAATACATCTTTGTTCTTATGGGAAGTATAAACTATGTGCATTCTCTATGAGGATCCAACTTACTGGTCAAAAAGAGTCACTACAATAGCTGTATTATTGTTGTCATTGATATATTAGACCGAAAAAGGGCTTTAGCATTTCTTGCTTCATAACATTGTTGCAATTTCTTAATCTGTGGGTTTTAGCTCCCTAGTTTACATACCATAGATATAATAGGCCATTATGACTTGTAGTCTGTCATGTAAAAGAAACTATTGTGAAGTAAGGCTCTGAATCTGTCTCCATACATATCCCACCTCACCACATACTCACTGTCCTTCAAACTGTCTAGCTGTCTGGAGCCACATCCTTTCTTCATGTCACCTGAGAGATGGTAGAAGGTGGGTGGCTTTGGCAAAATCAATTAGGGATGCATTCAAGAAACAATAACCATGAACACCCTCTGGCAAAAATATGATCTTATTTGGCATAGACAATCTTTGTATGAAAACTTTGCAAGAGCAGAAATATCTGACTACCCTAAAGAAGAGATCACCCAACAGAAAATAATCATCTGCAAAAGGATAGCAGCACAGCTGTAAGGTGTAGTCATTATCACTTTGAATATACAACAGCTGACTCAGTTATTTTCACTGAAATAGTTGATTGAGGCACCTTGGTTCTCTCACACTGTCCCCAGTCTTGTGGAGACTCTCACTGTGCTGAATATGTTCAGTCCATCACTCTTACTCACGGAGAGTATTTATTTGGTAGCAGAATATCTTACTCTACAAAATATCCCTGCTGATTTCTGTGTCATTCAAACAGTGAGATATTGATGAATATAAAAGCAGGAGAAGAAAGTCCAGTGGAGTTATCTGAAAAATAAAAAGGATACTTCACTGTAAGGATTAAGGAACTAAGTCCTGTGTTATCTGGTATTTGACTTAAAGCATTAAGTTGAGAATGGCAAAAATAATTAGCCACATCACAGAAATTGTCATATTTTTTACTTTCTTACCTATCACCACATATTCCCACCTCACAAAACACTCCACGTACTGTGAATCTCGAATCTCACTGAGCTCCCTGGCAGTGACTGGAGAGACCAAGGATGCTGGACATGTGAGGGAGAAAAGGAGCTCCTGGCATCAAGAAAGCTTATTCAGGAAGTCAAAGCTTGAGGTATGAGGAAAGAAGAGTATTCAGGTCCCACTATATGTTGCTCAACAGACGTCATCAGCAATAGATGGGAGCTAGGATGGCTGCTTCAACTCTGTTACGATCATATCAACACTGCTAAAATACTGTTCACTCCCTCTTTGCAAGATTCATGAGACTGAAGAGAGAAAGGGAACGTGACTCCAAACTAGTGACTACAGGGCTGGTGCCAGTGCCCTGTGTTTTGCCTTCATTGCCTCTGCAAGCAGCTGCAGCAAGCCCAGGTGTGTTAAACAGCTTTCTGCCTGGCGGATGGGTCTGTTCTTTCGTCTCTTTACGTGCTAGCATAAAGCTCTCTTCTCCCCTAGTTGCCAAACATCAGGAAAGGCTTATATAGCTTACTTTTACTGTTTTCCCATTAGAACTATTCACCGCTTGCATACAGTTCACCAGAGAAGGAGGTGAGCTGGGAAGAATATGGTTTGGCCCTGTGCGCCCTGACCCATGTGGGCCACTCTGCCCCTGCTTATCATGAAGCCCAGATCGCCCAACCGAACAACTCAAGAGGAGATGTGGCATATTGCCTCCACCTAACTCTGCAGGGATTAGCACATTTCCTCCCACCTAACTGCTGGGACAAGCAGAGCAGTGTCTATCGTAACCCAGCTTAACAAATAGGTCAGTCTACTTTCACAGAAAACTTAACTCCAAGTCTGCTTATTCTAGAGGAGACACTTCCACCACTTTCAACAGCTTTGGCTCATGCACAGATTGCATGTGGTCAGCTCCATTTTTAGTGAAAGAGGGATGGATAGGGGAAGGAGAGAAATGATGCCCATATACAGATATACTACCTCTAAGTAAGTCTGTGTGAAGAGATATGAGTAGTGAGGAAAGGGCTAAGACTCTTTACGAAAGTGGAACAGGAGAAGAAGATGTTGGATGGGAAAGTGGGTGCGTTAGAAAGTGAACACAACATGGGGAAGGAAAATGATAGTTATAAAGTGGAAAGAAAAAATAAGTACAGAGAACTATATTAAGAAATAATGTGGAAAGAAAAAGAAAAGACAAATGGCAAGTAAGACTAAATGCATATTTCATTACCTAAAACAATGTTTGTAGCTGCTATATAACAGTACAAATCAGGCTTGATTTCAAAGATAAACATGACATGTTCACCACTGGGAGAAGCATGAGGGAAACAAATAAGGAAGAAAGAATAAGAATAAATGGTCAGACAGCAAAGCGAGGTTACTGCTGGTGACCCCCAGGAATCCGGGCTGAGATCTGTGTTAGCACTGAATTACTCAGGGTAGAGAAACTAAAACTGACTATGAAGAATTAAAAAAAATCTCTTGATACAGAGTGTCTGGGTAATAAAATAGAAGTCAATAAATTCCAGGTCAATAAAGATAATGCATGTAGGAAAAACTACATCTAAATGGCAATGAGCACTAAATTAGCTATTTCATCTCAGGAAACAGATCTTGGAGAGGCTGATAAAAATGTCAGCCCAGTGCTCGGCAGCAATAAAAAAATTAAGAATTATTAGGAAAATACTAGAGAACAAATCAGAAACTATTCTGCCAGTGTATAAACCTGTGGTGTACAGCCATCTCATCTCACAAACAATACAGGTAAGACTAGAAAAATATACTGAAAGACAGAAAAGATGGTCAGCTGCACTGAACAGCTTCTGGGTGAGGGCTGTTTAAATAGAATAAGACTTCTGTGTGGAAAAGAAATGATTGAAAGCTAACATAGGGGGATATTACTTCAGGAGACACAGAGGCGGCAGATATGAAGGATTATTAACTATTTCTCAAAACACAGAACAAGTGGTATAAATCAAAACATCTGGGAACAAACCAAAACAAATGAAAGGAATTATTTTTTCACAGGCTGTGTAGCTTAAGTGTGAAAGCAAAGGCTTAAAAATAAGCAGACCCCAAAGAGACTGAATAAATTTGTGGAAGGCAAGCCCAGCCAAAACTATTAAATGCAGCATTCAGATGCACTGCCTGCATGTGTAACATAAGCAGGTGACGAACCACTGTGTAGTTGCCCTCTTTAGCCCTCGTCGTAAACACCCACCATTGGCCTCTATTGGGGACAGAATATGGGGTAATGGGGTTTTTGGTTTGATCCAATCTGAATAGTTTTTTTGACAGTCTGTGAGATACAACCTAGAAGAGAAAACACAGTGCTGCTTTCTTTGCAGGGGGCACAGAGGGGCTTTAAGGGATCTGAGCTAAGTAGGATGCTGTGCGGGAAAAAGCTCAGTTCAGTTTTATTCCTGAAGAGAAAGTGGCTGCTTTCCCTGCAGCTCCAAGGTAGCTTGGGGAACCTGTTTTACTAGGCCAATCTCACATCATTTCACGTCCTACTTTTCATGAGTCCTCCTTTTTTTTGTTCGTTTCACTAGCTTTATGATACTTAAAAAAAATTCAGTGTAAAAATACACAAACCCATACAGAGGATGGCTAAATAATCTGTTGTTCCCTACCTCTAAAATACATCACTTCTTCCTTTTGCTTTTCTGTGGATCAAGCAGCACTAGAGTTTGTGTAGTGAGAGTAATTTATTCCAGACTCATGCTGGAATAATTTACGTTTTTGAGCTTTTGCAGATGTGTAGTCACTAGAGAGCTGTCTGCCTACAGGAGTTTTTACATGTATTTCGTCTAAATCAGTGCTCCAAATGCAACATTGAAGATGCAGGGAGTTTGTGTGGATTTGTAGCACTCCCTGGAGGACTCTGTGTCTAAAAACCAATAAGCATTTCGCAGTTCTCAGTGAGTGAAGGTTTTCATCATTTTTGATGCATACAATATTGACTAGGTTTCTCATTTTAATTTCAGTAATATTCCACAGGTAATAAGTCATTGGAAAATAACTTTTGCAAGTGAATGTCAAAAGTGAAAACTAATCTTCATGTACTTTGCTGCTGCTGTTTATTCATTATAAACCAATGCAGCAAAGCAGAAAAATTATAAACCAAATTTATAAACAAAATGAACTTGATACTGATCGAAAAAATACACCCATCTAGCTATTTTATGATCAAAGTAAGAAGAAAATATGAAGAAATAGATATTTTCTTTATGTTTGTGTGTGTGTGTGTGTGTGTGTGTCTGTGTGTGTGTATACAGCTAGTCTAGTATGAGCATCACAGGTTCAGTTGAGAATAGTTCATTCTTTGTAAAACTCAGTTACAACCTGTAAGCCTATGTGGAGATTAAATTTATGAGTTACTACTCTGAAGTCAATTAATATAAAGTACTAAGTAAATATGAAGTAAAGATCTCAAATTTTATTCTCTAATCAGTGAGATGCTATTTCTAGAATGAGATATTTTCTGAATGGTTAATCAGAATCCATCACTGCAGATGCAGAACTGCAAACATACTGATGGCATGTATGGCCAGTGTTTACTGAGGTCTATGAGTAATAAATAATCTAGATAAATTACCATAGTTAGAGCTATGCAAACAAGCGAGCAAATTAATCAAGGCTTCCTGCTTGTGGATAGATATTAAACACAACACTTCCGCATGTTTTTTCTTTGTTTTGTTTATTTATTGAAATAGGAGACAGCAAATACAAATGTAATTAGCGAAAATTTTTTAAGTTAGTAACAAGTGCTTTGGAGAAAGACTACAAAGTAGATCAATCCCTCTGTCAGAGACCTGGCACTCACAGGCATCAGGGACAAGATGGGTTGCATCTGCATACACACCCTGCTGTTCAGACTGCATCAGTTTGCTTCTGCAACTTGCATAAAGTAACAGCATAGTCCAGAAAGAAGCTTACATATGACTAACATATAATGTTAGGTGGAAAGGTGATTCACAAGCAAAAGTGAAAGGGTCTACACTAATTTATTTTTTTGCTAATGGAAGCTAAATCTTTTCTTTTATTTGAAGTTAAATGTGTGTGTAAAAGCTATTCTTTCAAATTGATATTGTTAGATTTGATGCACTAAGAAGGAAAAGACAAGTAGTCTGTGCATTGTTTGTCTATGTGATTGTCCATATATGTAGAATTTCATATGAAAGGAGGAAATAGAGGAATTATATGGCAAGTATGTGCTTCCTTGTGTTATCCTATCCAACTAGTTCTGTGCTGACAGACAAGTGCAACATCATTATTAAGCATGTTTTGGGATGTAGCAGTAGCACCATGTCCCCTTCTCTGCAGGAGAGGATCTCCACACAATGTTTTATACCTTGGTGCTGAGAAAAATTTTTAGGGAATTCTCACAGTCTGGGCAAAGGAAGGCAAAGGCTTGACATTAGACATAGCTTTTCATTTTTGTACTGTAAATTTAGCCATTGAGCTAAATATCCAGTTACTTAATGTGCATGATTTATTAACATATTCATCACGTTTGCTAATCTAGCACTTCAGGAATACCTATGCATTTGTTGGTAAGTTTATGGTCATTTCTTTAATGAGGACATGCAGCTGTGCAAATGGTCACAAGCGACGGTTGCTGCCTTCTTCCAAATGCCATGTCTTCAGTCAACAAAAATCCTGACAGTAGGCCAGGTGGCTCCCATCTTCATGGTGGCCAGCTGCTGGTGTGCCTCTCTCAGGATATTCTTGGATGGTTTTTATGACAAAGGGACACACAGCAGGATTCCTGATCTTCCGCTACAAGGCACCAGAAGGCGGGGATGGAGATCTCTGGGCTGTGGAGGATGAAGGCAAGGGCATCAGCACCAGAGCTCCCTGCCATCCCAGGACCCTCCTGCAGGTAGGTGGGCAATCACCTGCGGTCCCTTGCCTCAGCTGCACAAAGATCCCATTCCTCCAGAGTCAACAAGCTGGGAAGCAACTGGGCAGGCATGTATAACCCCTCCCTGTTCTCCCAGACCACCCCCCAGTGTTGCACAGGGCTTTAAGTGCCTTACCCTTTTGTATTGCTAAGTTGCAACTCAGCAGCTTGCTTTCCTCTTGCAGTTTGACACCCTTCACCTATGTGGCCGTGGCAGTGTTTCCCAGGGCCTTTGGGCAGGACTTTTCTCTCCTGCTTACACTGTTGTTCTCCTGCTGCTACAGCCTTTGGCCTGCAAATCCTAATCGTACTGGCATGGTGGAGTCACAGGGAAGCATTCGCCACCGGAGCACGAACCACTCCTTTTTCCTGCCCTTTGGTTGTACATTTTGGTTTACTTTAAGGGACTCAGAAATATGCCTGCACAGAGCTTAACAACCAACCAGCCATGCAGCACCTGCCCTTTATCAAAGCATGCTCTGCTCAGCCCTAGCAGCTTCATAAACAGGAATCAGTAGGGAGTTTGAGTGGGCCTGATGAAAATGAGATAGTTACTGTAAGGGAAGTTTTATGTGGGGATCGCTCACTGCTCGGGAGAGGATGCCTGGGGTGGATGTTCGTCTGGAGGCCCCCTTGTTGCTTCCCTCCCCTGCTTGCCATTGGGGAGAGTTTTCCCTTTCCTTTCTCTCTTTCTCTCTCTCTCCTCTTTTGTTTGTATTTTTCACCAAAACTAACTTTCACCATTATTGTCAGCGTGTGACATCAGCTACGGACCCTGCTAATAAATTTTCATGAATGTGAACTTGTCTCAACATCCTTTGTGCAACCCACTGATTCAAATATTCCTACTTTCTCAGCTGTTTACCCTAATTAGCAAAGTTAAACACCACTTTTGGTCCAGAACTGAAAGGAAACAGTAAGATTCTGGGCCACTAGATGACATCCAGCTGTGTACAGAGGGACTTGGATGAGAAAGAGTAATCAACAACATGTCACCCACGTAGGAAAGCATGTCTGAACCAAGAGCTCAGGGTGAACATCGAGGTAAAAAGACCTCAGTGAAAGCTAATGGCAACAGAGAATGAGGCTCCAGTGCCCTAAAAGTCATTCTCTCATCCACATCTATGTCTTTCAACCTATCCCTACAAACCTTCCCACTCCTGTTGCCAGCAGCTCTCCTGCTATTGCAACTCTTCTCAAGGCATCCAGCACTAGGGTAGCATTCAACAATGAAAGCAACAAATGTGCCTGAGTTATTTTCCTTACTTAACACACTTTCATAATTAGGGCAACAGTTATCCAATGACTTCCTAACAGATTAACCCCATTGCATAATTAACAGCTTGCCACAGAATGTAATAGATTTTATGTGCTGAGAAGACATGGTTGCAGATCCAGGATGTCCAGAAATACCTTTATCACCACAAAAAAGAGCTGGAAGACTTGAGTCTGAAGCACATCAGTCAATGAGAGTTTTGCCACTAACTCCAAAGGGGACAAAATCCTGTCCATAATTAACTTTTTGTCATATCTTAAAAGTAGTGGAAAATTCATGTGCATATCCTTGTATTCTAGATAGGTTTTAAAATACACAGCTAACAATCTATTTTTTTCTTAGGCAGAGGAAAGCCATTTACAATAAATCAGCATTTACACTAAACCAACAAGGAAATAGTGTTTTAAAATATTTGAAAATAAATTACAGAGAAAATAAATTACTGAGATTTTCAGTCTTTGCCTTCCCCTCTGAAAGTGAGTGAAGCTGTTCAGAGGTTGTGGATGAAATGTAAAAATGGAAGCTCTGAGGTCTGACAGACACCCTACCCAAATACTACCAAGGATACTAGATGCTGGGACAGATCACATGCCCTCTGAAGTCGGAGGTAATTTTGCCAGCACCTGTCACTGGCAGTTGAGTGACTCTGTCCTCCAGCTCTCCACTTCCCTCCCCATGGAAAGCACGTCTGGCAAGGCTGAGGGCAGGAAGCAGCATGTTACAAATTACTGTCAGCGAGGAAAAGAAAAAGTATCACTACACAGGTACCTATTTAGTAGTCCAGTTAACTCATCAGTTTGGGAGGCAATGATGCAACCTGGAATGTATAATAAAAGTGTGATGCACAAAAATATGTTGGCATCTGTTTGGTCCTTATTAGCTTGCCCTATTCACCTCACTGGGTTCGGAGTTACAGGAGGTTAATTCCCATGGCATACTGCTTTTGCAGACCGCTTCCTGTATGTATTGCAGATTTCACACTTTGCTACCTTATCTTCACTGGCTGAATTCCTGCTTGCCCATAACAAGCCATCTCAGGCATATCAACAAGACCTGAGCCTGTATTTAACAGGGAAAGAGTATTTTTGCAATTTTGTTATCATGTGAGAAGGCTAGGTGTTGCTTCGCCCAGTGGTTTCTGTAATACAGTTCTGATTTCCACTTCTTGATATATTCTAGGAGTCACTTGCAAACAAAAGCAACTGCCAGCATTTCTTCTGCTATCTGAATTTTCTCTTTTATTTTAGAAACAGATGCCAGAGAGTGGAGATGAGGATATACCAGCACCTCCTGCAAAAAGCCCCCAGCTAAGACTCGTTACCCATCTCAATTTTTTCTAGGGTTAATATATATGTATGACAATTATGGTTTTCAATTCTCTTGGTGCAGTCTTTAAATTAAGACAGTTAAGATGAATTTGGCATCACTCTGCACAGGGAGCTCTTGACAACCAGCTTCTGTCAGAACTCCAACCCCAACTTACAAATGTGTGTTCATAACACACGAACACGAACTCAGAGTCAAAGCTGCATATTTAAGCCATAGACTAGAAGCAAAGTCCTGATAGGGTTATACATCCCGAAACATTTGTCCTGTGACTGCCAGGGTCCTGCAAATAATCCTCGTGCCTCATTTTAAATGAAGGCTTGGATTCTGGAATTGGAGCTGGAAAGCAATGCCAGAAGCCTCAGGCTTCGGTTCTTTGTAACTTATGTTTGATCCAGTCTTTTCCTCAAACCAAACTTGCACCAAGCATAATTATGGCCTATTATGGCTAATATAGCTTTGGGGAATTTAAGACCTTCTTGTTTGATGGCCTTGTTACTGGCACAATCAGCTCCAGTCATGCTAAGATCGAGTCCCTACCTTATCCTTCCTGTGTCCCTCTCTTGTGAAATGCTGGCCAATGTGGAGGCTTTTCACTGAATGTTTTCACCCCAAGTTGACATATCACCAATAGTTACTCTCTAAGAAATCTCGGAATCTGGGAAGGAATTTTTTGCCTTCTATGTCCAGCTGAACCTCTAAAGCCTTTGCTTCGTCTTTCTGGTTTAGAATTTATCTCAAAGAAGGGTCCCTTCTCATTTATTCTGATTTCTTCACATACTTCTCTGGAAGGATATTTGAGGCATATTCAGAAATTTTCTTTTAGTCTGAAACAAAATAGTAGCCTTGTTCCTAGGGAATTACTTTAATTTAACGCTGAACCTTAAGTGTTGGATGCTGATTGGAATCAGGGAAGTTTTATCAAGTGAAGCAGAAACAACACAATAAGCAATCAGGCTACTGACTGTATGAAAGTTTGCTAGACAGCCCATCTGTTACCTCTTTTTTCACACTGTGAAACTTAAGAATGGAATAAGAGCTTAAAAACCCTTCTATTTACAATTTATTTAACCCAGTATTTAGCAAAAAGAAGAAAATAGAGTGATGTTGGGGGTTTCTAGTAGTTCTGGTACTCTGCTCATTCCATATGTTCCTATGCATGGGAATGTGGAGGTGCAGCCCAGCTCCTTTTGAACAGGAACAGGCTATAGGAACAGCCACTTTGGTTTTCATACAACTGCTGCTGTAGCATTAGCTGGAATGCAAATATTTATTATGTTATTTGTTTCACAGAGGCCTTGCTCAGTGCACTACAGAGGTCAATAAAAAAATCTTCCTAGTTTTGCTTGTATCTCTGTGGTCAATATAGCTAAATTTTAAGTATAAGCTTCTTTTATCACCTCAGTTAGCTTGTTTACATATAATAGGCACTGCTGAGTAGTACATCTGGTTAATGATTATCTTCTACATATTGATATTAGTACCTGAAGTGGGAACATCTCATTTCCTGAATATGATTACCATTTTGAAATCTTATGCACAGGGGAAAAAAACCCAGTTCTATAAATTAAACAAGAAGTTCTGAGAACTTACATCCCCCAGTTCACATCCAGATACTAATGCATCTCATTTACTTTGTTGCTATTCCCTTGAGTTATCTGTGTCATGCAGACCAGTCTTGCATGTCATGTTAACTATCCACTGAAAAAGGCTAGAAGTGTACTTGTAACAGTGCCCTAAGCTAGCATACAAGGTAGGTAGAAGAACATAAAAAATTCATCACTGTTACATTTCAAGTTGCTGGGATATTTTAATTCCAATAGGACAGAACCCATGTCAGCTAAAGATGGAGCTATAATTAAACTGATATGGCATTCACAATTGCCTCAAAACCCGCTGTAGTTGTCATATGTTTCTTTTCCCCATCTTTAAACTATATGGAAATCAATTATCTCAACAAACCAGCTGTAAGGACTGTATGCCAACCACTTACACTTGAAGTGAATAAATTATTTGAAATTCATTATTGATGTGAACAACTCTCCAAGATTTAAAGCACCAGTCCATTTTCTGTGCTGAGATTCACATGGAATTTTAACAAGTTCAGCACTATCCTCCGTCATAAATTCATATAGCAAACTGTTATGCAAATAGCTAGAGTTCAGGGACTGGCGAGCCGCACAGAGAAAATTATGCTTCAGATGACAAAGTGCCCGTGAATTAATGGTTCTTTACATTCAGTGACAAATTTGTTCCTGATTTACCCCAGAGTGACAGACACAGGGTAAAAGGGGGACACTGGAGACTGAAAATACCATTTGTGTGTCAAGGATGTTGGCAACCTGGAGTGGTGATAGGCACCGGTGTCTACAGGATATGAAATTGAGTTGATGTGATGTCATTTTGGCTCTACTGTAACCTGGTTATCTCTTGCCAAGACTTCATGTATGATTAGTCATCTTGGAGAGGACAGCAAGCCTTATCAGGCACACTTCCTGACATTCCTGTCAACTTAAGAAATGTGGTTAAGGAATTTAAGATGAGGTGTCACATCTTCATATCAAATCCCATTGAGTCACCACCTACAAGATTGAAGAGTCCTTCTAAAAATATTAATGAAAAGGAAAAATGAAGTTTAGGCTGGATTTGACCTTTAAATGCATTTTGCATGTTACATGACTCTAAGTTAGTGTCTTTATTCTGCATGCATTTGCTTTGTGTATACAGAAAATAATTGTTGTGCAGGCTGTGAAAAAATTATGTTCATTAATACTAATGCAGAGGTATGTTCTGAGTTAGTCAACTTCTAGTCTGTAGAATAAGGCAATCTTTTATGTGCCTGAGAAATTTTAAAAGGAACTCCTTGTGTAAAAAGCTTGCAATCCCGTATATTTAACAAGGACTATATTTGAAATAGTTAATAGACAGATGAAAATACTAAGCATAACAATATTTTTTCAGCTCTTCAAAGGAAAAGCTCATACAATGTAATATTCGCACTGTATACAGATTCTTTCAAGTTTCTTTTCAAAAGTGAGTTAGCAGCATGCTATTTTTATGCCATTACATTTGTCCAACTGCACAATTTGTATTAATAAAAGCAGTTGCATTCTCTTCCTTGCAGTTGGGCTTGAAGTTAAAATTCATTGCTAAGCTGAAAAGATTCACTATATGCTGCAGACCAAAACATTGCATAAACAAGGCACACTAAAGGGTCTGTCTATAGACTACCATCTGGAAGACAGAACATGCATAAGTATACTGTTTTTCATCTGTTGGCAAGCTATTCTTCCAAATATTTCAGGGCCTGGTAAGCTCCAAAGAGTCCTCTCAGGCAGCATGCAACTGCCTCACAGCCCTCACACAGTCCCAAGGTCTGACACAGGAGGTATACTTTCCTTCGGTAGCATTTTTTCCAGTTAATAATTAAATGTATAATCTGTATTGATGAAGGATCTGTGAAAAGAAAAATCTCTACATTGCAGGAATATTCATGAGGCCTTCACATAGGAATGACTCTGGTGCTTGTGATGCAGGTTCAGAAGATACACAGGTTTTGTAAGCACGTCAGAGAAGAACTGCAGAGCACTGTAACCAGCTACAAGAGCCCAGTTGGAAGGAAGCTAAAGCTATAATTACATAAAAACATTTGCTTTTTCCATCACTGAGTAAGGCACCAATAAACCTCTTACTACACCTTGTCTTATTTATTTTGTTGATCTGACCTTCAAAAACAATTACTACTTGGTTGCATAATTCTACAAGGGCTTTTTCCTCTACCAAAACAATTTGTGATGTTAGAAGAGGTGTCCCCTGAAATCTTTGTCCCAAGTACAAATGCACTGCTTGTCTAATCTTAGCAGACACCAACAGGAAGAACCAAGGAGAAATACTTTGGGCAGAAAGGATGCCTTAGACCTGTACTCCTTCACCTTCCTCATACCAATGAAATAATAAAGCAAGAACACTGGTGATCTGGAAGTTCAGCAAATTAAGCTCATGAAGCTCAGGATTCATGGCCTGTGCTTGCCTTGAAGAATCATCAAGCAGCCAGTAGAATTTCACTCCAAAAAATAAATGGTAAGAAGTAGTAGATCTTTTAGTGCATGATGAACACAAAGCTAGACAACCTCTTGTTTAGGAAACTCTTATGACTATTTCAGTGCAGACAAAGACACATACATAAAAGAAAAAATGGTTTATAGAGTCAGTCATCTCAACTCTATTTCTATTTCTATAACTCAAGGTGAGTTATAGAAACATTCAGTGATTCAAAAAGTAGACATATTTATTGCTAGTATATAGCCTTCAATCTGAAACTTTATCTAATTGACTCTCAAGATCATGTCATCTTCTGAAAGTCTTCTCTTGTGGAACAATAATTTAATTGTTATGACTATAAGCAAGCATGAAGAGAGAGAAATATAAATTTTACGCTTTAGTCTAGAGCAGTATTTCAAAATTCTTCAAGCTAAATAGTTCCAAGAATATGAATGGATCTCCCATGCTTAGTACTGACAGCTGGGTTGATTTAGCTGAAATAACCTAACTTGTTCTGGGGATACACATCTACCTCTTTAGATACTGAGGCCTTCTATTTATGTGCTAATGATAGCCTTGGAAGCGCTGCTCAGCTGCAAGCTACGTCCACAATTCCTTATTCCCTGCAACACCAATATTTCTGTCAAAGAAATGGACGTGCACAAAACCATGAACCTCCAACACCTTACAGTCTCACAGGCCCTTTGAGCAACATTGTGAAATAAGAATTTCCTCACCTGTCTCACCAGTAGGACTCTAAGCATGCTTAGGCCACCTACAATTACCAAGGGACACCCTACCACCCTCCTACACACACCTCAAAAGTGACCACAACTCTAAAACAGCCCACTGGTAAGGATAATCATCACCCAGATATACATGCCTGCTGCATGGACATAACTCTCAGGTTTTCATGTCTAAGGAAATAATTAAATCAACTGACAGCTGGCAGATAAATGATGGAGATCTCTCGTGCTGGAATAGCTCCACCATCTGTAGATAGTTAAAAACTTATTGGACAAAGGAGTGATCGTGTGTGTGTGACAGAGGAGTGGGGGAGGAGTGAGAGAGAGAAAGCAAGGGGGGAAATAGAGAGACAGAGAGGGAGAGGAGGTTTATGAGAAAGCACAAATGATGCCTTAGAAGAGTAATGAAGATGAGGAAGGTGTTGGATATGGGAGATGGAGGTTCATAGTAGTGGGAACTAAAATTTGTCATAAGATTCAGTTCACCTAAATCTGACTGCCTAAACATTTAATGTCTAGCCTAGGCAATGGCTTTCTCCATAGTCAAGCAACCAAGACAGGCACCCCCAAAGGGCAAAGCATCTCATATGAAGACAACCACCCAAGACCAGAGGACATGATTGTCTCAGAGATTACTATTTCTCTCCTCTGATTATGGAGCATGTTGAAAGGCATTGGGACAAGCTCCTACACCCTAATTTCTTGGTCTAATATTTTGATGGCAATTTTTATATCTGAACATCTGGTTTGGGCTTATCTCTTGTTTTTGAAGCAAAACAACTCATTAGAACAGAAATGATATTTCTTAATGTTTTTGTTTCTAAAAATACATTTATAGCATAAAAAAGTAGCTGATGATCAGTACATAATGAAAGGCCAGTCTGTGGCACTTAGCTTTGCAGGAGACAACTTTAAGAGCTTATATAGACTCTTATCTTACCCTTTTTGAGATCAGTGAAAATTTTACTACCAATGTCAGAGAAAAGAAGCTCAGACCAGCTACAGTAGCCCTTGAGTCCTTGTCATTGTCTCAAAGGAAGAGACAATTGCCTTGCAGTGCTTCTGATGTCATTCTCAATTTTTAAGTAATTTGCCTTTATCACTAAGCATTTTGTTTTCTAACTCATCCCCAAAATTATTCTGAAGTGGCTTCCTCTTCTATCATTAGGCCCAGTGATTATTTATGCACTTTACTATGTCTCCAAATAGCTCTTACAGTTCTAGTTTTTATCTCTGCCTAACAAATAAATAAATAGGACATATCAAGCTTAATCTCTAGCTGGAGTAAGTCAGCAGAGCTTAATTGAAGTCAATAGACCATTAGGAGGTATCACGATAAAAACAGAGTCCCTGCTTCAACTGTTTTTTTGTTGGTGACTGGGGACAAAGAAAATCATTTGACCTCATTTTCAACACACTTGCTCTTCATAGTAATGAGTCTAATATGAATGTTCACATTATATTTAACTGAGATGAGATTAGAAGAAGGTGCCATGCAACAGGGCATTCTGCATAAGACAGGTGAAAAACAAAACAAGCTGGAGGAAGAAAGGAAGCAAATGCAAAGGTTATGGAGACAGAGAGGGAGCAATTCAAATAAATATAAATAATAATAACAAATAAAATATGTACACGGCATTGAGTTGTGCCGGGAACGCATGCTGGAATATGTCATTCTAAATATGCAGCTTTCCCTTTTTTTGAATTATTTTAATCATTAGTTAATTTACCTTCTGAAAATGGGTGAGGGTGACGCACATCCTCAGCTAAGACAAAAGTAAGTTATTGTACATTATATAGTCATAAGCTGCCCTTCAAATCCCTGTAATAGAGGCCTTCGCAAACTCTAAAGGCTTTGTTGTTCTAGCCCTGCTCTTTTCTCTGGCAAAGGTTAGCCAGAGCTCTGGCAAACGGACTTTTGTTTTTTACAAATGGGAAAAGAAAGAATCTCAGGGTCCTGGCCAGATCTCGTTATGCTGTTATCCATTCCTGACTCCTGATTTTCTTGAACAAGGGCTTTCAAGGGTGTCCGCACTAAACCCATCCCCTCTGGGAATGTCGTCATCATGTGTGTGTCCTGTAAGCCACACTGCAAAGCTAGCTTTTCCTAAACACAGTCTATGTTCTCCTGTTTCTGCTGGGCCCTTGACAATGTGTCATCTTTGAAATGTCATCGCATTAACCTTTCACTGCGTTTGGGGTGCCAGTGTCAGTTGAAGGCACCTCCAGAAGGATGTGCATTTGATTGGCAAAGACAGGATGATTGACATTGGCCCAGTATCTTGTCAAAGCTCAAGCATATCATTGCGTGGCAACGCTCTGCTGCTGAGTGCCACCCATCCCTAGTGTATGTGCCAGGTTGGAACATTTCAACCCACTGTCAAAGACAGCTTAACAACTGGTATCAGTGATGCACGATAAAAAGCATTCTTACCAGTAATCAGTGATGGAAATGGTTATACTTAGGATTGTAAATAAAGTATTTTATGTCAACTGTTTGTCTGTCTGTCTATCCATCTATATGTTTATACATACATATGTACTCTCAGCTGGCTAATTCTTCAGTACAAAACTGTAAGCTTTGAATAATTCGTACTTAAGACCTGATTCTTCCTTCTTTATTTTTCTAACTGGGAAGTTAATGAAAGTTTTCCTAGATATGCATCCTGCAGATTAAGTCCAATTGTCAGCAACTTGGCTTTGGATACCCACAAAGTTTGAAAATTTTCTGTTGTCATTCTTATTCTTCACTTTCTGCCTTAAAACTAAAGATATGCCTCAGAATAATTAAGAAAATGTTTAAACAGTAGGATAATTATTGAAGTAATTTGTCTTTTAAAATTAACAATGTGCTCTTATCTATTGGCCTAAAAATGTATGTGAAATTTTCGTACTATTCAAAGAAGTCATTCTATCACCTTCTCAAGTGATAGGGTTCATTTGCATTCACTGATCATCTCATTTCATTTTGCCTGTAGTCCTTCCCACAATTTCAGCTGGATCTACTATTCTTCTCCACTTTCTCTCTGAACTCTTGGGTGGCATGCAATGCCTTTACAAATTTGATACTTCTCAGTTGCACGTGACAGGCAGTGAAATAGTGTTTCTTTTCTGAATACACTAACTGAGGGATGGAATATCTGTGGATTCAAGATTTTATGCCTTGTAACTCAACCCATCTTTAGCAGATGTCAGGTTTTAGTAGTATCCTAGCTTTTACATTTAGCATACTTGTCCATTTCT
This sequence comes from Apteryx mantelli, assembly GCF_036417845.1. Lineage (NCBI taxonomy): Eukaryota > Metazoa > Chordata > Aves > Apterygiformes > Apterygidae > Apteryx > Apteryx mantelli. Next base: position 38,896,174 of record NC_089980.1, on the reverse strand, counting down.
GGTGTGAGGGTTTCTACTGACACTAGTTGGGTTTTTTTTTTTTCTTTAGAAATGTTGTGAAAAACTTTTTTTTTTTTCATTAGAAAATGCTATCAGGAACCATATTTGAGGTGACAGTGAAGGCAACAGTGAAATATATACAAAGGGTTACTAGCATTAGTTAAGGATGCAAGAAACCCTGTTGCTTTCTACTGAATCAGGAAAGTTCTGGTGATTCAGAAAGGACACTGGGTCTTTCCCATCACAGGATTTTCCACAGGATGAAGTTTTCACTCCAGTAGAGTGAAAACTATGACTAAAATCTCAACTTCCTTACAACAAAACTCGTTTTCTACTTATCTCCTTTATTTCTTTTCTGCACCTATTTGCCCAGCTGCTCATGTTTTGTCCTACTGCTATTCAGTTACCTTGCTGCCTCCCTCCCTCAGCTTTCTTTTGACTTCTTTCCACAGTGTGTTTCTTGTCCATAGGAATCTATTTCTCTGTCATACCTACCTCTTAAATACAGTCTCCAAGTGTAAGTTCATTTTCCTACTGCTTGATAAAGCACTTTCAAATATTATTAAACTGTTGCATCAACTACTGCTTTCAGTCATCCCCCACAATTCAGCTGTTTATAATCTGTTTAATCTTACAGAACTGTTTTCAATAAACTCTCTATGGACCTTTTCCTTTCCCTGCCCTCCATGTTACCCCTGAGAGCTTCAGACATTCTCTCCATCACAAAATCATGTCTCTCTTTTGCTTTTATAGCATTATTGTTCCTTTACTTCTCTATCTCTTTGGCATGATCTCTCTTCCTTTCAGCTAACTGTGTAATAAAACCCAACAACTCTTAGCTCACTCCATGTCTTACTTTAACAGACTTCCTTTAGCTGATTTCATCTGTTCACAGAGATTCAGTCATCTTCTCAGTGGCAATGGCTCAGAAATTTACCTCTGCCTGGTGTCACCCTGTCTTATCTCCATCCGTACAATCCTGTATCTTAGCCTGTCTCCAACAAAACCAAGTACCTGATCTTTCTTCAAATGTTTTCGACCTCTCCCACATTAACTGTGCCAGCATTTTCATTGACATTGAGACTTATACTTTGAGGGTCATCTTTGACTCCCTCTTCAATCACACATCCAAGCTGCCTTTCAATTCTGCCTCATCTGTCTCCAGACCATTTCTAAAATCCCTCCGTTTCTGACCAAACCTCATATCAAAAACTCTGAACCATCATCTGCTTTGCCACCTACTTCACTCTCCTCCTCTTTGCTCCCCCTGACATTCACATCACTACCTCTGGATTGAAGAAGACAGTTCTCACCTGGCAAATCTTTCTCATCCATTGGAGTCTTTATTTTAAGTCTCTTTCCTAAATTCCTCCTCCTTTGTATTAAATTCCAATTTTCTAGCCCTTGCTGTCAAAGCCCCATCCCTTCGTCTCTATACTAATTTCTTGATGTTGCCCATGCTGTACTCTATTGACCGCCAACTGCCATTGCCTCCCCTCTTTTTAATGTTACCTCTGCACATGCAGTGGGTGCCTGAAATCCTGTTCTGAGACATTACCCACTTCTACTTTGAGCACAAAAGCAAATAAAGATTTGTGACATGATTATTTGATACATAGGGGTAGCCTATTTACATACTGATAGATGGCTAATTTCATATTTACTGGTAATGGTTCTGTTTTGCCTTATCATATCTCTCTCTCCATTTCCTCTGTTCAGAAGGTCTTTTTGGTGACAGAATCCTCTGTAGATCTCATAGCTTTATAGAGCATTTTCTAAGGTTGAAGGAACTTCACAATACCGTATTATTATGTAATAAAAACATATGTATGACTCATAATTTACCATTCTCTTAACATGTTCCTGCATTTGTCATCCCTTCCAAAAGGTCCCCCTAAGTATTTGCCTTAAACAACTACTTTCTTGTTTAAAATCTTTATTTTAAACAAAGGACAAGAATAGACTAAAAAATGTTTGTGTTTGCACTTATAAAAGATCTGAAAGCTGTATTATGTGAACATTCTACCAAACATAGCCTTATAACCACAGGAATTACTGTTACTACTCTCATAAATTATTTAGCATTATTATTAATAGTACATATACAGAAATTTTCAAAATTTGCTTTCAAAGAGAACAGCTCATTTTAAAAGTTATAGAAAAGCTTTTGAACTACGACAAAATTTAACAAATGCTGGAGAGAACCTATAAATCACATTACTGCTCAAAGCAGTTGAATGGCATTTGATTCATGTTCAGAGTTCTCCATTCAGCATAGCCAAATTTTTTAACACTGGCCTCTCTGAAGACAACCGTTGTTCGATGTATCAAGCCTGCAGTTTTGACACAGGACATATTCTGTGGTTGTCCCATATATTCAAGTAGTTTGAAGGTAGGTAGCATGAGTATCAGACTGGATAGTCGGAAGAACAATATCTAGATCTAGAGCTTATCACTGTTACATGATTTAAACAGTCTGTCACACCCCAGCTAAGAAATGGCTTGTTTTTACAATGCTGTCCATGCAGAGTGTACTGCTGTGCTGATGGCAAAATACACTCTCACACATGATTAAGGACTGATATCTATGTATAGGGGAAGATATCATCTGATGAGGAACTAATAATGATGAGCTTTGTGATAATCTGACAGACTCAAGATATCTGCAAAGACTTCCTGCAAATGTAAAGCAGTTCAGATGGTGCAGAAAATAAAGTCAGTGGCTCTAAAGAGAGAAGATCTCAGATATCCTGTGAATGTAAAGGGGGGAAGATCACAGTCTCTTAGACAGGACTGCCAAGGGAGCCGAGGACATGCTTCCCAAAACAACAGCAGGGGAAAGGGACTTTTTGTAAGTGGTTTGACGAGTTCCTGTTACTAGCTGCACTGATAATTTATTATGTTTTGGGGATCCAAGAACAATTTTAAGGTTTCTTATTATTATTTAAACACAGTAAATAAATAAGTAAATGAAACAAGCAGTGTATTATTTCTCCTTTCCCCCTCTCTCTCTGTTTTGTATCTGACTGAGTGACAGCAAAAACACGTTCATCCCAAAGTGTATTTCTTGTAACATGCATGATAATTAGAGCTGGCTGAAGGTACATTTTTGTCCTAGAAGGTGATAAAAGGGCTTAAAAAGAAATCCATCCTGCCAAAGATATGTACTGTTTTTTGGAGTGTTTTCGGTTTCTTGTGTTTTATTAGTATCGTAATAAAAAGCAGACTTCACACAATTTCAGAAAGGGTTTCCATGTGAAGTCCTATAAAAATTTTTATAAAACATACCACAATGTTTCACAACATGGGAAATGCTTCCTTTATCAATTGCATGAAACATAAACAACTTTAATATGTTAAACATATTTGAACAGTTCCTTATCTAGTGTTAGACTAACTCTAACATTCATGCCCTCAGGAATCAAGATATGATGACATTTAAATTAAAGTGTGAATTGCAAAATACCATGCAGTCAAGTGCCGTGCTGTAAATTAAGAAAGGCCGTCATATACCGGCTACCTCTTACTCGGTGATGCATTAGCTTTTGTGTAACAGGCAACTCTTTATAGCTTTTTGCCCCTCCTTTGATAACTCTTAATATCCAGCTTCAGGACATAGAGGAGCAGAATGATATTGAGAAGCAAGAATTAAAAGTGGAGTATTGTAATCCAAACTTGAGTCTTGATTTCTTGTCCTTTGCTTTCCTTCTGTAGGATGGATCAGTCTGAATCACTTGTTTCTGTCACATTTAAATGTAAATTGCATTTGCTTTTGACAGATCATTCACTGCAGGCTCATTCACAAAGGTGTGCCCACTCCATGGCACACCTTTGTAGAGGGACACTCCTTAAAAATGTTGTAATGTTATCATTGGTGTTAAAAACTCTTGGTCTGATTCTCTTTTCTCCATATCTCCCCTTCCTCATCACCTGCTGTCTTCTTCTCTAGTCTCCTTTCTTTCAAACACCATCCACAGGCTTGCTGTCCCATGCATACACTATACTGCATCCAATCACCCGATCATCTCTGCCTGTAGACTGATGTTATCAGTATCTCTAGTTTCTACCTGGCTTTTTCTCAAGCCTCTTACAGAGGCATCACATATTGTTCATCCATCCAATATCCCACTCTCCCTGGCATCCTACAGAAAGCCCTAGATTCACACACAACCCTTTACCAGTGTCCTTACCTGCAGTTACAGTTCCCTCCACTCAGTCGTCACACTGTGTGGCAACTCAGCCCCCACCTCCTCCCGCTGCCACTTGACGTTCAGCTGCAGCATTGGTTTATTGCCTATTTCTAATTAGGGAATTAAGCTCTCCAGAGGTAACTGCGATTGCACATGCATAACATTTTTCATACTAATAGATTTCTCTCTATATATTTTTGGTCCTCATCAGATAAGCATATAAATACCTGAAAGATTGGACAAATTAGTGCGACCATTTTTGCATCACATAGTCTGCAGGATTAGACTTCTTGCAAGATTTCCAGAACTTCCTGGTTGGTGGAGTGGAAATATTTTAAAAATAACATCTTAAAGTATTTCAGCATTTCTGTTTCCTCTATTGGTCAAAAACAGGAAATGCAGAAGCATGTGAATCTCAGGTTTTATTAAACTTCAGAAAAAAAGGTTCAGAGAGACATCTTTTTTTTTTTTTTTTTTAAGACCAGATTAGAAGTCAGTTTCTATTTCCACCTAAACCAGCTCATCCATCTGCTTTACCCATCCTTCAAAACAACACTGACTGGAGTATTTTGCATATTTGTAATGTCTGATTCAGATAATAGACGGATAGTGGGCAGGTTCCAAAATAGGCTCATGCTCCTCATGTAACCTAGGGAATGAACATCCTGACATGCAATTATTTGTTTTTCTCTCTTTACCAGTGCAAAACATTTTGATAGTCAGGTTTTAATTTATTTCCATTTACAATGTTACCTAAGGACATTTCTTATCTGAGAAAAGCATTACCATTCAAAAGAGCATTTTCCCCCTTTTAATAGCTGCCCATTCAGTGCTAGCTGCTTTATTGCATATATAAAGTTAGGATTGTTTCTTCTTATGTGTATCACTGTACATTGATCAACACTGAGTTTCATCTGCCATTTTTTTGCTACTTCCACAGCTCTAAAGAAAGAGCTGCCTAACCTTTACTTTATCATTTATTCCTCTGAAAATATATTCTGCAGTCTGTCAATTAACCATCACTTTCTCCTCATGCTACCATCATACTACATTCTCAAGCATAGCACAGCTATGGAAGGAATTTGCACATAATATTTAATCCTATTTTTCCAATTAAGCAATTAGCTCGCTCGCTCGCTTTCTTTCTTTCATTCTTTCTCTCTCTCTCTCTTTCTTTCTCTCTCTCTCTCTTTCTCTCTCTCAAGCTTGAGAACTAGTTTTTTCCTCTCTTTATTCTCACCCTGAAAGCTTATGTCTTCTTACATTTCAGAGAACTTGACCTAGGGAATATCCAACACTCCTGTCATGCTGCTCTCACTGGCATAGAAACCAGCCTTGGTAAGTTGTGCAGTGGGGAGAGTGGAGAAGAAGGACAACAGAGAAGCTCTGCAACAGCTCAACCCATTGATATGTGTGGTTAGTGCAATTTCACCTTCTCCAGTTCAGAAAATAAATAAGATCTGACACCGTTGTTTGTGTTAATTTTCTGACGTCTGGTTCAGAAATGGCCTGCTCTCTCCTACATGCTCCAGCAAGTGGAGACTAACAAGATGATATACAAAGTACCTCGGTAGGTTTAACAGAGGTCAAACTGACTGATGTTCCCTTGGCACTTTCCCTGAATTTGTTTGGGTACCTCCAAAGGGCTGTTCCCGCAGCAGATGAAACACTGAGGAGTCATGACCAGACCTTCACAATGCATGAATGTGGGGGTCATTGCCACCTGGGACTACCTCTTATAAAAATGAGAGCATGTTTATTCAAATTTGAAAGAACAACCATCTAGCCCAAATTCCCATCTCCAGGAGTGGTTAGAGGTAGAGTCTTATAAGAAAAGAGCAAGCCTGTGGCATTGTTTTCCTCCTGAGCTCTCCCAGCTTCCAGCAACTTGCAAGTCAGTGACTTCTGAGCCAGAGGTGATACCTTTGTGCTTTAATAGCTTTTCATGGACTGTTTGTCTATGAATTTGTCCAAATGCCTTTGAATCCATGTAAACATCCACAGTATCCTGTAGCAATGAGTAACAGCAGTTTATGAATCGTGAGGAAAAAGGAGTCTCCTTCACTTGCTTTGTACCCCAACTTGGTTATTTCATGCAGTGCCCTTAGCTGTTGCACAGTGGGAAACCATGAACAATGATTTCCTCCTCACTGTCTCTGTACCATTTGTGATTTTAAAGAGTTTCATCACATCTCCTTTGGTTATGTCCTTCTAGGCTGAGAAATCCCTATCTGTTCCTAGCTGCTCCAGCAGAGAGGCCTTAGATCACCCTTGCCACACTTCTCTGTATTACTTCTTGTTCTGCTTGTTCTTCCATGAGACAGGGGATGGGCGAGCTGGGGTGGGGATCAAAACTGTGTGTGTTCAGGATGCCTGTACCGCATGGGTTTACTGAGCAGCTGAATGATCATCATTTTATATGTGAAGCCAGGACTGATTTTGCAGTCTGTACACATCACTTTGTATTTATCAAGACCAAGTTTCATTTACCATTTTATTGCTCAGTCAGTCAGTATCATGATCTCCTTCTGCAGCTCCTCACAGAGAGCTTCTGTTTTTACAGTCCTGAAAAATTCACCAACAGTGTGCTTTTCCACCCCACTATCCACCACCTTTCTAAATCATTTACAAATATGCCAGATAACATAAGTTCTAGAACAGGGAAGTCTCTATGAAACGTCACTAGAAATATTATTTTATTTAGAAAATTTACTAGTCTTTCCCACACTTTGTTTTCTACCCTTTAACCATATAATGATAAAACTTATCTCATACATCCAATTTCATGTCAGCTTAGTTCCTCAAGAACCTTTGTGGAGGGACCTTGTTGAAAACGACAAATCCAAAAGATTTATCAGCTGATGTCTTCTGTGCACATGTTCAATGGCTCCCCCAAAGGACTCAAACAGGTTTGTGAAGGATGGCTTCCTGGAAACATGTGCAGCACATACTCCATGCAGCCTGGGTCCAATTCTGCCTCTGTGTCTAGGGGTGCATGCCACTGACATTTGCACTGATGCAGCTTAAAGAAGAATCAGATTTCTTCCTTAGTTGAAAATGTAAAAGAACATAATTGCTCTACTGTTAAAGCAATGGGTGTTGATATTTCAGATGTGAGAATATGCAAGGGTCTCCACAGTAGTAGTGTTGCTGTTTGAAAACTGCATTAATTGGATCATATTAAAGAGATGTGCCCTCACCAAGAGACAAGGCTTAAGAGAGCAATCTTCAACCATATTCAATAGTCAACAAAATATTTACATGGTTGTGAATGCAATTTTATCAGTTGATCTTTACTGAATTTTTAAAATGACTTCTTAATGACCTGTGTTGTACAAAACAAAATGAGCAAACAAAAATGGATAGAATTTAAGTGATTAATAAAATATTCTTAAAAGAACTTGCCAGAGTTTTAGCAAACTTCGTGCACACAAAAGTTCTCCTCTGGGCATGGCATAAATATCTGAAAGGTGAATTCAGAGGTTAATAATTTTTGAATGCTAAAAGACCAGCAGGGTTTTGAATGAAATGTCTTTTCAACAATATGCAAAGCAAGGCTTTTTGGAAAAAAAATATAATAAATACTCAGTCTTACATAATTGATGACAGCATCTAATATTGGTCTCATTATTATTGTCATTTAATTACAGTGCAATTCTCTCCAATATTTTTTCAATGTAATTTAACAAGTTATATGACATCTGAGAGGACCACAAAATGTGTCATTACCCAAGCAATTGACAGCTATGCTGTTCTAAAAAACATTGGCTACCCAACAGCATGATTTATACAGGTGTACAATAAAGCACTAATGCAAAATATATCCTTACTAAATCACAGCAAAAAATGAAGAAAAAGAAGTTCTTCAGTCACAACAGCACACTGCCTTAATAGCTCAGGGAGACTAGGAAGTCTGGATTTTATCTGTAATAAATATTAAGGTCAGAATGACCACCATCCAACCTCACCCTCCAGTAATGCCTGCTTAGATTGTCTTCCAGAGCCACTCAGGTATCACCTCACTAAAGAAAGGGCGAAATGCTGGCAGTAACAGTATTACTTAAGTGTACACAACTTCTGCATCTACAGCCCAATCTCCAGCCAGGGAAAAGGCTTCTGGTGATAGAGGACCAAGTCCTCACAAAATTCACAGAATATGTAGTAATCAGTTTTCAGAAATGCAAACCAACTAGCTAGAGATGAGTAGGCAGATTCAATCTTTGCTTCCTAAATCAGCTGTAGACTGACTTTGAGACTATATAGAAGGGGCTTTGGTGACAAGAGCTTCCTTCAGTGATAGGAATAAAACATGGATATTTCAAAATTTCTCAGAAAGAACTATTTTAAAAACACTCAAGGTCATTCATAATATTCCATTTTGATGTTAATGTTTTATTTTGTACTATAATATATAATCCATTGTATTAGGGGAACTATAATACAAAAGTGAAAAATCATTTCAAGTGAAAAATGAAACCCCAACAATGTTGAAATGGATTATTTTGACATCTTCTCCTTGGTTTTCTTTCAAAAGAAAAGTCGGGTGAAATCAAGCTGAGTGTTTGCCATGCAGTTTGGTTTCAGAGGAACCACGACTTCTAACAGACACAGTTCTTTAAAAATCCTTCTAGCCAATCCGTGACAGTAAAGTATCCTCCCTCTCTCCGGCTCTCCGAGCTTCCTTGGGCCAAGAACCCCCAGGAAGCAGCCGCTTTCCCGCTGCCTGGGCCTGCGCTTTCCACACACCAACATTTGAGCCTGCTGCCAAGCTTTTAGCGGTTTCCTTAACATTTGTACTTTGCGGGCCACTACCAAAACTTGTCTTCAGGAAACCCACTTCTCCTGAGAGTGGTGCTTCATAGCTAAACGAGCCTTCTTCAAAAGCAGGACACTATGAAAAATGTTTTCCTGATCTTTAAGAAAAGCCAGGAGGTTTTTATCATTAACATGGCTGAAAAATTTAGGTATCAGTTTCATATTCCAATAATTCTCAGAAAAGGCAGTAGTGTCACACTAGCATTACCACTAAAAATAACTGACACACGTAAAAATAAATAAAATGCCACTTCATCTGATAACTTTTAACAACAAGATGAATACTTGTGCAGGAGGTGGTAAGCTGAAACACATCATATTTGATATGAGAACACTTAACTTCACTGGGACTGAAACAATAACACTATACAATCATGTCTCTAGGGTCTAATTTGACTGTAAGATTTAAATAACAATTCTATACCTCACTTGAATGTGTTCTGCTCAGTGTGAAGGCAGTAGAAACTTCAAAGTTCAGAACGTGTATATAAAAGCTATATACTCACATGTAAGGCAAAGTCACTGTAAAAATATTGGGCCAGCATAACCAGCATTTTGCCTTAAAATATTAGTCAGGAAAAGAACTTTTCAGCACTAAGATTTCTGCCAACATTGCAAATCTCTTTTATTTATATATATTTAAAGATAAACAATAACTATAAATTGTCAAAACTATTCCATAAATCAGCTCACTAGCTTGTTTAGCCATACAGGGGGGAATACTTCCGAACTGAACCAAGCATATGTCAAACAATGTCAATTTTGGTAATACTGAAAAGTTAGAAGTGTAAAGTGCGCTGTTCTGCAATCACTTTGTTTTTTGCAATGTATCGCACTGATGATACCAGTAAAACTTCATTCACTATCTGATGGGGATGGAATTCATAGTTTTTGGTATCTGCTTACTTGAGCGGTAGGAGATCAATAAAACTGGGCAAATAGCATGGCTGAAAAAAAAGAAAAAAGAAAAGAAAAGAAAAGAAAAAGGAAAAGAAGAAATATTTGAATGTATGTGCTTGTATAATGAATGGTATCTATCCTCCCTTTTTGCTAACCTTCCATAAACATTTGAATGGAAAGAAACTGGGTGAACACTGAGTGAAATAAGAACGTATATTTGCACAAATATTTGTACCAGGATAGTTTGTATGGAATTTCTCAGTCAGAAAAAGAAGTAAGGGGATTTGAGACCTCAGGGTTAATCCTGATTTTCTGTCATCTAGTTCGTGTCATCTTCTTTTTTCCTTTTGTAAAAATGAACACCCACTGAACTGGATGTTTGAAACAACTGTATCAGTAAATTAATTTCTTACTTTTTTTTGGACAAAATCTTAAACAGTTGCATGAAATAAGTATCAACTTGAAAATGTTCTCCACAACTTCAATCTTTCTTCAGTGTTCTTAGGAAAACATCTCATCTCAAACCTAGGTTCGCTTTCCGTCACAATCAGATCCCCACTGTTCTCATATTTCTTGACTGAAGTTATCTGGATCCACTTGATATCACTTATGAAGGATGAAGCACAAAAATACCTCTCTATGTCAATACAGGGCTCCAGCACCTGTCATCAAAACTGTTATGGGCCAACGATAGAGAGTCACAGAGTAAATCCTCCTAGTGATGCACAATGAATTTTACTAACTTGGGAAAACAGCAGGAGCTCCATGTGCTCTGGTTATACTTTAGCACATGTGCCTGGAGGCTTCCCCTTTCTTCCTTCCTACCCCTGCACTACAGAGCAGCGCAAACACCCTCACGGGAACCATCTGCCCCAATGCTGCTGCATCGCCTTCTCCTGAGGTGGGACCTGCATTAACTGGTACGTCAGTTATCGCTCCAGACCTCATGTGAAAGAGCCAGGGTTTCCCCAAAGGATCTCACAACAAATGACTCGCCACAGCTTCATGGCTGCTACAGGTGCACAGGCTCACCGCTGTTCAACCGACCCCTCGTTGAAATGAGCTTTGGCGGCTCAGTCCTGCAGGCTGCAGAGCACCTCGCATAGTGAAAGATAGGATGCCCCAAATGAAGTGGCTTGCACAACAGGGTGGTGGGTTTCAGCCAGGCCAGCCTTTTTAGGGGTTGCCCCTTCAGCAGCCAGCTCAGGGCATGGGCCCCAGGGGTCCCACAGCTCCCGTCGCTCATCAACACACAAGGGGGCCGACAGACGGACGGAGAACCGGGGCTGCTTGGGAAAGTCAGTGGATGGGCACAGGAGCAGAAGGCCTTTGGTTTGCTATTTTGCAGATGCATTCCCCCCAGCACATCCATTTCCATTCAAAAACCAGTGTTTCACAAACCTCCAGTGATATACCCCTGACTGTGCGCCTTGGATGTGGTTTCACACCAGCATTCTGTCTTACATCTAAATCTTCAGCAGCATTTTGTATTAGTTTCAGTACTTTAAAGGGGGTTTCTTTCTTTGCAGAAGCTGATGTGCACCTGCAGAAAGAATAAGAATGGGCTCCACAGCAATTCTGTGGTAGCTGCAGCACTGTTTTTCCCCAGAAGCCTGACTGTATTGTGCAGTATATTAACAGAACACATTATACACTGAAAATGTAGGCTAACCACACAGAAAAAAGAAGTCAAAGGTTTCTTTTTTTGCTTGCTTTTGTTTTGTTTTTTTTTTCTCATATAAAGGGCACTAAGTTCCAGGAAAGTGCACAGAACACTCTCCAACAAGATACAGCCTTTGCAATTTATAAATATTGAATTATTGTTTTTTCTGTTTTCTGTGTAGCACACCTGATGCATCTTCACAGCTCTACTAGTCCATATATTGTAGATAATCTCATATTTTATGCATACTTCTGAAGATTTTTTTTTTATTTAATTTGTCTTCAACAAATGTACTGATGAGTGCAAATAAGAACTCTATTCTTTTGTTTAGAAGGTGAATGTTGTTGGATGATTACCTTACTATTACTGGAAGATATAAATAAAATACACAGCAGGAGAGAAAACCTAAAACGATTAGGGACCCCTATTAGAAAGAACTAACAGGCCTATCAAAAAATATGTGTCAGTAAAGTAACTTCAGAGACGAACAATAATGGAGGCTCTACTGAAGCAGAGCATTCCCTATAGTCCAGTCCCATCTGTTCCCAGGCTGAATACAGATACTGATGATAGTCTCTGTGTTTCCATATTATTATTAGAGGGATAGATACTGCCAACAATTCTATTAGGGGCAACTGATTTTCCAGATATCAACTGAAGAATAGGTTACTAATAGCAGGAAGTCCCATTTATCCATATATGTGTTAACTAACTGGTTTCTTTATAAAATAGTCACTGATTCAACAAGGATTTATGGCACCCTGGATGTGGTAAAAATAAGCAATGAGATCATCAGGGCAAAACTGATTATAAAAGATAAAGCTGGGTTATGAGTAAAAGAGTTTCAATTAAATGAAACACCTCTAAAAAGGTTGCAACTAATATTTTCACTTATTACTAGATAACAAACTTTAACATATTAATATAAATCATTAATAATGTCATGCAGAATGATGAACTCAGAGTCTTGAATGAGAACTAGACCTAGAATTTCTTGAAGTCAAAGGGGCTAAAAACTATAGAAAGTTTGTCTCTCAAGCCAAAGTGGAGAAGGAAACTGTAATAAAGAGTAGCAGACCTGGATGAAAAAATAACCCCTGGTAATAACCCTTGTTAGAAACAAGAAGAAAACCTTTATGAAGTGGAAAAACCTTTATGAAGTGGAAAAAAGGACTGAGCAGCAAGCAAATCCTTGTTTTAGCAATTAAGGAACATTGGAAGGTAAAGTGAAAGTTCCCAGAATCCAGAAGAACTACTCTGACCCACGTTTGTGGTATGATGAAGGTGTTGACCCTGGGGCAAGGCCACACAAATAACAGGAGCAAGGGAAGGGAAACTGCAATAACCTTTTATTCCAAATGGAAGGAGCCAAAAGGGAATAATCATGAATGACTGAGCTGCTGCCTTTGTGAAATCCTGAAAGGATGTTGAAGGCCCAGGAACATGTATTTTTAAATCTACTCAGGCAAAGATAGTGCCATATGACTGGAGAACAGCAAGTATATTTAATGAGGGACAAGAGAGGATTTGGGCAAATATTGGTTCATTAACCTAAACTCTAAAGTATGCACAGCTGTAGAATAGATGTTGAAGAAACAGATAACTAAAGACATAGAGGTAAAGGAAATATTGGATATAATACAATAGGAAATATAATACAAGGAGGAAGATCTAGGCTGACTAACTTAATAGCTTTCCTTGATAAGATGGCTGATTTTCTAGACAAAGGAAATGGAGTCGATCTCATCTATCTAGACTTCAGTAAAGCATATGGTATGATGCCACATGTGAAATTATTTGTTAAACTGGGAAAGATAGGGATTAGCAGAGGAATTGAAAGATAGGTAAAAGACTGTCTCAAGGAGAGACAGCAAAAGATACTGTTGAAAGGAAAAGTAGCGTGAGGGTTACCAGTTAGTAGAGGAATTCTTTATGGATCAGTCTTGGATTTGATCTTATTATTATTTCATTTATGACCATGACACAAATATTAGGAATGTGATGATACTACATAGGTAGGCACCATCAATATACGGGAAAGAGGGGATATCACACAGAAAAAGGCTGGATGACAATAAGAACGGGTGTCACAGCAATGAGAAAAAAAGCAGTATTTTCAAGATGATGAAGTCAGTCATTTATCCCCAAATGAAGCTAATGCATTTGGAAACTAATAACAAAAATCAGGAATCAGTTAGAAAAGACTGAGATGGAGAGGCACCCTAGGTTGCTAGTTAGTCATAGCACAGAAGTGACCAGTGAGATAGTACAGTAAAAAAGGGTACATGAGAGCCCAGGATGCATGAGGAGGTGCATTTTTAAGTGAATAGAGGAGGACTAGCTCCATTATGAAAGTCTCTGGTGAGACCCCACCATGAGCACTGATACTGTCCTGTGACTCTGTCTCAGGCAAGATTGATTAAAAACGGACCAAGTGCAGAGAAGGGCTAAACGAAACGATTAGGAAAATAGAGACAAGAAAAGTGTGTACAAACAACAAGAGTGCTGTCAGGGATACGTATAAATACTGAGTCTGCCAGTAGAAAAGAAGCATTTACCTTACTTAAGTCATACTCAGCACAGATGTTTTCTTCTTTAAGTCTGTAAGAAGACTCCAGTCTTTTGTTTCTCCTACGTGACATGTATTAACACCAGCTGATGCTGACTGTTGGTCAGACTGGAGGGAGCTGTGTACATGGTTCAGAGAACTTGTCCCATTGGTGTATATAACATTTTGACTTCAGTCAAAATGCCCCAAATCCCCATCAGTCAGGGACCTTCTGTTTGTCCCAGTTTTGTATAGTGCCTCCTAAAAAGGGACCCTGACTCTCCAGCACACCATTGTGAATGAAGAGTAACAGGAATAATAGTAGCAAGAGCAGCAGCAGCAGCAGCAGCAACAGCAGCAGCAGCTATCATTTCCTGCTTTTGGTTCCCAACATATTTGCCCTGTTTCTCAATTATGCTCTCTACTTATTGTGCAGAGCAGATAAAGAAGGTCACCACAGCATTAGATGCAGGAAAAGTCCTAACGTACGGGCTAAATACAATGCCAGCGTACAACAGTCTTGGAGCTGTTTTACAGCCCTGCCAGTGGTTATCTACCGACCAAGACCAATGCGCCACATCACTTGCTCATTCCCCACTGGCCTTACAAGTTGTCCATTTTATACTCACTGATATTACAGGCTTTTTGCTCTCCCAGAGTGGTACAAAAGGAAGAGAGATTACATAGACAATATCATTCACCCTTTTCCATAATCCTGCTTAAAAGAGTTAGATTCAGCACTTCAAAAGCACGTGAGCAAAGTTTCAAGTCTCAATATATGATCTCATTATTTTGTAATGAACATATGTAACTTTACTTCTGACAAAAGTTCTACAAACTTTAATAAGAAAGAAAGAAAGAGTGGTGTAAAAATGACACTGAAAAAAACCTGCACAAAGTTAATAGAACAAAGCCCTTTTGTCATATTTTTAGACTATCCCACAGAATTCTGTGCTGGGATAGAATGAGCATTTCAGATCTGCAGGTTCTCCAGGAGACAAATACGTATTCTTTCCAGCTGTAACACCTGACAGTTCTGGGCCATATTCTGCTATAGATTTTCAGATTGCTTTCTTTGATATGGGAAGTTTGGCACAGAAATTGCTGGTGTGATATATCCCTCTGTCTGTTGCATGGCAGCAGATGAAAGCGGGTTTGGTGTAAAATTACCGAGTCTGGTGTTCACTTACATGGACTGCTTGCCATTTCAGGACAGGTAGCCCAAATGTCCACGTCACTCAGAGGGAAGGTTGCAGCTGAAACAAACTGGTCACATTTAAGTATGTTATTTCTATCCAATCATTGTGAGCAGAAATCCTGCTATCCAGCTTTTTTCCTGCCATTCTCTCTGCAGTATTTTTTTGCAATTTAAGAAATCATACAGAGATAATTAATAGGCCGTAAAAATCCAATGACTTAGGTTATAGTTTCTCTTGTTTTAAAGATAAGCCTTTGCAAAGGAAAGGATAGGAGTGCAAAGACAGCATTCTCAAGAGAACTGAACTGAAATGACATCCCATGGAAAAAAGAAATAAGATGCCTTTTGGGCACGCTCTCAGTTAAACACTCCTTTTAGGTCACTTTGTTAGAATACCAAACTTTACAGCAAAATTAAATTGGACAACAATAATTTGTTGTCATTCAAGGAAACAAACCAGGAAAGAGAGAGGTTCCAATATTTATCCAAAGAGACAGCTGTAGCCAACGGATTTATTTATAATAATATTATTTGGTAGCAAGGAACTTACCATGGCTGAATGTAAAAAAGTATTTTTTGATGAGTTAAAGAGATTAAGAAAAATCAGGCAGATTTTGACAGAGAATGGTGTGTAAATGAGAGGTGTTATCAGACTGAATCTGGCAGCTCCATTTTTGTTATGGTGAAAAATATCAGTATTATTTACTAAGAAGATTAGGGCTGAATTGGAAGAGAGGCTGGTTGTTGTGTGGAGATTGAGATAAGATAAAGGATTTTACCTTCTATGCACAAGCCAAATGCAATACACACAGGACTGTTATCTCCAGCTCAGGCCTAGCAGAGGTATATTAAGATGTACATTGTAATTACCAGTGGCAGGAGTAGATTTCATAAAGACTATTTTAAACCCTAATAAAATGCTGGCCTTTAATTATACGGCTTTGAAATATTTTTCTTAGTTAATTGCAACAGGAAAAAAAAAATCAACCCAATATTTGAAACTGATTCTTGCAGAGAAGGCACAAGCAGGGCAGGCAGTCCTTGCCTGATCTGCACTTGTTTTGCTGTCTGGCTTCATTCTGTGATTTGAATCACAGAGACAACTAAGGCTGCTAAACACTTTCCTCCTTTTTCCCCCTGTTATCCAGAAAGCAAGATTTGCAAGGACTGGGGAAGGTGGGGGCTAGAAGGGGAGGAAGAGTAATCTCCTTGCCATGACATAATTAATTAGTTCCAAAAATGAGCTGCACACTCATGAATCGCTCATGGGCAGCGGTGACAGTTCCAGTTTCCCAGTATGCAGCAGTATATATGCAGGGCTGTGAGAGGCAATATTATTTTTAACACTGAGAAGTATCCAAAGGAGAAGAGCAAACTATGTAAGTTGTATGTTTGTCGTAAGACCATTTTGGGTCTGGGTAAGAAATCACATGAGACTATACATTATTGTCAATAAGCAATTTTCCTAGTGGAAACCAGTCTAGTATTTTTGGGGGAAACCCCTCCCCCCAAAACTCCCTCTCTACTTGAAGAGATTTGTGATTGTTATAGCCCATAATAGCAGCACATCTTCCTCACACACAATCCTCTTTGGATCTTAAGATCACGTTCTTAAGAAACAAGGAGGGGAATGAACCCGAGGCTGCCAAGGCATTCCTGTGAGGCACCAGCACAGCTCACATCCCCTCCATGCCTCCATTTCTTCTCCTGCTATGAGGAAGATTACTGCCGTGCTTCCATTCTTACAATGAGGATCCCTTTCAAATCGCTTGCTTTCCCGCCTCCTTAATACAGGGGAAATTCCTATGTGCAAAAACCCTGTGAAAATATTTCCATCCATGGGTTGAAAGTCCAAAGTTATTTTGTAATTTACACTTCCATAACAACAGCAATGCACAACTCTCTTTTTGTTAATTCAACATCACAAACACATGTAATATAACAAATGTACGTTCAGTAGGCCATCCTCTTTGCAGCTTATTATTCATGCAGCTAAAGCCGAATAAAAGCCCTCAGACTCCACAATCCTGGAGAATATATTTGGGTGTATTTTGATGCTACGCTTCTGCTGGAAATTGTAGAGACTGCACTTACACAGCTGGCGTTTCATGCTATGACTGCTGTAAGCAGCTAATCAAATTACTACTGACTCTCTACTACTGAGAGAGTTACTTCTGGAAGCTCCACATCATATGACCTTCAGTTTGCTGTACTGTATAAAGTTACACAATCTTGCCCAACTAGTCTGGTCCAATTCCTTGTAGCTGTGGTGAAAAATACAATATGATATT
Source organism: Apteryx mantelli (assembly GCF_036417845.1). NCBI lineage: Eukaryota > Metazoa > Chordata > Aves > Apterygiformes > Apterygidae > Apteryx > Apteryx mantelli. The sequence continues at coordinate 38,878,569 of NC_089980.1, read as the reverse complement.
AAAGAATTAATAATTGCATCACAAAAGCAAAACACTGTTTAAAAAGAAAGTGAAGTAGCAATGGAGATACAATGCTTCTCAAAAATATGCAATTCATCAGCCTTCTATGTAGCCTTCTCTCTATACAGTGGGGCTGCTTCCAGTACGCACGCTAGAATGATGTCTGGGGAATAAGTTTCTAGGAAAGCTGAGGAGGGGGCACCACTAAGGATCTCGCAGAAAGTTTTGGCTTCTTTTCTTTGATCTACAATACTCTGTTTCCTGATATTTGCTGGAACTGATCCCCCAAACCAGCAGAAAATCAGCCCACACAACTAAGGTTTCCCTAGTTTGGGGTTAAAAACACCCATAGCCATGAAAGTCAGGACAACGATTACTAACGAGTCAGATAGACTGGCTGCATCCAAGAAGTATTCCACTATAAATAGGGGAGGAAAACATTTGAGCCTACCATGCCAGTGTTTGGATTCATCGTATTTCACTGCTGTGGTGTAGTAGTCTTAGCAGTAGTTGAGGCACTTAATTTGTAGGCAGAGGCATCAGAGAAGAATTCTGGTCTACATACTGCTACATTAGGCACGTCAAGGGTGATCTGCATCTAGTGTATGTCTTGGTGTAAGGGTTAAGTTTCACTTGTTTCTGTCTACGTTATTGGCAAAATAAACCCAACACCGGTGGTAGGCCACAGTGGACCACAGAAGACAACTGCTGTTGTTCGTGGGTAATTTCATTACTAGAAATACATCCATATCAAAATTCAGAACCACTGCCTAAGTCCTGTCCTGTCCCTGAGCTGGTGCAGCCACATTCCTCCTCTCCCTTTGGCTAGACAGTCATATTCCTAGCCATCCTGTTTCGAGAAGCTGGTCCTGAATCAGTTTAGCAAAAATTATATTTAAACAGAACTGGCAAATAATTCATTCAGGTTCATAAATGCCCCAAGTAGATAAGGCCTAGATCCTAAGCTGCAAGGGGTCACTCAAATCAACAGTGATGCTCTTTTCCTGCACTTCCAACCAGTTTATTTTGAAATAAAACTGCACTGTACTAATAGACTAGGATCCATTAGAATTACTCACAGTTCATCTTCATTCTTAGTTACTGGTAGCCAGGCAGTGTAGAAAATCCATTGCCTGTACAGTAAATACTATATTCTGCTGGGGATGAGTCATCCATCCATGAACATAATGCTAAACACAAAAAAGATATAGTGTTTTTGTAAACTGGATAAATTGCACTTTAATGTGCTTTCTGGAAAATGGCCATTTAGAAAACAAATGCATTTGTTTGTTCCATGGTCAGAAGTAGGTACCCATAGACTTCTTGCAAAGTAGAATGCATTCAGCTTACCTTTAAAAGCTGAAGGAATAATCTCAGCACTTTAATTTAAAGTTAGAGCCATGAGCAAGTAAATATAGTGAAACCTGAGGCATATTTATACCTCCTAGCTGTATATTTGCTTTTTTTTATTAACAAAACTCAGTTGACTGAAAATGACAATTTTCTTCAATTAAAAAAAAAGAAAAAGAAAATTCCAAACCTGAAATGTACAGCTTTGGTGTTTTGGGGTAACAGGAAGTTTGCTGATAGAAGTGTAAATAAATAAATATTCCTTGGGCAAAACATTCCTGTCATTTCACATTACAGGATTTTTTTACGGAGCTTTTTGCTATTAATGTTAACAAGCTGCATGTGAACAAATACCCTGCCAGGATTCGAGAACACCAGCTCCTCTTCATGATGATGACAAGTAGAATCCATTTGACCTAGATAAATTTTTTGGGAAAAAAACTCTTTCTCAACCCCCCCCCCCCCGACCTAGTTTGGAGAGCACAGATTCTTGCTACATCTCAGAATCAGCATCCATTGCAAGTAAGAAGGCAACATGAAGGGGGGTTTCTGGACAATCCAGACTACTTCTTACGATATTTAAATCTGAGCATTGAAAACTATGGAAAATGAGAATCTTGTATATTATTGTCAGAGATCATATTCCTGGTATATTCCTGATGGGTAACTGTGACTAAAATTGCAAGCTTTGCATGTCACTGGAAATTCCAAAAAGAAACCAAGTGCTATTCCCGAGGACAGCGAATCATTATTTGGTTCCTTTCTCTACCCGAGAAAGTGTAGCTACTGCCATGACTTTTACTTTCGATGGCTAGCAAATAGCACTTTACCTCATTGGATCAGCCCCAAAGAGCATTGGTCTGATCTGAAGTCCACTGAAGTCATGGGGAGTTTTCTTCCTTTGATTTCACTCAGCCTAGAACCAAGGATCCCGGGAAAACTGCATGCTTTCTGTGTGGCGCTGAGCATCTTTTACTCATTGCAGATTTTATGGCACTTGATGCATTCAGTATCTTGCAAAATAAGGCATTTAACAAGAAAGCTGCTTTGCTTTCCTGGAAGCACAGCCTTAATGTTAGAAACACAAGGTATGCTGCTGTTACGTTTATAGGAGAGCTGCACAGCAAGTTATAGATAAAATATATACATAGACAGATAAATTGGTTAAAACAATCAAACCTTTTTAGCATGATAAATACATTAAGTACGATTAAATCTGTAACCCTCAGCATAGTAAGTTGTTTGAAAGAGCCAAGATTCAGAAAAACAGAAGATGAACAGTTGTACAAACCTAGAAATACTGAAATCCAAATTAAGCTCACTTTGTTTCTGTTTTGGAATTTCCAGTGACTTCCAAAGCTTGCAGTTTTAATCTCAGTTACCCAAGTTATTTAGTATGTTAAGGCTGTCTCCAAAATTTCCTGCCTGCACATTTTTTCAAAAATGATATCTCAAAGGCCATAAGGCAGAAATCTTATTTCTAACTTTGGCTGAAAGTGACAATGTTGGTCGTGTCTTTGTGGGCTCAATGTGCTGTTTGGTTGTTGCAGAAAAGAGGATTCCTTACTGTTCCAGCTACGATTACATGCTCAGATACTATCTTGATGGCTTTAGGAGACATCCATGTGTGCAGTGGGGTGCAACTGGTTGACACAAAATAATTTTTTTTCCAATTTGTTCCATGGTGACAGTAATTCAGACAGGAAATGATTTTGCATTCTACTGTAACCTTCTACCTGTTCAATAATTCCAAGGTAATACAATGGATATTTACAAAGACTTTACTTTATTTATATGTATGTTTGTAAATCCAGCAAATGAGATATAATTGCTCATGGTAACAGATTCTGCTATGCATAGAATTGTTTGTTTTACTCTACAAAAATTCTAAATCTGTTGTGCAAATGAACTACCCCATACATAAGCAACTCTTATTACTTTTTGTGTGCATACATGTTGTTTCTTCTAGGAAATATGAGATGTGATCTTGGCATGTGCTGAGTACCTCTGACACCTAATTATTGGCAGAGAGTGCTCAGAGGAACCTTAAAGATTAAACATTTATCTAGATTGGCTAGATAGCCTTTTTTTTACAACAGAGAACAATGTGTGTCTTGAAAGAACAGAACAGATCAAATAATTCTTAATTTAAGTTATTGAATTACCTGCTTCTGCTCCCAAAGTTTGGTACAACTGCAATGAGATCTTTGGGGAAAGCAATATTCCCAAGGGACTGTGAAATAAAAAGACATGTCTTTTCCTACTTGAGTAATACAATTCAGCTAAGGGCGGGTCACACTCTGAAAAGTATTGAGTGCTTTCAAATCCTTACAGGTTTTAAACATCCAATCATTTATGGCTTAACAGCTATTATACATGGCATGAACACCACTTATTTAAAGCTCATAAGTGAATTTGAACAAAAAATCTCAGATCCTGATTTGAATTTTAGGACTTGTGTGCAAATTTTGTGCCTGAAGACACATATAACCAGAATATACCTAGAGAAGTGCTGTCTTCCTGAAGCACGTCATAGATACTAGTGTTTCATTAAAATTAATCAAGGTAAAAAAATAGCATACAGATCCAGCAAGTGTTTGTGATAGTTAAGCAAGATCATAAATTGGATTAATTTCATCAGATTGTCAAACTCCATACTTTGCAAAGAGATCTCTGTACAATTACTTAGCAAATAGTTGCACCAATGAACTTTTAGACTGCAAACCCAGCTACCAGAAACATTTTCAAACAATTTCAGTAGGGATTTTTTATTGAATGACAGAAAAATATTTCCATTTTCAACCTTATTGGGTCCTTGCATCTTGCAAATGCAGGTAATAAACAAACAAATGCACTCAGTAAAGTGGAATGATATAACAGCAGTCACCCTTTCCAATTACTTCCCCTGATTCATGGTTATTACCTCAGATTTATCAGAATGACACATCTCTAATCCAGACTTTTCAGGTCATGAGAGATCCTCAGCCACATTCTTTGGATACCTGAGGTGAAGTCATATGATAAAAACTGATCAGCACATTGAAAACTTTTCACTTTCTTTTCCTTTTTCTAGTGGGCTCATGTACCTTTTGAACAAACACAGAATCCCTGCTATCCACACATATAAAATATCTCAGGAAGAGAAGTGATTATCCAAGATTACCTTTTGTTAGCTGTTGAAGAGAAAGAAACGAAAATTCCATGCATCCCCACTTACCAACACCTCATGACCCTGAGTAATGAAAGCAGCTGAGAGATCTAATTGTATTCCAGTGGATCTTCATCTACAGACAGGAGATCAACGCACAGAAAAACAATGCCCCTCTTATGCCACATCCAGGTCGCAGTCCTGAAAGACAAAGTTCAAGGAATACTGATGAATCAAAGTATTCAAGATGCTGCGATCATTCGCAACACTTCTGCTTTCACATTCCAGCCCCAAAGTAGACGAATAGATATTTCTAGTACTAGTGACACAGCAGTAGAATAGGCACCACATACCTCTTTTTTAAAGCAAGCCATGCACTGCAGTGTAAAGTGGGAGTCTTCTGCACCCAGAAGGGCATGAATCTACCCTATTAGCTACAGCGCAGAGTTTTTTGCATGTATCCAGAGCATCAGGAACCGACAATAGCTGAGAAGTGACCAGGAAGCACCTAGCACATATTCTCTCTAAACAACATCCTGGCTGCATTCCACACAGATGGCGAGCTCAGTCAAATCTCATTGGTTTTAGCTAACAGCTAAAAAGAAATTTTCTCACAGTGTGAGGAATTTACATCAGCAGCCAAGTGAAGACAGCTAGGATTAACGAGATGTCCACCAACCCAAATAAATCCACTCATCAGGATTTTGCAGAGGGTATAGACAGTATAATTTGCCTATTTGACAAATTGTGCCTTTATAATTAGTTAGTTTCCACACAGTAATTCTATTGCCAGTGCTTTATTGTTGAAAATAATGTAAACACATATTACACAAGTTACTGATTGTCAATTTGTGAACAAAACCTTAGAAGACACATTTAGGAATCACCTTTCAGCTGAGGACAAAAGATCACTATTAAGATGCACTAAACCATCAAGAGAACCGGCTGCTGGCAGCAATTTATTTTACCTCAAGGCATTCTGGAAGACTCAAGGTTCTATTAAATACTGAGCAGAAACCATCAAAACAGATGCTGTCTGGCAGATATGTCTCACCCCAGCACTGTTCCAGGACTCACCCACTTAATCAGCATCTTCTAACAGACTGTGTTTTGGAGCAAGTAACCAACTGTTTTAAATGAGCTGAAAGCCAAAGTCTTAATCTACCACCAATTCCAATAGTTTCTGCTGATGCACGTTGTACTCGTATGTTGCATCAATTATACCAAGACAAATGCTTCCATTTCAGCTAATCATGTCTCAGCTGTGCAGTTCAAACTATTACCTTATTCCATAACAAATGAGACATCATTTTCTGTTGCTAACCAAAGGTCTAGAACTCAACAACATGGATTAAGAACTTTTAATCTTACTTGACACTCTGTCTATCTAACTTGCACAGCAGGATAGAAAAAACACTGAAGCCATCAGCAGTCCTCTATAAAATTGTTTCTGTTGTCTCACCTTACCCACCTTTCTAATGAATGAATTCTTACATTTTTCTACTAATACTACTATTTCCATGAGCGTGCAACAGATTCTATCAGGCCTAGAGCCATTTCATAAGCCCTGTCTGCACTTTACTAAATGACATTGTCAACCCAAACAGCTTACAAACTAGCTAAATTGCATTTAAGAAGGTATTGGTAGAAGGGGTAATGGCTAGATTTAGCTTTTTTATACACTGGGAAGAGAAAGACAGAGAGATTAAGATCCATTGCTGCTGTCTCAGTGACAGGCTTAGGTAGAGCATAATTTTATCAGGTAGAGAGAGGCCAGCCACTTCTTGCTGTCCTGCTGAGCACCACGCTACCCATAGAGAAGGAAGGTCTGTGCTCACTTGCATTTATTTTCTATCTTCCTCCTCAAGGTTTAGGGGTATAGGTTTTCTTTTTCCTTCATTTTGCTTGTGTGGCTGTCAGGCTCTAACAAGTGCTGCTCTGGCAGTCCAGAAGTTGACCCTGTGTCATCCTGATGAAGAAGAGATGAATCCCTGAAGAGACTAGGAAGTGCTGGCTGTGTGCAATTATGTTTGATGGGACTCCTGAGGTGAGGCTGGGGCTTCAGATGCTCCAACATGCTGCTGACAACACCCTCAGCACACAGAGGGTGCATGACTTTCAGGCCAGGGTAGCTGGCGGCAGCAGTCTGAAATGCACTTACTTCAACCTCATGAAAAAGAACATGGCACAAATGATCAAGATTGTCATCGGTGACTGTGTTTATGCCTTCCTGAACTCACTCAAAACCCAGTCGTGTTGTGCAGGCTTTTCTCTCCCAAAATGTACCCAAGCCACTCTGTTCTTGTTGAAGTTTCTCGAAACAGGCAATTTAACATTCAGAACAATGATATACGAAAGTAGTTTCTATAGCATAACCTGAAGAAAAAAATGCAAATCAGACATTGTCTTTCATATGAAAAAAGCCGTGATAGCTCTGATTGAGTGATTGATTGAATGATTACTTTATAATAATACTTCATATGCTGTGCCTGTTAATCTAACAACTTGTTTACAATAGGCACTTATAGGTAATACTATAAATACATAATGCATCAAGAGTGACTGTATTTTGTTGCCTAATGCAAAGAGGAACAGTGCACTGCCAAATGGGTAGTTATGTGTATTTTATTGGGCTACCATTTCATTAGCTAAATGAGACCTGGCCACTGAACGTAAGAGCTCGCACTTATTACTCTAACTGTGGCACTCAAAAAAACAAAGTTCATTGTCAGATAGAAAGAAACACCTCCTAAAATCTTGGCTCTCTTGCATATATTCATTTGTGCTCCTGCACATTATTGTTGCCAGAGGTATATCTTCTCTGATAATGGTGATAATAGGAGCCAGTTAGGACTAGCAAAGCTATTTTGCTTGATGTATTAGCACTTCCATTTTAGAATAATCCTGCTAGCATGATTCTGTAGTATTTAAATTTTTTGTAAGTACTGATTATATTTTCAAAGTCAGAGTGGGATAAAATTAGTGCATTGTACCCCGTCGTTGCTGCTTTCTATAGTAGTCAGCTGTACATATTGAACAATGCCATATGAATGTAATTTTGAGAGGTAAGAGCTTGATTCTTTAAAAAACACCTACATGGGCAGTATGAGCTCTTGCTGAGGATCTTCATCATATGAATATTGTGCATACAGTCTAGTTAATAGAGAAAACCAGAGTTACAAGGATACACAGTGGCATGTGGGTGGAGTTCTGGCAAACGAGCATTTTCTTTCACCTCTGAAGTCCATTCAGCAGCCAAGAAAAACGTGTCTTATCATACCATTTGCACACTCGACTTCTTCTTGGGGAATAATATCTCTTTATCTAATTTGCAGCTGTCAATAGGGGACTACTTTTAGCCACTGGCAAACAGTGAGATTTGAGAAGAGAGGCTTCTATAAGGCTTGCAGGTCTGTGTAGGAATCTGTGTGCTGAGTTTCAACAGCAAAGATTTTTCTAACAAATGACATTCCAAAACAGAGTCTTATAAAGTACACATGGCTAATGTCAATAATTCTCTCTTTGCCAGTTTAAATATCCTTCTGAGTCTCTCACACACTCACTGGTACAGTACACTGGCAAAATTAGCAAGCTAATGTCACCACTCCTTGTAGATAAACACATGTGTAAAGTGTCAGGCATAACGAGGAGATTACAGAACACATATTTCTAAGTGCCACTTATGAATACAACACATGTAGTGCATGGAAGTGTTGACATCATCTAAAGAGGAAAGCAAGACTTGCAACCAGAGTGGATTATATCATTAGCCAGCCTGGAAAGTAATCATTCCTTATGGCTGCCGGAATCTATCTCTGTCCTAGAGCCCCTATTTTCCGTAGGAAAAATAAATCACTAAATTAAAATAAACATCATGAATGGGATAGTTCCCAAAAACATGTGACATACATCTTTTGCATATGCATTTTGCAGATGAGTGCATTTAAGGGAGCCCTTCATGCTGTGCTCTGCCTGAGAAAGATATGTCATTAAGTATGGGAAGGAAGCGTGTGTCAGGAGTAGGTATACAAACGTAGAGGATTTCCAGAATGCATACTGTGAATATGATTATGAGCCAGAGAAGTTGCTGCAGTGACACACAGAGGCTTCAGCTGGGATTAAGAGCCCGCAGGGGCAGGTGCTGCACACAGCTCAAGGCAGAGCATCCCTGCCCCAGAGAGCTTACAGTTGAATAACTCAAGCAATACACAGAACCTGGAGGATGAAATTTTTAAACCAACAAGACACATGCTTACTCTCCTTGTAGGCATCTGCATACCTGCCTGATCCTCTCACTTCTCCTAGTAATATTAAAATTTTATGTGCCAACTATCACACCAGGCCATTTTCATCATCATTGCTTCAGTAGATGCGGACTTTGAAGAAACATTCAAAGACTGAGAGAGGCTTAAAATGAGTCCATTGGGTGCTACACGTGTCAAAAAGAAAGAGTGATGTCCACATAAGCTAATAAACAGGAACAAGCTGCAGGCCTGATGACAGCTAAGAGGCAAGGGAAACTGTTTGTAGATTTGAGGGTGAGAGCAAGGAGAAATAGTAAGAGAGGACAGAGAGAGTCAAAGGCAGGACAGGGTGCTCAGAGACATGAGTATGACTGTAGGGGTGGCCTGTTTTCTGTGTGCATCAGACAGGAGGTGCAAGTTTTAGGGCAAGAAAGACCACAGAGAAAGAGGTAGTTAGATGCAAGAAACTACAACAGTTTAGATGAGAGATTTCCTTGTTTTGATATCAAAAGATGGGCTTGACCAGTGTCTTGGAGGGATGAAATGTCAGGTTAATGGGTCTAAGATCACAGGAACGACAATAATGCTGTCAGTGTAACCAAGAACAGGAGTCAGAATAGGAGTACTGAAAGAAAGCTGAACAGCTCAGTTTTGGCCATGCTAAGTCAAAGCTGTAGATAAAGCATTTACAAAAGAGATGACAGGCAGATAAGCTGAAATGCAGCAATTACGGAGAGAAATATACCAGGAATGGAAATGTAAATTCTCAGATTTCCAGCATAAAAATATCCCGAACAGAGCTGTCTGCAATTTTTTCTCAAGGTTTGTTTTTGATTTTTTTTTCCTCAAGGCAAAAACAAAAAGGCTATTTTTGCTAAAAGTTGTTAACAAGATGAGGTGCTTGTCATGGAGGGGAATGTAGAAAGTGAGAGGTCAGAAAGGAGCAGTGCTTTGTGGGAAAAGGTTGAAGGATGCAACTTTTGTAGGGATTAGGAGATTTGAGCCAGGGTTTGCTAAAGGCAGAGGAGAAAAAAAGCCAAGCAGCTGTTTTGCTGCATGCCTTTGCAGATGAGTCAGACCACAGCTATGGAGAAGGTGAGGCATCCAAAGGGGAGGGAGCAGTTGCACAAGTTGTATCTGGGCAGGTGAGTGGGTGTGCAAGATTATATATCAGGAAAGGATGTGGAAAAAGATTGTGAGTGTCAGTGACACTCCAAATTGTGCCTGCAGTGTGCTCAAAAGAACCAGAGGAGAAGTGCAGAAGGACTGAGGTCTGAGTTTGACAGCCCAGTGAGGAGGACAAACTGATGGGGCTGGGTGGAAGAAAGGAGGGTAAGAGGAGAAGTTAGAGGAGAAGTAAAGCAAGAGCCAGAGGAAGTCATGATTGAGCAGGACGAGGTGAGAGTCCATGGTAGGACAAAACGGCCAATCCACTAGCCAGCAAGAGCACAGCAGTGGCATCCACACCCTGCTACACATTAAGTCCAGCACATGTGGAACGCTAGTGCAAGAAGACTGACATGTCTCGAGGGGCCTAGATGACAGTGACAGGCAACATTTGTGAGGAAGAAAACCTGTTCACTCAGAAAAAAATATGGCAGCCTGTACCCTTTAACCTTTATGTGTTTCATGAGCAAAAATCAAACATACTTGTGGGCAAAGATGAAGACAAAGCATTAATTTTACATTTTTCCTTTATTTGTTGCTCACTGGATCCTGCCATAGCACGCACCCCTGCCCTGCTGAGTTCTCAAATAAGACAGAGGCTATAATCACAGTATTTCTGGCTTGTCTAAAGACAGGAATAACTACAGTGCTCACAGGAAAGCCTCTTCGCAGATATTCAGGTGCTTACTATTTCCGCAGTTTTGCGGCATTATAGTGCACTAAAGCTAAACTTTTGCATTTTCAGAGTGCTGGCACAAATTGTCCCAGAGCACTCAGGCCTGGGGCTGATGGCTGTAGATGATGACTGCAGCCTCCCAACAGTTTTTTGGATGATATTTTACACCAGGAAAAACAGAAGTGCTTCATTCTTCTCAAACAGAACTACTGCAATGTGGACACAGAGGTCAGCTTGCCACTGAGCTCTGTGGGCAGTTTTTTGCAAGATTTTGAGCACAACAGAGCTGTGGAGTTCTTTCCCAAACTCCCCACACTCTTCTTTGTGTAAAAGCTGTGGAGATCTTCCCCAAAATTGCTCAGCACCTTGACACTTCAGACCCTAAACTGAAGTCCAAAGCTATTCTCTCTGTACATTTTTCAACTTTGCTCAGAAGCTTGCGGGATTGATTGTTTCTTGAACAGCACCAGACAGGAAGAAAAGGGACAGAGCCACATGATTCCTCTTTCTGAGATTTCTCTTCCAGACTTTTCCTTCTATGCAGTTTTCTACTCTCTGTCAGATCATTACCTATGTAGCTAATACTAAAGATTTCCTCAACAGTAAGGGATAATTAATGAGTAAACAGACCCTACCATCACTGGGCACTGAATAGTACTCAATGTGAGAAGCATTGCATTTTCCTTAACTAATATTGCCTCAGAACCTGAAGTTCCCCGGTTCATTGTTTTTGCCTAACTTTTAGCAGGCACAGAAAAAGATTACCTGACATCTCTGAGATCTGTTATTACCCAGAGGTACTCCATGGCCCACTTCTTACCAGACAAAACGATACAACTCCTGTCAATATCTTTCTTAAAACCCAAGTGAATCACATCACAAAACTGACCTGATTTATTTTAAAAGTGAAGTACACTTTGGGTCCACTTCATTTGAAATGCTCTATAGGCTAACAGTGGAACAATACTTTTGTAGAAAAAATTCAGGTGCTTTAAGTCTGACTCACAATCAAAATTACTGTAAATGTCACAGGAGGTTCAGAACAAGTATTTTATATTTACTTTCTTTATTACAGATCAGTAGGAGTAAAAATTGCTCTTAGTTTTTGTATTCAAGCCATACTTTTGCTCCTAAGATAGATGTTCTCAGATGAGAACACAGATGATATGTTCTCATAAGAGTGGAAGGGGCAGCACACATCCGGTAGCACAGCAACTTTACCCTTTTACCATTTAATGTAAAGGCACACTGAAAATATATTTTGACTTAAATAATTAGACAGAAGTAGGCAAAAGTACAAAATTTGGCTCAGTGCAAAGACATATTTCTAAGCTTACACACATAAAATATGTCTGTCTAAATAAATACCTCCGTACTTAGTAACTCACCGTGTATTGCTCAAAGGCTACCCAATCCTTTCATGAAATTGTAAACATTGGCTGCAGCAGAAATTAATTCCTGCATACACTGTAGAGGCCAATACAGTTTGGGGTTTGTTTTGGTACGTCACATATGAAATGCTTTGTATCTCCAACTGTATCCATTAAAAAAACCCCAAACCTATTGTATGAGGTATGGTACAAAGAGTCACCTCCCCTCTAGTGTTTGGGAACTTCATGCAAGCACCACCAGAATCTTCATAAAACCTTTACAGCATTATACTGTAGCATTTATAGAAAATATCTTTTATTTGCATCTCTGGGCATATAAAGACACATCAGCCTTTCTGGAAGCAGCTAAATTGTTTTTAACCCAAACACATTTTAAGAAAAGACAAGATGAAGATGCAGCTTATCTGTCAGTGAGGCAGAGCTGAACTGTCTTTATGTTGTCCTTCAAGCTAGTGTAATGGGTGCAAGTGGCAGGACACCATGTTTCATATTTTATTTTCAGCTGCAGCCATTTGAAGCTTCTCAGAAATGCTAGCAATACTGCAGATGGAGTGGTTTGCGGTGTGCAGGTGAAGTGGTCAAATGTGCATAATGAATGCAATTTCTCACGACTGTGCAGTTTCTCACATGTAAGTCATCACATGTGAGAGATTAGTTTCCCTGTAGCCAATATACTTATCAAATATATACAGACCTATTTTTCTTCTGTACCATGGAGAAATCAGCTCGATGGAGAGCTCTTTCAGGCTCCTTGTCAGGGAAAACAGCCATAGTTTTACCTGAATGGGTAAAACTGAACAATTCTCAGATTGTTCTCATAATTCAGAAGAGGGGTTTAGACAGATGATAAAACTGTAGTGCAAGGTTTTTTTAATTTTTTTATTTTACTGGCCATTACAATTATTTATAATTAGGACAAAAATTTAGAGAAGAAAAGCCAGTTTAAATTCTGACATCCCACAGCCTTATGGAAAATGCTTTGCTTTTGCTGTGACATGTAAGGTTAACAGAATATCAACAAGGAGGAACTGACGAGCATGTGATAAGTGACAAGTATTAACATGGTAAATCATGTATTTAAAATTACTATGGGCTTTATCAAATGTTGCTCTGGAAAAATAAACTATCACATAAGGAAAGGTTAACTGACAATGCTACTGAATCAGATGTGATTTCAGTATGTGGAATTTGATAATATTTTACAAATATGGATCTAAACCATCACTCCTATTTAATATTTAGCCAGGAGTGATGCTACTGAAGTTCTGCCTGTATCTAGTTTTGGTTAGTGAAATTAAATTTTGCCTGTAGACAAAATTATATATGTTTCAATGTATGTCAATTATACTTAAAACACATTAATGCATTTTTAGAGTAATTTCTATGACAGTGAAATTATTGCCTCCCCCCCCCCCCCCGTTGCTGTCACATAGGACTATAACCAGTGCTTACGTGGAAAAGTAATATTAGGAAATGCATTAAAGATGATTTATCAGCTGGAAATAGGAAAGAGAGCCAAGAGCAGGTGATGAACTCTTCAGAACTGCTGCATTAAGCTGAGACAGAAAAGGCTGTTCCATTATTTCAACTGACCTGAAATATATAATCAATTGAGACCAAGTTCCAGTCTCATTCACTCTAGTCTAATGGCATAGATTTCAATGGCATTACTCCTGATTTCTACTTATGCAAGTGATCATCATAATTTGGCTTTTATTTGGCCCTATGGAAAACGTGATAAAAGACCCTCATAGAAACCACAATTATCTAAAGCTCCAGGCATGCACTGGTCTCTCTCTTTTAGAGGTAAGGTCTTAACTTACAGGCTCCACTGTTTGCAAATGAAGCAATGAGTTCTTCATCAGAGTTGCTTACTCAGACAGGTAGGATTTAGAGTTAAAAGGCAAAAAAACAAAAATCTCCAAAAATATAAAAACCAGCCCAGGGACCAATAGGCAAACTGTACAAGTTGTTCAGTGCTGGTTTAACATGCTCAAGGAAGAGATGCTGCTTAACAAGTAGACGCCACTACACAAGCAGATGCCAAATCCTGTATCAGCTGCCATTTCCAGATATAAGTAAAATGCAGTCCCATGTAGAGCACATTACAGTATCTAATCTGGCAGTCACAATAGGTGATTGATGCAAGATTTTCTCCTAGTAGAAAAAGTATTTGACATAGGAGGTTACTTAGCAACATTTAGACATAGGGCTAAAACGACAGTAGGGTGGAAGTGTAATAAGTGCATACAAGAGGACCACAACTCAAGACTGACCACAATAATAGGATGAAGTGCTAACGGTGTCTTTCCAGATGGTCAGGACTCCCACAAGGGATTTACTTATGGGGAGGATAGTCCAAATCTCTTTCTTGGACTCCAGTTGAATACTGCCAGCAGTGGCTGTGATGGGAACCTGCTACCCCACCTCAGCTGAACAATCCCAGTGAGTCATCTCCACCATCCGTTTCATCCACTTTCAGGTTGTGTCTGAGGTCAGTGGCACGGTGAATTTGTGTTCAGTCTGCATCACATCAAAATCCTGTATCTTTAATAGATTTCCTTTTCTGGAGATCTGGTAGTCAAGCTCATCCCAGTGTTCAATGCAGCACTTCTCTTTTCTATAACCTGTAGCTCAGCAAGGCATGCAAATGTTCACTCACACCATGATTAACCCTGAGAAAGGAGACAGTGTCAAACAGAATATCCTTTAATAATTCCATTCTTCAGAAAGGAAATCCAGGGATTCCCCTACTACTTTTTGTGTCAAGTCTGCCATACAAAAGAGTTCTTTTCACACTCTGGTATTCACTGGGCCCAGTCTGATCTCAGTTTCGTGGATTTCACATGACAGTAATGCCATTAAAATCAATCATTTAGGAAGGAAAAAGAACTCAGATCTGGCTTCTCTTAGACTCTTTTGCACTATATGCTGCATAGCACCACAATAGGTTGCATTGCTTAATAGTCATTCCTTTTTGGTAGAAAAATACAAGATGGCTTCCCAAAAGGTAACAAAACAACACTTAAAGGAAAGATTTTCCAAAGGCTACAAGAAATAAACAGACCTAGTTTCCAGAGTCAATGCCCAGTATTAGAAAGCTTATAGCTGATGCGGGATACTGCATCTCTTACCAATGCACGATTTCTACATAGTAACCAAATCTGAATTGCAAACTTTTAAGTGTCTTCAACGTATACAGTTTAAACAGCCAGTTAAAAAATCTGCTTTGTTTACCTGATATATTTGAACAAACACACAGAAAAAAATCCCTTCCACTTGAATAAGCAGTTGATCATTTTTCTGAAGTAAATATAGAAGGAACTTGAACTCAGAAGGAACTGTACGTGGTAATCAGCACATTACTCAGTGTAATGAGAAAATCATCTCTGTTTTCTAAAAGCATTAGTTGATTGCATGATAGTGGTATTATACTTTATCAACATTAATATATCAACTACCTAAACGTACTCAGAAACCCGGAAGTTGCTCCCTCAAAAAATATAAGCGTAGCATAGCATTCCAAGGCTTTCCGCTCCTGAAATATCTCACGAGTCAATTTGCCAGTCTCATTTTCAGATGATGCAACTATTTATCTCACATGACTAGGTCTATAGAAAGGTCCCTGAAGAGGAGCGGCCACTGCGCCACCTGCAGTGCCAAGGGGTCGCCGTGTTGGACAGCTCCCTGAAATGCTGCCTTCGCGCCTGCAACTTCCCTCCTCTGGTGGACAAGCCTTGACTGAAAAGGTCTGGTTTACCTAGGGGACCGGCTCCTCCTCCTCCCCATTTTTATACTACTGTGGGGTTAATAGCTATGTCGTGTGGGGTCAGGGAAGACATCTGTGTCTCAGATAATATGCTTACGGTGATTACCACACATAATTGACTGACCTTCCCTCATTCTTTTCCTGCTGCAGGCCATGGCTGATAGGGTGAGATGCTCTAGAGGAGTTTATTTTCCATCACACACTATTGTGCTGCTGAGCAAATATTTTAGCAAGCTTTGAATGAATCACCTTTCAGGCTTTGGGTTTGACAGTTAAAATATGAAGGCTGTGACCAATCTAATAATATTAGATTTTAAATCAGCTTTGGGAGAAAACATGGGAAAATCCTACTTAAAACCCATTTATAGATACCTAATAAAATCCTGTTTTGAGTGCTGAAGTCAACGTAAATTTTTGAGAATTCTTGTTCTTTCTTTTGCCCTCTCTGCTGGCTTCATCTCCTCAACTCGCTTGGAACATTTTAAGCTCTTGAGTGGGTTTGTCTCAAAAAGTATCTGCAAGCTAAGATGTAATAAATAAATAAATATTCACGCATTGCAAGAGCCAGGCTTTAAAATGGGAAAGTGAGTTCTAATTTAATACCCTTTCTTCAAGAGAGAACATTGGAAATCCCTTCTAGTTCATGGTGCTATGTGATAGGAATATATGACTGTGTTGGACTGTTCTGCATAAGCATGAATTTCCTTTTATAGTCAGGAAACAAACAAACAAAAAAAATTCAACAACAAAATAATGTTTTTCCCTCTGTATATTTAAAAATGAAAAAGGGAAATTCATTTTTAGTTCCATTGTACACTTACAAAAGGTATGGAGTAAATATAACAGGAAAGAGAGGTTTTTTTAACGCTTCCAAAGGAGAGCTTCATTTGTAACATTAAGATTTTAACTTTCTGATACTGTTTTACTCTAACTCCGTTTTATCTATCTAGCAATTAATATATCAATCCATACATAATATACTCCCACAGGAAACAGTCTTTATATATATCAGGTTTGACTGTGAATGATTGAAGCATTGTACCAGGAATATTCATTTCTATCAGGGAAACAAGTCGATACCTAAAGTTGTCTGCACACATGCACACACACACACACACGCACACACATACACACCCCTTCTTCCCCCTTTTAAAGCCTTTTTGTCACATGGAAAATTATCTTTGCCATGCAACAACAGTGAGTCTTCATGGTCTGTACTCAGAATTTCAAGCTGCAGCAATTACACGGGACCTAATGGGCGGAATGATATGATACATTGAACAAATACATCTGTTCTTACTTCTGCAGCTGAAAGCTGACATTTGTGTAAATGAATGTTCCAACACTACAGCCAAAAAGTGTTTCCAGCCCCAGTAGTTCCTCCACTTTAATTTGTCCAACAACATAATCTACATTCCTAGCTGCCATTTATAGAAATCCATTTGGAACTGCCATCATCTTTCAAACATTTAATATAATTCATCCCTCCCCCAAATGTAGCAACTGCTTAACAAGGAAAAATATACATATTCTAAATGTATGGGTGATCTTTAGACAAATCTCAGCATCACTTCATAATTATATACTACAAGTTTTAATTAACTAAAGCTCTGAAAATCATAATGCCTTATTAAAATGCAATTAATCCTTTGATTAAAAAACAAAAAGCACAAGTATTTACAACAAAAACACAAGTAGAATAATTACAAATATCATGTACCCATTTCTTTTATTTGGGTGTCACTTATGATGTCTCACGTTCCCTTCATTAATTCAAATACACACATTATCTCAAATCCACAGCAGACTGAGTGACAGTGGCCACCAAACACACAGCACTATATCCTATTGATTTCTGCAAATCCTGAACAATGCCATTTGCATGCTTGTTTCTGTAATAATAAAGATATGCCATTCAGAATTAAAGCACCGGCCAGACTAGTGGCAACTAATTGTGTTGTGTGTAATGAGTGCAATTTCAATTTGATATAACCCTCAGCTTTTCTTACAGCACTCGCTAAGTACTTTCAAGTCTTTGTGGGGAAATAATTGATTTTTTTGTGCTGTGGGCACAAGAAAATTATTATGATCTTTTGAATAATGCCAAAGAAAGGACCATGAATGATTTAAATTGGTATATGAAGAAGGCTTCACTGTGGATTGCAGTTTGACTGACATCCTACTAATGTAGTATCTAGATTAGCAATTTTTAAGGAGGCAGCTAATATAAAACTGGTAAAACGGAAAACATTGCTAACAGGGATTTTGTATTTATTATTCACTGAGGAATAACAATATGGGGATTTAAGGCATGTCAGACAAACACTACACTATTACATAATTGCCCTTGCTCTTTTCTTTTATGGCACATGTATTGAAGGGTATGTTTCAATTGATAAATTACACATTTAAAATATGTAGATACAATGGTACAGTACGAGATTATCACAACAGCTAAAGTCCATTGGATATGTTGGTCTGTAACCACCATGTACAAAATCCTTTGTTTGTCTGATTGTGACAAGAAGGTTAGTAAACTCCCAAAAATTACTCTCATAAAGAATTGAGATAATTACCTTTCCTTTTAAAGGAAGGAAATCTTTTCCCCAAATTGCTGCCCATACCAGGGCACCATCCTCCCCACTTTATCCCCTGCACCACCAGATTTATTTAAGAATGAAAAGTCAAAAATAGGGCTAAGCCATCTAAAGCAGTAGTACCCCAAACCAAATGCATCGTTCTCAACCAAATATACCCCTCTACCTAACTAACTGTAAATTGTTTCAATCTGAAATCAATCTCTCTTCCTCCTTTCTCTCTCTTCTTAAATGACAATTACAATTTATGTAGCAAAAGTGCTGAATAAATAAGGACATTATACACATTCCACCTTAAAATGCATACCTTCCAAATCTTATTCTTCAGAGGAGGGAATGTTGTTAATTTAGTTGGTCATAACTAAATAGTTTCTAATCTGGAGCAGGAGTCTGCTGAGAATATTGGACAGTTTAAAGGTTAATCACCATCGCCTGGTTACACAAGTGAGGCAGAACTAATTCCTCCAAAGGCAAATGGCTTGCAGTTTTATCAGCAGTGCAGATTAGAAGTGTTAATATACAGAATAGAATGGATGCTCAAGGGCCAGTTTTCCCTTATCGGCAAACTTTGCAACAGAACTCAGCTACTGCACAACCTCTGCACTTTCTATAATAAGGCCCCTCATTTTGCCTCTCGAGCAGAACTATCAAACAATCCTCCCCAAACCACTGCCACCAAAATCAGGGTATTACAGACCACAGCTAATTGGAAGATCACTATAATGAAGTAAAAGATAAAATACTTTGGCTGCTGGCCTAAAATGTGGATCAGCACAACATAGGAAGCTATCTGGCTATGTCACATTCTGAGAGATTTACATAAACAATAAACTCAAACCAACTGCCCCCAAAAATACATCTTTGTTTACAGTAAATGCAACCTAAAGCACTGGTTATAAAAAGTGGGGGGATTTACATATTCAGCATTATTATCAACAGAGCAGACTCTGCCACCACCATGCCAAACATACGTAACCTGACGTGTGTATTTTGAGTGTATGCTCTGCAAGAAAAAAATTGGTAAGACATGTCAGTATGCATATTATAAAATATTTACATATTTGTGCTGCTTAGTGTACACTAGAATATATTTACTACCACAACACACAGGCTCTGACTCGACTTTTCCAAAGCTGTTCTATGCTGCAGGTGTTTTCCATCAGGACAAGAAAGGAAAGGGGAAGATCCATCAATGTCACATGCTATTTCCCAAATAAAACATGCTGACAGAAAATCCTACCTAAGAAGACAAGAAAAAGAAAAAGTACTTTGTATAAACACATCAGGGAGAAAAATGAGCAATTCTGCTCATCAGATAGAATAGTCAGTTTAGAGAAAAGTCATATAAAACTTTACAGTAATTGTCTTTGTGTTAGAAAGCTGGGCATAACGAGCCTACATTTTACAAATACTGGGCCTGAGCCTGCTCCTGCTGAACGGATGGGGACTTCTGCCACTGACAGCAATGGGATATGGATACGCTCTATAGCTCCTCTTGGAGCTCCGGTAAAATTACCAGTGCTTACAAGTGAATAACTGGTCTGCGACGGCACCATCCTCTCTGCATACCCCCTGCATCACCAGCACATTAACCTGTTGTCCCCTCCATCCTGCCACTCCATCTCACCTGGGCTCCAATTCAGGAAAGTGTTTCAGCTCTAGACAGCATGTACCTAAGTCCCATTCATGACTATATATCTAAGCTCACTTCTTGAGGGGGGAGCGGAACTTCCTGATGGGGAGTTTTCCTAAATTAAAGGACTGACAAACAGTTTTAATGTCAGGCATGTAGTTCTTTAGCCAACCACAGCAAATCTGATTCCTTCTGAGACTGCCACAGAGGAAGAAATTTTTATACAGAAACAACTTTCCCTTGGCCTTGAGCTCCTGAGGATATGCACCATGCATCTCTGTCATGCTTTGCCAGGGAAGCAGCAAAAGGAACACAAAGAGAGATATACAAACCTGACCACTCAGTCTTATTTATTACCTACTTCAACAAATATGTTTGAAACTGGAATTGAAGAACTATGAGAATAAGGCCCTTTAGCTAGATAGCTAAAACCAGAAAAATCTTTCACAAACACATACATTTCAATTTTCTTTAAGAATAATTTATTTACATATATTAAAGTAAAACCCCAAGCATGTTAGGTTTAGCATAGGTAGAATGGAGAAAATGGCTGGCGAGGAGGATTTGTGGTCAGGCAGTGAATGTGTCTCACTTATTATCACTTATTATTATTTCAGAATATAAAAATACACCTGTATAAACCCATATTCAGTCATCACTGCCTGTCATCAGACCAAAGATACTTTCAAAACCTCACAGTTCAGAACATAAAAATACCTCGCTGTCCCCATTCCCTATTGGCATCTCCCCTCTTCCCAAAGCCTGAGTGAACTGCTGAGCTTTACATTGTCATCTAATAGTCTACAGCTCTGCGGGAATGATAAGACCTGTGGCACCCTCAGCTGAAGAGCCCTCTATCAGAAAGTCAAGGTAGGCACACTCGTGATCCCTCAAGGCACATCAGCTCATCTTCATTGACACAGAATCACACAAAAAAGGAGATGGTTTCCATAGCAAGGATCTTAACTATATAAGGAGAAAACAATCAAACAAAAAAAGAATTCTTTTCAAATAATAGAGTGGAGACACTGCAGGCTGCTTGTGAAACAGTCCTTCACAAATAAACCACAGCTGAAGTTTGGCTCTGGTCTTGTGGTATAACTTGATGTAGGTGCATTGCAGAGATCGAATCATGAGATGAAATTGAATACAGCTTCATCACCAAGTAGATTAGATAAAAACATTCATGGCTACTGCCGTAGGCACAGTCAGAAACCATTAAGGACTCTAAAGGACTTGTAGATTGAGAATGTTGATATTAAAAGGTTGGACAACTTTTACTAAGAGTGGACACTAAAGACTGACACTGACAATCCCCTTCCCTCATGTGTCTCTCACCTCATGAGAAGATTTTACTAAATACAGACTGGGTCCAGCTCCTTCTCACAGGTCACTTTCCAAGTTCCTCCAGTGCTTTCTTCAGGTAACAAACAGGTTTGTCACCACACCCAGAAATTACTCTGCTGCCCCCAGATGTAGTTACGAGTTTATCCCTCACCAGACTGAAACAATCTTATTGAAACCTCCTCCCAGTGAGAAATAGCCGGCTGGACAATCAGATGACAGTAGTAAGGATCCTTAAGTTATCTGTCACCAGGAGCAATCTGTTGATCAGATGAAATGTCCTCTGAGGGAGACACCAAACCTACCAGTAGGCAACAGAACAACTGGCTGATGTCGAACCTCCCACCTCCAAAATCCACACACACATTCACACATACACACACACAAAAAACATGCTAGAGAAAAATGCGCCATACCTTTCAGGACAGACTTCTGAAAAACATCTGATTGTGATTACCTTAGACTCCCCCTCACTACTCAAAAACAATGAAACCAGCACAAACTCCAGTATTAAGTGGCTTGGTTTCTTCTGGAGATTTTCAAACAAGCCTGTTTTTTTCCATCTTTCCAAAACCAAGAATAAAATTAAGGACAATACAGAATAAAAGCATGGGGTACAAAGGAAAGAAAGTATCTGTTGACCACATCCACCTGTATCTTCTTTCTGCTTGTCTATGTAGACAACATTGCCTCATTTGTGGATACTGATGCTGATCATCAAGCACTAACATAGCTCTGGAGGGAATAATCATGTCCTGGCAGGAGGCTGTCCAAAATGACCCATTAGAGATTTTCTATCTTCAACATTTCCAGCTATAGGATTCTTGGAAGCCAATGATTTCAACCTAGTGATTCAGAACAGCAGGAGATATGGCTGGTTAGAGTAGGCACAGAAAACAAAATATTTGCTCTGTCCAGCCACACAGGTTCTTACACAATTCCCATCATCAGAATACCTGAGCACCTTTGTTGTGTGCAAGCACTACAGTTAGGAAGATTTGTTGCATATATGTTTGCATTTGGTCAGTGATTCATTTCAGATATCTGCAATGGGGAAATGTAAGTGGCTAGCATGCCCTCAGAAAGTTAATCCCTATCATTATAAACAACAGAAGAAATTGAATGAAAAAAAGTAAAAGGGAATGTTTGAAAAATCAAGGAAGACAGATGCAAGAATTTATTGTAATCTGGCCTGAGAACAATGAAATTAGTCACTGAGCAGGTATTTCATTTAATGTCTGCCTACTTCTCAGGAAGATTCAGAAATGTCCATTGGTTTCTGTCATTTATTCTACTTTTTTTTCAGACCTGCATAATTCAAAGGTAATCACCTTTTTCCTTTACTTCTAGCACAATGCCTGAGCAGTTTGTGTATTTCCGCATTCAGCCCACACACTACTCTTCTATCAACAGTTTATTAGTGTCCTGTCCTGCCAAAACCCATCCTCCATTTTTTTGTTTCAGATCACAATGCCCTCATTTATTTTTTAAAGCAAACGTGGTCAGATTTCGGACACATTCGCACTTCTCATCATATAATTGTAAATCACCAGTTATTTGTTTTAGAACCATTTTATTAATAGAGACATGAAGAAAGAGAAAGTATTATTCTTGCATCCTTAATGGCATTACTCACTTTTTGCAGTGAAATCCAGGTGCCTAGCTCCCACTGGGCATCAATTAGTAGATACTGTAAGTTTACATAAGCTCAAGGGGAGACTGGACAAGACTATAGAACAGAAATGCATAGAGGGTTGCTAAATACATAGAAACTACACCCATTTCAGGAAATTCCTAAGTTGCTAGTAGCTGAGAGCTGGGGGAATACTAGGGGGAGGTACCAGATACGCAAGGCCTGCTCTTTACTCTTCCGTGCACACCCACTTACGGCTATTGTTGGAGCCAGGATATTGGGCTACACTGACCTTTGTTCTGAACCAGTATGACTCTTATGTTCTTATTACGTTCTTATGTTAAGCAGGAAAAGAATTTAGCCTCTCGATAACACCCAGTTGTGCTTAAATTCAACAGCAAAATTCCTTTTCTCTTTATTGTTTCAGATTTGTAGAACTAAGTGTGAGCACCAGTATATGAAGTTGTGCTGGCACCAGACTTAATAAAAGATTGATTTTGCTATCATTAAGAACTTAGCATGACTTCTTTAGCTGCATAAATGCAGATTTTTTTGCCCTGCAAAACATGTTAGCCAACCTGTGCTAGTGACTCAGGTGAAATACACTATTATGTAGGCATTTGAAACAGGTCTCTGTACTGTTCCATCTCCCAAGAAAGGATTCAATAACAAGAATTCCTGAATCTGAAGTCCTGAGAGTTTTTAGGCAGAATAGTTCCACCTGTGGCCTTGCAATCTTCGCCAGAACACGTCATTTCTAAGGAAGGGCTTTAGATCCAGACCCTGGGCCCATCCAGACTCTGGCAATTTTGTTGTGACTCTTACAGCAGTATTTCTGTCTTATAATCACACATCATGTGTCCAAGTGGAGCTTCAGCTTCTTCATCAGTGATATACTTTGGAGAAGCATAATGAGTTACAGAAATACTTTCACAGAATCACAGAATCACAGAATGGTTGAGGTTGGAAGGGACCTCTGGAGATCATCTAGTCCAACCCCCCTGCTCAAGCAGGGTCACCTAGAGCACATTGCACAGGATTGCATCCAGGTGGGTTTTGAATATCTCCAGAGAAGGAGACTCCACAACCTCTCTGGGCAACCTGTGCCAGTGCTCTGTCACCCTCACAGTGAAAAAGTTTTTCCTCATGTTCAGATGGAAGTGTCTGTGTTTCAGTTTGTGCCCGTTGCCTCGCGTCCTGTCGCTGGGCACCACTGAAAAGAGTCTGGTCCCATCCTCTCGACACCCTCCCTTAAGATACTTGTACATGTTAATAAGATCTCCTCTCAGCCTTCTCTTCTCCAGGCTAAACAGGCCCAGCTCTCTCAGCCTTTCCTCATAAGAGAGATGCTCCAGTCCCCTAATCATCTTTGTGGCCCTTCGCTGGACTTGCTCCAGTAGTGCCACATCCCTCTTGTCCTGGGGAGCCCAGAACTGGACGCAGTACTCCAGACGGGGCCTCACCAGGGCTGAGGAGAGGGGGAGAATCACCTCCCTCGACCTGCTGGCAACACTCTTCCTGATGCACCCCAGGATACCATTGGCCTTCTTGGCCACAAGGGCACATTGCTGCCTCATGGTTAACTTGGTGTCCACCAGCACTCCCAGGTCCTTCTCCGCAGAGCTGCTTTCCAGCAGGTCAGCCCCCAACCTGTACTGCTGCATGGGGTTATTCCTCCCCAGGTGCAGGACCCTGCACTTGCCTTTGTTGAACTTCATGAGGTTCCTCTCTGCCCACCTCTCCAGCCTGTCCAGATCTCTCTGAATGGCAGCACAGCCCTCTGGTGTATCGGCCACTCCTCCCAGTTTTGTATCATCAGCAAACTTGCTGAGGGTGCACTCTGTCCCTTCATCTAGGTCATTCATTTGAATCTCTCAAATATTATCAAGTTTGAAAAAAAACTAAATGCAGAGATATGACTGCTTTATATATTTCTGGAAGCCAAGATGCTGAACAACAGCAAAGGAAAAGGATCTAGATAATCACTGAAGATGAAATCTGAAATGTTGAAGACAGTAAGAACTCGTATTAACATCAAGGGGACAGGATGTCTACAGAAGGTTTTTAAAAGATATAGAAAGAGCAACAGGAAATACACAGATCTAATTGCAAGACTGAGACTTTTTGGTCACAAGTTTCCTATTATATATTAAAATGAACATTGGTAATTTTATTCCCTTCATGCATCACTGTTTGAAGCTGAAAAACAATCATGAACAATTTCTTATATAGGTGGGACTGTACCAGCTGCAGAGAATTCAGGCAAAACAATACATCATAGCAGCAAAACAGAAAGAGCCTTAATTCTATGTGGTACTGAGCTTGGCATAAGGAAATCAGAACATGATGAATATTAATATTTAGACTGACTGTGCTTCAAGAGGTAAAACATCGCAAAAAAGCCACCTCTACTGTGGATATCTGCCTTTTATTCTTTGATATTGTAAGTTATACAAACAGCAGTCAGATAAATACTCATGTGGAGCTCAAAAAGCTACAGTATTTCACAGTATCACATCTAGTGAGGGATTGTTTTGATTTTTTTAAAACCAGCACTGTTTTTGTGCACAATTTCTTTATGCTTCATTTGCTATAAAAATATTGGTCAATGAGTAAAGAATAACTAGACATTTTTCTTTGCATGACCAAGGCTGAACAGTGTTTCTAGGTTTGTTTTTATTTTCCATGTATCTTAACTTTCATAATGGCTGCTTACATAAACACAATCAATTTCTTTAGTGAATCATATATGCATAATTAGTTATTCATACATTAATCATTAGAAAGCCAGACATTTGCTATAGTAAATTTGAGACTAAAATTTCAGAGAAACTCTCAACATGAATGAATCTGATGTGCTCTTTTTGAAGATCAGTCTAACCTTAAGCATGTGAGTAGGACTACTCATCTGTTCATATTTACTTAAAGTACCTTCTGAACTGGAGATGTTGTTATGTGAGATGGTGCTGGAGACTGCTTAAATTTTTGAAAGTCCACTATGTCTGCCACTTCTTCCATGAGATACTTAATACAAAATGTAAGGTTTATTGTGAACAAATGTCACTGATTTACAGATATCCAATGGAAACAAACAAACAAACAAACAAACACAGAAGGAATATAAAATTTGGAAAAATTCACCTTTATCTTTTTGGAAAGAAGTACAATGCTAAAAAAAGCCCACATTCAGCTACCTTATTCTGGTTAAGGTCACCCCATTCATTTATCAACTCCCCAGACAGAATTATCAGTATACTCACCTCTATTGTTTGGCACTATAAATTAGCAAAGATGGCCAGAATGGGAAGGGCATGAGAAGGATGGTAGAATGACACAAAATGCTGGTAGATGTTATTGACCAAGTCAGCAGGTAAGTCTACCAGTTGGTCAAATGTGTGGAAGGTGGAGATGGTTATTATTGCAATAGCAAAATCTCTATCTCTTAGCAGGGCAGGCCAACTCTATTAAATGCCTGGTGAATGTCACTAAGGTACAGTCTGGGGCAATAGCCCTTTTCCTTTGAGGGAGTTCTCACAGAGCTTAAAATGTACCTGCTCTATGTTTGATATCTAAAAGGTAACAGAGGGATTTAAAATGGCTCACAGTTTCTTCAGACACTTCTCATGTTCACCTACATTTCTGTTTTGGCTGACAGAGTGGAATGCTTTACCCAGCACCAGGAGGAGAATCAGTCACAGGTAACAGCTCATGGGCTGAACTTCATCTTCGTGAGAAGACTTAAACATTATAGGAGGGAACCAGAGGTATGGCATGGCTTGCCCTTTTGTCAGAAAAGAGGAGCCCTTAGTTATTTATGTTGGCATCCTGGCTACCTGGTTAGGTTTTAAGCTGGTATAAAATTGGGAGGGAGCAAAGGAAAACTGAACATCATCTTTGTAACTGCTCCTAGTCTTAAAATACAAGTTTTTGTTCTTAGCACTGCAATGCAAGCTCTTCTCCCAAACAAGAATTTTGTTACCATTGTGGATGTACTCATCATCTCCAATTCAAAATACCCCATCGTGGGTTGAACATCAGGTGCAGTCAGAAACTGAAATTGTTGCAGTGTAACAGGTTTGCAATATAGTATGTCTCTCTGGGATCTATACTGGCCACCAACCGGTTTCCTGATGGCATTTAAGGTTGCTGACTTAAGAAGCTGCACCAGCAATTTATCAGTGGGGGAGGGAGCTGAGTGGGAGGTACCTTTCTTCAGCCATTAGCAATACACTGGACAGCGCATGCTCGATATCATGTGAAAGGGAGACCTGGTCCTGCCCCCACTACCTCTCATCAACACAGTGACCACATCTACCCGAAGAGCCCTAAATGGTATCTGGCTTCTGAAGAGGTTGCCTCCCTCCCGTTTAACTGGAGCTGGGGCAATCAGTGAGGGTGCTTGACCTGAAGAAGGATTTGAGAGCAGGGACTTGGACTCAGGAATTCTTTCCCTCTTGGTGCAGTTGCCGAGAGTTGATAACTAGAGCATGAAGAAAATGAAAAATCCATTTTGTGGCAGTTTTGGAGGTTTCAAATTTTGAGGGGTTTTAAAGCTCCAAATAAGAGCAAAATGCCCAAACATTTTTAAGATTTGGGATGCCAAAAAAAAGTTTTACGTTCCATTAGTTAAAATGTTTCATTAAACATTGTCTTTTAGTTTTTACACCATGTTCTAGTACATAAGACAATTTTTAAAGACATTCAAAATAAAAAGTTTGGAAAGAGGAAAGTGAAAAGACTTTAGCTTCAAAAACATTAAAATACGATGTTTTGAAAATATCAGAATTTTTTTACCATAATTTTTCTCCCAAATTATATTTCAAGGATTTGACATGATTTCATAGCGAGTTTCAATTTTCATTAACTGCATTTAATTTAGTAATACAATACAAAGAACAGAAAGGATGACAGAAAGACCCGTATTCAGCAATTAAAATGTTGGTGTATTTTAACCTATTCCATTATCAGAAGTACAGGTCATTGCCATACAGAAAAACTCAGTGGATGAAACTATCCCATAGAAGGCAGGAGGAGAGACCTGGAAAAAAGGAAAATCTTATGAAAGAGACAGAATGCAAACACTTGGCAAATATCTGTGGTGTACTATCTATTTTATTATGTAGCTGTCCAGGCATCTCTAGCCTGCTTTTTCAGAGCATCAGACTACCTTTCCCACTCTCCTGCTTATTCCCACCTCTGAAATTCTGTTCGAGTTCATCTTTACCTTGACCTTGCTTCTGCTGAAATCCTTGTTCATGTCTTAATCACTTCACATCTTGAATAGTGCAATTCCTTCTTCTATGGTCTGTCTAAATCCCAACTCTCTCTAAATGTCAAGAGGTCCAGAATGGCACAGTCAGATTATTTTATTGCTCCATGCATGGATAAACAATATGATAGAAGATGTGTTTATGCAGTAAAATCGAGAAACTGCTGTAGAAGAGTGAGGTGACTGTATATAGAACAGGGATGGCAGAAAACAGATGTACAGTGGCTAAAAATTGGCTAATATTCTTGACACTTCTGTGACAGCTAAACACCCACACATCAACATTAAAAATATTTGTTTACTAGAATATAAATATCACCCAGATCAAGAAACCGGGAAACCCGAGTTTCTATCAACAGACATGGATGCCCTCTTTCACCAGCTTCTCTGTCACTGCAGACAGCAGACATCTACCAAGTGCCCTTGCCTCCACAAAATAATTAATATCACATGCTTGGTATCAAAATAGACTCCTCTGTCTTCAAAAGCGCAATGGGACTGCCGTACAGGAAAAGGCTATTGTTCTCTGCAGTCAAGGCGACTGCCAGGAGGCTTTCTTGTTCAGCCAAAAATGACCATGCTGCATTTTGCTAATTGTGCAGTACCTGTGTAAAGAAATTATTTGCCAGTCCTTTTAAGAAATCAGAAAATACCTGGAACTGTTGGTTTCCTTCATTGCTTGTGTCATCAGCCTAACCACATAACTCCCACTACCATCTCTTTTGCGGTGAGAGCTTTGATATGTTAGCTGGGCCATCCACTCTGTAACTTGCAATGTTGTCACATAAACAGTTTGGGGACCAAATACCCATTAGGCACAAGCTCTGGCAGATTTAATACAGAAACAGAAGTGGACGTTAGAAGCTGGAGCAGAGGTATCGTACATCAGATTGTGTTGCTTTGCAACAACATAGTTGTTAATCTTACAAATCAACTGTTTTGTGAAGACTTACTATTTAAGTCTTATTACTTTTCTGGGAATTGTATGAATTGCTATGTACTAACGAAGGAAATGAAGGATATGGACATTAAGAAATTCCAGGGACCTATCACCCTGCATGAAATTAAGGAGACACTGTAGATATTTGATCTCTCTGGAAATCAAGGAAGCTGTCTAAGATTACCTAGAACACCTGCAGTAGAGCGGGGTTTTATCCCATATTTATTCTATACCCTACAGCAGACCTATCATGAGATAAGCATGACACCAGCCTTCTTAAATCATTCTGGTTCTTACAATGCCCCAACAATCCCTTTTAGCAAAGTTGACCAAAGAAACATATCCTGACCTTGTTAAAAAAAAAAAAAAAGGTGATTTAACTCATGAATGCAAAAGGTCATTTCAGATGCGTCACCCATTGTTTCTATACACTCAAAGATCATGCCAAGCTTTGTAAGAAAGCATTTTCCTCACTTGAATGGCAATTAGAGATTTAAATAACTAATAAATAAATCCTGCCCTGAATCAGCTCATCTCAAGAATGTTTACAAACCAATCAACTAGAATAACATGGTTTGGGATAACAAAATATTTCATTTCAAGAGTTTTGATAATTTTAAATATTTTTCCCTATTATTGGCTCAAATTTGTAAATGAAAAGTCCTTTTGAGTCAGAAAAACAGGAGTTTCCAGAGAGACGATTCTAGGAGTCATTTTCAAGTTCAAAAATAATCAAAACTGACCTTTTTGTGAAAAGAGCACTTGTTTCCACCCTTGCTTTTTGGTTTGCTCAGAAAAAAATCCCAGCCAGCTGTAGCCATTTCTCAAAACTTTCAGCAAATCAGTTTTGGCCCACCTGTGGCTGCTCCTTCTCAGATGACATGAGGAGGTCTGAAATTGAATAGTGACCTTGTTGCTGAAGATGAAGCAGAGCACCCTAGAGCTGGTTTCAGTCTGGTTACATGCCTCCAGTCTCAGCCAATTTTCAATTATTTCAGGTGCAGGTTTTAACATGTGCAGTAGCCCTCCCAGTTTGCTTCCTCTCCTCATTACCATATGAAGACCTGCATTAGATGCCCACAGGCATTTTGCAAATGCAAGGATTTTCAATTACCTGCCCTTCTGACAGGCTTCATGTCATCTTTGTACAGCAACTTTAGATAGTTGAATGGTGGTTTGGCCATCACTGTTACTAGTGATAAATAACTGTCCCTACTCTGCAAAATACTGACTACCAGCCACCCATTCCCTCTAGAGCCAGCTCTGCTTTCTCTCCATAAATAGACTTCCTATTGTTCTAACTATCTATGGTGCCAGCTGTGGACAGTTAGTTTTTAAACAGTAGTTTTGCATCACTTCGGATGCATTCCATCGGTGCTATTCCTACTTGTGCAAATGGAAATCCTGACTGCAGAGCCAGTAATATCTGAGGGATTAATATGATTTCTCATTAATGAGAACTCCATAACCTTTGGTATGGGATATATTTAGCCTGTTTGTTCTCTTTTTTTGTGAAGTATATTCTACAACATGCTGTGATTTCTGGCCTATTGATTAATGGGTCTTTCCACCACAAGCAATCTTAATCTTTCTTAATTGCCTTAATGGCTGCACGGCCTCTCTTTTATACTCTCTGCCCACTATGTTGTTGTTGCAAATGCTTTTGTGTCTTAACTTCATGACTATAGTAAGGACTTAAAGGAGACTGACTGTGAAGTCTATTGTTGCTCTTGTTCTTTCCATTCTTTAAATTTCTGTTTCAGGCTCCTAATTGATGCAAGTAATTTTTTGATGTAATTGTGTACATGTGTATAAATTAAAAAAACAATTGTCCAAAAGTCATCAATAAAGGAATCCACCTTTTTACAAAGTCATAATATAGCTCTTAGTTCCAGAGATCTGTAGTGCAGACTTGTAGATTTATGTAGTTTGCTCTTCAGATGTCTGAAATAGTCGAGTCCGTAGTTAGTGTTCAAATACGTCTGTGAGAATCCCCCTTCTAGAGACCATAGAAGACTCAGGTAGGTCTGCCCCTGAAGTGTTTGCTGTGATACATAGAATAAATGATGGGGTGTCCACCAGGTTCTGTTGACTTCAGCTGCCCTTGGATCAAGTCCCCAGAACAGATCATTTGTGAAACACATGAGAAATATAGAATATTGTTAATTGCACAGGTAGATCTCTGGTTTACATCTGTGCATTTCCCACGGATTTATTTTATTTAAAAAGAGAAGATGAGACAAGGAGCTATTATTTGCTTTTACAGTACATTTCACTTAATTTGGACAATGTCCAGGTCAGTAGTGCCTGCTGATCACTAAGTTTTATTTTTGGTGTTAAACAGAAAGCTAGAAGACAGAACAAGAAAATGATTAACTTGGACTTGCCCAGTCAACTTACTGACTTAATTTTCAATCTATTCTTTCTCTAAATGAAGAGCTGGAATGCTAATAGAAATATATAATCATATATCATATATATATATATATATATATCATTACTGTATCCTTTCCTCGTCACGTATTTCTACCCATTGGTTCATGCATGTTTGCTTTATAGGCACAGTTGTCAGTGTGAGCTAGGCTGCTCCCAGGGTTTGGCCCACGGGCTAAAATACAACATGTCATCACACAAGGTTGCGCTTACACAGGGCAGACACTTGCATAAAATGTACCCAAGTAACAGAATAAGTGTAATTAGAGGTGTCATTAACAACCATAAATCACCCGAGGCACAAAAATATTTGCCTACAAACTCCACCTTCTGAGGGTACAACCATCTGAGGGTGCTTCCAAGCAAGAGGGCAAAGTTTAGGAAACATTTCATCTAAGTAACGGTGGTAGCGAAGTCCAAAGTTATTTATTCCCCCGACACTAAGTTATTCCCAGCTACTTCCAAATCTAGATCTAGTCTAGAGCCAACTGTGCAAAATCAAAGGCGAAACTGTGAAGGCAGCAACATTTAGGGAAATAATTTCACTCCTCTCAGAAGGGAGAAGGTAATGCACAGTAATTGCAATACCCACAAACAGCAAATCTTTAAAACTGTCAGTAGTCCAGAAATGTGTCACTTAGACCACTGTAATTATGGGAGAAAAGGTGACATTCGGGGCTGGAAAAAGAAACATGCTTGTGGTAGAGTCTTTTTAATAGGGAAATGTCACCTGAGAGTGACATTTCAGAGTTTTGGCAAGTTAGAAATAATCATGGCTGACATTACTTGGCAAAGAGCAGATGAAAACATCAAAACTGGATAAAAGATAAAAACAATCTGGCCCATGGTTCCATCTTTCAATTTACAATGGCAGCAGCAATGTCAAACACTCCATATACTGACAACCAATGTAGTATGAGCAGGTACAAAAGAAGAGGAAAAGTGCTGAGGGTTGATAACAAGTAAATCATGCTAGCAATTTGAAGAAGAGAGCGAAGTGTTGCATCTGATCAAAACGATATGTATGTACACATAAATAATACATTATTTGCTTAGTTTAGGTAGAAAATTAAATGTTAATAGCTAAAATTCACTAAATTTACTATATTTATGGTTTTCTCAGCAATGTTACTCTTCATCCTTTTGTCTGTCATGTAGGTATCACACGAATAGAAAGAAGCTTAGATTCTGTGACAAACAACCAAATCCTGGCATCACAAAGCCTACCTAACAAGGGGTCATATTCAAGTTGGAAGAATGACTGGATTTTTGCAAGTTGGAACTATGACTAAGAACCTTTGTTTCGGATTTCTACGTAAATAACAGTCTTTTAATAGCAGTATTCTGTACACAGTTTCCTAGGATGGCTTTTCTTGTTGCTTTTGGTGGAGAGGGTTAAGAAAAACATTTTTAACAGAGTTCTGATCCACATAGCTTTAATATCTCACTTTGTACTGTCACCAGGGTTAAACACTGAACTTTTTGCACTGACACTGAAACAAGAGCTTCAGAGGTCTAGTAACCAGCATCAGGAAAAGGCAGTTTTCCCAGTGACGAAGACTGACAAGCCCAAGCAAGTCTGGTAAGTAGGAGTATTGATGCTGGTACTATCTTATGGATCTGGGAATGGGTAAGGGAAATGTGGTGCTTGTTTCACTCTTTCTCCACCTGCAGAGCAGGAGAGGAAAGCAGAAATCATTCTGCATGCACAGATGTAAAGTGAGGAATGGGATTGAGCCAATTCTTAGTCACTTATTGCACGAGCTCAGTAGAACAGTTTGATTAAGTTCACGCTTGTAAAAGCTTGTTTTTCAGACCTGGAGATGTTTTGTAACTTTTTCTTTTTTCTTTTTTTCCTGACCCAGCTCCAGTTTCTGCCTCATCCTTTCTGAAGCATCAACAACAGAAGTGGATGAGGTATTTTACTAGAGGTCTCACTTACGCTTCTACCACTTTTGCACTCAGTTCTGATACTTTCTTTTTTGATACTCAATAATGTCTTGTTTGCCAAAGTACCAAGCTGGGAGCTGATATTCAGACCCTCAGTTCACTCAGAGACTCTTCCTTTTGAATTTGCAGGTACTTTTAATTTACCAATAATAGGAAAGTAATCTTAATGGATGACTATAGATGCCACACCAATTCTGGCAGGAGGAATGTTTTGTTGTCTCTTTAATTCAAGTATTTCTAAAACATCTGCAAAAAATCTTTCTGTAAAAGGGTCCACTGGTCTTCCTAAGGGAACAACAGAAATCTGAGGTCTGATTTATTTGCCTTTTATTTTTCCTGGCCTATAGAAAAATTTTTCTTGTCTTTAAGGAAAGAAAATTTGAGAGGAACTTACCCACCCTAAGAAAGGGGATGCAGACGGCAGTACTACACATACAGCTACCTTGTTCTGTCAAACAGAAAGGACTAGACCTACACAAAACATACCAGGGAAAAAAAAGCCTCTGTGAAAAGGGAACCCTGGCTGGGTTGGAGCTGTAATGCAGGAAATCAGGAGATTAAGAAACATGTAGTGGTCAGTACCCCTACTAAATCAGGCTGGAATGTTCATTTTTTTTTAATTAATGATATTTTCAGCAAAAAAAATTTCTACAATTTTTGACCGGCATAGCCTTTGTATTAATTTGCATTCCTAGGGCTTGGGGAAGGGCTGGCATTTTCCTTAATGACAGAGCTCAGCACCATCTGATTGCGTCTCTCAGTTATTCCGGATGCAGAACACAGCTCTCTCATTATATGACAGCATAAATCTATGACGTAGTCAGAGCAATGCAAGCTCTTGATCTGTGTCCACTCTGGTAAGACAAACGCTTGTCTGAAAGGCATTCAAAAAGCCTCTTCCACATAGAAAGCACATTTGTAAGGAGGACCACAATTACAGCAGAAATTTCATCTAACGATAGCATCTCTTTTCCAGTCTCTCTGTTTCATGAGCAAAAGACAACAGTTTAAAGGGAATTAAAAAAAAGATTAGCTCTCTATTGACCATGGTTGTGGTTACATCAAACATCTACCAGCATCTACTGAGCTAAGAAAACAGGAAGGTTTCTTGGGTAGGAAAGTGCTCCATGGCAATAGAAGGAATACCTTTTAACACCATCACAAACATCACATCTCATCAGCGACACTAGAGACCATCTTTCCTGAACTATTAATACTCTCACAGGCAGAGATTGAAGTATAAAGAAGAAGGGAGTCT
This sequence comes from Apteryx mantelli, assembly GCF_036417845.1. Lineage (NCBI taxonomy): Eukaryota > Metazoa > Chordata > Aves > Apterygiformes > Apterygidae > Apteryx > Apteryx mantelli. The sequence continues at coordinate 38,843,767 of NC_089980.1, read as the reverse complement.
TACTATGGCATTTGTCCCACTTCTACCAGGTTTTTCCCTATGTCCTGATTCCTCACTTATATAACAGCTTAATTTTACTAGTGCAAGGAATCTGTTGCTAGATCCACCCCTGACATATATCTCATGGGAGTGGAGCTAAGTGCTTGCATTAGGACTTAAAACTTTTGCCTTTAGGCACACCCCCTTTTTGTATGTGAAACGCCAACTGTAAGTTCTGTGTTCAGCAAATACAGTGACGGTAGCAGTGAGAAGGTGGAAGGCTGGGGAAGAGAGGTACTTATCCTATGCCATAAAAAGGAAACTGCAGAATATTAAAATGAGTTTGTTTGCTGTCCATAGGGAACCATGCAAATTAGAAATTAAAAAAACTAGAACTACCACCCCACCAGATTCTAGGGTCTGTGCCTAGACTGCCCACTTGAATATAACATTGCAGCTACCAGAGACAAAAGACCTCTTGTAGTTCAAGAATCTTTCATGTAAGCTTGAGCCAGTGCAAGCGATGAGTGAAATCGCTTTGTATTATCACCCCCAACATGGCACATCTTCCAAGCTGAAACTTAGGGAACCTGAAGTTTTAGGTTAGTTTTGAATGTTGTCATTCTGATGTAAAAGTAAAACTGAAGGTACAGAATGAAACCAGAGAAAAGCTCATAGGAAGCTCTGGAATGTAAAAAGAAATACGTTACTTTTAGTTTTAAGTTTGTGTTAGCCTTACTTTGTATGCTGGCCATGTATCATCTTGGTTATTGCAACCTTTTCTTGTCCAACTCCTCCCTTACTCAAACCTATATAAATGCTGTCCTTAAAAGCTCCAGTTCAGCAGGGTACATGGGTACATGCATGGCTTTCACTACAAGTCATCTGCTGGATTTCTGTGAAGCTATTTAGGTACTTAGACTCAAGTGTATTCTTAAAAACATTCTGAATTGACCCCTAAGTCAATTTTCTCTCTCCTTCTAACCAATATCACAGATTTTTTTAGTCTTTCTTTTGGCTCCCTGTCTCTTACCATATGCCCTTTAAACTCATCATCCCCACTGGTAGTGCTCTAAAACCTCTATGTACTCACCTGCATTTCTCCTCTCATTTTCTTCAGCTTATTCTGTCTGAATCTACCCTCTCATCTCATATCATACTGCTCCCTTGACTTGTTTCTCCTACTTGGGACCTTAAGTAGCACCTGAGGTTTTTCCCTACTTTGGAAACAGCATCTCTGTCCTCTGCCTTCACTCAAGTAGCCTTTGAGCCCCTTTTGACCATCATTATTATTTTCCAAACTCCACTTTTTCATGAAAAGGCAAAAAAAGGAACAACATGAGGTAGAAGTGTATCAGAAGAGCTGAGACTCTTCAGAAAATTAAATGATATTAACTCTATACTTAGAATTAATTAGTGTACTCAAACCATCAGCATTTTTCAGGGTCTGTTTAGAATTACAGTTCGATAACATAGGCAGTGAGACAGCAAAGAGCAGCGCACTCAATGAATAACAGCATCCATGTTCTGCACTTCTTGACTGCAGGAATTGAAGTCCCAAGCCTCCTCAGACAGACCCCAAAACCACAGAGGCTAAATACATGTCTTCAAGACAGGGTTCATTCATTCCTGGCTATATGAAGACTTTTTGTCTAAGGATACGTCTGTACTGAAGGCCACTGTGCTGTGGAGCAACATGCCAGCTTAGCTCCTGGAAGGAGTCTGGCCCCAGGAAGTCAAAGCTTCAAGTGGGCAAGACTGCTTTGCTTCTCATTTGGACTCTGTGTTGTACCCAAGCTAGTTTAAAGTTAGGTGGGATATCTCTGCACTCGGTCGTGTGGACATACACCACGGAGAGACAAATACTTTTGGCCTGGTAGTATGAATAGACATTTAGCATGAGGATAGTACCTAAAATAAACATCTTCTCCCCTACATCTAGGCATGTAATCTGCTAGGCTCATTTAAGGCTCATTTAAGTCTATCATCTCCTGCAATTTTTTTAAAAAAGAGGGGCCTGGAAGTGACTGCAGCCTGTTCAGATGCCTACCTGTGCTTACCCAGGACCCTCAGGAGGATTGCACAAGAGGACAGTTCGGTGAATGGGTAGCCAAAGTATTGTGCACAAGCTGAATGCATCACTCAGGAGATGCCTGCAAGCTTTCATGCCTAAGAAAAGATTCATTTACATCCAAAAGTTGTAATATTAACTTTGCAAGAAATAACTCACTTGCAGAAAAAAAAGAGTATACCCATGCCACAGTCACTGAAGTGACCACACCGCAGTCTAACTCTGCATTTGCTAATGTGTGTACTGGCTGCATAGGGCAGCACAGTATGGAGCTCAAGGAAAGCTAATTTCTCCTGCCAAAAAAGCATGGATGCTTAGTGACAGCCCTCCTAGCCCATATAAGATTCTTTAGAAGTGCTGGCTTAATACTTTAAAAAAATATTTCACAACAACAAAAAAAAACAACCTCTGAGCATTTTACTAGCAGCAGGACAGAACAATGTCTTGTGTGAAAACCATATACTGAATTTGTCCATCTATTTCCACTGCAAAATATTTGCTAATCATACTGTTAAAGGGGATGAACATATTCTAGAATATTAAAATTTGATTTGGCAATGACAAATTTTAATATTAAAACACATACAATGACTCCTAGATTAAGCTTTTCTGATATACTTAATACTTAAGCTAAATAACTAATCCACTGAGAACAGGAGGTGGCCTCGGCAGCTGAGTAAGATTACAATTTTAGGACATGCTGTAGAGGACATGGGGAAATGAAATCATCTCATAGATTTCTTAATAATATTCGCCATATATTGTTTAGTCAAAAACACCTCGCATATAAGCTAGAAAAAACATTCTGGGTTTGCATAAAAAACTTCTTTTGAGCCATACACATGCCTAGTGCTGACTCCTACAATTATCAGTGTGCACTTGAAAAGTTCAGTTTCACAAGTGTTCTGTTTCATTCTACAAAGAATAACACAAGCAGAAACATGTCTCTGAACTGCATTTTATTCAGTTTTTTTTTAGCAGAACACAGGTATTGTTTAAATTTGATATATATTCCCAAGAGATAAATTACTCTTCTAGAAGAGGTGGTCAATCATAGAACAAATGGAATCTAATAACTATTAATAACAGTTGAAAATTCAGTGCATAATTCCTAAGACAAAAGAGTTGGGAAGGGTTTCTAAAAATTTGTTATTAGTACCTTTTTATGACAGCATGATGGGAAAGCAGGAAAAATAGAAACAGTGCTACAGAAAGTCCTTTATCTCAAAGTAAAGTAATTTTTTATTACTCTTGCATCCATTGTGTTTTTGTTCAAACCAGAAAAGATGATAATGAACAATTAATTTGAGATATAACATATATCAAGCAATATGAATTTGCCAAAGTATTCAATATGTATTTAAATTAGTATACATGCAGATGCATACATCCATATAGAAATTGTATTCATATACACAGTTATGCTCAAGCCTATCCACATTTAAATTCTATAGGCATTCATCAATACATCTGTGTATACACACGTCAGAGATACACACTTACATGTGCAACATGAAAAATTTCAGGGAGCAAACTCATCTTGAAAACAATCTACCTCAGGGATGTTATTTTTCATATATCACTGTATGCCTCTCTCCTGCATACATGCAAACACAGATGGAGAAATACAGCTGAAATGCCATTTTTCTTCACTTCTCTTTTACCCATCTCAATGAAATATCTTTCTTTAGACAGGGATCTACTTAATAAAGACTGGGATTTCTTTTCTTTCCTAAGCCATGTCTACATGCCGGAAAGTGAATTTAATGTCATTAATGATTTGTAGGCAAATTATCACATGAACTGTTCACTTGTATTTTACATGTATTTTTAACAGTCTATAAAATCCACTAAAACAGAACACACTGAAAATTTATATATTTTTTTATGAAACTTTTTTTATAAATGATTTTTCATAGGCTATGTTAAAAATTTTTCACTTAGCTGAAAATGCTTTGAGTTATTTCTGGTAATAAATAGCCCTTTATAGAAAAACAGACTGAGATTTAAAAAAAAATCAGTAAAAAATATTTTGCATCATTCAAAAAACTGCTCTAATGATTGCTCTCTTTAATAGCAAAATATAAAATGGGACGTAAGAAAATTTGAGAAGTTGCCTGCAACTTTCTTCATAATTATCCAAAAGTTCAAATGATGAAATATTATGTTAGCTAGAATAGAATATATGTTCCAGCTATGTAACAGATTTTCCTCTCAAGTGAGCAAACAGAATTCATTATCTATACAGGAGGAGTAGACCTAGATCCTAAACCTTAAAGATGTCATAAAGAGGTTATATATTACTTGAATGTTATATGATATATGTTACTCACTTTCTAAAAACACTGATATGTGGTCTATATTCCCCAGGAGCAGGAAGAGAGAATTTGTGTACAAACAGATGACTCTGCCAAAGAGCAGGGTTTCTTTTATTTAGCAGATCTATTGCTCAGCATATTTTTAGCCTTAACTACTATTTGCTTCTTCAGGCACCTATATGTGAAAAACAGATTAAAGCAGCCAGAAGATAATGGAACTAATCCATTAATCTAAGCAGGATTGGGCCCAAAGTATTGTTAGCTCGAAGGAGAAGAAACGTGGTGTTTTCTGAGTGCCCGTTAATATGCACATTTCTACAACCTGGGATAAAAGAGCTCATCTTTGAGGAATTCCTGTGATTAGTATTTTTCATATGTTTTTCCTGAATGGGAATAGACGCTATTAGCTTGTCTAGGTAGACTGAGACAGAAAATTAAATTCTGTGTGCAGGCCTGACCCAGAAAGTACAGACATTAGAATGCGGAAATTCTGATCTCTAAAAAATTGTCAGCGTTCACATGTTGACACTAACCTGCGCAAAAACTGTGAAAGAAAATATATGAGAGATCCGACTTGTGTTCTAATCACAGTGTACTATCTGAAACTATCTTACACCGGGAAGCAGGCAGAGGGCTGCACAGAGGAGCGGCATCATATCAGCTAAAACAAGAGCAAATTAAATTGTGCTCTCTCATAGGGTATGTCATGCAAGCACATTTTTCGAGCACCAGGTTTGAAAAACAATTCTGCTCATCAGAGTGTTCATTTCTGTATGTAATAGGCTTGCAAAGCCTAAAATCGGATGCTGTGCTGGGCGACCTTTGTGCTAGATAAAGTAAAATAGCGAAACAGAACTGTCAGGCTCTTTAATGCGAGTCCCTGCTTCATGTTTATTTTAATGAAATAAAATGGAAACTGTGTTACAGCATTTTTAGTCACTCGAAATTATCATCCTTCTTCGTCACAGAAATAGCACAATAGATAATTGATCTGCTGATTCAAAATAGCACAGCCTCCAACAGTATGTTTGTGCTAATTCATGAGGGGTTTTTTAACGAATTTAGGAAGCTATCTATATACCTACACAAAGGTCTTATTTTATTATTAACTACAGTAATTTCACACTGGAACCCTAATATTATACTGCAATTTAGTTGAAACTGTTGAACTTTTGAACTGTTAACAATACAAATAACCCAATAATAATGAAGAATCCAAACACTTAGTAGTAGCAAACTAATAATCAGTAACACTTTTCTGTCAAATAAGCTACCAGGGAATTAATAATTCCTGCTCTCTCGCAGTAACACCACTGGTATTTCAAGATGTTTCTATTCGGGGGGAATAAGTTGATTCATATTCAAGCCAGAAGTCTGCGCGCATTTCTCCTCTGGGCGAAGGTACGTTTCGTGGTGCTCCCCCATAATTTCTAGCACCTGTTCTCCTCCCCCACCTCCCGCTCAGCTTGCGGAGTTGCTCCGCACAAAGGCTTTACGTTTCCAACACAGTCATGAAGGTTGGGGCCATAGACGGAGCAAATAACAAACATTTCCAACATGTAGCCGGGTAAGCTAATTCGCTTCCTGAGAAGCCAACATGCAAATAGGTTCGGCAAGTCAGGCCTTGCTGCTACACCTGTATCAACAACAATGCAAGCACAATTATCTTACCTTAATGAACTTAATCTTTAATTTCACAGCTTGGCCCTTGTGTTCAGCCTCTTAACAAAGGAGTTGAACTGTTTTAGTCCATATGACCATCCTTCCTCCAACAGCTGTGGAAACTTTAGCCATGACAAGGATTTTTGCCCCTTGTGAAACTGTCAAAAGCAATAAATATTTTTCTTTTTTTCCATCATTAGACTCTCCTAAGAATGCCTCCCCATTGTCCACTGTAATTCCCAGAGCTCACTGGGCAGAAGCTTTATTGTCTAAAATGAATCCTGAAGTGTGAACAATACTGGAAAAGCAGCTACACTTTTTAGAGGGTGTAACCGTTAGGAATGCGGCGCTTCCCCATAGACAGCTCTGCCAAAAGAGCACTTGTGTTTTTTAACACTGGTCTTTCAGAAGGATGCTCAAGTTAAAGCATTGTGGCCCACTGTAAATAGATGCACTCACTAGAATAGCGCTTCGTCATTCCTAATTAGGGAAGTAACTCTAGAAAGACAGAATGTCACTTGCAAGACTGGACTCATTGTTAGGTTTGTGCGCGTCCCCACAATGTGAGGTAATTGGAGTTGTACCTTTTAGAAAGCTGCTAATTTCACATAGGAAGTGCTAACAAGACCTTTGTGTGCCATGTTTTCCTTCTTCCTTTTTAAGGAAGTTACAGAGCTTGAGTACTGGGAATGGCTGGGCCAAGGCCTAGAGAAGGAAGCTGCAGTAATGAACCACTTCAGCTTGCAGTTAGAAAAAGGAGGCCTAATTTTCAGGCCTGAGAATACTAGGCTTAACAAAAGGTTCTGTTTAAGCTTATTATACAGGACATTCTTAGTGCCTACACAGCTTTCCTTGAAATGACCCTCTCAAAATAAGTGCATCAAGTTTGAGCAAATAGAAACATGCAACTTTCAAGGCTTAGGGTTATAGTTTTCTTTACAAAGCCATTTATATAATGTAAGCTGCAATTAGCATGGAACAGAGCAACAAGATCTAGCTAAGAAAGTTCTCCCAACAAAAGACAGAAATTAGAGGAGTAAGTAACAGTTAAATATCAGCTTCTGATAACTAGCTGAAAAGGCCTTTCAAATAAGCTGCAGATATAAAAAATAAAATGATTTTGCTTCAAATCTCTTTCTTAGCAAAGTTTGGCTTTTAAATCACTGACTGATTAATTCCACTAATTTTAAATTATCCAGATAGAATGGATCTGGGTTAAAAAAAAATAACTGAAAAGCCTTTCAGCTTTTAAGCCTGACAATATCATCAAAATGCCTGTAGGAATTACATATAAAAATTCAAACGGTAATGAAACAAATTACTACTTACAGTATGAAAAGTCTGCAAAAGCTTTTTATAGACTTGAAATGCAGAAGTTATATAAACTACTCAGTGAAAAGAATTAGAAAATGACCTTTGCAGATCAGGGGCAAAAATGAACAGTCTTCAGGAAAAAAAAAAAAATCACTGTTAACAATGGCTTTTAATGCCATTTTGCTTCACTCATTTATCTAATAATCATGGCAAGGTTAGGGTAAACAATGAACAGTATGTTTTCACATATTCCACCTTTAGTGTCCTCCATATGAATTTCTAAAACACTTAAGAGAATAGATACATAAACCTGTGACCTTCAAATGAGCTTTTTGCTACTTTCAACATTTTGAATAAAAAAGGTCAGAAAATTGAACCACTTTTACACAGTAATGAATTCCATTCTGTTGGGTAAACAAAGCTAAATTTTAAAACACAGACCTGACATTTCTATAGCTCAAGAAGCTTTTCTCTTCTTTTGGTGTGTGGGGGGGGAGGGGTGTGGAATGTAAGCACTTTGCCACGGCCTAAATAATTACAGCATCTACCAAAGAGAGAAGGAGGAGACAAAAATATTTGGTTTTATTCAGTGAACAGCCATAATTTCCAAGGCAAGCACAACACAAATGTCCAATTTTTAAGACTTCTTTTCCCCCCCTGCAAATAATTGATCCAGTCCACACAAAAAGAACCCGGTGCTACCATTTTAGAGCTAGCTCTTACTGACAAGAGCCGCGAGGGCCTCTAAAAGTTACTTCAATTTCCGCCGTGCTTTTGTCCATTAGTTGTCCTCGCTGAAAGGCCCAGTTAGGTATTGTTGCAAAAAAAGTCTGCACCCACATTTATTCCCCTCTAATTCATACTCTGCATTGTGAAGTTTTGCTATTCAGAGACTGATTGGACAACAGCCCTAAGAATGGCCCGAGTGATTAGTCTCTCAGCATGGGTCTGGATTGTGGGTATAAACCTAGAGCTAGGACTTGAATTCACTGTGGCATTCTGCTTCCTCCTAGCGCCTCCCGCTCCTGATATTTTATGCATCCTTTGCTGCAGGTAATACATTCCTTCATACCAGGAAACGGAATCCGTATAATTAGCCTGCACAGTAGTGTGCAAGCCCTTGAAAGTCCAAGGGTTGTGCCCCTGGAAGCAATTTCACTTTGGTATTTATAGGAACTCACAGGTTTTCGTTCAGGGAGGGATAATACAAACCCCCGAGTATTGTCATTACAAGGTATTCATTCTGCTTGATAAAGGAAACTTTTATAGTGTTCCCCCGAGGGGACAAAGGAGTGATTCTGGACACAGATTTGTTTGTTTAGAGCCGGAGTTACAGTTTGCCCAGCCCTCTGAAATTCCCAAACACTGCACCCAGCCCTGTCCCCTACCTCTCTGCTCACTGCTGAACACATGGTTTGCTATACCACTTCCCCAATTACTTTGTGCCTAACACTTACTTTATGTTTTAAAGTATGGCAGCTGTGCAAGTTGTTAAGTGTACAGATGTCACTCTGTGTTTTACATGTCAGTAACTTGAATTAATTTACATTTATTTTCCTATTGTTTTATATCATTTTATGACAATGTGCTGCATAATATAATTTAAATCTTTAATGTACAACTAATTCTCTACCATTAATTTGTCAACATGATTACTGGATATGCCACAAGGAAAAGCTGAATGACTTGAAATATGTACAAGGCATTCCTGTATCTTTAAAAGAGGTTTATATCCAAAATGACAAAGATTTACAGAACTTTTTTTGGTCTGTCTGTGATTTTATGAAAACTACAATTTCAAGGTAATTTTACAAACTGAATTCTAAATCGCAGTCTGAAATAAAATAAAACACCTAATATATTAATTAGCCCAGGGAGAGAATCCCAACAGTATTGTAAGATGCAAACTGATAGCATGATTCCAGAGAAACACAGCCATCATCATGACAAATCCTGGCTGATAGGAGTTTAAACTGTCTCTTTACCAATAGTGTTTTACTTTGGGCAGAGCAGTAATTTTTTTAGCTATGCACTGGAACTGAAGAGCAGTTCATAACGAGAGCAGGTTGTGAATTTTTTGACAGAAAATGGTGATTTGTTGAAACTGAAACTTGTCCTGGGAGTAGCCAGAGCTACAGCAGGGAAGGTTTCTCAGGGTAGAATTTCTGATTAAAAATGGAGAGAGACAGGGAGAGGGAGACGGTTTTCTCTGCCCTCCAGCCCTCCCCTGTAGCTGCCCGTAGGGAGGAGGTCAGGGCCTTCTCCATGGATGTGGGAGAGCCAGTTTCAATTAGCTCAGCAACCGTCTTGTGAAGGGGAAGTCAGAGCACATCACCCCTTCATTTTCGGTGGGGGCCCGGCACCTATTTCTCCGGCAGCTCAGCTCCCTCTTATTATCTGTTTCTCCCCATGTATTAAAAAATGAATACGTATGTGCCTTCCTTCAAAAAGGCAAAATTCAGCATGCTGGGGCAGAGGCCCTGACCTTGCCACTGCCCACGTCTGGGTAGTTTCCTCGTGTGACTTCCTTCTCACACAGAGCTGGGCCCCGGCACTGCAGCCCGCCCGGTGCCAATTCTGGGAAGTGGGTGCAAACCACACGCGTAAAACAGTGCCAGGAGCAGAGCCAGGCTTTGCCTGGTTGGTCCTCGGTGTCTCTGGGACTTCTGTAGGAAAGAGAGCAGGCGGGACTGGCCTCTTTGTCCCAGTCCCGTAAGCTTGTTGATACGTTTTCATCTACATGCCCCACAGAGTGACCAGCGCTTAGGTGTGGGCCTTCCACTGTCGGCTCCTCAGTACAAGAACTGGGCTTCTCTTTTTGGCCTCATTTTGCAACTGCTTCATTCAGGTGGGCTCCCTGCAGTCACTGGGTCTCTGGATGGACAAAAGCTTACCCTCACATCAGTGCTGGTCCAGGACCAGGGTACAGATCCTAGATGAAAATGCTAGTGAAATGACAGACAATCAAAGTGGATGGAAACCCAGCACTTGGCTTTTGGGGAACAATTTGATAGCAGAACATATCATTTTCTAACACTGTTTTTTAAAGCTTGGCTCCTTGCCTCCCCCCTACTCCTCTCCTCTACCTTTTGGAGGTCTAATGGGAGAAAAGCTGTATGAGTCACCAGAACGCTGGAAAAATCTATCAATTTCTTTCCTAAAAAATGAGGACTTGATTAAAAAAATAGAAAAAAAGATATTCCATGAAAAAAGAAGTGTTTAGACAAAGCCTGTCTGCTTCAATTTCCCAGCTAAGTAAGCTCCCTTGCCCTGAGAGTGACAGTAGATTCCATAAATTAACTGAAAATCCCTCTTCTCAAGAGCCTAAGTTATCTCTTCTTTGCCTGCAGCCCTGATTTAGAATAGGCGCTCATTTGTTTACTGTTTTAATTAATGCTCCTTTTCAGTGTGGAATAGGGGAAGGGAAATGAACTGACTTGATAAACAGGTGTAGCTGTTACACGTTATATTTGGGATCATTCAGGACTTGCAACAGATTAATCAGGCTTGACTGGACGTGAACCTCCTAGCAGAAAAGGTAGATCAACTCTGCTGGATGCCCAGTAGGTGAGTATTATTTTAACTGCTAGCCTGTGATAGGAAAGGCTTAGAAGAACAGTCATCAGTGGAGAATATCTCTCTGTTTTCACCCAAGAAAAGCGTTCTGATTCTTTCCCGCTGCTTAACAGTTAAGGAGACCTTGACAATATAAGTCACTTTTCATGCCCTCTCTGCTTCCCCTCTAACCTCACTGCCTCATATTCAGGGGGAAAGAAACAAACCATCCCATTATTTTTAAAACATTTAAGTGTCGCATTGGGAAAAATGCTCTCCTAGGTTAACTATGAATGATTGAAGATTTTTTTTCCAAATGCAATATAAGCGTAATAACAGTTTAAGTGTCATGATACAATGTGTGCTGCCTTTGTACCCTGTATAATACCAAGCACACTCAGAACAGAAAGTGATCCAAAATCAGCCTTTTCTTAAACAGAGTTTAAATTCTTAGCTTCAAAGGGGTAAAACAGTTGAGCTTAGGTTTCCTCATTATGAGGGAGCAAAGAAATTATGTAATTTAACTGTCTCATGGCAATAAAGCAACATTCGGCTCATGAGTATCCAGTCTAAGATGACACTACATTTCCTATTTCCAAAGAAAGTAACATCTGAAGATATTCTTATTTACTCCACATTTTGTCTCGCTAATGCAATTAATATATGTACAGAAAGCAAATGTCACATAAAAATAAGTGAAAAGGAATCGGGGAGTATCCATTTATAATGCTGTTGAGATGACCTTGCCAGCAAATGAGGGGACATTGCACAACAAACCAGGAAAGAGCTTTAATTTCTACTGTATTACAGTAAACAGGACCCTGCTCTTTTGCTAGCAGACTGACTGAAAACTAGCTTTGGTGTTAGCTGTGAAGACAGATGCTCACCCATCTTCTTGGAAAAAGATGCGGTGAATGAAAGAGAGAGAAACATTAGTGTTATATGTGTTCATTACACAACATAAGTATGGTGCTGGATCTGGCTTTCTTTACTATATGTCCTGTCTGGAGAATAGATCTTGGAGTCAAAGATATTCAAAACTCTGCCTTTTCAGATCACAGACAGTCTTATATTATGCATGGGCCTCTGATTTTAACCTTCCAACACTATTTTACCATGCTGCTGGAAGGGGTGTGATGAGACTTGGGGAGAAAAAGGAGGACAGAAGTCCAGCTGAAATGTTCTTAGCATTTTACTCAGCCCCAAATATTTCCAGAAATGCAAGGAGCTTTGATGTATTTTAGAAAGCTGAGATAAATGTCCTTTTTAAAGATAGCCCCTAATATCTTGCCTGAACCATCAGCTTGGACTCCATGATGGCAGCTGATAGCCTAGCAGCACCTACCATGCCACAATAAATCATTTATCTTATCTTGTTCATAGAGGTCTAAATGCTCCCCTACCAGGGAAAAAACAGCTTGACAAGGTCTGCAGGGAAAATATTTTGGAGTTATTGCTACATTCTCCTCTCAGGAGATTTGCAGTCTTGTGAAAGGGGAGCCTTTAGTCCTCCAAACAGCATGGAGGCTCGTGGTAGCATTTATTCACATGCTCACTTGAAGAAGCGTCTGCCAGATCCAGGCCTAAATGTCTGCAAAGAAATCACAGCCCAATCTATGGGTCCTGGGGAATTCACACAGAAAACCTTCCTGGAAGATGTCTTGTTTTCCTAATGGAGGAAACACTGCCCTTGTCTTGCAGTTGTGTGCACTCTGGAGCAGTCACATGTGCTTGGCAAAATTGGTGTTAAGTTTATGGGAACTCTGGAAAGATGCTACAGCGTGGGTCCCTCCCCTCTCCTATTTGCACATTAGTTGATTAGCACTGCTATGTAACTTAATCTAAAGTCCTCCTTCTCCTTTGCCCACCCAAGGCCTGCTGTTCCCAGCAGAACACTGAAGGCAGCTCTGATTTTTGGCTATGGAAACATTTTAACTGTTAACTGGCCCTTCTGCCTTCTCTCCGTGTCTTCTTATTCATTTGTATGGGACCCAACAAATTAATGATGCTGTCAACATTCAAACAGCAAAAAAAAAAGAAGAATAGTAGTAACAAATAGTTATGAAGAAAATTACAAAGTTATTTCACCCTGTGTAGACGTGTACGTGTTTTGAGTAGGAACATGTTACAGTGTATTTCTCCACGTCTGTCTCCTCCCTGGTATCCCAGTGGGAAAACCCCAGTGGACAAACTGGCCCATGATCTGAACTGATGCTCTGGACCCGTCTCTTCTCAGGAGCGTCCCTTGACAAAACGCAGACGCAGTGGGAGCATCTGTTCCATGACCATAAACCAAGTAAGGGCAACCCTACTGCTGATTTTCAGTTTTAGGTCACAGATGAGTGAAACAAAAGCCTTATAAATGAAGTATAAGACTGGGAAAGGGCTGTGTTAAGAAAGGGCATCACAGAAGTGGAACTTTATTCCAGTAACAGCCTTGCTGGATCTTTCCAAAATGAGAACTAGAACTTTATTTTACCAGTAACTTCAATTTGCAGGGAGTATGAGGAATAGCAAGTGCTTCGAAGCTTGTGACAGAAAAGCAAGGAGGGAGAACATCTAACCTAACCGGATCAAACATCTGGTATTGCCCTATCCCCTTTTTTTGCTTGTGAAAAAGAAGATTGTATTTTCTCCCAAGTCTTTTTTTTACCTTGTGAAATGGCATAAGGCAGCAAGCCACAGACGGTCTGTGGGGCTTGCTTGGAGATGAGCAGGTGGCAAGTTGTAGGAAAGGTCCCATCTTTCTGAGGTAAGAAAAGCTGAGCACAAAATATCCTCAGATACTCGTTTAGTGCAATTATTTTAAAAGACTGCACAAACACCTAGTTTCCATTTCTGTTGGCACGACTTCAAACAGCGCAAAGACACCCCCTCCCTGCAGGTGGCGGGAGAGGGGCCTTCACAACCGACCTTTGGGGCGCCGGCGGGAGATGGCGGCTGGTGGCGGCCGGTGGCAGGGGTCTCCATGGCAACGCCTCCCCGCTGCAACGGCCATTGCTGGGCCGGGCCGGGCACTCCCCGCCCAGGGTGGCTACGTGGCGAGGCCGAGCACGCGGCAAGGCCCTGCGGTCGGCACTGCTGGGTTTTGTCGCGCCTCCTGGCCGGGCCAGCCGTTGCCTCCACTTGCCCCGCGGCACTGGGTACTTGCCTGGGGCGCCCGAAATGCCTCAGTGCCCCAGGTGGCCTCCTCCCGCCCTGCCGCGGCGTGGCCAGGGAGCGGTGCCACAAAGGCGTCCGCTTTGCGCGAAGGCAAGCCAAAGACCTTCTCTCTCTCGTGTGTATGTGTGTGTGTGTGTGTGTGTGTGTGTGATGTTCTTTGTTAAAACATTTATTTCATTTTTGCTAGGAATTTATTCCACCGTTACCACTTATTGTGAATTTACGTTATGTGGCAGAGGCTTTGAGAGCACCGCAAACCCACCGTCCAGCGCAACATCGCCAAGCCGGAAGGAAGGGAGGAAAGCAAAGGTGAGGAGGGACGTGTCAAGGGAGTTTTGAAAAGCAAATAGAGTATTATCCTTTTGTTTAAGATGCCATGAAGACTTTTTATCTGATATGTGATACTGTGCTTCGAGGACCAGCGCATACCAAGAGCTTTCCTGCACTCCCCCCATCTCCCAGCTTTGATTGTTTTACTGTTCTCAGTGCAGATTTATTAAATTTTGAATTAACATGTGTGAAACAGGTTGATTTTGTTTGTTCTGCCACATAACTTACTTTTCTAAACACTGAGTAATAGCAGCAGTTAATCTATTGACCGATGGCTTAAGCAGCAGGTGGCTGCAAGAGCAATAGGCCAGCCCCGGTGCAGCCCGCAGAAACTCCTCAGGCCGCTTTGTCACCTGGGCTGGTGCAGAGACTCTGCTTGTTTGGAAAATGTTTCTCCTCCCACCAAACATCTTCAGCATTAAGGGGCTTTTGTTGCAAGGAGCCTGAAGAGGGGGATTATGAAGGATAGTCTGTCACACAAATGGTGTCTTCTAGACGTATAATACAACCTGCATTAAAAGTTTACAAACTAATCTAATGAAATTATCATTCAAACGAAGCACGTCTCTGATGTTAAACTGATGCCCCGACCCACCGTGCAATTTCTGGACTGAAAATCTCAAGACTGTAACACTTCTACTGTTGATATTTTGAAGTAAAACTAGTTTTTAAAAATCTCGGCAGCATCCTGCTTGAGATAGGAACCCAGATAATCTGCAAGGGCTCATTTTCTCAGGAAATCTAGGCACTAAATCATTAACGATTAAATTAGTTCCCAGGTGTTAATGAATCTGGAGTTAGAGTTAACTGTGTTTCATTTGGGTCCTTATACTCTCTCCTTGTAATGGCAGGCAAATTCACATTAGAAAATAAAAGGTGTTTTCTTATTTGTTTGGGTTGGTTTAGTAGAAGTCAGAACTTCCAAGTGCAGAATCTGAAATGCGCAGTTCTACCCTGCTTCGCTTTGAGGCAAGGCTAGCTGAGACTGAACTATCATTTTCTTAAGGGAGGATTTTGCAGTGCGAGTTGGGGAAAGAGACCACTCTCCAGATTTGTCTGGGGCCTGCACAGAAAGGACAGCAGCAGTTTGACTCGTAGTGAACAAATGGTGTTTGGCGAGTACACGGAGCCTGTGCGGTAGTACTTTGAGTCTTTCTTCAGCCAAGCTTTCTGTGTCATTCTCATCCAAGTTAGGAGAAAATAACCTCATATAGATGGGGGGGAGGTATGTGCATATATATGTATGTATATATGCATACAAACATGTATATATTTTTTTGATTCCTACACTACAACTATAGTTCTGTAGTCTATATATTGTAAGTAACCCTTGCAAACAGCTGCACTGCAGCAAGTAGGTAGGAACAAGAGTAGTCAAGTAACAAAATATTTTCTAGCCTGGTTTCCATTTGCTGCGGTTTCTTCATTATTTGAATTGTGTCTTTAGCAATATGTAAGTGTATGTTTGTATATATGCATACAATATGTATATGTATGCATGCACATGCATACACATACGTGCAATTTCTATTTAAGACCTTTGTATTTTGGGGATCCTGATCTCATCTGGGGATGAGTTCCAGTAGCACCACTAGGTGCTACTGTAATACAAGCAATTAATATTATTTTTATTGCTAATAATAATAACAGCAGTGTTTACTTTTAGTATGTTCTTATTCTTGCCAACATACGCTTTTATATTCTTTAATTTTCTTGTTCTTTGCAGCACAAATGCTTAGAGGGATCCTAATTAATTGCTCAACAATGACACACTCTCATTTGTTTTTTCTCTCAAACTTATTTATTAGGCTTTGTTTATCAGTGGGAGAGTTTCTAGCACTGAGACTGCCAGGATTTACTCTAAGCCTCTTAGTCTGGTGTTTCCATGGCCCTGGCTTTCTGTGTAGGAGAAGCTAAGGAAACCATACATGCAGCTTTTCGCCTTCTTTATTTCAAGTAATCAAGAGCAGATGCTTTTTTGCCTTTTCTGGGGGTGGGGGGAAGGGAATCTGATTACTAAATATGCAGTGAAGAACACCTGATTTTTGGCCAGAGCCAAACCCACAGCTGATTTTTTTGTTTGTCTGTGACAGCATAACTGGATTTTGACGTATTTTCAGGACATTTCTCTGAACCAATGAATTCCCAGGAATAAAAACAGGAACACCTTTGTCTAATTTGTCCAGTAAAGACTTCCCCACAGATCTACAGCCAAAGCAAGCCAGAAAATGTATGAAGGCATTTGCTTTGTGGCCGCCCTCCAGGCCTGGCTCCCCTCAAATGCTCAGGCCTCAGACCTATACAAGAAAGTCTCTTCTGTCCTGCACCTGCAAGTAAAAGGGATTGTTCCTGGCCTCCCAGTGATTACAATTATTAAGTGTTTTGTAGTTTCTTTTTTCTTTTTCAGAGAGTACATTAGTTTGTCTGTCTGTCTTTCCTTCCCTCTTTTTTTCTCTTTCTTTGTTTCTTTCTCTCTTTCCTTCTCTCTCCCTCTCTCTGTTTCATTCTTTCACTCTGTTTTTTTTCTCATTTTTCTGACAGGCAAGGTCTCCCCTTGCTAACTCACCACCTAATTAGAGCTGTGAGATTTAGCTGTATTCACCCTGGCTTTAGTCCTTGCAAGAGCATTAGTGAATTGGCCCACTTTTCAAGGTGCCAAATTGGAGGCTGAATCCAGGTGTGGTCAGAGGCGAGGGGATTATTTTCCTCCCATGGGGCACAAACAAAGGCCTGCGCTAGGGATAGATGGGATGGGAACAATGTTGCCTGCGGGAGGGCTAAACGCTCATCCTGACATTTGAGCCAGCACCACACCACAGCTCTAGGTTGTGTCCCAGGTTTCTCAGCCTGAGGAGGGTTATTTTATGGACCGTAGTGAGAAAGGTCTCTGTGTCACAGAACAAGAACAGAAAGTGTCATATCTTTCCTCACATCAGACCAATTCTCAGGAAAATACAAAGTTCAGATAAACAGAATATACATTTGAGAAAAAAATGTACATAATATACCCATCTACTGCTGCTGTGCAGTAGACACAGTCTTCAACTCTTAAGGCCCCATGTATGAAGAGTGCAGATCATTAGGCAAAGTTTTTAATAAAGATCCGCAGATGATCCACTGTACCGAAAGCCTCCTTCCTCATGAATGTCCTGATAGCTCGTAGTGATAAATCCTAACACTTTCACCTCCAGCCTCATTCAACACATGGAGCCTAATTCTTCTATCATACCTGCTGTGTAAATCGCCGTCGGGGATAGTGAGTCTCCCCCTAGTAGACCAACTTTCGTCATTCAAACAACTTAGATGACAAAGGCAGTTTGCAAGACCATGCGGGGGCCAGAAGTGACAAATACAAACTTTAAAGGATTGTAACACCAGTGTTGTATTATTCAGAGCTGTAAAGGAGGCATAACCATAAGATACAAGACACCTTAAAGGACAGGAGCATCTAGGAGGAGGACTATCAAGAAATCTGATTGTTAACATAATCTTTTATGTTTAAAACAGACTGCCAAGGGAAATAGGGGCAGTCCCATCAGCTGAGACATTTAACAGACAACTTGTCACAGGTTAGCCAGAATGCAGGGTGTGAGAGCAGATGGCGCTCTAGTGCCTGCAGGGCTACAGCCCAGAAGCCTAAGGGTCAGATTTTCAAAGCCTGAAGTTGAGGCCCGCTGTGCAAATCTGCATGTGCAATTTCCTAATATCATTGCACACACATGCAAGTGCTAAGACCAAGAAAAGACAGCATACAGGTACCTGCTGAGCCATGAATTTATTCAAATACACTGTCTCTGTTCAGGGCTGAGGCTACTGTGTGTAAGCACCATCTTCCCTTTTTCCAGATAGCCCAGTAAGTATTCTCCATCTCCATTATCTACACCAATCACCTGCCAAGAGTGATTGATTAGGCACTGAACCTCAAGCTAGAAATTCCTTAATTATTTTCACAGGTTGAATGACACAGGGCAAATTATTTAAGAAAATTCTTCCTGTCAAATTAATACAGTTACTCATACAACTCATGAGGGCTCTCTGAGAACTAGTGAGTTAGTCTTGACACAGCAGTTTCCAGAGCAGGGCTCTGTAAGCATTTGGTATTGTAAGGAGCCTGAGACTATATCAATGCTGCAGACATGCCCTTTTTTCAGGCTAGGCCTTTTTTCAGTAGGGTGGATATCAGTAGTGGAGAACCCTAAACGTGTGACAGGTCCTAAGGAAAGTGTTTGCACTGTCTCAGGACTACTCAGGGGTTAGTTAAAGGAATAAACAAAGTAGCTGGTGACAGCAAACACCTCCTTACTCAAGGTCTTTCATGGGAGGGGCATAATAGAATTGGGAAACAAAACCGCAGCATGTATATGCAGGTTTTCCATACTCACCAGCAACATCACAACTCCTGTTGTGAAGCATTCAGGATCCATCCAGCTCCAAAGCCTTTCAGTTATCCAGCTACCTAAGTACCAGTGAACAGCAGGAGGGTAAGTGAATCATGCTTTATCTGATGCAATAAAGCTTGCTAGTTAACTATGAAAAGTCAGAAGGGTCAGGTCTATGTGGATCACCTCACTCTTATTATCCTGTAGAAAGCAGAGGATTCAACTTTTGTCACTGCCCCTGAAGAGTACAAGTATTGAGGAGGTAGCAAAGTGAGAACCTCTGAGAATCTCTGCATGTTGCTGCTTATACTTCAGAAAAAAGTCCATCTTTTGTCCTCTAGATATAGCTATAGCACAGCATCCTATAAGTTGGCCATTTCCTTGTCCATGCACCATGCTTGTCTATCACCCATTAGTTTTCTGCATCTCTGAAACAACTATTTTTGTCTCCTTCTGTTGATGTAGAGCACTGAGAGCATATAAGCCTCGTGGAGCACATGGGGCTAGGAAATAGAGGTAGATGATGCTATCCGAAAGTCAAACTGTCACAACTATAACCAAGAGGTAGGAGGGAAAATGTAGCACCTGATACTTCTCTAGCTCTGTTCCTCCTTGAGCTGAAAGGTCCTGACAAGATCCTGCAAAACTGAATAGTGATTTCATGCATGTCAGACCATGGCCTGGACTTCAGAGCTGTCAGATCTCAGCAGAGCAAGGTAATGACAGTGTGAACACTTGGACCTTCCTCCTAGTCAGTTAGGGAAGGAATTGTTACACCTTTCCTGTCAAGTTGTAGCAATCAGGTCTATCCAGGGGCTTCCCTAGGTCCTTCAGAAAAAAAGAGAGAAGCAACTGGTTTTAATAATGTTAGAAGGTTTAGAAACTTCATTTTTAGTGTTGCTGTTTTACCTTCCCTGATGCAATAAAACTTGTAGTGACAATTCAGAAAGGCCAGGTGTGTGTGGAATGCGTCACTGTAATTATCCTATGGAAAGTAAGGGTACCACTTTCTTCTCTACCATGCATCTTTTATTGTTGTTTCTTTGGGGAAGACTGTATATGAAATAATAACAAGCAGCTCTTTGTCCTTCCCTTCAGCCCCTCCAAATTTGGCTATGCTTTGCAGTGAAGCTGTAACACCACTATAGTTCCTTAAAAGGGTCGCAGGGAATCACAGCAAAGTGGTATACAAAGGTAAAGATGTCAAGTGAGTTATGTTAACAGAAAAAGAACCACACAGTAGGTCAAGGTTTGGGCAGCAGCAGGGATATTTTTGTTGAGATAACACTACTCACAGTGCTGGTGGCTTCCTTTGTAATATATAGCTGCCCAGAGAGAATTGCCTCTATTCTCATGGAGTCAGAGGGCCGTATAGGAACATCCTATGCAGTCTAAATGAGATAGACACTGCAAGTGCTTGTAAAAATAAACTTTTATTACATAAGCAGCATAAATGGGCTCTGGTGTAATGTGTTCTGATGGTTCATATTTTCAGGTTGGCTTTAAAAAAATTATCAGAGCAGCTTTTTAGAGCTAAATGGAGGTTTGTGAGGTTGTGTTTCCTTTAGTAAGGGTAATTAGCTTTCATTGCACCAGTACAGGGAGATGTCTACGTTACATCCCAGCTAAACTAGCAGAGAAAAATGACAACGCCAACACAGAAGAATCCACAGGTGGCTGGTTATGTATGTCTACACTGCACACAAAACATAGGGTCCTCAAGTTCTCCCAGTGAGGATGTACTTTCAAACACCAGCTTGAAGCAATCTTCGGGAAATGCTAAGAGAGAAGATTTAGGCTGATGCTACTGCTTAGCACAGACCTGTAGCACAAAAGAACTGGCTCATTGCCTTCCATGTTTCCCATCTAACCATGCAGTGGCACAATCTGATCACCAGGACCTGAAGTTATCCATTGAAAGATCAGGAGTTATAAGCAGCCTGAGCTTGGCCTACACTTCCTTATAAGAGAAAGGTTGAATATGCCAAGAGTGGGTGAACGTTTGCAGCCAAACTAAGATTTTTAAAGGCCATACTATAACTGACCAGAGCCAGGGCAGGGAGCAAAAATAACTAGAATCTATTCCCTGACTCAGCATGCTGAAGTCAATATAGATATAGCCAGGATGTGCCCGAGTCCCAGCCAGCCTGCAGCTAAAGTGCTGTAAATATCCCTCGTGGAAGCACAAGTGTTTTGAACTATTACTGCAGGACTATCTGCCTTTGAAAGTCAACTTAAAAAAAAAAATCTAGGAATATACCAATGACTCTGCCTCATTGCAGAGCACCAAACTGCTACCTCAGTATTTGTTTAAAGTTCAAAGTGAAATTTCTTTCCTTATTTGAAAGCTGTTCTCCAGATCACAGATTTCTGAATATTTGGATTTCCCTACATGTTCCCTACACTGAATATGTGCTTGGATCCACTTCTTTCTATGCTATGAAAAGGTAAGAAATCAGCAAAAAGGAATATTAACAATGACTTAGATGTGGACCTTTTATGCATGTACTTTTTTTTAAGTCCTTTTTTCAATTCTGGTACCATTTGGATTCATTTTAAGCCTTAACTGCCCTATAGCTCATAAAATGTGCATTACGTAGCTTTTTAGATAGAAGTCAGCAGGAACAAAGCTACTGGAATGGATGAATAAACAAATTATTGTTAAGGCTACACACACATTAGCCTCTAAATAGCACTAGGAAAATGTGCATTGCTCCTACAACTCAAATATCTGTTTGTACAATGATCTGAAATCTCTTTGCCAGTGTTCATTTAGGCTTGATCCTGTTCGGCACAGGTGGGAAGTGCTGTGCATCGCAGTAGCAGGTAAAATGGAAGGTGGCTCTGCAAGAGGGGAATCCCATGCAGCTGTAGTAAGAGCACGGCTGTATGGCCACAAAATGCCCCCTGCCTGGTGGCAAGAGTGGTTACCTAGGGAAAACGCATTCCTGATCACTTCATTAGCATAAGGTAGGTCACTTTGCAGGCAAAACCATATGTCTCTTACAATCTTACCCTTCTTTTATACTGCGCTCTTGAGCCCAGGCAAGCAAACACGCTGGAAGGTGGAGACTCCCTAGCACACAGCCTGCCCTGCTACTCCTTCAGCTTTTAACTTTCCTGGCAGGCATACACAGCTTATTCTCACTCATGCACTGCGATACGAGTCTGGGCTCCCCGATGTATGCTCTTCTGGGGTCTGCAGGTTCCTGTGCCTGTCATTATTAGGGACAGAAAAGTTTTAATATTCTAGAGGTTATGTTAACTTTGGAGAAGTTTTTAAACTATTCCATCTTACCAGCACTCCTCACCACACTGGTCTGGCTCCTCTGCAAGGTCTGCCTCTTGCCCACTTGATTGCAGGAGCACTGTCTCATCTAACTCCAGGCCTGCTGGGATTATGTGCTGTCACTCTTTTGTAATGAACTTTACTGGAGTTATTTTGCTTTTACTCCTAATTTGGGGGCACAAGTAGGGCAATCTGTATGCCGTGTCCCAAAATGGGATGTCCCCCCCACACACACATTATTCAGTAGCTGGTACCCAGCCCAGGAGGTGCAGAAGCACTTCTCCGACCCTTGCTGCCACAGCATGGAGGAACAGGATGCTGCCCAGGATCTGCAGTCATTATTACAGTAATGGGCCCTAACAGCAAAGAAAAGAGATCTGAAAGTGATCTGAAACGGACTGGGGTTCAGCAGTCGGCATCCTTTTCACTGATCATTGTTTGGTAGCAATTTCTACCCGGTGGCAATATTCCTCTGCTTTGCTCACAGCTGAAAATAACCCTGAAAGTGCTTGGAAAGGGCTGCCTTTTTACTGAGCTGAACACCTTTCCAAATGATTTTAGTTGTGATGAGTATCTTCCCTCTTGGATGAGGAGGTTTCAGTCTCTTCCCTCCCATTTCTTTTCTCTGCAGCACATAATTCACTGTAAAATATGGCTCATTGTTTCTGTGCTCTTCTGTGCCCTTTATTTCCATAATGGACTCTTTGCCCACGTGTTTGCTAATATTTCTACCTCACTACATAAGCTGGCAGATGCCCAGGGTGTTGGTGCCTGTGACATGATTCCTTTCCATTCTCCATGCAGTTATGTGGCAATGCCTTTCCTGCAGGGTGGCCATGCAAAAGCACAGATGCACCTAACCTGGCACAAGCTGTTGCAGAGTCGCAACAAAAACACCTGCCCTTTCCAAAGTGATGTGCCGAGCTGCCAGTGTTCTCTGTATTGGAAATAGAAGGTTAAATCACCGCTGCATTTCCTGTTGTGTCATCATTTTAACTGTTTGCATCAATTATTGACTACACTGACACAGTACTAATGCCTTTGCTACAATTCACATGGACCTTTGTAAAAGAGCACTTTCAAAATGTTTTTTTTTTTAAACTATAGTCCTCATCCTGAAAGCTTTCAGTAGAAAAGCACACAGCTGCAGACTTCTGGAGGAAGGTAGTGTATGTCTCAAAAATGGCAAAACACATTTCTATAGATTTCTGACAAGGTAGCAAAGATTTAATCTAGAGCATCCACTCCTCAACTCCTCCAAAGCACATAGAGCAGCAGAAGCAACATGAAGTTGTTGGAACAATCATTGGTGTTCTGTCCAAACAAATTAACATTTTTTTTCTCCTGTAAAAACATGACAAAGTTCTGTGCATTTTCTTCAGTGCTCTTTTCCCTTGGAAATCAGCAGCTTGCCTTTAAAACACATTAGAGAAAGGGAGAAGATGAACTAAAAATTCTTTCGAATACATGTATCACAGGTTCCTGTCTCTATTTTAGTACTTCTTTTGAAAAATCCAACACTGATACCATTCTTCAGAAAGAAGTAACCTGTTGGGGGAATTTTAAATGAAATTTGGTGTCGTAAAAATCGCATTTCTTGGGGTATAACAGTACCGAGCATACAAACAAAGACTGACTAAAGGAAAAAGTTCTGTTGTTTAAGAAGAACTGTTATTGAGTGAGACTTGCATTATAAATGCAATTCTGACACCACCTCCCATAGAGTCCTTCTGTGTGTGTGTTACTTTGCTTCTTTGCCTCAGTTTCTCCAAGTGGGAAAAAGGGAAACAATTTCCTAATGCACAGGACTGTGGTGAGAGTCAATCAATGAGTTCGAAAAGCATTTTGAACATGAAAAGTACTATCCTGTTTAAAGGCTAACTAGCATTA
Source organism: Apteryx mantelli (assembly GCF_036417845.1). NCBI lineage: Eukaryota > Metazoa > Chordata > Aves > Apterygiformes > Apterygidae > Apteryx > Apteryx mantelli. Next base: position 38,819,818 of record NC_089980.1, on the reverse strand, counting down.
TTACAAATTAAAACATACATATTTATTCTGAGTTTTGTTTTAGCGTATCTTATTTATTGTTTTCCAAATTTCTTTAGAAATCAAGCATTTCAGATGATTAAACCTCTTTTCACAATTGAAATTTCACTTTGTATATTTGCCTCCCAGAGGAAATAGCTCTAGCGCTAAGGCTAACAACTGTGGCTACTGTCTTATTTGGAATAACTTGGAGGCTGATGTGGTCTGTGATAGCATTTTAGTTATGCTTTAAGAACTCTGGTCCACACCCAAGAACCTCAAGGAGCTCCTGGTTGGATTCAAATGCTAATCTCTCAAAGGTTTTGCAATTTATTTTTTAATGGTCCACCTCTGAGACATTCATCTGACACCTCTGCTATTATATTACCTGGATTAAAAAAGATGCTAATAAGAGCATTAGCCAGGTTCTGACACACAGAAAGCTTTTACAATTACAATACCTCCTGAGTCACTCATTCAGGATCCTGGGAAAAGCAGAGCATTTTTCCTTTCCAGATTCTTTTTTTTAAACCTCAAGAAGTGCTTAAAGTTCCTTGTTAAGAGATTTGAAAAATGTGTAGTCCTTGTAAATTAAATACTACATGTTCTTAGACGAGTGATCCCTAAACATGTATTATTCACACTAATACGATTTAATTCTTAGTCACTGTAAGATTTATAGAAATTAAAAGACTTCATATGCATAAGGGTGATGAAAATATAATCTACTTCATGCAATCTTTATCTGTAACTTTATCTTTCAGCAGTATAGTGATCCCCGATGCACTCCGGGCTCCTGGAATGTGCCACCTTTGGGGCTGTAGCTTGAGCCTGTGCCAACCCGAAAGCGGGTTCAGCACACCGAGACCCAGGGCACCGGCAGCGCTGCTGTGAGTTGCTGGGTGCTGGTGCTATCTTTTCAAAGCTGTGAACAGTTCAGGATCTGCTTCTCTGTCTAGGGCATCTTGACAGAGTGAGGCACAACATGTGAACTCAGAACGGGGCAATTTCATTACAAATGAAAGGAAGCTGCTGGAAGAATACTTGTCAGAGGGCCCTGCTACACCAGAGCTCGCTTCCCCGTCTGTGAACAGATGGCAAAGGCTGTTTCTCCATGAAATGATTTGGGAGGCATGATTCGAGGAAGAGATTTATGTTATGTATCTATATTCCCCTCAGCTGGAGTCCTAAGGACTTAGCGGTTTCTCTACCTTTGATGACATGCACACTCTTTAGGACAGTGAATTGGTACTGTTCATATTTAATTGTTACTAGTGAGTTGTGAGACCACTGTTGAAATAGGAATGGGAGGAGTTCTTTCTAAATTCATTTTATTTTTTAACTATCAATCAAAGCCACTACACAAAGCTGCAGTACCTTCAGCAACTGTCTTGGTTGCACACCAAGGATTTCACTGGGAACATGTTAGAGGGAATCAGAAAGCAGAGAAAAGGTCACAAATAAGCACCTTAGGAACAATGAAAGCTTTTCTCCATGTAGCTGTGGGAGAGTTGCTAGAAAAACTGAAAAGGTATTAATCAGAAGTGGCTATAAATCCTCTGGAGTTTTGCTCTTATAAAACTCCTCAGAGAAAGTCTTGAAGGAAATGCAGGTCAAAGCCCAAAAAAGCTCTTGATCAGAGATTGCTGGAGGAAAATCTTCCCAGATGCCATTTAATAGGCAGCAATCACCCCAGGAGTGGGAAAGCCAAGTACGCTTGAAACATGGTTGCAGTTCCTAATAGGCCTTGTCACACTTAAGGCACTGCAAGCTCCATCCAACGAACAGCTGAAGCTGGCTGGCGATTCATAAAGCCAACAGTTTAAAGTTTATTATGATGAAAGCACTTAATGACAGCCATCGCTAGGGGCCCATCATTTATAAAGCTGTGCTGAGTATTAGACATGTAGCATGACCACCAATTTTATGTCACAATTGCTACCATAAAATGACCTTTGGTGATTTTTACTGCATGTGGTGGACAGCTCTTCTTTTACATTAGTGCTCTGTGGCTTTTCTTTGCAGACTATTATGCTGTCTAAAGCTTATTTGGCACTGTCGTGAGTCTCAACCCTTGTTATTACCCCGAAGGCCTGTCTAAAGGAAAACTCTCATGTTCTATTATAGCACTCCAATAATTTACAGATCTTACCATCCTTGGTTAGCGTCATAATTTAGTGCAGATATTCCTTTATTGTTACCACATTTAATAAAATCCCTCTGTTTCTGCAGACTGCACTAAATTTCCTATCTGGGCCACTAAAATATGTATGCTCCTGTATTATCGAGATATGGATAACGGTTTTTAATTTTTTGTTGTCAACTGAAAAGAACAGTAAGCAAAAGCAGTGAACAGTAGTTAACCTGGGAGAAATCTCCTTAAAACCTTAGGTATAAATGCTAGACATTGCGCAAACACCAAATGTAATTTCAGTGCATAATGCACAAACATACATTTGCATGTGAACAATATTACTTAATTACCTTTCAATTTTTAGACCTACTTTGTATACTTAGAAAGTGTTTGAATATACCAGCACTTTACTGTCCTGATGTAAAGCATTACCAGTAAAGTGGTCTGCCCATGCTACAACACCTTTAAATTGTATATATAATTTTATAAATGATATAAAATCTGTTTCTAGTCCATGAAAAAACACACTAGCATCGCACACTGCAATCTTGAAAGGATTTAAAATATGTGATTTCTGCTGGTACCTACTGTATTGGGTTTTATATAAAGCTTTTTTCAATAAGGTAAATTGTTACATGACAAACTCATCTTCCACCATTATCATCTGCTGTTTGTGTTTAACAACAGGAGTCCTGGTCTAACAAAACTGTTGTAATGGCTGTACAAATTACTCAGCTGAAAGCTTTTCACCAAACCAAACAGTATTAATCAGCAGTTCTTATGAAGGTGCTAATTAAAAACAATTTTCTTCCTCAGTTTGCAATACTAAGCCATCTTCATTTGCACAGTTTCCAATATACAGCTACTGTATACACTCACACTTCAGGGCCTCTATTAACTATTGAATCTCCTATTACCTATTTTATTACATTCCTGTCTCCCAAGTTTAGAAGCTTGTTGACATTTTAGAAGTCACAGCATGATATGTTTAATCATTTTAAAAGTACATTAATTGAAGTCAGAGTCGGGAAAAAATAACAGGCCTTTTAGAACGCAGACTCTAGCAGGGCCCAACACAGGCTGAATGTTCGAATCCTTTTCTGCTAACAGAACCCATCGCCCAGGAGCAAAATTTTACAACTGAAGGAGGAATGTCTCTAAAAGAGAGAATTGTTTTGGGGGGTTGTTTTTAATAAGCAATCTTTTACAACTGACACTATGTTGATTGTCAGCAGGGAAATACATCCAAAATAAAGATACTTTTTGTTATTAAAGTCCTATTGCTCCTCCACTGTTGTCAGCCACGACAGCTCTTTGTATTTGGGGGCTTGGCATCTGTTGAGTTTAACCCAGATTCGAGGGTCAAGATGTTTCTTCTCAGGCTGTGGAATGCCATCTGGACTACTGCTCCATCCATCTTCCCTCTACTTTCCACACACTTTACACACAAGAAGACAATGAAGATCCAATGTTGCTGTTGGACAGAGATGGAAAATACCCAGCTTTTACCCAGCCACAACAATATGCTAGGCTTTTTGGCAGTAAGCCAGCTGCTGACTAAGCAAGGAGCCTTAATAGGCTAAATCCTTTAAAAATGGAAAAGAAAAGTTAGGTTTGTTACATTCAGCTGTTTGAAGAGAGTCCACAGGTCAGAGAGGGTGACTGATCTTGCAGAGAAGATGCTGCACTTAGTCTCACAAAATCCGGGGTCGGTTCTGGAGCGTATTGGCTGCTTTCTATATGGCTATAGGCAAATGAGACAGTAATACTGTCTGTGCCTCAGGCTCCCTTATCTGGGAAATGGGCATGACAATATTTTGAGGTTTTCACCCTTTATTTATTCATTCAGCATCAAATTCATTAAGTCATGTATTGGCTTTATTTTAGTGTTATGGGGCTTCATACCATGGTGCCCTGGTTTCAGCTGGGTTAAATGGTGTTGCATGCAGATGAGAATATTGAAAATCAGCTCTTCCATGCTCTTCCATCTCGTAAAATATGCTGATGTGCTTATAACCAGAATTAGCCTACTGATCTGCACCAGTAAAGGGCTGACAAACCATCTTAATCAGACTCAGGACAATCTAAAAAGTGAATCAAAAGATGTGAACTGATAAAATTTGAGGATTCCTCAAATCCTCAGTTTTCCTAAAATTCCTCAAAATTCCTCAAAATTTCCTTTTGAGGAAAAAACATGGGATGACCACTCTGAACATAAAATGTTTTAGGTATAACCAGTAGTATATACTTTCCTAGCACCTTCCACCAGTGTCTCAAAACATTTTACAAGAGCTAATGGAGTCTCCAGTTCTGGGCTCCCCAGTACAAGAGGGATGTGGCACTACTGGAGCAAGTCCAGTGAAGGGCCACAAAGATGATTAGGGGACTGGAGCATCTCTCTTATGAGGAAAGGCTGAGACAGCTGGGCCTGTTTAGCCTGGAGAAGAGAAGGCTGAGAGGAGATCTTATCAATGTGTACAAGTATCTGAAGGGAGGGTGTCGAGAGGATGGAGCCAGACTCTTTTCAGTGGTGCCGAGCGACAGGACGCGAGGCAACGGGCACAAACTGAAACACAGACACTTCCATCTGAACATGAGGAAAAACTTTTTCACTGTGAGGGTGACAGAGCACTGGCACAGGTTGCCCAGAGAGGTTGTGGAGTCTCCTTCTCTGGAGATATTCAAAACGCGCCTGGATGCAATCCTGTGCAATGTGCTCTAGGTGACCCTGCTTGAGCAGGGGGGTTGGACTAGATGATCTCCAGAGGTCCCTTCCAACCTCAGCGATTCTGTGATTCTCAGCTTGACATCACCACTCGTTCCCTGCTTTTAAAGAAGAGAATAGTCACACATCAAGAAATTCAGGCGAAACTATGTGTTTATAATTTGCCCTATGTAAAGACAGGGACCTGGCTACTTTCCCTTCTGGATTAGGGAGACCAGGTGAAGGAGGGTAACACAACGCTGTTCTGACTCGTCAGGTACTACTGCCTGTTCCTTGTTCCCCCGCCGTGTCCCCCGCAGGTGGCAGCTGTGCCACCTGCCATATCCAGAGGTGCATCAAAAGCTCCACCCACTGCAGCCTCTTTTGTTCGAGGCACAACAAAGGTGAGGCGTAATGGACATACAGCACTTGATAAGCCCTACGCAGCCAGCCTCAAGATGTAAGGACGTTTTTCACGGGGGGAAGAGTTTTAATCCCACTTCCCCCCCTCACACAAACACATAGCTGTTAAGCCACAGGCAAAACATGACTGACTTGTCTAATACGAATTTTGCAACTGGACTGGTACCTGGGGTAGTGAGCTCTCCTGGCTCAGCTCACATTTAAGACATTTTTCATTTCAAATCAAATATACTTCCTAAATTGAAAGCTTTGTGCTGTTATTCCAGAATCTTACCAGGTAGGACTGGTTTGTAATTTTCCAGGAAGCCTTTGCCAGGTCTCACGGTAGGATATGGAATATTATTTTCTTGGGCTTTTTTATTCTACAGATCATAACTCACTGCCAGTGGCATCAGCTGCATTAGGACTGTACCCATGGGGATGTCCACAAGAAGATCATTTCTCTCTGCCATTTTTCCCTGAGAAAGGAGGATGATGCAATATTGCTCTAAAACTACCAATATATGTGAAGGAAAACACGCATCAGTCTAATGTTCCCATTGCCAGGGAAGACAGCATAGCTCTTGTACAGCGTCTTTCATCTTCAAAGTGCTTTGAAAACACAAACTAATTAAGCTTAATATTCTGTTATGGAACACAGTAAGCTATATCATTAAAAATACACAAAGTATCAGAGGCTAGTTAAAGCATGACACACAAAAGGCTCCAATACCTTTTCGTAAGAATGATTCGATAACCTGCCTAACTTTTTTTAAGCAAAGACTTTTGAGGTACTGATTAATAAACATTGTATTTTTATTAAAATATAAGAGCTCAGAAACTATTTATCAAGTCAGTCACACCTCCTAAAGTGCGTGACTCTCAGAGATGTTTAAAAAACCCAATATTTTTAGTCTCTCACATGCACAAAACCCTGTAGCTGTGACTTTTCAAAAAGCATTTTAAAACAAAAAATGCTTGCCTATATACCTCTAAAAATATCTGCACAGTCCAAACCTGCAAACACTTATGCAGATGAGTAACTTTACTGCCTGTGGAGCTACAATGCAAGTTTACAGGATGAAGTCTAAATGCATCTTTGGTAAACAAGCCATCAATTACACACTTTAAGGACTGCAGCACCTGCGCAAAGCCTTCAATTCAAGCTACAGACACTAAAGAAATAAAAAGCAATTATCAGCTACTCATTTTAGTAAAACTGTTTTCTTCTTAGAGCTAAAAAAATTTCCAGTGACACTGATTCTGTTTTTGGCAACTAATAATCTTTATTCGATTTTTGTACAGTAGATGTTCAAGCCCTCTTAAAAACAAAAGATTCACATATGTTGCTATTTTTTTACATTCCTTTGTTGATTATAAAGATTTCCTTGTAGATGTTTTTAGAGGAAACAAAGGCACTGCTCTGTGAGCAAAACAGAACAAAAGTAATTAAACCAAAGCCACCTTTATAGCAACTTTAAACCATTCCTAAATGTTTTTAATTTCTTATTAGAGGAGTGTCTTCCAACAAGAGTTTGAATATGAAACTCATACCAACTATAGGGAATATCTACTACTCAATTCTAGGATAAATGGTTGGTTTGCATTGCCCCTGGTCTTTATCTAACACTGAGAATAGACTGCTTTTTATCAAAAGAGGAATAAATTGCTGTTATTGTGATGTTAGCCCATCACTTGGCATTGCAATTCAAGTTTTTGTGAGAAAGAAATGTATGATCTAACTGCGACTTGACCTATGCCTTCTGAGATCCATCTAGGTGCTCTAATGGAGCATAAAAAGTACTGAATGCAAGGACATGCAAACCGGTAGTGAAGAATTTTGTTTGAGAAGAAGAATGAAGAGAAAGGGACTTTCACAAGCTCGTGGTTTACATGCTGCCCAATTTGTTAAATATGGAAGAAAGCTTATTGCCAAAATGTAATTATTTTAATTAATGTATTTCAACATGAATCTCTACACTTCCATGCATTTAGTACTTCTCTCTCTCAGTCATGCCCTCTGTCTGCCTCTCCATCCCTCTCTCTCTTTTTTCATCATTTTCAAAGTGTTCTGGTTAAAGAGACTGTAGAGGATTCTTTAATGATCCAGGTTGTTTTCCTGAGAAGTCATTAAATTGTTTTATTAAACTGTTAAGAAAAAAAGAAAATTTCCTGTTTCTTTGTAGGATTTTTGCCCTTCCCAATACAAGAAAAGTCATATTAAATGCTTATAAAAAACTTGGGACACAGTATATCACAATATAAACTAGTTCAAGTGAGATAATTTGATTAAACTAGAAAATCCTTCAGCTGCTATAGTGTTTCTCAGACTGTATCAGAAAAGGATGTATTTTTTTAAAAAAACGATTTCTAGGACAGTAGCATTTAGATTTTAGTCCTGATAAAGGCTCACTTTCCATTCATAGTCAGAACCTAAATGTGCTCTTCTTGTACCTAAACAGATAATAAGCACTCAGCACACTCCCCCTTCTTGACACAACACACTGAGACTAATCACACATAATTGGAGAGGAGGAGCAGAGGGGCTGGGCAGGCTATTGTGTCCAAAGGACAAATGGTCAGTTTATGAGGCTTTTGTCTGATGCATAATTTCTTATACATGTACAGAAGAAAAGTCCTGCTGGAAAAAAAGATATATACACATATATATTACAAAAACCCTCATTGCTGAAGCAAATTAGGACATTTCAATTTTGAATGGAGAGAAAAATCAACAGTGGAATTTCAAGAAAGACAGAAAAATCCTAGGATGCAATAGGTACCCTTTTTAAAGATCTTAAGAAAACTATTACCTTCCTGATTAAATGAAAAAAGCATTTCCTACTTTACAGCCAGTTATATATAACCACAAAGTATATTATTCATGTATTTTCGAACAGAAGCCCAAAATAACATTTGAAGAGATTAACAAAGTGCATGCAAGTTTAAAGGCACAAGAGAGACAGAAGCTAGCTTTACACCTTTGTTAATGTATACATTTGAAGTCTGATTGATTTTAGGCAGGGATATAATTGAAAAAAATAAGTTCTAAAATGATACCAGATAGATGCCTCAATGTTTACACACTGTGATATATGAAACCAGCCATGATATCTTCTTCAGTGCTTAGATTAGAAATATTTCCCTAATGATCACTCAGGAACAAAAGGAGGGGAAACAGAACCCTCCCACCTCCTGACCATCCATGTACATGAATTTATTTTCAGTAGTCCATCTTAAAACAAACAAAAAAAGTGTCATCTTCTATCTGTGTTTGGTTAAAACAAGAAGAAAAGGGTAATGGAGGTTTTCCTCATATGTATCTTTTTCTTCATTTTTCAACTGCAAATAAAAAATGAATAAAGTAAGCAAACTATATGAATGCATTTCTAAAATACTGACAGTTCTTGGTTAACTATCTTCCTTACTGCAAATTATACTACTACATATTAAGCATTTAAGAACTACAAGAAGAAATTTTAATGTTAAGTACTGTCACAGATATGGAACAGTATGTCAAATATTATCAGGACTTGGTCAGAGTTTTTGGACAAACTAATTCATGCAATAAGTGGTGGCATATTACTGATCCAAAATGTCTGAGGTATGTACTCCCAAATTGCTGAATTAAAGAAATGAATTATATTCAAGTGAGATTTAAAGTCTGAATTAAATCCAGTAGACTAGGAAGCTCAGAACAAAGGCTGGAAGTTTATCCCTAATCAGTAGAACTATTGCAGTATATTTAGTCTTTAAGATCAACAACCGTTTGGGACTCCTGAAATACCATAATAGAACCTGAAATTTTACATAAGCACAAGCCACTTCCAAGGCTATAATGCAGTTCTTTATGGGCTTACTTATTAATTATGTTTAATTAAAAAAAATCTTTCTGCAAGAGAGAATTATAACCTCATAATTAGAGTGGTACTATTCAAATTGACAGGGATAAACTGTTATCTTTGCTTTTCTGATCTATAATAAAAATATATTTTTTAAAAAATTGAATGTTTAGGTGGCTATTCTGGTTAAATGCAATTTAAAATACACATACATATTAAACTGAAATATGTGGACACTA